>NC_135185.1:27175528-27879528 GCF_041146795.1 Maylandia zebra
CTAACAGCAAGAAGGTGCTGAGTTCGACTCCACCATCTAGCCTTAACCATCTCCCTTTCTCCAGGGAGTTTGCATGTTCTTCCTGTGTCTGCGTGGGTTCTCTCAGAGTACTCCAGCTTCCTCCCACAGTCCAAAGACCTGCAGTTAGAGGAGTTAGGTTAACTGGTGAGTCTAAATTGCCCATAGGTGTTAATGTGAGTAGTGGTTGTCTGTCTCTCTGCGTTAGCCCTACGACAGACTGACGACCTATCCAGTGTGTACCCCGCCTCTCACCCTATGATAGCTGGGATATTCTCCAGCCCCCCACAACCCCAGTAAGGATAGAAGAGAGTAGAAGAGAATGATTGGATGGATGTGAAAAATCTTTCACTGTAAAATAGTTTGGAGAAGGCCTTCCACGATTGATGGGCAGCAGCGGTCGCTCTTTAAGATCATTGCCGAGGTCTTCCCTCATTAAAAGCCACCTGAGTGCTCCAGACCAGCAAACTGACGCCTGCTTTTATAGAGCTGGTCACACTAGCACATGATCAGTTAAACAAGTGCATTTGATTAGCAGCATCTGGCTGCTATTGTCCCCTCTTATTTCCTATGGAAGCAGTAAGTCTGCACTGAAGTTTTTCACCCACGGTTTCTGCATTTTTATCTCAGTTTTTGTTAAATAAATATTGAAGCAGTGTGACACATCATGTTTTGTTAATCATCTGAGGTGGTATTTACCCAATTTAAGACCTTCTAAAGACCAACTGATTTTCTTTTATTATGTCCCAACACGTAAAGCCTGCAATTGAAAGAGATTGTGCTTTTTTTTGTTTGTTTGTTTGTTTCTTTACCAAAACTGTAAGTCAGTTTAGGAAAAAAGTAGAAACCTTTCAGTTTAAAATGGAGACATTTAATTTATACTCTCATAGCACCTGCATGTCTTCGGAGTGTGGCAGGAAACCAGAGCACCTGAAGAAAAACCACACAGGCGCAGAAGGAAAAACATGTGAACTCCACACAGAAAAGACCAGAGTTGAACATCAGGTTCGAGCTTTGAGGCGACAGTGCTAACCACTGTGCCAACCTGTCATAGCCATTCCAGTGTTTTAATAAGCCATTCGGTTTCTCGCTTCCCTTCTGGTGCAATTCATCAGTGTTCATGTAGCATTTCATTAAAAGTGTGGCTACAGTTGCCAATAAAGGGGTTAACAAGAGTAGCTAATACTGTATAAGCTAAACAGTAGCTGATCACCTGCACCTCCCACCAGTTTTCACCTGTTTTTAACTCTTATATAAAATTTTAGAAAAAACATTGTTATTATTAGTAGCCTTCAGGTTTGAATGCGTTACCTGTAGCTTGGGTTGCTTTCATTGGCCTTGCCTTCTGTAGGAGCATGATCATTTGACACTGAATTCGGTTAAATTTACTACCTTTCAAAGCAACATTTCTTCGCTGCAAATCATTTAAATTGCTGAAACTCTCATTGTTTTAATGACAATCGTGCCAAGCAGATTTCCCAGAAGGCAAAAGGAAGCTGAGCTGTGTGTGCATTTTGATCACGTCTTTGTAATGTATTAACAGTTTTTACAGGGTTGAAATGATTGCTTCTTTATGTAAGCGCTGCACTGTATAATATGGATTTTATCGTTTTACTTCTTGCTATGATCTGTGACGTGCGTGATATGGTGCCTGCTGTGTTTTACTGGAAGAGTTTAGCAGCTAAAATGAACTCTATGGAAAAGTCGATGCAGATGATCACAAATGTTTGTTTGGTTTGTTAAATTTGTTTTTTAGGGGTTTTAACAGTTTGAGGAACAGCAGGAGGGGGCTGATACCACTAGTAAACATTTAAGTCCAAAAACTAAAAGTCCATCAAATTCTTGAAAGGCACAAAGTAACAAATCATGGACACTTTGTTTCTTTTCTTTTTCAAACTCAACATTCTTCTTTACCAATGTCTGCTGGCATTAATAAACAGGTAGATACTGTATTATGCAACAAACATAAGGGCAGCATAATTACTTGTTTTTTCAGGGCTCGACATAAAGGCCTACAGAGTACAACCACTTCATGCAGATGATTCATCAGCACAGGTGCTGGAGAATAGGATGACCTGAGTAAGGGCTTGCTTGTCATTACTTGGGGCCCTGAATGGAAAGAGTATTTTACAAAGGCTCAAAATCAACTTTGTAACTATCAGATCAAGTTTGGTTACGAGCAGCAGTCTATATTTTATAACTTGTTGTGTCAAGAGATGAAGCTGCATGAGTTTTCTTTGACTTCTACATGGTAAATATAATATTGTAGCCTCTAAAGAGCTTTCATATGGTGGCACTGATAAAGTCGTCATCCTGTTTTGGGTTTTTTTTTTTTTTTTTTTTTTCTTCTTCTTCTTTCGTTTAGAAAATGCACTTTGATGTTCAGCCATAAAATATGTTGGTCAGCCTTCCTATATTTAGTAGATGGCCTTCATGTGTCTGTTACTTTTTTCTTTTTTTATGTTTTGTACACTTGTTACATCAGTTTGTGTATTTGTATTATCCGTTTATATAGAGGGATTTTTCGCCCCTTTATTGGTCGTATATTAATTATAATGAGTTACAATTATCGGTCACTCCCGTAGGTGGGTTATTTTCAAAGAAACTGCTTTGCATACACAGGACTATGAGAAAACAATGTCTCTAGTTCACTGAGTAATTAAAGGTTAAATGATAACAAAGCTATGACCATTGTAAAATTGCATTAAATCCATTCTGTACAACTTTAGAATTGGCATCTTAATATATCTACAGTTCCACTAACACTGTGACACCAGGTATTAAAGGTTGTTGTTTTCGTGATTGTGTCCTCTTCTTTCACTGATGCCAGTGGTTCTCAAACTGGAGCTGCTTACAAATAGGTGAAAAATGTAACCTAGAGACGTCTTTTACAGTTGTGATTAATTTCAGTTCGTATTTAAGTGTGGCATGCAGGGGAAATGAATCTCTATGGAAGCCCATTTCCGCCACTAAAAAAAAAAAAAAAAAAAGGATCCATAACTTGAAATTTTGAGTTATTTTCTCGAAATTTTGAGTTAATAAGTTGAAATTTCGAGTTAGCAGTGCCGATCAGTAATCTACGTGAATGCCGTCATTTCCTTGTTACCCGGAAGCTGAAGCCCTCAGGTACAAATGCTACAGCTAAGCTACCGGCATTACATCCAGTCATGAATGCACAGATTGCAGAGTATTTTCAGCGTGACTTCAAAAATGATGAAATCCTTGTGTTATTAGCTGAATCACATGGCGTTACTATCAGCAAACGTACTCGCGAAATCGCCAATTTGTTGCGATCCGTTTTTGAGTGCGCGTTACTCTGCGCCATATGCTTCCGGGTAACAAGAAAGTGACCTCATTACTGATTGGCAGAGCTAACTCGAAATTTCAAGTTATTAATTTGAGAAAAGTTTCTTGTAATTTCACGTTATGTTTAGAAATTTCGAGTTATGGATACTTGTTTTTTGTTTTTGGTTTTTTTAGTGGCAGAAACAGGCTTCCATAAATCTCTTAGCATGTCTCAAAGACGCCTTTTGGCTCATGCAATTGTCAAATAGCTCCCTCTAGTGTTCCAAATGTGTAATTTTCTATTAAGAGATACCTGAAGTCCAAAGTGACTTAAAGAGAGAAGAGAGTAACAGATCTGACAAAAAGCTAATTTTGTCACCTTTCACAGGTTTATTTTATTTTCTTTAATTTATTCTAACCCTCCTGTCTGGTTCATTTAATAACTTGTATAAAAAAATGACTGAATCATATAGACAATAATATTTCGATTAGTCCTTATTTAACTTGCACCAAGCATCTTTCCTTCTTATTCACTGCGGCTCTTTCTGTTCCACTGCATCTCTTTGTGTTCATCAAAGATGTATCGGCCTTTTGTTAAGGTCTGCCAAAGAACAGGTTGTTCTCTCCTTCTCTCTTCCTTTGTTTCTATTTCCTGCCAGATGCTGGATCGGGAGCATTAACAAGACAACCCTGAAAATGAAAGTGCAAACGCTCGGTGATATATCATCCCTCACCAGCTGTTCTCTGTTTGGAAGTCGCTCCACCAATCACTAGGCAGGACCACAGGAAGTTGCCATCTGTGGGCACCATGGTGACAAGGTTTGTGGATGGGCGCTGAAGCTGATGTGTTATCTGGAGCAAATGAAGTATGATGCAGGGAGAGAGTGCCAGGAGGTGCGGGGATGGACGGAGAGACAGAGATGAGTGTATCACCTGCGAGACAAAGAGCTGAACCTCAGAGAAACTGGAAACCGAGAGCCAAGCCCCGGCACTGAAAGAGGGGCTGGATGGGAAGAGAAGAGACGAGGCCTTTGCACCTGCTCTGTTACAGAACACAAGATTCTGCTATCACACGTGTGTTGGCTGCCAGCCCATCAGGCTGGTCTGTTCTGGCTTTACCTTCCAACACTCTGCTGCCAAGTCGTCATCCTGCTCCCCATCAACACCCCCCTCATCTGCTGCTCTGTACTTACAATATCAACAATGCTCTTAAGCTTTAAGCTTTCAAAATTGAGAAGTGAGAATTGAAAGTCTTAAAATAGTCAGAAGCCTTTTATTTACTTTTTAATTTAAACTGAATATACAATGCATGTGAACCTAGTGTGTCTAATGCATGAAATACAAATTGAACTATCTTAACGGTGCTTTGCATGATCTGTCTGCTTGACCTGTTAGTAGTTGAATATTCAGAGCAGGGACTCAAAATCTTCTGGACTTCGATTCCCAGTCACTGAAGCAACAGTTCAAGTCTTTAAACTACTAACACTTCAGCAGATTTTACCTTATCAAACAGCTTTATTTTTGCATGATTTATGTCATGACCTCATGTAGAGCTATTGACAAATTGGGAACCACTCATGTGAGAGCAGAAAAGACAGATTTAAAGACCGCAGTAAAACATACACACTGAATTAGAGAGTACTTAAAAATGCCTGTCTGATTTTGGTCAATGTGTTTATGTAGATATTCACTTCTCTCAGTCTCAAAAGGTTTCAGTTAAATGTTTGCAGCTATAAATGTTTTCTTTAGATTTTCTTTGAGTGACCAGAAATCAGTAGAAACATCCATATGAGCCATCCAGTCCATAAGGTGCGCCAGTGGGACGTAATCGATAGTGCTGAAAGCAATATTCACCATTCACTCGATATTAACCATAAATCCATTTGCCAGAAGAGGGAACTAGAGTGCTATGAAAAACATCCCATTGTGTTTGTGAGTAGTGGCACACAGTGGCTTTAAATATATCAAATATTAAGTGATGTGTTCAGTGCAGAATGGTTAAGATGTTTTTTTTTTTTCTTTTTCCACCTATTTTTCGATCCTGCAACACATTTTTTCAAATTAGCTGGGGATAAATAAACCACACATTCATTCTGTTCACCTATTTGTTTGCACATGTGTCACTTAGGAAACACTGGTAGGTGCAGAATACAACAATACAACCGTTCAGTATTTTCTGTCCCACTGAGCTTTCACACCCATTCTGACTTTCCTTTCTTTCACTCTCACGTGTCACTCTGATGGAGACTTCCACTAAGGAAAGAATGCCGTAAACACACATTGACATTATGAGCTAAGAGCTCCCTGCTAGCTCCCAGTGGAGGTTAAGGTTTAATATTAGGCATGTGTATTTGCTCATACTTGCACAGAGGGCTCTAATTGTGACCAGGGGCCATTGTACATCAGCTGGTGATTGACATACGGTGACAGGGTTCCGCCTCTGATCTATTTTATCCCAGCGTGGAGCTGTACTGCTCATTGTCCCTCAAGGCTGTGACACCTATTAGCTCTCATTAGATTCCTGTGGTTCAGCAAGATGGGCTCAAAAAAAGAATGGATAGTCTTAAAATAATTTTTTTAAGTGGATGTCGCAAAATATCAATGCTGAAAGTTGGATAAGAAGACTGATACTGCTGAACATCTTACCGACCAACATGTTTTTCTTAGCCTGCAGAAAACTACAAGGTTTTGGCATAGAAGAAACTTCAGGACATCACAGTTATGTGCAAAAAATAGTCTGTAGTTTCTTTTTAAGAACTTGTTCCTCTCACAGGGTTCACTTGCTTCTCTCCTCTGGACAGATCCAGGACAGCTGTTTTCCCTAGCTTCCATTCTTTATGCTAAGCTAAGCTGCTGACTGTAGTTTCACATTTATTCCAACTGCATAGCTGTTTTTTAGATTAGTTAAACACTCAGATGAGTATTCCCATTCAAATTGGACAAGAAAGTGAATAAAAGTACTGGAATTCATTCAAACACAGCAGAGTTTGGTGAAGAAAAATCACTTTTATGTGAAGTTAAAATAAGAATATGTATTTTCCTGGACTAATCCATGATGAAAAAAAATGTGTATTCTGCATTTTTGTTGATTTCATGTGTCATCGGCATCCTCTCCCTTTGCACCGAGTTTTGTTTGACTTAGCCTCCTGCGATTGCACCTCATTGCCTCATCGCCTAAACCCATTTCTTTCTCTAAACTATTCCTGTTTTTTCCAACTCCACTTGCCTCCTGTCTCATTCCCCAACATCCCTCCTTTCTCTCGATTTTTATCTGCGAGAAGTTTGCCTTGGGGCATTCACCTGAGCCTCCTCACCTGGCCTCTGAAAAGCCTGCCGGGACAGCAGGCCTGCCTGGTGAGGATAACAGTTGCCGATTGCCGGAAGAAATCTTAACAAATTCTGTTTTCTGTCAAGATGACGCACTGGTGAGGATCTTACGGAGTCGGGTTTGCCATGAACGCAAAGGCAAATACAAACGCACTCAAGTTAATGAGGATATTGCCAGGTGGAAAATGAACTGCAGGGAAATCAATCATGGAAGGATGCTCCAGTTCAGTTTATATTTGGTTTAGGAAGAAAATTATCTGAAGCTCACAAATTGATTTTTTTTATAATACCCGAGGCTAGAGTGGGGAAAAAATATTTTCCTTTGCGAGTTTAAGAGGAAGTTTGTAAAACGGAGCCGGATCGATTTCCATCCCGCTGCTCTTTATGAAATGTCAGTCATGTGTCTTTTAGTCACTGGCAGTTGATGTGCGTTTGATTAGTGGGACTGGAATCATCAGCTATCAGGAATGACGTACTCTACCGAGCCCCTACTGCTCCGACCACCACCACAGCTTCCAGCCATGCACCTGTTCCCTCAGCCTGCTCCATCTCTCACTCACTCAGACGCACACGTCTGTGCCTGTGGTTCCAACTTGGCTTTTTCTCATTAAAGACTCAGTGAAGTGACAGGTTTTGACAGTGAAGGCTTCCACATCGAGCCTGCCATAGTGACAGATATCCGACAGCTTGACGATAACTGGTGCTTTATTGCAGAAACACAGGTGTCCCTCACGTCTGACGACAATAGGCAGCTCTGAGTGATGGGCAGGTTTGATGAAAAGTTACAGAGCCGGAACACGAGCAGAGCGTGTGCGCTGGGATGAAAACAAGCTGGAGATGGTGAACTTCTGTGGTCACTTTTAAACTCGCTTAGTAGTAATGATCAGATTAAATGGTTTGATGTTGACTAGATGTAAATTTCCAGTATTACTATTCTGGATGCAAGCACATTAATGAGCATACCCAACCCCATCCTTCTTTAGCACCTACTCCTTTGCCGCCTCCTCCTCCTCAGCCTGTAAATCAGCTCCTTAGCGCTGCTTCTAATACTGCTTGAGTGTGCAATCTTTTTAGCATGCCCCGGTGTTCACTCCTCTCACGTGCCCTCTGTCAACAGTAAACTTTCTGAAAAGCGAGCTTAACAGGCCGTGAAAGGGCGGCACAGATGGCTACATCCTAGGTGGTAATTATCAACCACTTCCTCCCAACAAGAAAAAAAAAAAAGAAGAAGAGAAAAAAAATGTAGAAGAAACAAGCGAAGGTGTTGCAGACAGGTCAACTGATGCCGCTGACACATTTGTAGGCTCTCTGGCAGAGAGCTCAAAGACATGTACAGGAAAGGGCCTTCTGGAGCCCAGACAGCGCGTTGACAGTGTCAGAGGTCAAGCATAGCCATAAGAGGATGATTTTTGGCTTCAGTGCACATCAGCCTGAAGGAGATCTATATTAAAACACAACTCCAGTTGGCCAGAAAAACTGCAGTTTTTCTCAATATCATCCAGCATGCATTGATTTTTTTTTTTTTTTTTTTTTTTAACTTAAGTTGAGAAGTTTTAGAAGTTCTTTAATTGCACTCTAATAGGTTAGTGATGAGGTGCAATGTACAGGAGACAGGCAATAAGAGCCAATTAGTCCAAAAGTGTTTCAGTCTTCACTAGCTATAGGTAATAGCAGCATTTATATGCACACTAAACAAACAAGGGGATGTTTTTCTTTAAAGAGATTAAGCATTTATTTAGTTGTAGATCTATTAAAATTGAAGGTGACAGCTAATTTAAAATCCTCTTTAATTTGGGGGAAATTTAATACACTACAAGGTGATAGGCGAGGCTCCCCCTACCTCCGTACAAGCCGCACGCCACATGCAAAAATATGTAAATGCCGCTCGTATTAGAATCTTTGTCTGGTTGTCATTCTCACATGGGGCACATCAAAGCCATATGACCTGATTTTGCACCTGCTGTTTAATTAAATTTACAAGACAGACACAGTCTCCACTCCCGGTGATATACAAATCTGGCTTTATTACCCCGGCACTGTAATTTACAAGGCAATTTACTGCTGGGCTGTAATGGTGCCTGCCAAAGTGTTCCCTCTGAAAAGATACACAAACATGCACAACAACAAGTTATCCCATTTCCTTGCCTGAAGATGGGACCAAGAATGCCAAGACCACTCTGTAAAATGTAACCACAGGACGAACGTGCGTGTTGTCGAGGGCCACAAGGCATGTACTGCGCAACACATTTCAACGCTCCCCTCGCCGAGGAGTCCAATACTAAATTACTAAACTTCATTTTAGGGTTATGGATTTGTTTATTTTAGGGGAAAAAATCTGGATAAGTGTCAGTAAGACAAAAAGGTAAGTGATAAATTTGCTAAAAAGCTGCACTAAACAAAAAAAGAAGTAACATCGTGTCTTCGGTGTCAAGACTTGCCAATCAGCACCAGCAAACACAAAGATCAGGATTTGAGGAGGAGGGTAATGAACTTAGACCACATTAGAGGGCCAACCTGTTTTATAGCAGCTTCACACGGCTGCAATCACAGTTGGGGTGAGCAGTGTCCCATCGCAGAGAGCGGACAACTGCACCATTTTCAGAGAGTGTCTTAATGAAGGCATTTATTTGGCATTTAGTTATAAACACAAAACCTAGAACCTAAACCTTGCTTTTAAGCTCTACTCACCTGGAAAATAACAGCAAAAAGTGAGTGTAAGTAATTCCAGTATGTGAACAGTCTGGGTGGAGGGAATTCCTTTTTTTTTTTTTTTTTTTTTTTTTTTTTTTCTAAGTGACATCAGAAACAGCAGCATGTGACATCACGTGATGGCGGAGCTTCAGTTCATCCTTTGTCATCCTTTTTTTTTTTTAATAGGACAGGGGGAAAGAATGAAAGAAAGAGGGGGAGAGAAAGAAAGAAAACCAAAGGGGAGAAGAGACGGTGAGAAGGGGGGGAAGAGAGAAAAAAAAAAAAAAAAACACTCCTGGGTCACCTGTATGGAGAGAAAGAAAACCAAAAAAAACAGGGGAGACAGCAAACAACAAAGAGCAACATAATAATAAAATTAAAAAAAAAAGCACCATCACAATAAACTAGCTAGTCATAGATATCAATATTTACTAAATAATAAACGATATTGTGCAGCACACAAGATAGACAGCGCACAGTGTGCTTTGAGGCAGCAGCCAAGAAAGCTGTAGTCCGCATCTGTGAATACCCATGTGTACACCTGTGTGCATACCTGTGTGGATCAGCATGCTTGCATTCCAAAGGTTTCTCCATGTAATGATCTGCTAGAGAGTGTGGGGAGCCACAGCCCTGTCCTCTATGGTATCAAGCAGGTATGGAGGAGATCAAAACTCCAGACATCCAGAGGCCCCCAGAACACAAGAGACCAAGGAAGACCCACAGAGGGGCAGCCGCGCCACTGTTCCAGTAAGAGCTAAGGAGAGTCCCAGATGAGGGCTCATTCAGCAGCTGCGGAGCAGAAGCCAGGGGGAGTTGCAGTGACGCGCCCGTGAGCTCCGCCGGCAGCCAGCTGTGCCTGAGTGACCGAGCCCCAGGCCGAGAGGCCGGGGGCACCCCACCTCCAAAGTGGCCCGAGCGAGCCCCAATAAGCGGCCGCCAAGGAGTGAGCCGGTGTGGAGGGAATTCCTAGTATACACAAATGTCAGAGATGTACAGATGAAGCCTGCAGGTTGGTGGGTTGGGTAAGTTTGATGCTTAGGAAGACCTACTTGCAAGTAGCAAAAGATTGCATGAAGCAAAGTAAAAATAAGTTTAATTTGATCCTTTTTTTTTCCTATAAACTGCATATAGTGTATTTATGTCCATAATTGTTTTGGACAGTGACACATTTTAAAATTTTGCCCTAATCCACAGCCACTGTGGATTTTAAATCAAACAATCTGCAGGGTTTCAGCTTTAATTTAAAGGGTTTAATGAAAGAAAGAAATCAACTTTTTAGGTATTACAGTCATTGTTATACGTAGTCTCCCATTTTCTAGGCTAAAAGTAATAACTGACTTAAAAGGATATTCATGGACAAATGAGCCCCGTCCCCTTTTTCTTCCATGACTAAGCAGAAAAAATATTTTGTGTTGATTTCAAGGTCTGAACTCATCTTTGGGAGCTTTTCACTTGGACTCTTAATATGAGGTCCAAAGATATTAAAAATGTAAATAAATCTATCAGAGAACAAAAACACTTCAGGAGCAGGCAAAGAATGTGATTAAGTATTAAAAAGACTCAATGCACCGACCAGCTCATTAACACTAAAAGACCATAAAGATTTCAAAATTCTTCCTGTGGTGATGAAAAACAACTTCACAACATCTAACCAAAGTCAAGGACACTTTCAAGGATGTCGGCACATCATTGTCAAAGTCCATAATCAAGAGACGCCTTGAATGGAAATACAGGGTTTACAACAAGGGTGTCCAACTCCAGGCCTCAAGGGAGGGTGTCCTGCAGGTT
The DNA here is from genome assembly GCF_041146795.1 of Maylandia zebra. NCBI lineage: Eukaryota > Metazoa > Chordata > Actinopteri > Cichliformes > Cichlidae > Maylandia > Maylandia zebra. The sequence goes on from NC_135185.1 coordinate 27,186,638, forward strand.
TTAGATGTGTTTGATCCAACACAGTTGATTTAAATGGCTAAATTACCTCCTCAACATGTCTTGAAGTTGGCCTGGTAATGAACTAATCATTTGATTCAGGTGTGTTAACCCAGGGTGATATCTAAAACCTCCAGGACACCGGCCCTTGAGACCTGGAGTTGGATACTCCTGGTTTACAACAAGGTGCAAGCCACTAGTTACACTCAAGAATATGAAACCCCATTACACTTTGACACAAAGTATCTAAAAACAAAAAGGCTTGCCCATTTCTAGAATAATAAATTATTTGGATGATGAAAGCAAGATCAACTTGTGTCATAATGATGAGAATTGAAAAGAATGGAGAAGGAATGAAACAGCTTATGATCTCAAGCTCATCTTTCAAGCATGGTGGCAGCATTGTTATGGCATGGGCATGCATGGCCGTCAGTCTGTTAGAGGACCACTGGTGTTTATTGATGATGTGACTGCTGATAAAAGTAGAAGGATGAATTATGAAGTGTACTGGGCTAATGCTGTGAAACTGATCAGACAGCATTTCACAGTGCAGATGGAAAATAACCCAAAGTATACTGCAACAGCAACCCAAGAGTTTCTCAAGGCAAAGATATGGGATGTTCTTGAACAGGACATATTTAAAAAGGAAAAATCTGAACCCATGATACTGAGTTCTCTTTTATGCATTGTGCAGGCATGGTTTGGGCCCATTTGTTCTCTGAGAGTTATTCCGAGTGAATAAATGATAAAACGGTCTGAGAAGGCCTTGGTTTGACAATTATAAAAAAAGACGATACTGTGGCCTTCAACGTTTTCAAGATCACAACCCAGAACTTGAATATTTCAGATGTTCAAATGCGGAAACATATTTTAGAAGAATGGTGGTCCATCCCTTTAAAACAACTCAAAAGACTTGCAGAAAGCATGATATTGAAAGTTTTCTGGCAGAACATAGTGACCCAATACCTTAAGACAATTTTTGGCTTTTGTCAGGGCTTTTTTTATTTTTATTTTTTTACATGGAGTAAGCTTGTATCGTGCATTATTAACATAAAGTATGAAGGGAATATAGCATCTATCATTTTCTAAGTAACGGCTGACTGTAGCAATTGTTCTGCCGTTTGGCAAAAAAGCAGCAGTAACCATGGCAGGGAATCTAAGATCTAGGGAATTGGGATGGATTAACTAAAAACATGAATCTGAGCTGCAGGAGCTTAAAAAAGAAGATAGCAGCTTGATACATTTAACTAATTATGACATAAAGCCTTCACATATTTACCTGAATTGAGGTGCAAATCAGCAAAACTTTGCACCCTTAGAGATAACTTCTAATGAGATTTCAGCAGCCTATCAACAAGGACAATATATTTTCTAGACTCTAATCCTTTGTGAATCAAGAAGTCACACCTATATACATTTTTATTTATGTCCTCATGGCTCGCTGTCACAATACTAATACACCAAGTTAATCCAGCAGTCGCCCACTTACAGTTAAATTGTCTTGATTGCCTAACATCTGGCACGAATGCTAATGTGGGTGGTTTTTTTTCTGGTTTTTATATGTGAAGTGGTTCTTTCAGCTGTTTAGTTGCACTTAAAGAATCATTGTTTGCGTGGACACATTTCTGTGTTGAAAAATGCAACAATTCATTTCACCTTAAGGTTCTGTCTGGAAGTTGAAACTTTCTGACGTTGGCACATCTTACTCATGATAAGTTAAGGATTAATATTCAAGCCACATACTGTACATGTACGCAATAAAGAAAACACGAATGCCAATTGTTTTGGTAACAGAAGTAGATTTTTATCAATGATGTGGCGTCCTGTATCATAGGTAGTACTGAAGGTGCAGTTTAACCTTTTAGGTTCTGTTTAGATAGACTTTAGAGGTTTGACATGCACCACCAAAGCGGATCACAAGTTGCACATGTGAGTGTGCATGAGTGTGCACAGAAATTTGTTAGTGCACGTGAATCTGAGACATGCCCCTGGTTGCAGTAGAGTGTGCATCTCAGGCAATCCATAATAGATGATGAAATTTGGCAAGCAGTCCAGCCTTATGGTCCTTTCCTCCTCCTGCAGCTGCTTGTTTTCCCAGAACTCATCTGTGCTGCTGACCAAGAGTTGTGTGCGCATGTGTATCAGAGAGAGTGAGAGAGAGTCCGTATGTCACTGTCTTTGCCCACAAGCACTCCACGAGCATCTTTCCATTGCTCAATATGTCAGACTTGAATATGAAAATGGGCAACTTTTTCATCACTCACCCACCATGTGCACATAAGGCCACAACGCTAATGGTGAATGTCAAAGTTGAGCGGAAAGGCCAAGGACCAGTGACAAAGCACCACAGACTATAAATACATGCTGTACTCTGGTGATAGACACAGATCACAGTCTAGGTTTGGCCACTCCAATAATCAGTCTAATGTTAAAGGAGATCAATTCACAGATGTAATGACGGCAAAAAATCTGCCAGTGGGTATTGCACTGTAAACAAGTACAAGCTGCTTCATATGAGAAGTGTGTATGTATATGAACTTGTAACTCTCTGTAACAAAGCAAAGAACTAATCCTTAAATTACTGAGTTCTATGGAAGCAACAATGCATTTTCCCCATTTAAAAACTCATTTTTCAGGTTAACTCACCTGAGGCGAGTTGACCTAAATGATGTGTTTTAGCTCAAACTGTAACACTGCAGCCATATGTGAAAAATAGTTTTCACAGAAGTACAATCTTACTGTTTCCATAGGAATTGAAAGGGTACGTTGCAGCCAGGTGCTGCTAATCAAAAGCATTGATCAACTGCTCATTAGGAAGTGTGAGCACCTCTATAAAAATAGATTCCTTTGGCAGTTTGTTGCTCTGGAACGTTCAGGTGCCACACACAATGCCGCAATATTTCCAGGAGTTGATGTCCCAGCTATTTCACTCCAATGTCTAACCCCTCTCAGATTCAGTTATCATATTAAATGTTAAAATTCCTGACAGTGCACTTAGAAGAAGGCTGAACAAGTGTGGCTTGTTTGCAAGGGATGCCAGGAAAATGCTTCTTTTCTCTATGAAGAATGTGACAGACATACTGCACAGTGCCACGTCTAAAAGAAACCCAAACACAACACCTCATACCAACTGTCGAGCAAGGTGGTAGAGGGATGATGATTTGGGCTTGTTTTGCAGCCAGAGGACCAGGATCTATATACCAAAGTATTCTAGAGTCAGATGTGAGGCCAGCTGTGTGACAGCTAAAACTTGACTGAAACTGTGCCATGCAACAGGACAATGATCCCAAGCACTGCAACATCTCTACGGCTGAAAGTCTGAAAAAGAAAAGAATCAAGATTTTCAGACCTTAACTGGTTGAAATGCTGTAATGAGACCATAAATATGAACAAATGCCTGCAAACCTCAATGAACTAAAGCAATGTGGTAATGAAGAGCGTTCCTAAATATCTACACAATGATGTGAGAGACTAATAAAATCTGGCAAAAAACTTATTACTTCAAGTTACTGCTATTAAAGATGCTTCAACAACCTATTGAATCATGAGGTGTACTTTAACTTGAGGTCTGCACAAAGTCCCATGACAGAACTTGTTGGGACCTGAAATCCCAACATTTTAAGAAATGCAGTTGAAATGCTGCTTGATCAGCTCACCACTGTTGTCAGTAACTTTGGTTCAGGAATGGGAGCAGGCATGTTTTCAGATCTCTGCAGTTACTTTAGTAACTACATTTTGTTCATTACTAAAAGAAACAATGGCCTAAATTGTCAAAGTAAACCACATCTTGTTATAAACCTTCATGATCTTGTTCATATTAATATATGTATAATTATTAATAATCACTGTGCCTTATTTGAGTAGTTCGCTTCAACCAAGAGATGCTGAGGATGGTCAGGGAAGTATTGTCGTGATTTCTGAAACATTTAAAGCTGGAACAGCGGCCTTAGGCCTCCTGGATAAGTTCTTTCAGAGTTATTGACCCACAAAGTTCCAAGTTTCTCCCTTTCTAGCACACTTGCATTCATACAAGCAGGGGTAAGCAGTGTGCCATGATTGATGGGATAGATTGGGCTGGTAAGGGGGGATGCCTGTGTGCAGGCTGTAGAGCAGCTGTTTTCTCTGAGTTCGAGGAGAGCGAAGACAGAGAGAGTATGTGCGAAAGTGAGAGAGAGGAAAGAAAGAGAGAGAGGTCGAATAGAAAGTGAAGGGAGGGCAGAAGGAGGGAGAAGAGAGAGAGAGCAAGCGTGCCTTCCTCGTGCCCTTCAGGCAGACCAGGTGTCTACAGCTCCACGCTGAGTCGTACCACAGAACCTGGCACGGCAGTTCTCAAACAGGTCCTACTCATCGTTCCCCCTTTCCCCAAGGATGGCTGCAATTAACACACACACAGAGTGCACAGTGTAGAGAAAACATGCCGAAAATGACAACGCCCCAAGCCACAGCACATGGAAAGGAAAGGGAGAGAGAGAGGGAGGGAGAAAGAGAGAAATGAGGGAAACAAAAACAGAGAGAGGGAGCCAGAGAGACACACCGGAGAGCTTGTTTTATAAAGGTGCAGGTGCAGGATTTGAGTGACTGCCAGGTTGCACTCTCCTTTTCGTTCCATATTAACGTTGTCAGCTTTTTACCTCCCCTCTCCTCACCTGCACTGCTCCATACCTCACCATGTTCTGTTGTCTGCTCATTACTAAGGGCTCCCCTCACACCCAGACGCTACACGATCCACAGAGGTGCAAGAAAGTTTGGCAAAAAACTTTCGGCTTTGCAGAGTTGTAATATTTTCTGAACCCTTTCGTGTGACAAGGCGTTCTCAAATCAAAGCAATGCATATATTTAAAAACGTCATTCTTTCTGAAAGAGTGAAGATTTTTTTTAAATGAGTGACAGATGTCACTCAGTAAACGGGGACGTGGTGTCACTGTGTGGCAAAGCTGCAAGGACACAATATATGAGCAAGTCCTGACTTTCCCATGATTTTAATTGTATGCGTCTGAGTCATATGACAGCAGGGATGATCCAAATCCTGACAAAAGGATTTAGTACAGATTAGGGCTGCCACAAACGATTATTTTGATAGTCGACTAGTCACCGATTATTTATGCGATTAGTCGACTAATCAGATCATCATCCACTGGACGTAAAACTACAGCTTATTGCACCAGCAGCATCTGCTCTTATATAACTATCATTAGCTTACAGCTTTAAGCTTTTAAGGTGCTAACTAAAAATAAAGACAAGATGATAGTTTATTCAATTTTAATGAAATTTGCAGATTGTTTCGGTAAAGTTTAATAAACTCCTTGCTATCTAAAATATAACAGGACACCGGAGTATATTCTCCAGCATCTCACACTTCTGATAATCAGCTGTCTGCTTGACGTTTATTCAGCTGTGTAAAAACTATAACTTTAATCTCAGACAAACCGATTTACTCAGGAACAAATAAAATACTAAAAAAAAGCCAAACAATAACATTTTTAATTTATCTAAGTGACTCATATATATTTAACCTGAGTCGCGAAAGACGGCGGTGGGTTTGAAAACAATTTGCCGGGAGTCCGGTGTTCTCACGGCGCTAGTGACCTAGCCCCCGGCTAGCTATCGAGCTAGTGGGTAACAGACGTCTCCGAAAACGTCGGAGCGCTTTTGAAAATATGTGGTGTCTTGATAAACTGAGCCGATATTTGAGGTTTACACAGCTACATTCTCGCCTGAAAATATGTTAAACGTTTATTTTGTGACCCAGAAAGAATAATAAGAGTAATATTAAAACTAACTAACTACCGCCATTGTTGGAAACTAAGCTGGGCCGCGCTATGAATTCTGGGACACAGCTGCTTCTTCTTCTTCGGGGTTTAACGGCAGCTGGCATCCTTGTACATGCTGTGCTGCCATCTTCTGTTTCAGTCCGTTATTACACTCTTAAATCCTGCTATTATTCCTGCGTCTTTTGCGATCTTACAAAGCTTCAAACGACACGTCGACTATTAAATCAGTCGTCGACGATTTTGATAGTCGACGTAATCGTGACTAGTCGACAAATCGTGGCAGCCCTAGTACAGATGTTACAGCGCAGTAAAAAATGCTTTCTGAATTACCCAAATGTTCATTCTGAGAAAGCCTTTATTTTGCCATTTTATTCAAATGGTTACTGTCCATGCTTCATGTCCCACCTTACCAGTTTCTCGTTTCTATCATGGCACAGTGCATGGACACAGCTGCTGTGTTATATATGATAAGTGCTTTACCCACCAAGCCTGTTATGGTTTTTGATCTGTAACATTGACTGACAGACTTTCGTCTAACTGTGGCATTTGGAATCTGGTGCAGTCAGCACAATCTGGAGCTGAACACTCTTAAGACTGTAGAGATGACAGTGGACTTCAGGAGACATCCCTCAACTCTGCTCCCCCTCACCATATCAGACAGCCCTGTGTCAACTGTGAAGACCTTCAAGTTCCTGGGTACCACCATCTCCCAGGACCTGAAGTGGGAGACCAACATCAACTCCATCCTCAAAAAGACCCAGCAGAGGATGTACTTCCTGAGACAACTGGGGAAGTACAGTCTCCCACAGGAGCTGCTGATCCAGTTCTACACTGCGGTCATTGAGTCTGTCCTGTGGTCCTCCATCACAGTCTGGTATGGAGCAGCCACTAAACAGGACAGGAACAGACTGCAGCGGACTGCACGGGCAGCAGAAAGGGTCATCGGCACCCCCCTGCCCTCCATCCAGGATCTGTACCTCTCAAGAACCAGGAAACGGGCAGGGAAAATCATCACAGACCCCTCACACCCTGGACACAGACTTTTTGATCTGCTGCCCTCTGGCAGACGGTACAGAAGCCTGCAGACCAGGACCACCCGACACAGGAACAGTTTCTTTCCCCTCGCCATCTCCCTTCTTAACAGTTGACCTGTCACACTGCTCCCACTGCCACACTGCAGCTGCACCTTATGTACATTTTGTAGTATTCATTCCACCTCATCCATTTCTGTATTTTATGTATATAAGTTTAGATTCGTTATTTATAGTTGGTTTACACAGCTTTGTGTATGTATGTGTAATGTGTATATATAGACACGTGTGTGTGTGTGTGTGTGTGTGTGTGTGTGTGTGTGTGTGTGTGTGTGTGTGTGTGTGTGTGTGTGTGTGTGTGTGTGTGTGTGTGTGTGTGTGTGTGTGATTTACATTGCTGTGCTTGAGAGCCACCATCTACCGGAACCTAATTCCCTGTATGTGTCTGCACATATACTTGGCCAATAAACACGATTCTGATTCTGATTTAAAACTACCACGTGACCAAAAGCACCTATAAATACAAGATGTTACAGAGTAAAATTCAGTATGCCTGCCCAGTGAAGTGTGTAATAAAGTGATTCATTGCTATCTACGTAGACCTATAATGTACAAAACATTATTATTCAAAATAAAATATATATATATAAATATATCAGCATAAACAACAGCTGTTGGTATGTCTGAAAAACAGCTGAAAGTTCAGAAACACTAAATATGTCGCTGCACTGGCCAAATCACAGTGCACACTGTACATATATAAAATATACTCCTCTGTGTGTAGCATCTTCAGTCCCTTGATTCTACATTTACTAAATATCAATGCCTGTCTACATTATTTGGCTTTCCAGTATCATTTTGTCAAATTATCTGTGTCGTTTTGGCCCTGCAGATGTTTTCCCTCATAGGAGAGTTGCATTTAATCAGTGAGACAGATGTTTCCCATGACAACAACAAGTGATCATAGTTTATTTTTTCTATAAATTATACAGTTAGTAGCAATAAATACAAGTGCTTCATATATTGTAATGTGCATCTGAGCTCTACACAAACTTGCATCAGCGAAGAGGCAGAAAGAGTCTTTTGTCTCTGGTATACAGTATTCACAGTTTTCATACTGATGAAAAGTATTACAGTTTTCTATGAGCTATAAGGCCATCTTTGACAGAAGCTGAGCTTGGAGAGAAAAAAAAGTTTCACAAATGGCCAAATGTCACTAATTAGTTTGAACTCTGCATTTCTGATGAAGCCAGTTGGTGTGGTGGGGTGGTGGTGTTGGCAGGGGGCAGCAGGAAGAGGGGGGGATTGATGGGCTGTGCCTCAAAATGTAAATTAAACAAAAGGCGGGAGTTCACATGACAGCTTTGGAGGGGCAGGACTGGAGCCTTCTGATTTTCTGTGTGAGAAGGAGAACAAGTGGAGCACAGTGCACCAAACATTGGCACATGGCAAACAGCTCGGAGGCAGCGGAAGCAAAATAACTTCTGTTCTAGGGAACAACAAAGGAGGAACAAACAGCGTGGCCCACAACTTTTTGGTCCTTATTATTCTGTGATTTCGTAATCAAGAGGATGGGATCTGATCTACAAACCATGGACAGCTGGTTCATTTCCACCGCCGGGCCTTGTGGGAGATGTAGTTTCTTCTCTCAACGACATATGCAAATCCCAATTGTCCCTCCCCTCTCTCTCCATAATTGCCGACTTTTCAGTAACAGAAGGAGGCCCATTTGCGTGTGTGTGTGTACACGTTTGTGTGAAAAGAGTGTCTGTGTGTGCAGCCTATGCTCTCGTCAGGGTCCAGCCTTATTTCAAGGGATAAATAAAAGATGCAGAGTTCTTCTAAAGGAGCCCAGCAGAAGGTAGACACAGACAGGCAGATATGGAGGGGTTCTTCAGAGAATCTGGGTTGTGCATGGCGCTGCATCGATTCTCCATTTGGGCTTCGCGAGGTTCAAACACACGGCATTGTGGGCCGCAGATTGTGTTGCATGGGCGTCCCTCAAGTGACACGTAAAAAGCCGGCCCCCCATCTGCCTGACAGATTTGTGCGGGCAGCCCCTAAAAGCTTTGGCAGAGAGAGACAGGTGGGGACGGACAGACAGACAGACTGAAGGACGAGTGCCACTCAGCACCCCTCAGCTGTCATGCAAAAGAGAAAGTGAAGCTTACTTTACTGGCGACAAGCTGTGGCAGACAAAAAACTAAATGCAGACGATAATCTGAACCTGCATCGAGATTCACAGCATGACTGTGAATAGCTAGACCTGTCTGTAAGCTCCTGGAAGCTCCGTAGGGCAGGAAACAGACCTGCTGATGATACACCCTGACAGCCTGCATCAGGGTAAATTATGGTAATAGCATGCAGTCATCTGCCTGGTGCCATTTGACTCGACAAAAACACTTAAACACTCCATCTATTTCTCTAAGTGGGAAGCAGAGAGGCCATCTTGGATGGGTGGGCCTGTGGGTTTTTTTGACAGGAACAGAGCAGAAGAAACCCTAGTGACGCTACAGTGACATCCCACAGTCTGTTCAACACAGAGGCAGGCGTGCTTGCCTCCTCAAAATCTACCAGCACGGATGGATGTGTTACCAAATATTTAATATTTTAAGGCTGTTCCTTGGATCGTGACTTAACCTGAAAATGCAGGTTTTTATAAATGCGCGTTGTTAAACAACTAGTTCAAAATCTCTGGACACCTGAACGAGCCACAGGTGCGTCGGGGGAAAGGTTGAGACTCTTTTTTCTTTTTTCTATCAAATAACAAATCAGAACAACACATTTTTTGAGAAAGAGAATAAGTGTTTTATTGCTGCACTAGCAGAATACTAGCTCCAGTGTTTGCACTATTTCTACTGTTGTTTGCATGCCAGATACTCCTATAACATTTTCTTTTGCTGAAGCATTACCTTTCTACAAATCACGGCCAGCAGACAGAGCAGATTTGCTGCAGGCAACATGTGTTTACATTTCTGGGGAGCTGCACGTCAAGCTAGCTCATTAGCTCAGCCTTTGGATACATGCCTGCAGTGTACCTATAGTGTCGATTCAGCACAGAAATATAAGCCAGGCTTAAGTCTCAGCTGATTGCTTGCAATCTCATGGTGACATCAAGTCACTGCTCTGGGCTGCAGGACATTCAGTAATAGCGATGTATTTTTGAACTACACAACCAGGCTACATGCTTCCCCCCCCTACCATCTATGCTCAACTAAGCACAACGTTTCAGTTTTCTAATGCTATACCCAATGTGCATGGTTTTGAAATGAAATGTGCCTAAATGCTGAACTATTGCTTTAAAGTACAGTATCGTTTACCGTGCACACTGACAAAAATCCCTAGCTAAATAGCATTAGACATGCTTTTAGTCTGATCACATTAGGGTTGTGAAGGGTCACAATGTAATGACAGTTCAATCAAATCAATGCTTTGTTCAAACTTGGAATCGATAGCAGTATATTGTGATTATGAAATGTATCTCCTTGCAGTGCTGAGCAGATCTCCCTCTGGGAGCTTTCTCCTCTCTATATATATTGTTCATCCATCTCAGTTTCACTACTGAAACAGGACTATCTGAATACCAGGCAGGGAGGATCGATGCAAAACATGTCAGTGACAGTTCTCTGTTTTCTGAGTGTATTGTTACACTATCAAAAAGAATGCAGTTCACTGTAATAATGTGCAGATTTTTAATACAATTTGTTACAAGATATTTTAAGATGTACTGAACCAGAATGAGAATCTAATTCATTATTTATGTTCCAGGACATTTACTTTTACAGAAGGTAACATCTTTAAAATCATAAATTTACAATAATGACACCAAAAACCTAGATTTTAACCTTTAGAAATGCCCACCCAAAAGACAAATTTAAAAATAAAATAATTCATAAAGTAATAAATCTCCCTCCCACCCATTAAAAATGTTCAAGAATATCTTAAAAGACTTGAACAGCAGTATTTCACAGGTCCCTCTGACAAAAGACATCATTGAGGGCTGTTTTGGGGTACAGTCATTTTTCAACTTCCAGTATCACCTCACCATTACAAAACATATCTACATTTGAAAAGCTGGAGATCATGGAGCAACTGCAAAAAGTATTATTTTCAGCTGCTGTCTAGTTCAGCTGGATATAATTTATAGTGTAGACCAGGACTGTGCTGGAGTAAACATCATTATACCGACTGGTAGAAGTCACTGGTAATTCCTAAAATACAGTACTTCTTGTCCCTCAGCTACCCTATATGTGAAGCACATAATATGTAGTGTGAAGATTTGGCTGTCTCTGAGATGTTTTTACATCATCATTTTTCCAGTTTAGGGTCAATGGGGGGCTAGATCCTATCCCCATCATAGGATGACAGGCAGGGTAGACCCTGGACAGACTGCCAGTCTGTTGCAGGGCTAACACATAGAGATAGACGACCATTCACGCTCACACCTATTATCATTTGCCAATTAACCACATGCATGTCACAGGACTGTGGGAGGAAGCCAGAGTCCCCAGAGAAAACATGCAAACTCCACACAGAAAGGTGCCGCATGGGATTCAAACCCAGGACCGTCTTGCTGTGAGCCACCACTGTGCCACCCTCAGATTTACAGATATTAAAGATATTTTGAGCCACTTTTGCAAAAAGTTATTACAATAATTCAGATTCTCCCAAGTCATTTTCTATTCGTATTTAGTAGCTTTTACCCGTTTAAACTAAATATAAAAAACAACAATGAATCCATACATTGAAAAGTTCATCATGCATTTATCTGGTCCTTATTGGTCACTGACAGTTGTTAGAACACATGGATTCATATTATATATTCATTCTAAAGAAGACAGATGGGCACCGAGCAATCAGATGCAACACGTCAGAATGACATTGCTGAGAGGCCACCTGACATTCCTTTCCATTTATGTATAATAAATTATACATAAATATATATATTATACATTTATGTATATTATATGCCTTTCCTTCCACATTATACTGAATACTAAGAGGGCAAATGCAGCCAATGGGCTTAATTAAAGACCCTATCATTCGCATGCAGGATGACTGGTTGCAAACACACATGCACAACACTTATTAAAAGGAATAAAACTATAAAAAAATCCATGTAAGTAATGGAAATAAAATGTTAGAAAGTGAAGCAGGGAGCGAGGCTTCATTGGGCCACGGCTGGGTCTGAGCCTCAGTGAGATAAATGTCACTTCTAACCCTCCGTTGGCCTATACAGCACAAATGGAGCGACCGCTCTCCTCTTATCATCAGCTGCACACGCACACACTGCTCTCTCCCTCTCGTGCTAGAACAATTAGCTTTATGGTGGCTCAGAGCCTGTGAAATGTCATTCTGCCAGGTAAACTAGCTATTATATCACAAAGGCTGCAGCTGAGTCAATTATACAGCACAGGGAAGAGGGGTAAGGCCCGAGAAGCAGGGCAATGAATTCATGAGTTCATCAAAGGAGAGGTCGGAGGGGTCAGCGGTGAGAGAGGCCGCGAGGCAGGGAGGAAGTGAGCAAGAGAGTGGGAGAAACAGAAAAGATAGAGCATCAGTTCGGTAGGTTGTCAATGGTATGCTAATATGACATTCACATCAGAGGAGACTACATCATCAAATCAAATAAGACACAATTTAGATAAAAGGCTCCATATGAGTGTTTGCATCTTGATTTATTAGCATTCGCTCTGCTGAAAAATGAAGGTCAACAACATTTTGTGTACATATATTTGAAATTTGGAATATAGCAAAATTAAGCACAGCTCTGTGTATATTAATTAGTTAACTTGGAAGATATTTATTGGGGAATGTAATTTAGCAATGTGAGTATTTCTTTACATATTTTGCACTTTATGTTTGGTGATGTACTATGTGCATGAATATAAGTAAGCCATTTTTCCTGTTCTGTTGGGTTTGGAGACCATGTTCATTCAATTAAAAAATTAACTTACTGTATTCAAAAATGTATTTTATGTATCAAGAACAAATGAGTCTACTATGTAGATGTGATCCCCCTCATTATTAATTTTATTATTGGTTCATTTAGTACTGTAGTAGTTAGTGAGCATTAGTTAGTGTCTTCTGTACCTTAATGTGTCATATTTTGCATGTTGCATGTACTGCATAGTTTCAAATTCTTATCTGCAAACTGATGACATTAACTCTCAAAGTGATCCTTTCCTGCTGACATGTCAAAGTGTTAAATGAGAATACAAGCATCTCAAAACTGCACCTAAGTGCAGTTACACTCCACAGCAGTTATGAGGTGTCCTTAACATTTTGCAAAACATCAAAACAAATGTGATGGAGAGGTGGACAGAGTGAACCAGAAGCTGCAAGGCGTATCTGTCTTGCGAAGGTAGTCTTGTCACAGATACTGCCCTCTCAGCAGAGCGACCAGATGGAGCCTGATGCTCAGGGCACATAAAGGCGGCCCCCTGGGGGACTCCGAATCCATCCCCTCACCCCTTCTCACCCCGAAACCGGGGATCTGACTGGGCAAGGGGACCAGTTCTCTGCCTCTCTTCTATTTTTGAGGGCACTTCTTCTCCCAAATACCCCTCCTGTCTACCCCTTGCCTCCTGCAGCGGACACTGCCCAAATGCCAGCACGTCCCACCTGGGCCTAGCCAAGCCTGACCCCACTGTCAGGGGGGCAGGCATGACATGCAGTGCACAGAGCACTCACCCTTGACAGAAACACAATGGCACAAGGACTGGCTGGCTGGCTGACTGCACTGGGTATAGATAATACTGTTAATCGTGCAGAGTAGCAAACAGCTTCACAGAACAATGAGAAACCAGCAGAGCAGTGATTGGAAAATATTTTCCAGGGCTTCAGGTACCATACTCTCATCCACACACACATACAGTAAATGAAGCCACACCAATACACTTTCACAGATGTGTAGAAGAACATGCACATGCATTTATTTATGTTCATGTTTATTTAAAGTCCTCCTTGGCATAGAGGATACTGCTAGTGTTCCACAAATTTGGGGAATTTAGCTTTTTGCTAGAGGCATTGTGTTGCTTAAGTTTACTTTTCAAAATACCCAGAATGTATTTTATGTTATTAAAGTCATGTGACATACTGTGATAGGTCATATATTTTCTTCTTTAGAAACTTTGGATAATTTTTCTGCTTCAATATTGCAGGACAGTTCAATGAAAAAGCATTTGTACTCTTCCTAACAGCCAAAATTACTCCAAACATGTAGGGATGACTCATTCAGGGTGTCACAGAAGAACCCAGCACAACATCTAATGAACGTCAGGCCTCATCAGTCTGCTTTAAGGTCATTGTACATGATTCAAAATTTAAAAAGAGACACAACACAAAGGCTTATCTCACATTTACCAAAAACATCTTGATGACCCCCCAAGACTTAAATATTCTGTAGACTGAGAAGATAAAAATTTAATTTTTTGAAAGGTGCGAGTCCTGTTGCATCAGGTGTAATTTAACTACTGCAAAAGAACATAATACAAACAGCCAAACATGGTGTAAAAAAACAACCAAAAAGGAAGAAATCAGGAATACTTTATCACTGAACTGTATTCCCCAAGGCTTCTGGAGCACGAGTCACCTTGCAGTTTCAGTAGGTTCATTCAGGATTGTACTTTCTCCTATTATAGACTGCAAAGATACAGTACATGACAAATTAAAGAAAAAACTAATGGAAATGCATTTAAATTTAAGAAGTCATCTCCCACCGATGACTTTTCCAAGAGTCAAAGTTAGTGCAAAAACCTTTAGATGATCTGTCATGAAATTAAACTGAGAGAGAGTGAGAAAGATTCAATTTGAACAACACTATTACAACTTGCTTTGTCTCTGCTGTAACTTTGCATTCAGTTGAACAATACTTGAACTACGTTTGCATAAAACTGTTATAAAGTAACTTTTGGTCTCCACTGTATTTCTCATTTCTGTATCTTTTATATTTTCTATGAGACTCATTGCCATACAGTCAGGCTGTTGTAGCCAATTACTGCTGCTAGCTGCTCAGATGTCGTCAAATTGAGTGGCAGCCTCCCCAGCTCGCCTACATCTGGGGTGTGAGGGGTATGTGTCGCAAACAGTCACACATCCTAGAAATCCACTCTGTTTATCACCTGCTGACATTCATATTCATGTCACGATGCCTCTCTGGCCTGTGATAGGATTTGGTTAGTTCACTGACCAGCGAGGCTCTAATCTGTCTCCGAGCTACTATAAACTTTTATCAAAAAGATTTTCAAAGGGATCTTTATCTTCAGAGTGATGCTAATAAGTGTCAAGACACTTTCACACTGAGGAGGTTTGAACATATTCCATGTTTTACATAGATAAAAATAATTACATATTTGCTATGTAATTTACACTCAAAAACCATTAACAAAAAAGCAAAAATGTTTCTTTTTTTCATTTTTTACAAACTCATTAAACTGCCTGCTGGCAATGTTTTTGGTTAGATGTGTTCTGTTTGCTTTAATTATAGTATCTTTGAGACATACTTAAAGCGTACCGATAGCCCACTTACAGCATTGACAGTGATTAGACATAGTTTAGAAATTCACACCTATGTCTAAGGTTTTCACAGGACCCTAAATCAAAGAACCACCTTCAGCAGGAACTTTTAAAAGTTTGTTGAGTTCATTGAGGGTTGCAGGCATTTGATTCAGTTTGGGACACATTTGACTCTAGAGTTCTTTGGTATAAAGAAGAGTTCATTGTCAACTCAATTGAAACAAACTGAAATGATCACACCTCCACCACTGTGCGGGACAGTTGGTATGAGGCTGTGTTTGGTTCTCACGATTGTGGCCAAAAATCTCCACACTGAACTTGACTGTCCAAAGGACATTGTTCCAGAAATCTTGCGGTTTGTTCAGTTTAGCTTTGCAAAGGCGCCATGCGCTATTTTATAGCAAGAAGAGGCTTTCTCCTGGAATAAGCCATACTTATTCAGTCTTTTTCTAATTGTACTGTCAAGACCTTCAAAATTTAACATCCCAACTGAGGTATGTAGAGTCTGACATGTAGCTCTTGGTTTTTCTTTTTTCAATTTCTTTGAGCACTGAAAGGTCGAACATTGGGGTGAAGATTCTGGCATTGTGTTAACACACACCTGACTGCTCCAGAATCACTAACTGCCAAAACTACTTTTGTCGGGGTGGTCACACTAACTGATGATCAAGTGCATTTGATTAGCAACACCTGGCTGCCACTTATGTACCATGTTAATTCATATGGAAGCAGTAAGTGTGTCCTTATATTGGAGTGCTTAGTGGTCTGTGAAATATTTTGTTTTTATGTGACCATATAAGGTCCCACTATCATCTCCAAAGAACTACAATAAAACTATGGTGAGGCGTAGAGCAGGAGAAGTCTGAAACCACAAGCACTCTTCTTGTTGTTGACCATCTGGCCAAATCACCAAATTTGGTGAAGTGTCTGTTTGAGTAGAGCTTCAGCTTAGCAGCACTTCATCAATCAGGTGGCAAATAACATTTAAAGGACTCAGAGAAAAATGAAAAAGACTGATTGAAAGACCCTCCCATATACAGCAGTGGTGTAACTGGGGGGCTGTGGCGTGAACACTACTAATATAAAGAATGGTGATAAATAAACTGGGCCTTATAAAGTGTTTTTATACTCTACAAAAGCACTTACCTTACCTTATTCACCCATTCACGTTGTCTATATAACATTCACACTCTGATGAACATATCAGAGATCAGTATCTTGGTTACCACCAACCTTATGATTAGGAGGTGACCTGGTCTACCGCTTGAGCTACAACCACCCCAGGATCATGGTAGTAGTATCATGGAAGCAACAATTGCCAAGACTTAAACCTTACAAAACATCTATGAAAAGACCTGAAGAAGGTTTCATATGTTTTCCATCCTGATGAACCTCCTGCGAAAAATGTGTGTGACTAGGCTGTAGAAGCTTTTTAAAATATAAAGTACTATTTTATAACAGCAGTCATGTAATGGTGCTTTATACTATAAGGTAAAGAACCTACAATATAAGAGTGAGAGCCCCAATGGTCCAGTGATTCCCCGTGAGAAAACTCTTGGCAAAAATTCAGCAATTACTCAATGCTATGGTTGCTGCCAAAGGAGCTTCTGCAAAGTGCTAAAAGAAGAGTCTGAAAATTTTCATTTTCATTTCAGATTTTTTATTAATTGCAAGATGCAGAAAAAAAGCATGTTTGCAATTATTAATTATTGAGTGTTGATGGATAAATTGCATCTCATAATATTTACAAATTAAATATACAACACAATAACATGTCCAATAACTGAAAGTGGGTGAACCTTATGTTTTTGTAATGAAGTTTAAACATAAAAAACTATGCTGATCTTTTTTGCATATATGCATATAGTTTGTATATGCCTGTAATTCAAAATATATATCTATAAATTCCCCACAAAGTTTATGTTTTGAAATCATTTTTACAGTATATTAAATAATGTATCCAGCTTTTCATTCCTATGCATGTTAACCTTCATGATGGGATTTGGCCCAGGTCTGTGAGTGTGTTTACTCATGTCTCTGTTGGTCGGGGTGTGTGTGTGCGTGAATCACAGGGGGCTTCTCTTCCCTGTTTGGCTCCGATTTTGGCAGCCCTCTGTATTCTGCCATGCATACGGAAACATGCAGGAGTGGGCCTGGAATCAAGGTCAGGCCTGGAAAATGATGTAGCAACACTCCTAAAACCTGAATTTCTGCTGAGTTTGGCATTGTGCTCACTGTCCCCCGAGGCCACAGCCAGGAGTCACCCATCATGCTTATCCAGACCAACCTGTAATGAGCTGCTGGAAGACGTTCCGATGTAGGAGTAGTGTTTGGAGACTGTTGGCACGATAGTTCTGTTGAAGAGACTACATGGTCTTCTGGCACAAAACTAGGGTCAACTTCAAACTCCCATAGATTAAATGTTACTTAGTGGTGAAGGAACACACTAAAAATCTCAAAATATAGCAGGTGAGGAAGATATTCAAAAAGTATTTGAATTTTAAAGTGTAATAAATCAAGAAACTTCTAACAAGTAACAGTTAAGTGAAAGCAATTTTAAAACAAAATTTAAAAAACACATCATCCAGTTCAGCACCACAATCGTCTAATCCAGGGTCAAAAAAATCCTAATTTACTTCCTACAAGTGTTAGGAGGCAAGAGCGCATAGACTGAAAGTACAAAGACACAGAGATCAGAGAGCCCCCATACCACTTTTGTGCTGACCTTAAAAGGAGCAGCGCACTGTGCAAACATCTGGTCCATCAGCTGGATCCTATGCATCAGCGGGCACAGGGACACACTGGGACAGGTTGGCGGCTGCCTTTGACAGCAACAGTTAATTTCCAACATAATCAATTTATGTGCAGCTCCATAATAACCATCTGTGTTCTGCATGAGGAGGACAGTCCTGAGGAACGAACAGTGCTGGCTGCTCCTCCTCTCCATGGGCGACGCCAGGAGCAAAAGGGAGGAGAAGGAAGCGAAGGAGTTGGAAAACGGGGAAGCGAGGAGTTAATGAAGTAGGTGGGTGAGTTGAAAGTGTAAGAGGGGTTGTTGCAAGAGTTAGGTAAAGATCAAGTGGGCAAGGAGAAGTAAGAAGAGAGGGGGAAGTAGGTGATGATGAAGAGGTCGAAAAAGGAAAGATGATGAAATTAGGCGACTGTTTCTAAAATAGCCAGGGGCAAGGGCACTTAAGCGGTGGAAGTCACATCAGTCAGAGGATGTGAAAAAAATCCCTGTTTCATTTCATTACACGAAGCAAATACAATGAATGAATGAAGTAGGTCTCCACAACATTTTCCTGCTATAAATGTGGTTTGCTACCAAGGTTAGCTCCCTTGGCACTTGAAACCCACCGCATCCTCATCCACCTCCAATGTCAAAATTTGCCAGGGAAGGTGTCACTCAGGCGATTACTGAATCACCTTAGTGAGCCAATTACACTGCAGGCTGTCAAAGCCAATAGCAAACAGTGCCTCACGCACAGACACCCACAGCTTGGCTAGTGTGAAACAAAACATGAAAACAGAATTAAGCTCTGGTGACCCTTCACCCCGCGACATGCAATTTTCATAAGAGTAATCAGCATAATGTGCTAGCTTCTGCACATAACTTCTGACTTGTTTTGACCCTAAAAGGAATGTTTGTGTGCTTCATAAATTTGGTAAGACTTTCTTTGAAGGTCATGTCTGTAATGCATTCTAAACTTTAGACATTAGAATACACTTATGAGGATTTAGATCATTCTCAAATATATGTTCTTAATCACACAAGACAACAAGGTTTATAAAGCACAAGTGTATCTCCATGACAACGGGATGGCACTGGCTGAAAGATTACAAGTCCTGAGTTGTGCAGCTTATAAATTATCTTCCTCTCAAAACTACATGAAGACTGTAAAACTACTTTCTAATAACGTGATTCTAAATTTGGTTGCTAATAACAGCGATGTCAGTTTAAAGTCAATTTATGAGCTTATTTCATATCAGAAACTTGGAATTTATCAGTTGTTACGATACATTTATAGACATCTCTGTGGTACAGTTATGGTTTACCTGTTGTCACTTTGGCATGGAGGCAAAAGGCATAATGGAGACTTGACTCAATTTATATGATAGTATATTCAAACTTCAAGTATTTTGTATACCTTATTGCAAGTTTTCATGCAAGATTATAAATATTAAGAGTATACTGTAACGCCCCCTGAATGCTTTTATCACCCAGTCTTTTGCAGACTGAAACCTCAGCCATGTTGTTTTGGTTCAGGTGTGAATGAAGATCACAATTTCCCATCTTTTTCTCAGGTAGTCTTCAAATACAATGCACCGTTTCCCTCTTTTGCCTTGTGATGTGTGCACAAAAGTAGAACTTACAAGCATACAAACACATGTGAGTCCACACAAGTCAACTCGCATGGAATCCACCTGCCAGCGCGAACCTGATGTGTGCGTGTGATGCCTTCTGAAGTTTATATATATTTTTACACACTGCTACTGCGAGACCTCAGAGCGGTCCAGCCAACCTGTCATGCATTATACATGTGCTGTGTGAATGTCCATGTGTCCCTATACATCCTCTGCCATCCTAATTGACATGCAGTGGGCCCTAGCAGCTGTGAAGCTCTCTATCTCTGTGTGTGAAAGAGTGTGTGCGTGTTGTGTATAGCTCTCAGTAAAGCCCCTGCATCCTCTAGGCCACCTGGACATAATGGCCTTCAGCTGCCACCATCACCACCAGTATAAGCAGCAGCAAGAGCTGAGAGAGACCCATTTCTAACACATGCACCCATTTTCTTTTTATGACACATGGACCTCTGCTACTGTTCATTTAGCTGTGTGCAAGGAGAAAACAGACAAAGTGACAAGCACAGACCCTCTCACATATGTACATACCCGTACTGTATCCCTACTGATACCACATTTTGCTTTCTTTAGGATTTCAGCCGCTGAACAATTAGGGGCCTCCTCTGTCTAATTTTTTAATGTTTCATTTTATGTTGAAGTCTATCGCAGCTGACACGGGGCAAAAGGCACGATATACATGTCACCACCCAATCACAGGGGCAACATAGAGACACACAAACATGTCACTAACTATTTAGAATGAATTATCCAACAAGCTTATCTCTGATTGTTAGAGGCACCCAGAGAACAAGTGGCCTTGTGGTTTCAGATCAGGAAATTTCTTGCTGTGAGTGTTAACCACTTCACCCAGACTGTTCAGTTCAGTTCTGCCACACGTGAGGAACAGTACAGCTAAGAGATAACAAAGCGTGCCGGAAGCTAATAGCAATGGGTTGGCAGTTTGGAGGTACTTAACACGCCAGCAGTCTTTCCTTTAATGTTTCTTTTCTGTTTTATGCTCAGTCTCAGTCTAATTATGTTCTGCGTAACACTTGTAGTTCAAAATTTTATTGAAAGTATGGTAACATAATGTGTTTTCGTCAACTATATTAATATCGCTTCACTTTACCATCTTCTTATCAGCTTCGATCCACACGCAACACGTGTGCATTGTGTGTCTGTGTCTGTGTGTGAGCAAGTGCACTCTCACAGAGAGCAGGGAAAGGAGAAACTAGAAAATAAGCACCTTCATGACTTTGCCAAACATAAGTTCATCAGGGATTATTAATTGTTCTGATTCTGATTGAGTCGAAATGACACTAGTGGAAATAAATTGTTGAGTAATGGAAATAATTTGAGGTTTTTTATGCTGTCATTTATAAACAAATGCCAATTATGAATATACAACTGTATATTTTAATATATGCAAGATTTTTGTTATTATTTTACAAACCCGGAAAAGAATTATTTGATATTACCTAAAAAAATGATCCTCAGTATCTTCCTCAAAGGGATTCATACAATGAGTAAAATACTAGGAGTCCACAGTTATTATTATACAATTTACTACTGGTATTAAATTGATTGTTTGTATTGGCAGATAGCAACTGCTGTTTTATTCTGGGAAGACCTTGCATATTCCACCAGGACAAAGTTAAGTTAAAACAACTTAAAACAATTAATATTAAAACGACAATTTAAAAAGAGCATAAAATTTCAAAAACCTATTTTGGCTTTGGAAACGGTTGATGATTTTTATCCTAACCCCTAGGATTTAACTTTAAAGTAAAGGTAATTCTAATGAGTGTAGATGAACTGTACTTTACAGAGCTGCAGATTTTTTTAATTTAAACTACATTTCAAGCAACTGTCTCTATGGCAAAGAAATAGAGAAGCTTTAATTGCAACCTCTGATATGTTCTTTGTTCACAGTGTAAGTAAGATCTACCGTGTACACGTGTGTGATGAGGGCTTTTTTTTTTTGCCTTCTTCCTCATCTTGAAGTCTTGATTCAATATTTTTTCTCCTTTCCTATATCAGAAGCCTTTGATTCTGTCCTGCTTCTCAATTCTTCATGGAACTCCAACATTTCAAAGACTTCTTCTTCTCTCCCCTCCTCCTTCCCAGGCGGAGTGCTGGCCAAGTCTGGGAGAGGGACTGCCCATCAGAGGTTGGCTGCTATCAGCAGGGGGCCGCATGTCTCCAATTCAGGTCAGCCTTGGCTACAGACGGGGACTTAAAAGCAAGCCACAACGCGTCCTGTGATCCCAGTAAGCACGCTTGTTAGTGGAATTGATAACGGACCCATACACCTGGGTCCTCTGAAGTTGGCATGGCATTTTAAAGGGGAAGACAGGGAGCCAGGGCAGCCAGATACCGCATGAAAACGTGTCAAACTGAGGAAAGGAGGGATGGGGGGGAAAGGTCTTTTTGGCATGTGACGAAACAGAATATGTTTGAGGGAGCGACCTAGAACATTGTGGAATAATGTACAAATACAGGGCATATGGCATGGAATCATTCTGAGAATCCGAAATATGTTTTGGCTCTATCGTGTTACCCCCTGTAATGTTCTTGCACAAAGTTTGAGTCATAAGTAAATGATTACCAAATGTGTGCAGACACATGCTTGAGTCATAATGTTGCATTCTTATATTAAAATGATTTTTTTTTTATGAATTGTATATTTAAGCTTCATATTATTCTCATATGTTTCTGCATGTGTGGATTTTGGTGACAGCAGTGCACCTGATACACTACGTGCCACCATTTCCCTTCCAAATAACAGTAATACAAGTGCCATGTTCAGATGCCACATTTATGATAATCAGAGTATAATTCATTTATTGAGTCTACCTTTGCCATGTGTTGACCCCACGGCCATGTTGCCAGCTCACATCTGGCTGCATGGTGCGGCGCTCAGTCCTGGATGGGATTTGCCCCTGGTGATGGGGCATCTGGGAGGCCAGATGAAGCTGAGGCTTGATGAGTGCTTTGTCTATTATGGATATGGGGCTTTATGGAGACATTGACAGCTGCACATTGACAGTCTCCTGAGCAGGAGGCCTACTTCAGCAGTTGTGCTCTTGCTGTTGTCTAGAACAGAGAACAAGTGCAGAGCTTTAAATATTAAATGGATTCTAAGCTTGCTAGCGCAGGTTTTAAGTCAAACCTTCATTTAAAGGGGAGAAGGAGGATGATTTATCTTTGGATTATTAAGCTTAGTTGTGAACTTTTAGATTATTAAAATGTTGAACTTACATATATAAAAATACATCAATTAAAAATATATTTCCACTTAGTCAAACTCCTAATTGTCTGCATGGAAGCTGCAACAACTAGAATCAATGCATGTTTCAAAAAATGATACCAATCAAGCCGTCAAAACGAGGTTGCAACTGAATGAAACTATCAGTGCATCTGTTGTGCGTCCTGGCACTCCTAAGTGATAGGTTGTGGATGGGAGAGGTGGATGGAGAGAGCGGAACGAGGAACTCGAATGAAAGATTATCCAACGACAAGAGACATGTAGCTACAGACCAGGCAAACCGAGCTGACGTTCTCCAACCTTCCCTCCTGCCCGCCATTTGTGAAGGATTTGGGGATTTCATAATTTCCTGTTCTTTCTGAAAGGGGGATGGCAGCACCTGGTCCACACAGCTGTACTTCATTTAGAGAGCAATTTGAAAAGAGCGAGGGGGAGAGGAGAGGAGCGAAGCAGCCTTGTCATTAAGGGCTCCAGAATGGCCTCCGTTTGTTAGACACATGGCACAGAGTTAATGCCGCTGAATGGGGAATAGGCGCTGTTGATGCTGTCACAAATTTCTCATAAGTGCTATGACATCTGAAAAAGCCACTCCAAGAGCAGGGAGGGGGAAATTCAAATTTTCCTTATCAAAGAGGGGTTTTTTTGTAGGTAATTGACAGCTGTGGCTAGGATGTAAGCATGTGTTTCTGTCTTTTAAGATGGATATTCTATTTGTGTATCATTTCATCTTTCGTACACCTTGAAGTTTGTTGTGCGTGCAGGTGATGGCGGTGGTGGAGTTTATATCAATGAGCTGACAATGAGAATAATAAGCAGATTGTTGGTAAACTAAGGTGATGCAAAAGGTTTGTTGTGCGGATGCGCAGCTGCCTTGCCTCTTCAGAGTTGATCTAATTGATTTTGACATGCACATGTGCAGGGGGGGAAAAATAGTGAGGCGGGATCAAAGGCAAACGCTTTATTGCCACATCACAGGCCCCTGCTGCATTTTGAATTCTACCAATCTGTCCAAACAGTCAGATAAAATCCTGCGATGAAGAGATGTGCTTCTCTCTTTCTAGTTCACTTGCTCTACCCCTCCTCTTCTCCTCTCTCTCTGTCTGTCTACCTTGACTGCTCTTTCTTGCTCTTCCTTTCCTTCAGAGTAATTCCCAAGCGGTAATAAGTGATGCAAGAGTCACCAGGGCACTATGAAAACACTGATCCACAAAGGTAAAAACAGCTTCCACAACAACATGTCAGAGACTTGACAGATGCTGAAAAACTGAAAAACAAAAGATTTAAACAAAATTTAAGTTTGTGAGTCTTATTCAAAGATAAACAAAATGCTTTGTAAGAAACCAAAGATAGAAAGGACGACAGTCTGAGATTCAACACTTAGTATCATTCTGTTTCTGAAAAATTATTTAAAGCTCACATTTAAGTAGGTCGGCAGCACGCACAATAGAAACCGCCTTCTTTTCACACCCGGCTACCTCACACAGTTTGTTTTTGAGGTGTGTGCATCGCAGCTGTCTTTTCTTTTTTCTGTAGTTAGACATCTAGACCGCTCAGTGAGCAATAGGCCCGTGCTCTGTGCTCACCGTTAATGGGATGTTGGTGTGCAGGGCTGAAAGCATGTGCCTGAGTCTGTGGGCAGAGCGTAATAAAAGAACCACAGTTGGACTAACCATGCTGAGCTCAAAAAGCTACATAGAGAAGATGAGAACATGCACACATGCAAAAGTGGTGCACACACACACCTGCCAGGTGTGTGAGGAGGCTGTGTGATACGGAGCCAGGCTCCCACAACCAACCAGTCTCAGAGAGCTGTGCTTCACAAATGAGTCAGAAACAAATCCTGGTAACAAGCACAGCAATAGAGCAACTGCCTTTAACCCAGCCATCCTCTTCCACAGCAATATAATATATAATACATTTGCTCGCTGAGTTTCACCTCAAGCTGTATTTCTGTTCCAACATTCGCTGACACTGACATAACAATGATGGATTCCTCTGCAGGAACTGGAACCAAGAAGCATCCCTTACAAAAATCCAACAACTTGATGAGATCTGTATGAAAACTTGCGAGTGGGCTCTGCTGTTTGTCAAGTGTGCCTTTGGCAGGGCAGTGGTGGTAGTGATGGCTGTGGGTGGTGGTGGGGGTGGAGGGGGTCAGAGGGGCTCTTGGCTGCTCTCCTCCCTCCTGTCAGCCCCCTCTCTCGGCCAGGCAGGCAGGCTGTGTTGGGCGGCCCGGCTCCTCGGTAGCAGATGCGAGCCCTCATGTCAGAGGCAGGCAGTGGCCCGACGGAGTGCCGCTCGTGCTCATACCTCATTGAGCCATCTCCCCTAGCAGATGGCGCGCTGCTGCGGGCGCTCCTCTCCCCGATAATTACCAGGCCTCGCCACAGATGGAAATGTCAGTCAGCCTCACAGGTCCTGGTTCCTGCCACTGCCTCCGTCCGCGGCCCCTCTACCTAGGCCGGGCGCTGCCAACACTCACCATGTGTTCTGTGACTGCTGACTAGGCAGGCAACAAAAGAGAAATCCACCCACATGAATATTCATGCAGGGATGTTAGGTGGCTAGCTGTAGACCAGGCTGGGCACTGGCAAATAGTTGGCCAGGTGCAGGTTGTGACACCGATTTCCAACCTTTTTTGTCTTCCACTTCTATAGTGTGTCACCGTTCACGTTTTATAGCACGGTGCCGAGAAGTGTGTCTTGATCAATCTTGTGCGTGCTGGAGAAAGAAAGGTGAAATTGTACATACTGCTTTGTACAGTTGTGGAATGACATATTTAGGAGATTAGGATAACTGTGTTTGCAAAATGGATTAATTCTAGCAGATGCCAGGACTAACCCCCACTTATCTGTGATAAGGTGACCAGATGTCTCAGCTTGGCAAAGGCAACACTCTCCGAGTTTTATTACTCCGCGCCAAAGCATCCCCCGAGAAATTTCTCTGTGCATTCACAGATAATCTACCTTCGCAGAGAACAAGGCGACAGGGTTTTGCCGCTTTGTGTATTTGTCCATGTAAGAATTTATGTGAACGTGTTGCCTGGTTGTAGAAAGCTCAAGAAGATTAAACTAAAGTAAATACCTTTGTGCCTAAGTGCTAGCATAGTGATGGAAAAGTAAGTAGTGGTTTCCTGAAGATACCACTTTGATATAGATATCGTACAATTAAGTTTCCTAGCAGAAAAAAAAAACATTAAATGTTAAATCAGCACCGGTCTGTTTATTTCCAAACAGCAATCATACAACTTATATTATGATGTGTGTAGGTTAATGAAACTCAGCTCATGTCCATAAAAGTTGTGGTGTTGATTTGTAAACTATTTCCATTCAGTTTATTTGCATAGTGTTAACGTGCAACAACAGTCGCCTCAAGGCACTTTACATTGGAAGATAAAGACTGTACAATATTAGTAAGAAATCCTACCAATCAGTTAACCTGGTGTGATTTAGCAGTTGGAGAGAGTGGGAAGGAAAAACTCCCTTTTAACAGGAAAAAGCCTCTGGCAGAAACAGGCTGCTGTGACCAGTTGTGGGTGAGGGGAGGGAAAAACCCATTTGAATGTCAGTTGGCCGTCGCTCCATTCCAACTTTACATATTGCTGGCTTCAAATTCAAAATTTTGGGTATATTTTCTCAAAAAAAGTCAAATTTGATTAGGGTTTAAACGATATGCAAATCACTGAATTTAGATACACATTACATGTACATTTTACCCATAATTCCACCTTTTTTTTTGAACTAGCTTTGTATATTTCTACTGGGGGTGCTTAAAATTTACAATCACTGATTATAGGTGATGGCTATGATTGGATGTCATAAACAAGGGCATTTTATGGCCCATATGCCTTTTTATACATTGAGATCTGATCATTTCCCTAGTACACAGTCTAGGGTGCACTATCTCACCACAGCACATTTGTAGGTCACAGGAGTGTACAACACAATAAAAACTACCAGTGGTTAACAGAAAAAAAAGAGAAATGAGTCATAGTGAAGGTGCATTTTAGTTGATGCAGAAGTGACATTTTGCTAATTGCAGTGCACCGTTGCTTACAGTTTGAAGCCCCAGCCGCAAAGCCCACTTTGGAGAAGGAGAGGAGGCTGTACTGTTGCAGAGCAATGCAAATAACAAACTTGAAACCCCACTCTGCAGTTGCTTTTAAAGTCAGTTTCAATGGCAGCCTGAGGGCCAGAAAAATGGACTATACTTAATTATATCTTACATCTGGCAATTTCAGAATGATAAATTTACCCAGCCATAGAAATGTGTGATTCCTTATTTCATCATATTTACCTTTTTACATAATTTTATTGTTTCTATAGCACCTACTGTCTACCTTTATAAGATAAAGAACTTCGGGGACACTACATTACCCCACTTATCTACCAGACAATGGCACACATGGTGGGCCTCTCTTTAAAAGGCAGTCGTTGAAATAAGAATAACACTCTCCCAAAAGCAAATCTGTCACTTTATATACGAAAAACCGAAGACGCACATACATATCAACGACTCAGCGGGAGTTTGGTAAATATCTGCTTTGCAGTGAATTTGTAAAACTTTTGATTGTTTAAACGGTGCAGAAGATCCGCTCTCATCATGGGGATTAATTCGAGCCCAACTTCCAAACCTGCCAAGTCCTTACTCACTGATATCTTGTTAGACAGACTGAGAGAAGAAACTTGGAAACATATGATGCAACATGAGTGAAATGCAGTCAGTGCAGTCAGAATATAAGCAGAGAAGTCCTTCCCTCTACAAGACTGAAAGCTGTCAGCACCGCAACAATTTACTCCCACCTCCACACGGAGCCTGAAAAGTAGAAAGGAAGCTTTTGAAATTAAAATCCTATTAGCAGCTAATAAAAGGCAAATATGTATAGGCAGGTATTCCTGCATCATCTGTATGCATGATGTTTAGTTATCTCAAATTTAGCAGCCACTTATAAAGCCTTTGTCAAACTGCAAGAGTGGCAGTACTCGATATAACCTCTGATCATATTTAAAAGTGGTCAAATGAGACTCAAGATATCACACCTTTGTGTTGTACAGATGCAGTTCAACAGAATGGCATCAGTCTGCCTCCCTTTTTTCTTTCTTCTTTTTGTCTTGAGCTGACAAAGCTGGCCCCTCATTTCCATTCTGCCCATTATGTAAATGAGGGCGGATCACATATTGGTTCTGATGAGTAAAGCAAGTGCAGAGGCCAGGTCTCCTTTAGGACCAAGTGGAAATTTGCACTTAAAAGCCATTTTGTGTGATAAAACAATGGCCCAGGTGCTGTGCCCTTGACCAAGGGCTTTATCGTCTCCTGTGAGGCAGAAAGTTGGTGTCACACCTGTTTCAGCTCCTTTCTGTGAGCGCCTGGCCCGGCTCATTCTGTCTGGCTGACAATTGAGTACAGATGATGCTGTCAAAATGAATTAAAGGTTTCACTGCTTTCTAACCCCTCCACTTCACTGACTCACAGCAAATTTGTTGCTTGTTCAAAATAAGTGTTATGTGTACATACTGGGCATTGCTGTGACAGGTGTGAAAAAATCACGGGCTGTCTTTTTCTGTGGACGACTGTTTCTGTGGATACCACATTCCCATTTGTTTTATATTCTCAGTTTATACTTCTGCAAAACAAAAGGCCAACAAAGCTGATCAACACTGTTAAATATTCTATATTTTCATAAACTGTTTATTGTTGTCAGGGGACCGTCACATTTGATAGATTAACAACAAAGGCCGTATGTTATTCGTCGCCTGGTAAGATTTTCGCTCCTTTGTCCTGTTGGTAGTCAACAAACAAAGCTAGATCATAGAGATTAGCATCCATCACCCAATTCATTTATACAACAAATCACCTCAAACCATATCAAACAACACTGACGTTTGGCATCCAACCAAAGACAAAATTAGCCCTCTGAGGAATTCCCCACATAATCTCGTAGGATTTGAGAGCAAACAACAGAGCTTGCGGTTTTGCCACTTATTTTGCATATACTTACTATGCTATAGTAAGCACAGATTACATTGGATTCATATTCCACATGCTTTGTGCTCATGCTAGATAACATCTAAAATTTAGGATTGCAGAGATAAAGTTTGTGTAGGAAGGCTGGAAATATATTTATGAAGCCACAAATGAGAAAAACCTGAGATGAACAATTATGGTCGGGGGGACTAAATGGTTACTCCTGTTGCCCTGTGGGCGAGCACTAGGTTTTAAATTGATGAATTGAATTTTGTAGACTGAAAACCAGGTGGGAAACAGTAATGTGGATTTGCTACGAAGGCCCAGTGGTCACAAAATCAGTAACTGTAGTGAAGTGCTAGGCTATTAGCTAATGTTAGCAAACATGGTTAGCAAGCCTGGTTAGCATTGCCAATTCACGAACTGACACACATATTTGCTGAAAATACTAGAATTTCAATCAAGAACACTGGCCTTAGCTTGCATGTGACTGATAAATCAGTGTTGAGTAATTGTTAATGTCATATCATAATAATAAGGCAGTAGCTAAATGACTAGCTTAAATTCACAAACAGAGCATGATTTTGGAACACTTATCCTACTAATGGAACAGGTTTGAACTTCAAACCCAAACTTACATAACTTTAGCGTTATGGCTAACACTGAATGCCGTTGTAAGCTAAAGAACACTGTGGACACGGCAGTACCCAAAAAATCTACCAGACAGTGGCACAAATTGCTGACCTTTCTGTAAAAAGGGTTCAAACACAAACATCTTGGATTGGCACATAGCAGGACAGATTATTTGATAGATACTCCAAAAAAGCATCAATTTAGCATTGTAGAGATAAAGTTTTTAGTAACATACTTACTAAAATCTGGGGAGCTGCGGCCTAGCAGACAGCTGCAAGTCCAACAGCATAAGCCATGCAAGAATGTCACCCTTACCTACAGATGTTATTAAGGGGAATATTTTTAGTGTGATATTAAAATATATATCATTGTCTGCAGTTTGTTATATTTGAAATGCACAGATGGACTAGACAGACTACTTTCAGTCACCAATATGCTAAGCTGCGCTAACTACTCTTTTGGACTTTTTTTTTTATGATGCCTTAAAAATGGCTTCTAATGTTAAAAAAAAGTCATATTATCAGAATATATTTTGGTTTGACTTAGTTTCTACTGACACTTTCATCAGGTCTAAGTATGTAAAGAGAAGTTAAATAATTTCAGTATATACAGTAAATACAGCTACAAGTTCCCCTTCGGGGTTTGTGCATAATTACGATTTTGTACAAGTTTCATAAGATAAGGAGAAACAATGTTGGTAAAAGAAATAGTTTCAAAATAATCTTTTCTCTAATTGCAAGGGCCAATTATTTTCTTATGATGAAAGTATCCCTTTATCAAGCGGGATCATACTAAGCAATTAACACTGGGTGCAGATAATGAATAAAGCATCTAGAGTTTAAAAAGGAAAAGCTGTTCTGCAGCGCTATGCACATTTGCATTACATTCACATAAATTCCACTTCATTCCAAATATCACATGCACTCCATTTTGCAATCTGCGCTGCACTTAGGGCCCGCTGCTTTCACAACACGTCCTGAAGAGAGAGGGAGTGAGGAACTGTCTGCAAAGGAGGCACTGAGCAAATCGGGAAAAGAAGTACGGAGTAGTTTAGAGCGGGTGTGTTTGAGTGAGAGAAAGTAAGAGTTGGGTGACCTTGTTACCAGTTGGGTTGAGTTGGACAGGCTGGTAGGAGGTTGCTGTCTACGGGGAGGGACAGACAGATGCTCGCTCTTCTCCCTGGGCAAAACATCTCGCCTGGTGCAGGCAGCACACAATCTGGCCCGGGCAGCTGTAACCCTAATGATCACTGGTGGCACTGCACCTGACCAACCGACCAGCTCAATACTCATTCAGCCCTCCCTTTCCTTTCCCTCCACTCCCCAGCCCTCCATCTCCTCTTTGACCTCCAATGCCTCCAAACTCTGAGTAGAAACTAGCTGTGCTCTCAAAGCATAGAGAAAGGAGGGAGGTGGGGCTCAAATACAAGGGTGGTTTAAAGCAGACAGGAGGATAGTTAAGAGAAGGGGATGCTATGCAAGTGATGGGGAAGAAAGATGCTTATAAGAAGAGAAATAAGTGACTGAGACATGCTTAGTATGTAAGAATGTAAATAATAACACAGGAAACAGAATACAGAGTGATCCATAAAAAATAAACGAAGTTGAATGGATGCAGGGATGGTGGATATTTAGACAGGAGAGCAATGAGAAGCTCTCATGCTTCTCTACTGCAACGACTGATCAAGTCTGAGCTGCTTATCGGATCTCACGCACACTGCTCTCTGGTGAGGGCTTGAATTCACTGGGTTTTGATTAGATACCCGAAAATGTGAACTGAATGTATATGTGTGTGTATATTGATGGAGGATTTAGATTAATGTCAGTACATTCACCAATGTTCAATACATTTTTGTAAAAAATAGAAACACAACAGACTTTATCAAGAGTAAAATAGTATATGGAGGGCATATTTCTACCATTGCCCTAGTGTCTATAAAGTTTACCAACAATTAATAAAAAAATAAAAAGTAAAGCCAACTAATAACTTATTAGCAAACTAATGCCGTAGTATAGAAAACTTTGGATAATCAATTACATTTAAAAAGGAAATCAGGAAATTGCATCATAAAAGGCACCCAGATTACACTCTCTGGGTATCTTCTTCCTTACTGAGACTATTTATTTTTAAAAACAATATTTTGCTCATCTAAAGTGATCATAGTGATTTTCTTACCTAAATGAAAAAAGCACTTTGTAATTTCCCTTTCATTCACCCATTTTTCTTTAGCAATTTTTTTTCATATTTGAGAGGAATTAGGGTTTTACCAAACATGTTTTTGTTCCGTGTGTGAATTATGAGTTGTAAGACTCCTAATCCATATTAATCAAAGCTGAGCCGTTGTTTTCTCTAGCACACGCGATGCACGCGCGCACACAGGCGCACAGAGACACGCAGACATTACATAAAAAGGTCATTCATAAAAACCTCCCGTGGTAAACATTTTAATCCCAATTAATCGCTAATTCAGCTCATCACTCCATCCGTTCACTTCCGTGAGACGGGCCGATCTGGATCCGCGCGGGTGACAGAAAGCTCATCTGCTTCTCGAGCATCAAACATGATGAAAAGAGAAAGAGATTTTTTTTTTTCTGGTCAAGTGTTAACTTTCAAAAGGGGGTGCTAGTTAGCTTCATTTGGCTCCTCTGCCTGTTGTGCTCTGAAAGAGTTAGAGCCCTTGTTAGACTAAATTAAAGAGGATAATGTGCCACAATAGAGAAAGCAAACTATTCAGGAGTAAAAATCTAAAAACAATCACTTGAAGTAAAATAATCTTAATTTAATCTTCAATCAGCATAATAAATATTTCTTGAAATCTGCCTTTTTTTCGATGTTGTTGCTTAGTCCGTCTTAATGTTTTGCTCTTGACTGTTCTGTCCGGTGACACGGCACATTAAAGTATATGCGTGCATGTTTCTGTTAACAGAGATCGAAAAAGCAAGATCTAGATGTCAGAGAAGGAGAGAATAGAGAGCGAGCATCTGTGAGTGAGAGAGGAAACGGAGTGAGAGCTCGAAAGTGCAAGGAGAGGATTGTGGTAGTGTGTTTGGAGATCGGCCTGGGCCAAGAATGTGTCCGTGACTGCTGCTCTGTGTATCTGCCTTGCCTGGGTGACACCGGTGACACAGACATTTCCCAGCAGCCTCCTCGCAGTCCTGAGCCACCGCTGATCTTCCGGGAGCCAATCAGCACACACACACACACACACATGCACACACCATCAAACACTATCTCTATGTCTTTCCCCTCTCTAGGCCGGGCAACAGGCTCTGTGTTAGCCTAAGCAGACCAGGACTGTCAGAACCATATGACCCCGGCAGGGCTGCTCAAACTGTGCTGCTGCTCTTTAATTATACTACATCAGTCACAAGATTCCTCATGATAACAGTGCGTTTCAGCTGCCTCACTAGGAACTATTATCTACACATGAGCTTGATTTGATGATTTTTGGGGTGTGTGCCGCTCTTGTGCAGTTGGACAGATGAATGGACAGAAAGACAGACAGGCTCTGAACCACTTTAAAACCCAACAGCCAGCATCTGGAGAGTTCACATCCTCCTCCAGCAGCCCAGCTGTCTATCTGCCATGTTTTCTTTATCAGCCCTCATCATCCGGCAGCCCTACACATGACCAAATTAGTCCCAGTATCAGCCGTTATCTGGCCGTGGATGGCCAGCCTGCCTGACCAGAATCACTCTTTTTCCAGCCTTCTGCTACACTTGCTGATCCAGACTGAGGAAATCCAGGCTACAAATCCTGGGTTTGAGCCTCAACAGACTCCACAGTGCTCCGGCACAAAGAAAAGGGCCTTGCTTCCTTTTAAGGTGGGCTGGCCTTGCTTTGGTTTATAAATATGTGAGATATAAATTATATATTTATATACCAAGCACAGGTCCGTCGGTTCCCTGAGGTAACATGAAAAGCACTGGGAAGGTGGAAGAAAAATAATAAATGAGATTGCTAGGCTATAGACCTGCAGATCTTTGCTTACTTTAGTTTCTGCTGGCAGCAGATGTACGTCGACCTTGTAACTTTGAATTTCTGCAATGGCTGTGCTCAGTGGACGCCCTGGCAGAGTGCTCTCTCCTGCATAAGCATAGCTGAGGGAAGATTAGAGTTTGCACTTGGCTGGTATAACCACATGAGTCACTCATGCCCTGCATGTGACGTCTTAAGTAAGTTTCAAGTAGCAAACTCAAAGTAGAAGATTAGCCAATGTCATATGTATTCATCTTAATTCATGTAGTATTTTTCTTCTTGGAACGTTGAGTATTGCAGTCCCATGACCTTAGGTGCACTGGAGATTAGTTTCCATTTCAAAACCACTTTCTGAAAAACTTCTCATGCTTAATTAGAGGAGCTGGTAGTCATTTCTGGGGGAAAAAGTACAGATAAAAGAGTCAATGAAAAATTCATATAAAGCATTCCTGCTGTTTCTTTTACATGATATTTGGGGTAGAAAAAAAATCTTAACTGTAGTTCAAAGAACATGTAAACACGAGTACACAGCATTTCATGCATAGTTCCAAACACATGCAAATGCATACGTACACACAAGATGCTACAGAGGCCCAATGGAGATAGGGAGAGTGTATGTCAGGGGGACAGGATGGATGCAAAGAGGTGCCAAAGACCACAGCACACTGTCTGTGCCAAGCAGAACTGAGCGCCCACTGCCATCCAAACATAAATAAAGTGCTTTTGGCTCCCTGCAGCCACCAGTGTGTGCCGTGCATCCGCCAAGCATGTTTTTTCTAACAAAGTTAAAAACAGGACAAATTTGATGCAATCACTTGCTGGAAATAAATATGTGGCATGTCTTGGACAGATAGGGTGTGAATCAGATGGTTGGTCAGTTATTAAGTTTCATAACATAACTTCAGGATAGATTTCCTCTTCAGACTTTTAGAGCATCGAAGGGAAAAAGACACAAATTGGGCACGCGGCACAAGTTTCTTCCCTGTTTACTTTCTTTGCAGCTATGCAAGATGCCAAGCGGAGTTGCACATATTGAACCATATGAAGTTACTGATCCTCTTCACTGCTGCTATCTACTCTTTTAATTATCTCAGTATTAGGTAAGAATGGCCTTTTTCATGCAAGATATAAAATGCAAATTGTTGTTAGATGATTTCATTTGTGCATCAGATAAGAATGTGTGGGTGCATGTGTGTGTGTGTGTGTGTGTGTGCATCCGTACTGATGTTCCTGTTCCAAATAGCCTCAGGCTCAATTCCCACTCTTCACCCTGGTAGCAGTGCTGACTGATTAAGGCCCTGATCTCCACTGCTTCTTGAACAACAGTCACACCAATGATACTGCCCTGGCCCGTGACTCTTGGGTGGTTAAAAAGGCATTTTGCCATAGCAACACAGCACTTCTTCTGCCAAGAATTTGACCTGCTGGTAACATGACCCGCCAAATTGTCTCTATCTATGTTTTCTCTCTCTCTCACTCTTTTCTTTTTTACTCCTGACGTCTCTCTGCCACATTGTCTCCTCACCTAACTTTGGTCTCACACAGTTCCCCGCATATAGACTAGGGTAAAAAGCCTATAAGCCCCAGCTTTACTACATACCCTGCTGGGTTACTATTGACTTTAATACCTTATGATCAAAGTTTTAAATCCGAGAGTGGGGGGAATAAGCTGGAGAAATCCATAGTGGCAAATCACCTCCACTAACACTCACATGCCAAATTGCAATAACTTTCAGTCCATATCCGTGAGCCTGTGCCATATATGGAGTGTACATTACGATTTGAAAAGTGCCAATTAGCATATGCTAAGAATGTCTGAATCAAACACTTCTTGGCTCATATTTTCAAACTGGGAAAGATGCAGACTCGTGTAAAGTCTGTGCAATCGTATTAAATCCTCTGTGTGATATATCCCAGCTTTAACCGGACCACCAAGGCCTATAGACTGGGTTTTAGGTGACACATACTGCTTTAGTGAAATGTATCTCCTCCATCACCGGCACTGGAAGGCGCTGATTGGCTGACTGGCTGGCTAGCTGGCTGGCTGGCTGACCAGCTAAGTGAAACCCTGGCCTGTGATCGCTCTGATGTGGGGATTTTCTTCCGGCACCAGTCACTCAGCTCCATTCCAGAGAAGTGACTCCAACAGGAAGTAACACATTAACAGAACAATCAGTTTCCTTGTTAGGGAGCTTTATGCCGCTAAAGCCTGCTATTAACACCACTGGGAGATCTGGTCAATTGATAAGATGCCAGATGAAAGAAACAGAAGGCTGTGCAGGTTACATGGCTGCATTTATTTGTGTCCTTTGGGTAGAATATGTTTAAAAAAGTGCTTTTGAATGTTCTGAAAGGAGATATTGTCAAAACAGCACCTTCATGCGACTGCACACTATGCCACACTTGTTCAAAATGTTTGCTTTTACAACGTAAGCCTTCTTTCTTATTGTTACTTAACAAAGATTTCTCATTGCGTTTATCATATCTGTATTAGCCCGGATTCAAAATTCAAGTCATAAAGCTGAACGGATAAAGTCATAATAAGAATCAATTCAATTAATTTAAGACAAAAATATATGGAGAAACCTGACCTCATATAACTACCTGCTGAATCTGTCTCTTGATGATGTTATGTGATCGGCATTACATTCAAACTATATAAATTCTATGCGGAAAGCTGTTATGGCTAAAATGAATGCATGCAATCGCTAATCAAACCACAAACTCAAAAAGAAACAATGAGATGCAAATCTTCCCAAGCTGCTAACTGAGAGCTATAGAAGGCTGATTCAGTGTTGGGCAGACTGGTAATGGCTCTTTTGAGATAACATTGTTCATATCAGATAACATTCATACAGATTTGCAGAACTCCCACAACTCTTTGAAATTCCAATCTAATGTGCTGTTGATTTGTTAAATATTTATTGTTGAGACAACTATTCAAAATATTCAGCCTGGTATCAGCTGTGAGGGTGCTGTATGTGTTGGGAATTTATGGGACTTTTTTACCGCAGGAGGACACAACACAAGATTAAAGTTAATAATTCTAATAATTATTGTTGCTATTGTTATCGCACAGTTTCTCTCCTGCCCTCTTCCCATCGCCTCTCTTTTCTCTCCAGACTCTCCGCCCTTTGGGAGGCAGGGGAAACACAGTCGTATGTGTGGCAGGTGGACTTCCTGTCTTTGTAATTAGAACCAAATTAGGTTAAACTGCAGTTCTTCCCTCAGCCCACAGTCCATGGAGAGCCTCTGCCCCTGCACCTCCAGGCACACAGAATTAGCTGGGCCACATACTGGGAGCCTAATGGACAACCGTGTACACCATGGCTGCTGCTCATGAGCTAGATAACACCTCACACCTGCACATATCACACATCTCATGCTCTCTCATCATTAAACATCGCATTATATAGCTCCTGATTGTTTACACGGTAGGGCTGCTGCTGCTGTTGTGCTTTTTGCAGGTGGGGTTGGGATGTGAATAAAGCTGGGGTCCTATTGGTGTGAGATGGAGTCTTTATTTTGGGTGTGAGCAGAGCTCTAATTGAAGACTGATGGATTTACATTAATTTCCTCCCCACACCTGCCTCCTTTATCTGCTCTCAGATAGCACGGGAGCGATGGGTCTGCTGGCCAGTCTGCCAGCCTTTCTATTATGAATAATGGGCAGAGCTGAGCGCATGCCTCTCTTCAACGTACACAACCACACAGAACACTATTATTCAGTGCAGTTGGTAGCACAGTAGCAAATGTACCTGAGAAACTGTGAAATCCAGCCTGTTTGAGCTGCCAATAATAAAAAAAAACAGCAAAACAGGGAAGAGGACAGGTGCAGCTCCTCTCCTGCTGTTGTCTGTGTACATTCCACACAGCTCTGACTGGTCAACAAAATGAGCAGCTTTTTCAAGCGACAACATGGAAGACAATAGCAACCACAATAAGTTTGTCCATGTTTGGCAGTAATCCATATTTTAAAAATGGAATAATAAACCACAACAGTCTTTTAGAGCTCTAGTTTCAGCAGAAGTTTTAACATTCACCTGAGGCGAGTAATAAATAGCATCCCTTATCTGTTTTTTTAGTGTTGGAGGGGATATCTGACCTAACATGGAATCTGAAGGCTGGGAGGCCAGGGGCTAATGGCGAAGGGCTGTGAGCTGTCATATGTGACTGACAGAGCTAACTGCTCCACAGAGATGACAGAAAAGAAGCGAAGGAGGAGCTGGGAAGACAAAGCTTCAAGGAAGTCAGAAAAGGGAGGGTGAGGGTGAGGGCGAAGCAGGAGGTTAAGGGGTGGAGGCGGTAGGAAAAAGAAATGATGGAAAAAAGAGGAGCATAATGTCTCCACCAATGGTTCAGGGCAGATCCAGCCAGCTGGAGAATAACTGCTGAGCTGGGGAAGTGAGAGGAGAACAGACTCACATGATTGACTTGTCATTGATCATAATCTTAACTGCATGCATCCAAATCCTCTGGGTGTAATTTGTCCACTTGACACGTGTGTGTGTGTGTGTGTGTCTGAGAGAGAGTGTGCCCATGTATGCACGTGTGCCTTTTGTGTACATGTATAGTATTCATGTATATTACAAAATGTTAAAGCAAACTTTAAGACAAATGGCAGAAGAGTTTGAGCTTAGCGGTAAAGCCATGTCTGCTTCCTTAAAGGCCTTACTTATGATGAACCTATGTGTAAACGGAGGATACTTTCATAACAATGGTATAAATGCAGCCAAATCAATTATTTCAATTGTTTGGTATATCAAATATTCTGGGAATGTCTGAGAAATTTTCACAGTTCTCCTGTGGATTCAGGCTGCTTTCTATAGCTTGTGTCTGTTTCATGTAATCCCAGAAGGACAATAATGTTGCCCCACATCTGTGGTTTGGCTCATCATTCCTCTTGTTGAAGAGGATCATTCTTTATGACTCTGGCTGTATATTTGAGGTCACTGTCATGTATCAGAATAAAAATGGGACAGATGAGATGCCTCTCTGATGGTATTAGATTACTGACATGAATGTAATCTAAAATTCCTAAGCAATACTGTCTAAACATTAAAAGGTTAAAAGGTAGCTTAGCATATTTTGTGCTCCTCAACTAAACAACAAAGTACACCAACCATGTTTTTGACAATATCTTCATAAGTGCTGTAAACACATAGTGGACATAAAGGAGTGCTGAAAGACAAAAAATCATGAATCACATAGGCTGAAAGACTAGCAATTGCCTAGCAACCACTCCCCAACCACTTGTTGCTAGGGAAAAATGTGTATTTCCCCACCAGTTGGTGAATGGTTTGGGGAATTTGCTTGCTGTTGCTAGGTAAAATCAGCTGTAATTGGAAAGCAGTACCAAAAGGTACTCCACCAAAAACCCCAGAGGATCACTGACCAGTCTCTAGACCTGTGTGAATGTGGACCTAGAGGCTTCTGTTATCACACTTTGCACTCATTAGGTTAACATTAACATTTTTGTCAGTTTACTGCCTGCCTTGGAAAACTGTTCAAAAATTTGAAACTAATCTATCAACAGGATCAGAAAATATGACGACATGATTGTCATGAAGCGATTATTTCAACTCGACTACAAACATTGGATCTGTTTTGTAGCAAACTTGAAACCATAGCTGACTCACTGTTTCCCCACAGATAAGCACTGCTAAACAGATGCCACTGTATATGTGGAAACTCATTATTATTATTTTTTTTATTGGTGAAGGTGACAAGACCAGCTGTGATCAATTATAGGCAATTTCTCCTCCTAACCTGCCCATCAAAAAATCCTGAAAAGCTATTAAAGATGACTTTCCCAAATGTTTACTGACTATCACACATGTCCAGCAAAGGAACACATAGAGAAAGATATTCTTTGAAGTGAATCATGCTGGTTATGCGGTATCATATGAAGGTCACATCACTAGCTGTAGTCCATGACGATAGTGTCGGAGCCCATGCCTCGCCAACACCAAGCCCAGTGTTTGTGTGATTCACACGAGAGGCAGCTGAATATATTGTTCAGTTATTTAATTATTATTAGAAATCATTTAAAGGAAGGGCAAGTGGATTTTTCGCATGCCTGCATAATCAGATTTAAAATGAAAAATTGACAGATATCTTGAAACAAAAATATCTGAAAACCAATTACTCTTTAGATACCAAGACCAAAAAATAAAAACAAAATAAAGGATCAGTTGGTGCATCAGTGGAAATTACAGGGAATTCTGGGCATTTCCACTGGATAATGGGTTTTATGAGTAAGGGAACCCACTGATTTAGTCTTGTTCCGAAGTACTGTATGTTTATATTAACTGACCGAAAGTGACCAGAAAAATGATCTCACTCCCTCACTCAAACACACACACACACAGGGTATCCAGTCATTCCCATGTGTCTTCTTCTATTATGGAGGGATTGATGTGTTGTTAAACAGCAATCTGACAGTGAGAAACTGACCTTTCTTTTATGCTTTCCTTTAGCATTTGCACAAATGGTATTTTCATGTTCATGGCCCTGGTGAGCATTAACACAAAGGCCAACAACTGGAGGAAAATCGTCGATGCCAATGGAACCCTGTGTTACGAGAAGGAAAAAAATATGCACCGTGATCTATTGTACACACTTGGATTGCTGCCATTAAATCATCAATAAAAACAGAGGACACCATCTGTAGCTTTTCAAAAATATGTAGATAGCATTTAGTTTGTTAAAGAAGGTCTGTCTTCTGTGTGTATGTGTCTGTACATCTGGATGTGAAGTCATGTGTGCTGTGGTCATAGTGGGTGATGTTTCTGTGTTTTAGTAACCCTAGGGAGCTCGGCTGTAGGACAGCAGGAGGGTCTAAAAACCACTGGCCAGTCATGAGACCTTTGACACTCAACAACCGTAGATTCTGGACAACAGAAGGAAAAATAAGGAAAAGTTGTGCGTATAAATGATGGCACAGTGTTACGAATAGCTCTGAAAACTAAAATCATAGTAATTTTGCTTTTTTCATCCAGTCATTTTAATATTGTAACAATAAACACCTTTATTTTACTAGACTGGAAGAAGAAACAGACACATAACCGGGCCAAATTCAATCAAGAATGATAAGTTGTAGTGTGGGTCAACTGACCTCACAGGCGCATAAACTGGCTGAGAGTGAGTTCAATGGAGAGTAGCGTTGTGTGAAGAAAGACATGCATGCACACATGTAGGTAAGTCACTGGGGGGTAGAGCGGTAAAAAGGGAGAATAGGAGAGAGAGAGAGTTCATATGCGTCAGCTGCCCGAGAGAAGCAGGAAACAGGACAAGGTTAATGTTCTATGACAGACAGAAGCCAGCAACTCTCTTTAATGTTGCTCCCATTAGGGCGCTCTCGGTGCTTGCATCCCACTCTAGCATCCTTTAGAAGACGCCTCTGCCAACAACTGGTGGGAGAGCAGCAGCGTGCCAGCTGCCAAACATGACATTTGCTGGCTAGGCCACTGAACCCCAGCGGGTGACATCTGCAGAGCAGCCTTTCATCCCCACACCGGGTACCTGTGTGGCCCCCGGCCCCTGAGAGCCAGGATGAATGCGCTCACTCTTTCTCCCAGCTGGGTTCCTCATAGCCACAGGGCCACAGCTTTGACACACATTCACACAGACAGAAATACAGCGCACGCGCACACACACGCACAGTTGTGTAAGTACATGTTCATACACCCACACACAATCAAACACACACTCATAAACTTACACAAAAGCACGCCACCTCTACCTCACAAACACCTCCACACAACAAACAGCTTCCAGCGTCAACATCTGCAGCTCTGGGGGTTGCTTTTGTTTCCCCATGTCGTTTCATCATCAGGGGCTGGCAGTCAAGTTGTGCTGCTATTGTTGTTATTTCAACCGCAGACCCTGCTGCAACTGGCAACTAGGGATGCCATCTAATCCTCACTAGACGTTGATCAAATATGCAAACGCAAGCTGGGGCTGGAGTGGGTGAACAACAAAAAAAAAAATACAAACAAAGTGAAGAAGAGACACAAATGCAGAGGAAGAGCTGATAAAGAGGTTATGTAGGAAAATGGCACAAGTCTGATGATGGAGGGAGACACTAACCGGAGTAAC
This sequence comes from Maylandia zebra, assembly GCF_041146795.1. Classification (NCBI taxonomy): domain Eukaryota; kingdom Metazoa; phylum Chordata; class Actinopteri; order Cichliformes; family Cichlidae; genus Maylandia; species Maylandia zebra. The sequence goes on from NC_135185.1 coordinate 27,228,241, forward strand.
ACAGGCTCCCATTAAATAAATAAATAAGCTGGAAATATAAATCTGGCTTGTACAAATGTGAGATACAGACTACAGATGTACTTTACCTTGTGGCTCATCTTAATGATGTATAAATCTGCTGTTTTGCAACTCAACAAGGTTTGAGTTATGGACATATAAAGCTGATACATTTAACACGCTCGTGCAAAAACATCTGCAATCTGTTGGTCATTAAAATACAATGCTACTGTTGTTTTTCCCACATCCTAATTGTGCATCTAACAAAACAGTAATACCCTACTTTTCGTGTACCCATTCCTGCACGGTGCGATGATACAGCTGATGGTCAGGACTCGTAACTCACTAAAGTGTCTACTTCTTCATCACCAGTGCCAAAGTGTTTTTCCTTCTCCTCTCTATCTCTTTAATCAGCCTTGATCTTTGACCACTTGTTGTTATGAGTGGTTCTGTGTAGGGGTTCTGCTCCCGGCTGACATCCCATTAGCCCCACATTAGGAAATTCTAATCACTGTGCCACCGGGACACTGGGACTCACAGCTCCTATTTCACTTAACCTCCAGCAGGAGAGATCAGACTCAGCGTCTCAATGTTTGTCCCTAATTACCTCCCTACAGTGAGCTGCCACACACAATTTAATCCAATTTTCATCCCCTCTCATCTTTAACATCTCGCAAAGCAGTCACACACCCATGCAGTGGTTTATATCTACAATCCATATGCTTCCCACTGGTATTGTAATCACATGTTGGATCTGCTTAATTCTATCAATCCATGTCTTGACACCTGTCACTTTTGCTTTTGTTTTGGGTATTAGGTTGCTCGCATTTTAGTTTGCAAATGGACCACAGTTCTAAAAAAAAAAAAAAAAGACTGCACTGCAGCAGCCAGCTCTGCAAATGTCAATAATACCTGATTTATATTTTGAGTGCAGCTTTCCTACTGATTCCTGACCCCAACTGCACTGTTCAAAGCTTGCTGTGAACTACTACAGTCAGGAACCACTGACTAATTCTTAATCAGAATATGTCTTTTAACTAAAATAAGTATGATGGACATTTTTATCCTATCAAAATTAGTAAAATCCCGTCTAAATGTAGGGGATAAAAACAATTTACCCAATTCGTTACTCCTAAGATGAAATGCTATAATTCCTTACTAGCTGGATGTCTCAAAAATACTCTAAAAAGCCTTCAACTGAGCTAAATGCTATTCAATTAAATCAGTTTTATTTATATAGTGCCAAATCACATCAACATTCGCCTCAAAGTGCTTTACATTAAAGGTAAAGACCCTACAATAATGCAGTAGAAGTACAGGAAATAAACAGAAATGTTACCCAGATTAATTTTTCTTCTTTGACCCACGTAAAATCCAGAATACGATTAAAATAGTTTGCACACCCAAAAAAAGCATTTATAGCCACACATTTAAGGCATTGCATTACCCCAAAAGCATGATTTGCTCTCAAAATCCACGTTCACTTGTTTGTGTTTGAGAGGCAGACGGCCTCGCTGCTTCTAAGAACGTGCTTTTTGATAAAGCTTATAGTTAACGTTGGGTATATCTGAACCACCCTTGATTCTGCAGCTATAGCTTTGGGCTTCTGGGGTAATTCTCACAGTGTGCACTGCTCCTCTACTTCCTCTCTTTCAGTCCACACACATTTATATAAGCCAGCATTGCATCTTATTCATTTTGTGTCTTCTCTTTCCTGCAGTTTTTGCTTCATAATAATAATAATAATAATAATACATTTTATTTAAATAGCGCCTTTCAAAGCACCCAAGGACACTGTACAACAGATAAAAACTGGAAATGTACACAATGATAAAAATAGAAGATAAAAGTTAAAACATACAGAAATTTAAGAATAGGCAATTTTAAACAGATGAGTTTTGAGGGTGGACTTAAAAAGAGAGAATGAACTAATATTTCTGAGGTCCGGGGGTAGGGAATTCCAAAGTCGAGGGGCAGAGCAGCTAAAGGCCCTCCCTCCCATTGTGATCAGACGAGCAGAGGGAACAGAGAGAGAAAGAGAAGATGAAGATCTGAGGCAGCGGGATGGGAGCTTCATCTGTAATAAGTCAGAGAGGTACGGTGGAGAGAGAGAATGAATAGCCTTGAATGTATACAGAATTATTTTAAAATGGATGCGAAATTTGACCGGGAGCCAGTGAAGTTGCTTCAGGATTGGGGAGATGTGGTGGGTAGAAGAAGTCCTAGTAATAATACGGGCAGCAGAGTTCTGGACACATTGGAGCTTGTTGATAGATTTTTGTGTAAGGCCAAATAATAATGAGTTGCAGTAGTCAATTCTAGAGATAACAAGATTATGGATGAGAATGGCAGTGGCGTGAGGTGTGAGGAAGGGGCGGAGGCGATTAATGTTACGGAGTTGGAAATATGCTGCACGTGTAATATTATTGATATGTGAGTTAAAGGATAATGTGCTATCGAGAATGACACCCAAGCTTTTCACAGAGGGAGAGATAGGGACCAGCGAGTTATTGATGGTGAGAGAGAAATTGTTAATTCTGGATAGCAGTCGTTTAGTGCCAACCAGAAGAAGTTCCGATTTATTGCTGTTGAGTTTAAGAAAGTTGGAGGAGAACCAAGAATTAAGTTCAGCTAGACAGAGGATGAGGGAGGGTGGAGGAAGAGTAGAGTCAGGTTTGGTAGAGAGATAGAGCTGGGTGTCATCGGCGTAGCAGTGGAACTGAATATTATATTTACGAAAAATATGTCCGAGTGGAAGAAGGTAGATGATGAAAAGAAGGGGCCCGAGGACAGATCCCTGGGGCACCCCAGTGGATAAAGGAGAAAGCTGAGAAGTGAAGGATTTTAATTGAATGAACTGAGTGCGGTCAGCTAGGTATGATTTAAACCAGGCTAGTGGAGTGTGAGAGAGACCAATAGAAGCTAATCTGCTAAGGAGAATGGGATGAGAGATGGTGTCAAAAGCTGCACTCAGATCAAGAAGGATAAGGATGGAGAGGAGACCAGAATCAGCTGCTATAAGAAGGTCGTTTGTTATTTTTATAAGAGCAGTTTCAGTGCTATGTAGAGGACGAAAGCCAGACTGGAACTGTTCGTAAAGGTTATTATCAGTTAGGTGAAGATGGACTTGTGAAGCAACTATTTTTTCAAGGATTTTTGAGAGAAATGGTAGATTGGAGATAGGACGAAAATTATTAAAGTTGTTGGGATTTAGACCAGTTTTTTTCAGAATTGGGGTAATAGCAGGAACTTTGAAGGAAGCAGGAACAGTTCCATTCTTTTCATTCATTCCATTTCATCCATTCTGTTTTTATTTTTTACCATATATCCTTTGTGCAGGCACTTGTGGTTCAAGACTTTGTCTATTATATTGCCCACTTCTTGTTTTTATTCTGTGCTCCTCTCTTCAGTCTTTACTCTCCTCTAACCCCAACTGGCTGAGGCAGATGGCTGCCCTCACTGAGGCTGGTTCTGCCAGAGGTTTGTCTCATGGTAAAGGGGAGTTTTTCCTCCCCACTGTCAGCAAGTGATTGCTTAAAGGGAATTGTTGTGTTTCTGTATATATTATAAGTTCTTAACCTTAATGAGTAAAATGCCCCTGAGACGACTTGCATTGTGATTTGAATTGGATTGAATAAAATTAATTCTTCAGTTTTGGGCATCCATAAATCGAAAGAATAAACATATAGTCTCAGGGCTGGTTCCTGGCTCACACATACAAGCCTTCTCATAATGGCTGACATACTCAGACTGCAATGTTTCTAATGCATCTTCGAATGAGAACCCATTCTTACTTTTCAATCTTACTACTTCATACAGATAAGATGCAACAAAATAAACCAGCACTTGGCAAGTGGAACACCTGGACACTCAACACCCCACCCACACAGCTAAAGGTGACTCTGCACTTTTTCATGAATTTCTCATTTGATATCAAATAAGCTGCACGGGTACAATGGAGCATGCTTATAAAATTAGTTTGCATCAAGACCATTCTTGCACAGTTTCTCAAAAAAACAACAACAATAACAACAAAAAACCCAGATGCAACTAAAGGTTTTTAAGTACAATTTGACTTTTGCATCTCTTTGTTATATTTCTTGGACCCTGTGTCATTTCCTTAGAATCACCCTCTAAATCTGTTCACTGTTCACCTCTCTGGCATTGTGACATAAAACAGAGGTTCTCTGATTAAAAAACACTCCAATGAGCAGCGCAGAAGGATTAATAATTAGCCAATCGTTCTGTTCTGCTTTTAAAACCCTTGACGAACCAATATATTGGCATGGCTAGAGATCAGTGTTGGCTTAATATGACATTGGAGTGTTTTTTTCAAAAAGGTCTCAAAGACTTTAGAGTCAGACCTGTTGCAGATCGTCAACTTTTCTTTATTATCAGGTGTGTTTCCAGAATCACTAAAAACTGCTGTAATCAAACCTATACTGAAAAAGGACAATCTTGACAAGACACAAATGAACAACTACAGGCCGATCTCAAATCTCCGGTTTTTAAGTAAGATCATTGAAAAAGCAGTTTCTCAACAGCTCAGTTACTTCTTAAAACAGAATAATTGCTATGATGCCTTCCAGTCAGGTTTTAGACAGAACCACAGCACTGAAACCGCTCTGACCAAAGTGTTTAATGACATATGTCTGAATACAGACAGTGGAAAAATGTCAGTCCTAGTTTTACTGGATCTCAGTGCAGCATTTGATACAGTTGACCACAACATATTACTCAAACGACTGGAGAACTGGACAGGTCTTTCAGGAACTGTACTAAACTGGTTCAAAACATACGTAGAAAACAGGAAATACTTTGTATCAATAGGTAACTTCACATCTGAGCAGACAAGTATCACATGTGGAGTTCCCCAAGGTTCCATCTTGGGACCCCTTCTGTTTAACATCTACATGCTCCCACTGGCACAGATTATAAACAACAACAAAATAAACTATCACAGCTATGCAGATGACACACAAATATATATCACAATGTCACCAGGAGACCGAGGCCCTGTACAGGCTCTTGGTAAATGCATTGAGGAAATCAATGACTGGTTGTGCCACAATTTTCTCCAGCTAAACAAAAACAAAACTGAGGTAATAGTCTTTGGCGCCAAAGAAAAACGATTACAGGTCACCAGAGAACTTCAATCTATACATCTAAAAACCACAAACCAGGCGAGAAATTTGGGTGTAGTGATGGATGCAGACCTAAACTTAGAAAAACACATTAAGACAATAACAAAGTCAGCTTACTATCACCTCAAGAATATATCAAGGATAAAAGATCTGATGTCTCAACAGGACCTGGAAAAACTAGTCCATGCATTCATCTTTAGTAGGCTTGATTACTGTAACAGCATCTTTACAGGTCTACCTAAAAAATCAGTCAGACAACTACAGCTCATTCAGAACTCTGCTGCTCGAGTCCTCACTAAGACCAAAAAAGTGGACCACATCAGTCCAGCTCTGAGGTCCTTACACTGGCTGCCTGTCCGTCAGAGGATAGACTTTAAAGTTCTGATGCTGGCCTATAAAGCTCTGAATGGTTTAGGACCAAAATACATCAATGACCTCCTGACCCAGTATGAACCATCCAGATCCCTCAGGTCATCTGGATCCGGTCTTTTATCAGTTCCCAGAGTCAGAACCAGACACGGAGAAGCTGCATTCAGCTTTTATGCTCCTTATATCTGGAACAAACTCCCAGAAAGCCTCAGATCAGCTGAAACACTCAGTTTATTTAAATCCAGGTTGAAGACTCACCTGTTCTCAGCTGCATTTGAATAAAGCACCAAATCCACACTTTAAGCTTAAATTTCAAAACTTACATTTAACTACTGATTTTATCTACTGTTCTGATTTTATCTGTTTTGATTTTATATACTGTTGTTTGTTAGTTTATTTGCTTGTTTTAATCAATTTTAAATCATGCTTTTTATTTGTTCTTGTTTCTAATGTCTCTGTAAAGCACTTTGAATCACCTTGTTGTTGAATTGTGCTATACAAATAAACTTGCCTTGCCTTGCCTTGCCTTAATATAAGTGGGAACGTTGGTCTCTCCTGATTTATTAGGAAAAATTGAATCCCCTTCAGTAATTGATTAGAGTGGATGCAACATGAAAACTGAGGAGTTGACATATTCAGTAAGTCTGATATCAAGCTAGGTAATATGTAATCAAAGCTAAGTCTCACATGCAGGAGAAAACAGGGACCAGTGATCAGCTTGAAATCAAATGACTTTATTTATTTAAGGGTAAACCTCTCCAGATTGAGGCAGTTGATTTTGTAAAATAAAGACAAGGGTCTACATGAGGGAGGCGCTCTGAAAACATTAGTCAAACATCCCCAATGTGACTAGGAATCAAGCATTTGTTTATCTGCATAATTATGGATAAATTATGCAGATAAACAACGTGGAACGATTCTCTTGCTATTGGCTAAACCTGCCACTTTAAGGAACCTGCATGTGGTGTAGTTCCCTTGTTGTGGGAAGTTTGCAAAGAGAGTGCGTGTAAGCAGCGATCGCCAGTTGAAAGTCCATCTCTCAGCTACTGTAATCATACAGTGTCTGTTATACATAGGAGATAAATAACTGAATTGTGTTCCCTGCTCTGTAAGAATGCAGCATTACATCGGTCTCCCTGGTTTCCTCCCCACTCACCGCTGCAAAGTTGTTCCAAACAGTAGGTTACCAATTAATGAGCCAGGTGACAGGAAAGTAACACCAGCATTTTTACATTTCGAAGAATCATTAAAAAGTTAAATTTTACCTCTGTGTGAAAGAACTAACAGCCAAGGCAAACTATTCATAGTGATCAATGAATTTCATTTGATGTTCTTTCCAGTGAGTCAAAATGAGCCTAAAATAGCTTAACTTGAAAAGATAAACATGTGTGTTATGTGGCTCATTATTCAGCTAAATCCATATGTTTAAAAAAAGGGAGCGCATATTCAAAGTGTCTCCCTGAAATGCTGAAATCTGATTTGACTGACAAAATTCTGAATGAGTGGAATCCCTAGACGATGTAAATTTTCCAATTTTTTCCACATGCAGATGTCTTCTGCTAAACTAGATTGTGAGTTTTTCTCTGTGTGTTTGTTTGCGTCCCCGCCAGCCTGATTAAGAGCAGACATGCTTGAGCGCATATGTTTCTATATTTGCATGTTTACGTCTTGGTGTGTGTGTGTGTGTGTGTGCATGTGTGTGTGTGTGCATGAACGGTTTAAAACCTGTGATGGCATCCCTATGTGTTATCCTGTGTAACACAGTCTTGGTCCTCATTATCATTTCTCCCTGGGCCTGTTCTGGTGTTCAGAGCCCCACCAGAGGGGCCTTTGGCTCGGTGGGAGAGGTGTTGGAGGCGGCCTGGCCCCGCTGTGCTCCTTCCTTCCCCCTCCACAGGGTGCCAGGCACAGCGTGTACCACTGGCAAGCCAAGCCTGACAATGAGGCTGCCTGCACAGCCAACGCCATGTTTGAACAGGGCAGGGGGTTGCCACGTCATGCTGAACACACACTTGCAGGAAGGCCTGCTTGAACACACAAATACACAAATACGGTCACACACATCTCCACAAGGCAGACTCCTGGTGGGTTCAACACATGTTTGGAAGATGCTACAGTGGTGAAGGCGAGTGTGTGGAGTGAGTTTGTGCTGGAGATAAACATCACAGACACTTTAAAAACCGTAGGTTCTATTGAGATTAAATGGAAGAATTTTGCTGACTTGTTTGGCTTTATGGCAGATTTAGAATAAAATATGAGGCAAACAAAATCCACATTATATGCAATAAAGGGTTAAATTTATATTTTTTTGAAAGTTTGAAATAAAAAGTGACTGCAGTTCAGTGTTTTACTAACTTCACTCTGTCATCCTTGATGCAGTAATTCAGTCTCCTCCTCCCCCTGACTTCATAGTTTCAGCATATTGCGTGTTCCACATTAAGTTTTGATTCAGTCATATGTTCAGCTCTCAGGTGTGCTTCTGAACCATGAAATATTAAATGTGTGAATTCAAGGAGATGTCACATTCTGTGTTTCATTCATTATGTACACCTACACTACTTTGTTGACTCTTTGAATTCTAATAGGTATGGATAGGAAGTAATGCAATCGTTATGTTGGCATTACAACTTGTGCTCAGCATCTGCTTAGTTTGTAAACTTTTTCGCAGTTATTTTTTCAGTTGTTGTCTAGACGAAAACGAAAATCTGGTGAATGTTAAAATGTTAAAAGAGCATTAGGAAGGCATCCTAAAAATGTAGCTGTGTGAATATTGGCTTGAAATGTGTTAACATGTGAGCGAGTGTGTATCTATGTGTGAATGTGTTTACACGACCTCCTCCTTCTCTGCTCTTCTCTCTCTAAGTGTCACATCTCTTCTCGAAGCCGTCCGTGGGAGTCAATCCCACTCAGTCCCAAATAAAGTAGGGCCACTGGTAGATATTAAACAGTGATACATGCACAGGCAAGGGCGTAACTGTTCTGAAACCAAGACTAAATCCACGATGCAAATGTCTGTGGTCTCCAGTGTCGCACACCCACCAATATAAGCATATCCAGACACATACAGATCACTGTAGACGTACATGTATGAAGAAAAACTCATGTGCAGTTAAAAATATTGCCAGACCAGTATACAGCACTGGCAGATCTGTGCCAAGCTCTTGAGCTACCCCTGGAGACTCATTTCTTTGTATTTGGAAGAAAAATGGGAAGTAAGTGCAGCAATTTACTGCAACGTGCAATTTAACATAGTGTATAATGAAAAAAACAGTGTTTCTAAAATTCCAACAAGCTTAAAAGTCAATATTTGGTATGCCCTGAAGATTAATCACATCACAGCCTGAACTCACTTAGGCCTTTCTTAAGTAATCTTAAGATGTAGTTCCGCTGCTTTCTTTGAAGGACCTTCAAAGCTTTTCTTTGGATGTTGACTGCCCTGAGTTGGGGGAGGCCTATCCATCACTGATCCTTTCCCATTGTTCCATTGTTTTCTATGCAGCTATGCTTTTCCTGCATTTGTAGTGTTTTTTGGCAGCGAAAAAATAAGCCATTGTCAATCAGAATCAATTCAGATGGTACTTAACGATCGATCATAATCTGGTATTACTTTACTTAAAGAAAGTAAAAAACTTTGAAAGACCTTTAGGTATTTCTCAAAACTACTTTAAAAATCACAAGAAAGTCTGATTCATTGGATGCAAAATATAATGAAATGAGCGGTGGCTCGAGACTTTTGCACAGTACGATGACTGAGTTATTTAATTTAGCTCCACTTAAAATAACGTGTCCACCCAGCACACTTCAAAACAAGCAGGTTTTTCTATTTCTGTCTCAAAATCATGGCTCGATTTTTACTGTAAAAGTTGGTCAATAAAACTGAATTATATCTCTTCATTCGGGCAGAAAAGGCTATTGAGGAACAACAAAGACAACTGAAACAACTCCAAAATTACACATGACTATACAAGATGCACTGACATGTAGTCATGACTCTTAGTGCACCTCTGTTCAAAAACAATAACACCCCTCTGAGTCTCCCACCAATCTCAAACTCTCCGTCACTCTCCCAGGCAGTCAGGGGCGACGGGGAGTTCAGAAGGGAAAGGGATTGGGTTACCATGACACAAATCTCCTCGTCTCCTTCTCCTGGAGGTGGGCAGCAGGGCGATGAGGCTCTTAGCGTCAGTGTCTTTGGGAATGCCGGCATGTTCTCTGGAGGAGATAGGGGAGATAGGCTTGGCGCCTCCAGAGGAGTCTTTCACCCTCTCTCTCCCTCCTTCTCTCCCTTTCTCTTTCTCACTCTCGCCATCTCTGCTTATCTCAAAAAAAACACAATAGGGTTTTGTACACTGGAGCAAAGCAGGGAGGCTTCAGATGGCAGCCGAGTATGATATTCAGGAGGACAGAAGGCTAGAGAATCACTCTCTGTTCCACACAATGATACAATACAATGCAACACACAACACAATCTCTAATGAAAGCAGCAGAGATTCCTGTTCACCTGGCATTTACTACATACAAACCGCCTTTGCTGTGCATGTTCACAAGCAAGATGACTTTTAAATATTTTTTAAAAAGAAAGGAATGATTCTTTTGGTGTGCATGTTTACCTAAACTGTTATAAAATCAATGTAGTGACGTGTCAGTTCATAAAAATAGCTGTTGTTACTAGCTGAACGGTAAAAAGGAGGGTAGGATTGGCCACACGAGGACCACACCAGGTACCAGCTAAGTAATGAGAAATTAGATCTGGCTCGGTAAAAACGTGCAAACTAATCACCTTTCATGCAGTCGGTCTGTTTGCTGCTGTTTGAAGGAGGACAGGAGATCAAAATGGTGATGACACGCAAAGCACATTGGCTATCATGAACTGCTGTCCACATCTGTGTCTGTGATGTGACCGAAGTCCATCGCATTTCTGCAAAGAACACGCTTCAGCTCGTTCCATTTACGACTGCGTGGCGCAATGTGGCACAACCTCAGTCTGGTAATAAATATTTTCAGCTCGCTTTCTATGGGACAATGAAAGGCTGTTGTGTCATGGGTGTCTCAAGCTTCACGCGTCACAAAGGTCAAGCTTTATCAATCTCCAGAATACTGCCGGCCAATTATATGGAGCTCACCGTAAATCTTATCATCTGTAAGTTTCACAACCTTGATGAGTCCAGAGGCCAAAGGCTGTGCCTTTTCTTGTATTTACTTAGGGCAGGTAAATTGGAGAGCCAGCAGCTGTAATGGAAAATAGCCTTGGAGACACTTGAGTGCCCGAGACGAAGAGAATAGCAATTATTCTGGAAAATCAATTTTCAACCCAATCTTTCTCCCTTATCGACCACAGAGAAGGTGACAGGAAAATTTATACCTCGGACTGTATTATGGGCTCTTTGCTACTGCAGAAGCGCTTCTTATTTTTCTTGACATTTAACTGCAGCTGAGTATACCCACCTCTGCTGACTTACTCCTTTTGTTAATGTATATTTTTTAACTTTCTAGAAGCCCATTCATTATTACTGTTTTAATGTGCTAATAGAAATCATATTGGTTTCATGGTTTAAGAATAGGGGAAGCGTGAGTTAGATCCATAATTTGTTTTAGTTTTGCCTGTATATCCCACCACACAGGATTTTAAATCAATCAAGGCGCGATTAAAGTATAGACTTTCAGTTGTAACTGCAAGAAGGTTTTTGCAAACATACTGTATTAACTGAATTACAGCTTTTTTTTGTATGTGGATCAGTACATTTTCAGAGGCTTAAAATTAAGGAGACAGTTGACTTAGGAGCAGTTTAATGGGTGTGCCAAGTTTGTATTCTGTAGCTTTTAACTGCAATTTTAAATATGAGGCAAAAGAAATGTGAGCAAGGCCATTATCAGGTTAAAATATTAATAAAATATATCTAACTTTAAGAATTGTGAAACCAACGGCCTATCACGTTCTTAAAGAGAAGGAATGTGCTGGTCTGCTCAACAAGATCAAAAGGCCTGAAAACCAGCAGAAGACAATTAAAGTTTATGATGACAGAATTATTTCCATGGTTGAAAAAAAGCAAATTCACAATGTCAAGAAAATTTGCAAGGAAATCACGCTCTACAATCCTTTGTGGACAAAAAAATAGGAGGTGTACAACAAGGTGAAAACCACTGGTTACGTTCAAGAACAGGAAAATGAGATTAGACTTTTCCAAAAAAACACCTGAAAAATCTTTCAAAGGCTCTGGAGAGATAAAACCAAGATGAAGTTATGAAGAAACACATGGGGAAGAATCACATCACATCATGGGTCAAACATGGTGAAGGCTTATGACATGGGCATGTACTATATCATTGCCAGTGGAACCAGGTGACCAGTGCTTATTTATCTTTAACAGGGTTGATTTGACTGCTGATAGAAGCAGCAGCAGGAATTGTAAGTGTATGGATTTTTACTCTCTGCTCAGATTGAGCAAAATGCTGTGAAACTGCATTGTGAAACAGATAATGACCCTAAGCATACTGCAAGAAAACCCAAGAGTTTCAGAAGGCAAGGTCAGTCACCTGATTGCAGTTCAATAGGGCATGCTTTTCAGTTACTGAATACAGAAAGACCAACAAATAAGCAGCAACTGCATCCTGCCAGAGCTGCTCAAGAGAGGAAACACAGCATTTGGTGATGTTCATGGGTCCTAAACATCAGGCAGTCCCTGAGCGCAAAGGATTTACAAGAATTAAGAACAACCCTTATATTTAAAATTATGTTAGTTTGTTTAATTACATTTGAGCCTCTGGAAACAAGGGTGCATGTATAAAAATGGCTGTAAATCCTTAACAGTTAATCTGCAATGTTTGTTAAACCCCTTGAATGAAATCTGAAAGTCTGCATATTAATCAGTGATTTAAAATGTAACATGATGGTGTTGGTGTCTTTATCCAACAAATTATGGACCTAACTGTATTTGACAAGTAAATCTCCAAAGAAAATGATACCTAAGCTGTAGGTGCTGCTGTTGCCTATGTTTTCCATGTGTGTCTGTTGGTCCAAGCAGGCTCACACACATGTACCTTGTGCCATACCTCTTTATAATTATTCCCACAGTCTTATCTGTGTTTATTTTGCTACTGTGAAAAGCTTACCGCACCAGCATTCTTTGCATGTCACTCCCCGACCAAGATTTATCACTGTGTTTATCCCATTAATATGTCAAGGCTCTATGTAAACTGGCTTCAGAGTATTGCAGAATTCATTTTCTCTGGCTGTCTATCACAATGGCTTGTTTTATACATCTTTTACTCTTAAGCCTGCATCCATCTGTCTTGCCTGTTGTTCAGTTTTGGCTGACACAAGGGAGAGTTTCTGCTCAGTCCTCATTTTAATTTCTTTCTATACACTTTGTGTGTACATTAGCAAGTGACATGCAGGGAAAATGTAGGTATTAATATATCACGTGTGTGTGTGTGTGTGTGTGTGTGTGTGTGTGTGTGTGTGTGTGTGTGTGTGTGTGTGTTTTCACATCACAAAGATGTAAATCACAAGTGGCAGTCCTCTGATACGGACTAATAAAACTCACTGATCTGGAAGCGCTAAAGGCTTTTTCAGCATACACCCTGCAATGCAGCCCAGTAGCAGTTTCTCTCTTTTGCACACACACTCACACACAAACACACACACACACACACACATAGACTTCCCCCTGAAGACTACTGTGGGGCCATTTTCAAGATTACCCATAACTCCTCAGGAGGGAATTCATAATATGTGTTGTCTGTTAACGACGCACACATAAAAGCACACACGTATGAACACGAGCACAACCACACAATCAGCATGCGGAGAAAAAAAAACAAAAAACGCATAGATACACATGTTGCCCTCCCCTCCTTTACCTTAATATCCTGACACAGCAAAGGAAAGGGGGGATTGGAGGATTTACAGTGCTGATTCTGAGAAGTAGCATTTGCTTTTGGTTACCAGGGACCTCTGATGGTTCAGGAGGCGGTGCATCGTACCCCCAATAACTCCACCTTGGGTACTTCTCTGTCACCTCCTCCCTCCTTCGCCCTCAAACTGGAGAATCAAAGTGCTTGTGTGTGTGTGTGTGTGTGTGTGTGTGTGTGTGTGTGTGTGTGTGTGTGTGTGTGTGTGTGTGTGTGTGTGTGAGTACTGACTGTTGAAACAGATGCCGGTGTGTGTGTGTGCCACCTATGTCAACATGGCCGGTCTCCGGACCTGATGCTGCTTGGAGATAGGACCCTGCCCACAGAGCCATTGAGTCTAGACTCCAGATGTGTTCCTCCACACACACACACACACACACACACACACACACACACACACACGTACCAGTGCCGGTCCAAAGTAATAATTCTACCAGATGACAGTCGTTTACTCGCACACAGAGCTCAGTATGGATAATAATTTCAATCTTGTCACTCTTAAAAAAGATTAAATAATCACATATTTTCTCATTTATGACAACAGAGGCCATCTTCAGTGTACAGTAAGTGGACTGTCTAATTACAATTGAATGTAGTTAGACAGTCCAATACCAGTGACGACCATAAACCACACAATCTATTCCCAGCATGGATTTTACACATAACCTGTAACCAATGCAGGCAATGCGATTGCAAAGACAAACTTTATGTAACTGTTTATAAGTTTTGCTTAACATTTAAGTAGATATCAAATGTGCTGTTCCACAGTATTGCACATTTAAATTACCCACTGCTTCTTCTGAAATAAACAGAAACATATGCTGGCTGCATATGCTCCACACTGCTTTATTTAGACTGTTCTATAGCGACACGACAACAAGAGTGTTTTTGTGAAAAAGACACATGGGTAAATTGCAACTGTTATACAAAACAAGACTTGGGAAGAGGAAAAGTAAAGAGTAAAAGTGTTCAGAGCACAGATGCACCCGCTCTCTTGCTATCTCCTGTGCTTGTGGGTATACTGCCGATCCAGCTATTCTTGTTGGTTTGTTAATTGTTTGTCACCCACCAGGTGCCATCTGTCTGTAGTCCCACAGTCCCTGAGCCATGTGGGCCGGCCTGCCTGGCGCCTGCCAACGTCACTGACCTGCAGCAACCGTCCACACCTCCGTCACACACCTCCTGATCCGTCTGGGATAAATAGCTTCTCCCTCAACTTCTGTGCCGCCATCACGGCTTCCCAATCTGTCCTGTGTTAGAAGTAGAAGAGGGAGGGGGGTGACAGGAAGAGACAGGGAGGGAGGGAGGGAAAGAGAGACACAAATAAGAGGAAGGAATGGGTAAATGGATAGAGAAATGCATAGTGTGAGAATGAACAAGACACAGAGATAGATGTGCGCAAAGATAAAATGGCCTGTTTGTGCTTCCTGATCTGTGTCATTTTGCAGAAAACACAGTTCAAACATCACAGGCTGCTACAATAACTCTGCAACAACTGTCGCATTTGTGTCTACAAGCCTTGCATACTGTGGGTGCCAGATCAACAATCAAATTCTGATTTCATTATAGCATTATTTTGCACAGCACTGACTGCACCTCTCTACTTTAGGAGACACACCAACAGGCAAGGGAGGTCACCTTCACCTGGGCCTGATGTTGGGGCAGCTGCTTGTTGAAAAATGAGATCAGCTGCTTGCTCACCGGGATATATACTGCAGTCTGGAAGTACCCAGGGTCTAGTGTACCAGGTAGCATACGGTGGGCCCCGTACAATAAAGACAGGGTGAACAGCCCCCTCTCTCCCAGCCTGTCTGCCTGCCTACCTGCCATCCTGGGGCATGTTGGGTCACCTTGACAACTGGGCCCAGTGAGGGGAGCTGCACCCCACTTCAGGGCAAAGAAGAAGGCAGTATGGGTAATGAGGCGTTGCCATGCAAGTGGAACAGCTTTTGAATAACCCCATCCGCACACAGATACACATACACACTATTCTATTTGTGTTTACAGGAGGAACAACAGCTTGTAGAAGAAACCTCTGCGGAGTTGTTGGTCCAGGAAGAAAGAGATTCATGGGCATCATGGTGGAGGTCAGCTAGTCAGGAGAGAGTTCATGCACAGATAACTTCAATAAAGCATCTAAACGTGATATATGACGTATATGTGATGCATGAAAAAGGATTAGCGGGAGTGCTTTGGTATTATGTAGAAACACCGGCAGGATGTGAACCTATTGTTGTGTCAAAACTCCCTCATCATAATGAAATACTTGTAAAGGTTATAGTGTTTCTCTTCTTTCCAAACTGAAATTTATGTTTTGTGGACTCACTAGATTCAGCTCAGAAAACTGTAAATCCAGGCCAACGTAATGTTTATTTTAAAGGAGGAGGAAACACTGGATTTTCCTACCCAAGCAAACCTAGTTATAATGATTGTCAGAGGTGAGGTTTAATCATTCTACATCTTGGTCTCATAAATTTGGGGAAGGTACAGTATTCCCTCATGTTGACTCAACGTTAAACATTCACTAATAGCCTCAAAAACTGTGCAGTGTCCCATGAAGCCAATGGAATCCTGTGAACGGCAGAACAAGACCCAGTGGGACTTTCTGATCACCTCTACACACAGAGACTCACAGTCAGTGTAAGGTACATTTATAATCACCACCACAGATGTACTAATTGTTACTGAATGCAGCGGGCATGCTCTAACGGTATAGCTAGTACATATCTAGTTTCTTTGGCAGGAGAGCCAATGAGACAAAGACAAACTAGTTCATGAAACAGCATGAAGTAACATATTGCTGACCACCAGCTGCATTTGTTTGAATGGAATAAGCCTGCAATCCATGTATTAAAGCAACATAATACAAAGTAGTTGGAGTGTATATGCTTCAATCTAAAGTATGAACACTGCATATGGGTCATCAAATGTGTTTTTATTTATTTAATTGTTCTTCATGCTCACATGCTTATAGTCCTTGAGTGGTGAATATATTAACACGAAGCGACTTGTGGACTTTAGTTTCTTATCTCCTTGCAAAAAGGAAAAAAGATTCCACTTCATTATTCAGCCATTCCTTCTGTTTGCAATTGGAAACAACCCTTTCCCAGTATAAATTGCTAAAACTCTTGGAAACCACATAGAAATTCCACAAATGCATGCACTATATCGTATTAAGCTGTAAAGCCATATTGCAGAAAAATGGACCGCAGAAGGAGTTCATTTCTTTTACAGGTTTGTAAAGATGATGTATGATAGCAGGATGAGTGTTCTTTTTCCTCTTAATACATTATATACAGACACACACATATACATATATTTATTTATTTTACTCCTGTCTGTCCACTCTGAATGCTAGTTAATCTCCTGCAAACTACAGATGCTGGCAGATCGGTTTGAAATGATTATGGGAGCCAGACCCGCTGTCCAGCTTTCCAGTAACACTCCTACATGGAGATGGAACCAGAACTTGGGCTGAGGCTGAGACTGGAGCTGGTCTGCCAGGGGATGGATGCCAACAGGCCCAAGAAATTAATACCAGCACTGGGGCCTCACTAAGGTTCAACATTTAGCTCTCGCTGGAGCAGAAAAGACGACATGACCGGCAATGATGTCACCAGAAAAGGTGGCTTGACTGAATGCTAGCTATGGTTCACCTGGAACAAACAGGGGGAATTAGTTCCCATCAATGAGAAACACCCCAAAACAGAAACATGACTTATTTGAATATACGCCTCAATATAAGGAAAAAATTAGATTTACATATAAAACCATGTAATTTCTAAATCGTCCCATCGACGAACCATCTATGAAGTCCATCTCTTGGACTTCATTCAAACTAAGAAAACTCTCAGTCTAAGCATTACTTTTCTGTTCAGCAGCAGCATTTCTATGATCCAAAAGAAAGGGAGTGGAAGTGTAGCAACAATGACGAGTGAAACTGAACCACAGCTCCCAAACCAAACCACAGCTTCCTGACTTTTGCTGCACCCATCACATTAGACTTCAGTTGCCAAAAAAAAATCTGATTTACTTTGACACAACATATTAATCACCCCCCGAAGGGGAATTACAATATTATTAACCGCTGGAAAAAAACCTGATGAGAAAATGAGTTGATAAGATACAGATGCACGTTATGAGGACCATCGTGGATTTGACGCTCTTGGCTTCTGTCTTTTGGTTTGAAGACACAACGGTTTTGACTATACTGTAAAAACAATAAAATCAAATCATAGTCACTTTCTGTCACTGCACATTCGCAGAGAGTTAAGCGTTGCCATCATTTCTGTGCTTTTTAATGAGCTCTGGGGACATTACAGGCAGTTTATAAGCTGCAATCGTGATCCTCTGTGTCTAATCACAGCAACGATGGTTTAAACATCAGGAAATCATTTACATTGCTCTGGCTCAAGGGGAGTTTCAAAGTATCCAAGTAAAATTATGATAACAGAAGACTACTTACACACTCGAGTGTGCACACGGACTGTTTTACAGACCAGACTAGCTTGCGTCTGTAAGATATAACTCAAAATGTGGTGTCTAAATACTTTACAGGGAACTGAATAGATTAATGGATTAAGAAAAGACAACCATTTAATTGCATTTTAAAGCTTCTGCAGTAAAACAGGGTATGTAGCCATTTTAATCTAATGACTTCATCATTCAAAACAAAAGCCTTGTAATTAATCTGTAACTCTATAATTGACTTGTAATAAATTTATAAAACTTTTCATCCCTGTTAAAAAAGAAAAAAAAAACAACTTCAAATGGAAACAAACAATCAATCATCTCAATGTCTGTTGCAATACTGATGAACCGCAACGGATTCCTGTCAAAGAAATGAAGGCCAACATGTTTCAATAAGGACGCTTGTTTCTTCTTCCCATAAATATGTTATACTTGGTTATGCCAGTGCTGGAAAGCGTCCAACTCAAGCCATGAGACAACATATTTTGTGTGGGCTAGCTAATAATGTTTGCCCCCACTGCTTCTATCTGTCCCTGCCCTAAGAAAAAGAAAAAAAAACACTCTAAGAGTAGGAGGATTTCATGTACGTTAACAGGAAACTTTCATTTTGTAATGGAAGAATGAAGTCATGGTGTAGAGTAAAAATAAAAACTGCAAAAAGAGAGAGCTTAAGCCAGCCTAGTTCACAGTGGGATAAAGAATTTCGCTCACTGACCCTTTTAATAGAAACCGACACTGAACATTCAGCTGGGGGAACAAATACACAAAACGGCAGAGCTGCTATTTTTCTTTTTCCACTCCATTTTGCTTTTTTTAACCACCTAACACTCCCTGATGGCGCACTGTCCTAAAACTGACCAGCCTTGAAATATGACGAGTTTAATATGTCCTACATCACCGCTGAGCACGATTGAGTTACAAGAGTAACAACTGGTCTTTCCCAGACTGCAGCAGAGCACCAGAGCCCACGGAGGAGCAGTGTGAACATAACCCCTTGTCAAAAGGGTTCAAAGCCAGGAGGAGACAGAAGTCTGAAGGAATGGAAAAAGTGGAATAAAGGGGGAAAAAAGCTCCTTAAAGGAAGTAGACTTTCAGGTGGGTAGGGATTCAGCATAGCTGCTCTGATGACAGGTAAGGATAAGAAGAGTAGTCGCTCGTCACAATATTGCAGCGCTGGCGGGTGGGTGGGCCACGAGGGGAGGTAAAAATAGAGGAAGGCAGGGGGGGGGGGGGGGGGGGGGGGGGGGTGTGTGCAGGAGGCAGGGCAGCCTTACCGGCGCTGTCACCAGCCCCTGCGTGTTTGGATAAGACCCATGGAACATGTGGGGGAATCAGCATGAGGCATCACACCTGGAGGAAAAGACAACTAAATCCAACCCCCAGTGCAGCAGGCCCTGGCTCCACCAAGTCTAGCCAGCATCTGGAATGGATATCTGGAGATGCAGTCGAATTCACAGCCTCTTCCACGTGCGCTTCTCACTCTACCACTGTTTTTCTTTTTTTTTAATGTACAGTGTAGGTTGTGGAGACTCACAGAGGAATTGTGTTTATAAATAAATGCTTTTTCTCGAACTTGGTGTTATCCCATCTGCTTGGCAGTAACGGTATTGTGTTGTCAGTAAACTATAATACACTTTTTTTTTCTTATAATTGCTAGCTTCCCTTCACCCCCAATATGCTTCCACTTGACTCCTCTTGGCTTTAGCAAGTGTACAGATGCCAGCAGTTTTTGGTTACAGTAGCCTCATTCTTCTTTTGCCATCTTTTAGCACGTTTCAAAGGAACAATGTGATCCACTCACAGTCAATAACAGAACTTTGTATATACCCAAGCATATCTTTTGATGTTTCCGGGGTAACGACGTGCTTTCCTGGACTACAAGTTTAAACTGTTAGTGCCTGACAATAGATGAGAAGCCACCACCGCTGCCCACGACCTGCACGACGCACCACAGTGGCTGTGTTTTATGGATGTTTGTGTGTATGTGTTTGCATATGCTGTTTGTCACGGGCCCATGTTGTGACTGGAAGAATCCCGGGCACAATGTTTGTTTACACGGAACCGCTCACTCACCCAAATAATCAGCCGCTGTGGACCTTTCTAATCCCTACACAATGTCAATGGAGCCAGGTTGAGCTGGCGACAGGCGAGATAAGATACTCAAACACAGCCTCTTGATCTACGAGCCGCGGCCTCTCCTTCCCACACCCTCTGTCCCCCCTTTGTTTCCTCTATTGCAATTCCCAACGTGACACGGATTTGAAGCTCACGGGATGCATTCAGAAAGCGGGCCCGCTTGGCTTCACTGTGTCGCCTCCCTCTACCTAGCTGGTCAGCTGAATTTTTGTTTTGGGATTTTTCTTTTTGTTTTCATCCTTTTTGCACGTTCTCGCAGCGCAACGTACAAGTCAAAGCAAGCTGCCGTGGTCTGAAGAAACACCCACTCGCTTGCAAAGGAATGCATATCTGAATTAGTGTATTGTTATGGTTTTGGCTACGTCGGTACTCACTTTGCAACTCCCGGTGTGCGAGTGTGATTCTGCATGCGTGCTCGTGTATACACTGATAGAAGTATGTGGCGAAACATTCATTAACATTCCATTCATGACCTCGGTATTATGTCCACAGTGACAGAGAGCATATATTTGCCTTTCACACCTCTTGCATCGGATGAGGGGAAATGATAGAGCGTTATGTGTGTCAGTGTGTGTGTGTGTGTGTGTGTGTGTGTGTGTGTGTGTGTGTGTGTGTGTGAATGAGATAGAGGGACAGAACGAGGGAGAGAGCAGCAGGGGGACGGATAAAACACAGCTCGCTGATACAACATAATCTATCTGGAACCATGTCTCAATATCACAATATTTCACACATTTACGTATCACAAATGTGGCAGTGGCAGCCTTCTCCTCAGATCAGTGGAGTTATTTCTGCCTTGTGTGCTGGATGCTGCAGGGCCGAGATACAGTTTGCAACGGCACAGATGGGAGAGGCTATAGCATCGGTACCACAGTATCACATGCAAAAATGTTTGGTATGTTTTAACACAGATAAAGCTGACATATTCCGAGGCGTTTCGCAGACAATACCCATGAAGGAACAATCTCCCATCTGGCAGTGCAGTCTCTCTAAAATCCTCTCTGTCATGCTCAATGAGAACTGGAGAGACAAAACATTCTCTGTCTGTATATCAGTCCTTATCAAGGCTGTACCTTGGGCCTTGTTGGATATCAGCAAAACATCACCCCGCAGGGTTAGGGCCTTTTAAAAAAGGAAAACCCTGCACTTTATGTAGTAGCTCCAAATTTATAAACATCTCTTCACGGTTTGACGCTATACAGAAGCAGTTTATGTATTCGTCCCGAGGGTATAAGTATGGGATTGGATAGCAGCATAGTGGACAAACTTCTTAGCTCTGGAACCACATGTACAATTTCCCGGTTAGGATCAAATCGATCAGCTTTACACTGTGTCCTCTTCCCTTCCCACGCCTCAGTAAAGAAGGATTACTTTCTGAGGCTGGGTTACCCGCCACCCTTAGGAGAGGAATGCCAATGAAGTCACTGCTGTACTGCTTCTCTCCACATGATGGTGCAGAGGACAACTCTCCCCCCCTGACGGCATGAAAGCTCACATTCATCTTTAGGTCGTTACATATGTAGATCCGTGCACACAGACGCACGTGCTGAAACACGGACGATGTATTGAGAGGGATTATTTTGAACTACATCAACAAACAATCCGCCCGCCATCTGAAATACTTATTTTCATGTATATAAATTGAATTCATTACGTTTGCGCTGTTTGCACTGAAGAGATGCGAATTTGTGTAATGGCTTAAGTTGAGTGGGCATTTTTAATTAGTTTTTTTTTTTTCATTTAAAGCTGCGTCCTCTTTCATCTCCTGCTGTATGAGGTTACTGTCTTTTAGTCAGGGAACAAAGAGCCGTACCACTCAATATGACCCACAATCTGTGTCTTTGCATGCGTGCGTCTGTGTCCTTCCTGTCTCAGTGTTGTCACACCTGTACCCTCTGTCATGATGTTATCAGACCCTAAACACCTGCTCCACAGTCTAAGGTCACCAGCTACATAAAGTAAAAACTGCCTCCCTGGCACAGTGAGACGGGCATCTGAAAATACATTATTTTGTGTGTAAATAAAAAGAGGCGTGCTTCTGTTCTATAGTTATTTATATGCAGCTCGTGTCACCCAGCACATCAGTCACAGGTGTCATATAATCCAGAGGATGACCTTAATAGTGGGAGACGGGGATGAAGAGAAGCAGAGTAAGGACACATGCAGGGACACATTCTTGTGATGTACACAGACTTTACGCTCTACAGTACCTGCTTTGCTTTTAGGAAAGCGCTATACAATATAAATTTCTCACTATGTGTTTAGATATTAAGTTCCCATCTTTAGCAACGTAACTAGTAAAGCAAAGTAAAAAGGTACTTTGATCTCACAGTTTTTAAGTAGATATATGATTATTTTGAGCTCCACGGTTTTAAAATATTATTAGTATTGGATGCTATTCTCTTCACAATTAAAAAAAACAAACAACTTTAATTCTACTAAGCATTGACACAGCACAATTGCTTATAATCTTTTTACACATAGAAAAACAGCTTGCAAAAGTTAGTGGAAATGTGAGGATCTGCTTAGCTACATTTAGCATTAGCGTTAGCAGGAATTGTAACTTCTCTTTTAAAGCAGCAAATTGAGAAAGATTTTAATTTCTGAAGTGCGGAGTCACTGCAGTTACACAAATACAAAAGAGAGTCGGATACCTGGTATTGTTGCATGCTTACATTGGGTGTTGTTATTATCATTTTCTTCATATTACTACGCATTGCTCCATTTTATTCTCATTAATTTGAAGGTCAGAAAAAATAAAATACATGAAAAACAATTTACTTTTTACCTTCTCCTGAAAACTGTTTGGTAAATTCTGAGGTATTTTTATGTATTTCCAAGGTAGTCTGGATATGGTGTGTAAATATCAACCTCACAAGTTAAACAAGTGTGAATTGTTTAAAGCAGTTTCACCAGCACTGCTAATAAGTGCATGACTTAGAAATTTTGCGTTTTGCTTCTATATGGCACCACAGTGGACTTTATCAAACAATCATGATGTCACTGAAGGGCACACTTTCGTTTTTTTTATATAATGCGCCCCATTTTCAGAGGCTGAAAAGTAACTTGGCAATTGAATCCCTTTCATGGCAAGATGAGGTCCATTCTTTTGCTATTTTAATATGATTCGCATCCCCCAATGAAAAAGACCTAACTATTTTTCAAGAATGGACATGTCTAAGTGCCAGAGCCACGTATCAGCCTGATGACTTGTAAAAGGGAGCTACTTCAACTACGTCCAAAAGTTCCTTGCAAAATACTCAGGAAAACTGTTCCAGGTAAATCTGGAAACAATCTGGCTTCAAAGGAGGAGATGCAAACAGATAGTGATGTGTGACCAAAATGTAAAAAAATGACTCCATTGATTGTCGCTGGAGCACTTGCTAGCTGCGCTCACTAGCTGCACTTGCTAGCTGCACTCCATATTACAGAAAGCGCAAAGGGTGAATGGAAATGAATGATTCAGTCACACAGTGAAAAGGCAAAACTTAAAAGAGCAGGTTAAAAAGCTCAACCCAAGATAGAACAGGTAGAAATGTTGTGCTGGTTTCTCACCTTTCTCACTCACTATGTGTTAATAGACCTCTCTGCATTGAATTATGCTTGTTATCAATCTCTGGCTCTCTTCCACAGCATGTCTTTTGTCCCGTGTTTCTTCGCTCACTTCAAATGGTCGCGGCAGATGGCCCCGCCCCTCCCTGAGCCTGGTTCTGCTGCAGGTTTCTTCCTGTTAAAAGGCAGTTTTTCCTTCCCACAGTCGCCAAAGTGCTTGCTCATAGGGGTCATATGATTGTTAGCTTTTTCCTCTGTATCTGTTATTGTAGGGTCAACCTTACAATATAAAGCGCCTTGAGACGACTTTGTTGTGAATTGGCGCTATATAAATAAAATTGAATTGAATGTTACATGGTTATGTCATTTTAGTTATTGTTAAACTAAGCAATTATTTGACACTTTTTAAATTCCCAGGAAAAACACTACCTCAGCTACTTTTGACCTTACATTTCACTTGCACTGTATCACTGGATATACCAAAAGTTAATTCTGTCGCTACGTCCAAATGAACAGAATCAACTTTTGGGGATTTCCTTACCTGGATAATTGAGCATGCATCAAGACATCACTGGATATACTGCTATGTTACTACTATTACATTATAATCCTGCTGTTAGCACCTTTTTTCAGTAGTTTAACACTTACAATTAGGTAGTGTGTCTTCAATGACAATAACTACTTGGAAAAGAATGGAAGGTGCTCTTTATTTACTTGTGCTTACAACTGCTGCTGCCTGCAAGCATCAATAGCACAATGTTCAGTAGTTGCTTAAATTCTCATTGTACATTTTGTTGAAATATTGTGGACTATACTGAAACTAAAGGTCTTAGCAAGTTCCTAGAAAATACTGAGATACATATTGTATATTACCATTCAGCTTTTACACAAATACTTAAACTTAAAAGAAATTAACAGTACATTAGAACATGTAAAACCGGATTTAGGCAGCAACATTCATTATGAGGTACTTTGTGTTTAATTTTTCAAAGAAAACCAGGTTTGCTGTCCTCATAATTGGAATTTTCTATTTTGAAGAGCGGTCCTGTCCAACTAAAGACAGGCTTATATCCAGTTTATCTGAGTCACTTTCTGCATTTTTTATATTCCAAGCCGCCTACTTTTGATCAGAACTGTCCTTCATTATGTTCTAGTTTGTTTCATTTCAGACATGGCGAGTGATAGCAAGACTCCACAGTGTAAAGCTGTGCACACTCTTCAAGTCACTATTATAGACTTAAGTTCACATTGAAACTCTGACTGAATGTGAAAAATGAAAGCTTACTTTGGAATAAAAACTTTAATTTCATGTAACACAAACAAACAATAGAGCAGTGTCACTGACTGTTTTTCAACAAGCATTTTGCCATAAGCTGTATTTACTTTTCATTAAATTAATTGGTTATTAATAAACTAGGCAGGACACAGAATAATATCCCCCAGGTTGTAAAGCAAACTGTATTAAAAAAAATAGTGTGAAACAGGTTCTTAACAAGGCTGCAGGACATCGCCGCAATGGCTGGATTACTGTGTGTAGATAGTGCGGGGAAAAAATTGCATTACACTGCTGTGCCTGTTGGTGCTTTTGCTCAGAAATACTTCCATTTCCAATCCTTAATGACAAACAAGAAAGCTTTTCTGATTGAAAACAATTCCAGCACTTCAAGCCATAACAAAAATCATGACAAGAGCATTTTCACCAAAAGGAAGACATTTCACGCACTGGGAGCCTTTTGTGATATTTTCTCTCCCTCCCTCTTACCCTTCTTCTCTCTCTCTGTCTCTTTCCTTTGTGTGCGTAAATCATCTCTTCCCTGCGGCCTGTCTGTGATCATGTTGATGGGAAACAAAGAAATCATCTTGAATGGCACATTAATTTCCTCCCTTCTCCCCCTGCCCTCTGCCTAATGAAATCCCCTCTGCCACGGGGCCTGAGGAGCCACACTGGCAAGCCGTCACCAGCCAGTAAATATGTTTACCTTGGAGCACTACGCTAATGGACTGTTTACTAGGGGGAGGAAGCAAGGGGTGTTACAGCGACCATGCACGCTGGGTGTGGGGTTGTGTGTTCCTCAGACCAAATGACAGCTCTTTTGCTTCCCCCATCTCCTAAAACTAACAAACCTAATCTAGAGTGTCACCAACAAGGTGTTCAGATGGAAAGCCAAAATGCATCATCTTTAGCTAACGTAACCACACTTTTTAACATCTAGTGCTTTGTGAGTCTCCGTGTGTGATAGCTGCTCTGTTCCTTGATTCTGGATTAAGAATATAGAGAAAATGCATCACAGACATGTCTCTTGATCTTTCTGCAAATTAGAATTATTGTATACATGAAATTGCTGCTTAGAGGATTCTCCAAAACAATTGTCTTGAGGAAGCTCAATGACATAACCGAGAGACACTACCAGCTGTGATCTTGTGCCTGTAATCTCTGTTGAACTGATGCTGAATTGCATGAATGTCACTAGCCAACCTTGTTCTTGCAACTTTCACAGAACGTAACCCTGTGTGCTGATTCAGGCTCGAAGTACACATGTCCTGATGGTATCAGAGTACCTTGAGGATACTACTGTTGTGATTTGGCGCTACAGAAATAAATCTGAATTGAACTCAATCAGATTATCAGAATGGGCATGTGTGTTTTTAAGAGGCTCCGATAATAAAATTCCAATATACTAGAGTGAAACCTGTTGTAAACTGACCTTCAGACAAGGTCCCAAACTGACCTGAGTTTATATGTTTAATTGTCTTGTATGTGGTCACTCTTTGGCTTTGGTGGCAAATAGACTGCAACTTAAGGAAACACCAGCATATAGAAAAATGCTGCAAAAGCACACAAAACACAATTAAAGTTCAATAAAACACAAAAGAAGTTGAAAAAAAAAACTCCAATATACAACACAAGTGTTTCTGGGGACACAATAATATGACGGACTAGCTGCAGAAATGACAGAAACCAAGACATGTGAAGGATTGTACTGAGACACGCTTAAAGGATGGAGATTATCCATCAGTGTTGTGAGGGATAGAAAGATGCAGGTAATGGGAGTTTTAATTGCACGATTCAAAAAATACTCTAGATACATGTTTGCTATTAGCTCTTTACTGTTAGCTTGTCATTTCCGCAGCTGGCCCGTCATATTATTGTCTCCCCAGAAACACTTCTGCTTTTTTATGTGGTTTTTTATTTTATTTCCAATGTGCTTTGTGTGCTTTTGCAGTGTCTTTCTATTTTCTGGTGTTTTCTTAAATTGCGATACATTTGACCTTTAAGGGCCACCGTATTGGCTTTATGGACTCATGCATGAGAAGTTAATAAGTTAATGAAGAGTTGGCCCAAGAAAGATGTGATTCCTCAGTAACTTTTTTTACTGCAAACCACAGCCACAGTACAAAGTATTTTTTTTCCACTCAGAATCAGTTGAAATAAACCAGCAGTATTAATGAGAAATTCATTTACATACATATAAATTAAAGGTGTGTCTTTTAAATTCATGAAATGATTTAGAACATATAAGACATGCTCTATGTCATTTCAAAAGTGTTGTCATGTGTTGTGTTGGTCACAAACTGTCATCCAAGCATCCACACACCCTGCAGCAAACATGGAGGGCTCTTTAACCGTCAGCAGACAACTCCTGATAGACTGAGTTATGTGAAACTTGCCTTGTCTCATGTGACAAAGCCACAGAGATCCTAAAGAGACAGTGAGGTGTTAGGCTCATCATTACAGTCCTGTCCATATATAGTTGGCAATCTGGCCGTGTAATTCTGAATCCTCTGACATTGTGATGGGAATAGTGGATTCCTTATTGGCAGTAAAAGACTCCCTAAATTATAACAGAATGCATTTTTTAGGATTTTTGCTTTTCTACATCCAATACGGATTTATTTAAACCTCAAATTTGTATTTAAGGTAGTGCCGTGACTACAGCAGTGAACCCTCAGAAATACAATCTACTCAGATATATTGACAGTATTCATCCTTACACAACCTACACTCAGAGTGCACAGTACACTTAATCTGCTGGATAAATTGGCCCCCAAGCTCAGAGACAGTTTACAGGTGCAGTTGGAACTTAATATTACCTCATGAGCCCGTTTACATAAATGTGCAGCGGCGTCATGTCATTTTATACATGTCAGTTAATGCGAATGCAGACTTTTTTCGTGTTTTTCTTTTTACGTAAATTAATGTTCTGAGGGCAACTGCAGCAGTTGTCTGCAAAGACGCCACCCGTCTCATCTACGGGTGTCTGGCGACTGGCAGCACTATCAGCCACTGTGTGCCTACATGTCCCCGTATCCACACATACACACACCAACGCTATCGCACAGAGAGGGCCCTGCAGCTGGTGACAGGCTGCTCCTCTCAGTCTGCTGCCAGCCTGTTCAACACACAGCTCTCTATCCAACTCTTATCTCTATTGATTTCCTCCCCTGCCTCCAAACTTAGATATGCACTCTTTAAAAAACAGGCCAACTGCAGAGTTTGGGGCCTAAGAACGCAGGACATCTTACTCCTTGGGTGGTCAGACCAAAGCGTTGACGCCATCGCTTTTAGCTATTCTAATGTTGTTTTGTAGTTTGCTCCAAAGCACTGGTGATATCTGCACCATCGGCAGGAGAGGAATAAATAATAATAATAATAATAATAATAATAATAATAATAATAATAAAGGCTGGATACTGCCCGTGACTTCTATGCTAAAAGTATGAATCAAAGGAGCTGCTAAATATGCAGTCGGGGAGTTTCCAGTGATGTATGTGTTGGATTTATGTTATGTCCATATATTGACACGGTCATGAATTTCCATGTCAAATGTCGCAGCAGGATATCGCTGAAGGCTGTGATTCCTATCCTGCTTAGATAGGAGATTCAGTGTCCCCATTCACCTCTGAAACATGGTCTTACTCCTGCACCGTCCTCCAAGGTCTCCGTTTCCTCCTCATCCTTGTCTTTCTTTCATTCATTCCCTCCTCTTTCCCACTCCACTTTTTCTCCTGCCCCTCCCCCCAATACGCTCCACTCTACCACCAGCCCCCTCCCCAATCGTTCCATCCCCACAGATACACCCTTTATGCCGGCAGACTTCATCGATTGATTTCCCCTCACTGTGACACATTTGGTGCAGCCGCATGTGGCCTATTAATTATATCCACAGCAGACTCTCGTCACGCTCCCCTTTTCCCAACAATACAACATCCCCCTGCTCACACGCAGCGCGAGCAACCAGAGATCTACTAGACAGCATCCCTGACCCTGCAGATCATTGTTTAACCACTGGATTTAAGCAGGAATCAGACAGAGATGGGAGAGGACTTAAATCTGCAGCATTTGAGTGAAGGCAAACAGACAGTGGCAGTTGAGGCGAAGTTGGGCCCATGTTGCGTGTAATCTGGCTAACATCTGTTAGCCATCGTATGTGTATGTGTGTGTACGTGTGTGTGTGGCTCCATTTAAAGTCCAGGATGGACTAAGAGCCCGAGGAGGCTCCCTGCATCCCCGCTTGCGGGCTTTTAACAGCATCGCTCCAAATGTTTCCCACTGCACAGACAGACAGAAGGACAGTGAAAAAATAAGAGGGAAGAGAGAAGATGACACAGACTCAACTAAACACAGAAACACTTAGCGTATCAGACAGCTTTTTTCCACCATTGTGCTTGTTTGTGCTTTTGCCCACTTGTGTGTGCTTCCGTGTGTGCATCTGGCAAACAATACAGTAAGCCTTCGCTGCAGGCCTCTTACAGCCTCAAAGTCCCGGGTTTTTATATTTAGCTCGTAATCACTATAATTTCCAAATTAGATACAGGCTGGCCAAGTACACATTCCTTCTGTACAATAGCCCTAAATGGTTGTTCTATCATCTCTGGAGAAAATCTCAGAAGAGAGACATTTTAAATATTAGAGTGATATTCAAAGACAATCCACAGTAATGAAAACAAGTGGAGCGCACTAAACAGCTGCTGTTGAGGATATTGTGCACGGGGAGGGGAGGGAGACGGAGATTAAGAGCAGATTACAGAGCCTTTCCCTCAAGCATCTCCATAGTCCAGATTGACAATGTGGTTGGATTGGGAGATCAACCTGGAGATTTTCATATGAAAAGATGTTTTCCATCAGAGATTAACGGCTGTTATTATTTATTAACTTTTTTTCCCCCGCTCTGTTCTCAAAGTCTCGTTAGCCTGCTGTAAGAAGAATACAGAGCATGTTAAGTAAGAGGAAGGGGAGGGGACAGAGGATGGAGGAGGACGTCGTATTTGAGTGGCATTTCTTGGCATCGCTGCAAAATACTTAGGATCGTGCTTTACATCTTACCATAAACAAAGGCTGGGGCTCGTGTATTATTTATTGGCAATAATACTGAAGGGTGCCTACTTGGGACAAATATGTGAATCATGATCATCTGGAGTTTACATTTGCTCATACTGTATGTGCTGGTTTGTTTGTGCTCACTCACTCATTAAGATGCTTATTTGTTTGCTGCCCATGCAATTACACACAGGAGGATACGAATGCAAACATGTCATTGCAGTTTTTGGTTGTTTCTGCTTGATTTTCTCCTAAAGCAAATAATCTGTGTCTGCATGTTGTAATCTGTTAGAATTATATTGTTAGTTTCTCATAAAAATAGGGGGGGAAACAATTTATTGAGATACGTATACAGTCTATTTTCTTATTTCACATATTTAGAAATATGCCAAACAGACCAATGGTTGTTAATAGTATTAACATGATATAATCTAAATTTACCACCATAGCATTTAGAGCATCAGATAAATATATTTTTAAGGGTCTTTGTGTTTTACATTGCTCTATAATTACAGAAAACCAAACAGCAGCACACAGTAGCATTAACAGGGGCACTCCTCAATGTCATGAAGAGACAATACCGAAATAAGAAAATGAAAAATAAGGTCTCAGATCCCCCCCGGCTATTGATTTTACCCGATGTTGGTATAAATGTGTGTGTTCCATATAAATGTGTTGCATCTGTGCATACATGTGTGAAAGTGCACATGCCTGTGTGTGTATGGAGGCTTGTACATTAGTGGTGTGTCTTCACAAATGATCCCATGCCAAAGAGGAAAAATCCCACAGGGTAAATCAATAGATAGTGCCGGATAATGGAGGCCTGCTCAGACAGCTGTGTTCTGCCTTTCTGTGTAACTGACTGGCTGGCTAACAGGCTGGCTGAGGGACTTCAGTTAGCCCACGTAGCATCCCACACCTGCCAAGGCATAGCTTGCTATGTACTGGTCAATGGACTACACCCACTCAGAGCTCGGTTAACGAAATAATCACAATTGCAGACATACAACGGGGCATGCACATTTGCATGAGCAGAAAGGACAGACGCAATAACAAACACTAAAATGTTAAGAAATGCAAAAATTATTTTAAAACAAATCTATATACATTTAGATATAATTACATTTCACATGCACTCCCCCTCTCTTACTGGACTTTGTAATCAATGATAATAAAATTAAACCCCTTATCTCATTTTCTTAAGTGCCCCCCCACCCCCCGCCCAACTTAGCTGAACAGCCAATAAGCAACTACCCCAGCCCTGATGAAAATGAACAGATTACAGTCGTGCATCAAAACACAAACACACTTTGTAGAGCCATTAAAAGTATTATTTACAAAAGATCATCTGACTGAAGCTTCCAATTAAATATCCGCTGAGAGCGTCAAGGCATAAATGATGACATACCGCTGGTGCGGTGGAAGATTTTCATGTAAGATTAAAGCTTAAAAAATTTCTTGTGTTTCAGATGAATTTTTACGTCCACAACTTTGCTTTCTTTTCCATTACCGAACAGAGTCGCTCGCTCGACTTTTCTGGAGGTTTCAAAAAAGTTTCTGATAAGAATCTGATAGAAATGCAGAAAAAATATTTGTTAATTAAAGAGCAATACAGAAAAGACAGGGTTTATACAATGCATGTACACACACGCACGCACACGTACAGTGTAAGCGCACACAAAGGGTAACGGAGCTTCTGCAGGCTTGATGTGCTGTGGCTAATGAGAAAGGACAGTGGCGCACAGTTACCATGTCTCTTCCTCTCCAGAAAAATCAGTTCATCGTTTCACATCATTATTTAAATCAACCCCCTAATTCCTAAAATATTTGCATATTTAAATCTGGCTGGCTTTTGTCTTGCCTTGGGCTGACGCAAATCGAAGTGATACAGAGGGAAATGATGAACGGATTGCTACTATGAACGCACTCTGGAAATCGTTCGGATCAAATACAGTGCAGCCACAGAGACAATGTACCTCTAAGATGGCTCTGTAGGAATGTTTGTCATTCTATTGTTACAAGTGCATCAGTCTTCCATGTCGTACTCGGCTTATATCTTGCTCAGTCGCTGGTCGACACAGCACGTGTCACATATGTGTCATGTGAATAATTGTATGCCAAATATGCAGTTAAATTAAAGCACTAAAGCAAATACAAGATAAGTCCACAATATGACAAATCATAACACTGAACCAGAGTTTCAACCCCCCTCCCCCTTTTAATTGCCATATCATCCACTTTAACAATCAATTATGCCATAAAATGTCACAGAACCACATATTTTAATGTATAATTAGTTAGCGCATACATAAAATATAAAATTTTATGCACATTTTTAAAAAAAAGCAAATGTTGTCAGATGTCCTATTTACCTGACATGTGCTTTATTTGCTATTTATGGTGCAAGTTTTTATTTGTTTGTTTGTTTTAATTTTACACTTGGCTGTGTATCACTTGAAAAATATCAGTACTATTATAATTTTCAGTTTCAGTATGAATAAAATTAACTAATAACAGCTGATTTTTATGGGTAAACAGTCGTGCACACGCTCAGAGAGCTTGCATGCTAACTTGCCCGTGTTAGCTCTGTGAGTGAATTCTCAAATTTCACCAAAGCAAACTGTGGAAGGACCACCACAAAAGAAATTGTAGCAACTAACTTCATGGCACACTTTAATCACCTTTGCATAGCTTAAGATGAATGTTTTAAAGAAGCTAAGAAGACAGATAAAGCTAAAGCTAGCAGCTAGCGTCCTAGATAAGCACCTAGGACAAAAAGAAAACACTGGAAATCTCAATCGACCAAGAATATTCAGTGCATCTCTACTGTACATACCACGATGGGAAAATCAGGATTTACAATAGGACCTGTTTGATAAAAGATGAATGATGAGTCTGACCAAGAATTCAGAGCCTGCTTTTTAGTAAGTTACACACTTTCAACCACCACAA
This sequence comes from Maylandia zebra, assembly GCF_041146795.1. Taxonomy (NCBI): domain Eukaryota; kingdom Metazoa; phylum Chordata; class Actinopteri; order Cichliformes; family Cichlidae; genus Maylandia; species Maylandia zebra. The sequence continues at coordinate 27,261,091 of NC_135185.1, forward strand.
GAACTAAAAGTAACAAGAGCATCCAGAATTTTAAACATTAAATAATACAGTTTAAGTGTTATTCAGTATAATAAATGACTAAACTTTCAAGAGTAAATTTACCCAGGTTCCATAATGGCCACTTTCAGTGGTATAATTTAACTGTAGAGTAGCATAAAACATGCCATGTGGTACTTTAAAATTGACAGTACTTATTGCTAAAGTTACATTTCACCTTGCAATTATTTTATATCCAAAAAACAATTAAGGTTTGCCTCATGTCCATATTTTCAATGTTTCAGAAACAGAAGTTCACTTTTAAAACTTTCTTTGCTAAACTTGTTGCAAAATACATGAGAGGAAAAGGGACATGGGACACCACGTCTGAGCAAAGCCAAAGGTGCAGATCTACACCTGATCCTCTGAATGGAGTCGATATTCAACGCGGTCTCACTGTCCAAGCAGGTCAACAAAGCACCAGGAACATATGGGTCATATCATACCTGCCGAGGCAAGGCACACCGCACGCTGCATTGTACGGAGTTGCTCGAGTGTGCGTATATGTGTGTGCGTGTGGACAGTAAGCGTCTTGTTTGCATCGCTTAAATGGAACATTGCTGAACCGTGTCACTGGAGCAATCAATAGACATACTGTAGACATCTGGTTAGTGAAGGTATGTAAAGTATGCATGTGTGTGTATGTGTGTGCATGGGTGTGAGGATGAAGGGTATTGTCCGGAGTCCTCTGAGTCATGTAATATTGCACGGCTTTGGTAATTGAAGAGGAGAGTTCCTGTAATGTTTTATTCATTGGAACATCAAAGATACGTCTAGGGTGTCAAAACTTCAACAACAAAAAAATCAACCATATTCAACGTCAGGTCCACAGAGTGTACTGCAACATGGTTACATTCATCTCAGTTTTAATTTTAAATACTTTTTTCCTCATACGAAACAGCTAAAATCGAATTTTCAAAGAAGTAAGTTGTTACTTTCCGCCCAGCCCATCCCAGCACTAAACCTCTACACGATGATTCACATATAACAAAAAATACAACAAGAAAAGCAGAAAGAGAGTGAGACTGCCTGAAAGACAGACAGATACACACGCACAAATACAGAAGCAGCAGAGAGATGAGTGCTAGTGTGAATAGGAGGGAGAGAGAGTATGCTGAATCCCACTCAGACCACCTGCTCATCAGTTCCTCTGGCACAACAGATACTGTCATTGTCCACACAAACACAAACACGCGCACACACATATTAAGCTCAAATATAAAAATCTCCCGGTGCGCTCACAGAAAGCCTTTCCCAGTCCCTCCCACATCAGATGCTGGGCACACAGACTTGATTTAAAACTGTTAGGTGCCATTCAATATGGGCTTGGTTTGGAGCCAAGCCTCGGACATTTCTCAAAGGTTCTGCTCAGTTACCTGCTCGGTTATTTGTTCCAGCACACTTCAGAAAAGTAGCTGATGGTGTCTTCGTGTAAGCGGTGTCAATTCCCTCACACGGGCCCACTTATTTAATTTTTTTTCCCTACGTTTTGGTTGCTGTTGAAGAATAATTATTTGTATAATTTATACCTAATAGAAAAAGATTACTGATCAGGAAGAAAAAACAAAAGTGTGCTCGGAAAAAGGGTTTGCCAATTAGGAAAAATGTCACAGCTGCAATACTAAGCTGTAAATATTTCATGCAAACTAAAAAATAATCCAATTTAAAATGTTGTGGTCTCAAGCTAACATTTAGACGCAATCAAGGTACGACGTTTCGAACCAGTATGGGGTGTTTTGTGGGCTGTGTCTCGACAGTTCCCCCAGCTCGCTGCCGCCTCCCCCTTCTGTTGTTGTCTATTGAGGGGGGATTCCATTGTAGAGACAGGTGCAGCTATGCATCAGCCCTACCCCCTAGTGAAGAAGAAAATCCACAATGTACACACAGTAGCACAAATACTTATTTCTACACAATATAATACACACAAGCACCCTGCACACCCCTCCACCACCATCCTCACCCCATTGGCTGTTGGTCATTGTTTGGTCAGAGTATTTGTGTGGGGATACTCAGGTACCCAAGGTAATGGCACCTGGGGTTATTCAGGCCTAAATGGCAGCTCTGGCTACGCTGCAGCCCACAAAGTGCCTGTGTGAGCGCCGCAGAGACTAATGTGCCTGTGCACACAATGTCTCGCTCAACTACAAAGGACAGGTGTGTGCATGTCACTAAATTGTCGCCCCGTTGTCTAGGCCTCTCCGAGTGGCAGGCCCTGTCCATTAGCCGCAATTTAACAGGATGATCAGAGTGCTTGAAAAGGGCCACATCAAACAGGTCTGGAGAATCCCAGGTGCCCGACGCAAACGCGGGCATCAGCAATAACCAAGCCCACTTACAGGCCTAATGTATTCTGTAAGGGAAATGAAGATGTTCCTCCTCCATCCAAGGCTCTTTTGTTCTGTGGCGGACAGACAGCAGGGATTGTTTCGAAGTTCACATGATGTCTGGGTGATGAGAGCGGTGAGGGCAATTATCTTTCTGAGATGCATATTAATATTTCACTAATGGAAGCCTAATGGTCCTGTTATGGTAAAGTAATAATATACTGCAGAGAGTGTAGAATACAAAAGCTGATGTCAAGTACAAAGGCGAAGCAAAAGCTCTGATCGTGCACCCAGAATTTCACCTTATGAAGCAAGGTTACAAGGACGCCAACTCACTTATCACTGTTGTGTTTATGCTGTCAGCTTTATGGTCAGAGCAAGTACCAACTCACAGTTTTCTGTCAGTGTAAAATATCTGTGCATTAGTATAAGTAAACATAGCAAGCACTCACATCGGTTTTATCTACTGCATCAGCTTTAAGGGAAAGAACCTGGAGAAGTTCAATCCATCAGTCATGTCGGTCATCTATGATATAATTTCTCTCGAATCTAGGGCAAGGTCCAAGCAGGACAGCGGAATTGGGACCAAAAGGACAGCACGTCCCAAGTTACCTTGTTGATTTATGACCAGAAATCTGCCCCTGTGGTGACCTTTATAGGTGTTGTCCAGACAGGGATGCAATGCTCGGGCTCGAGATGACAAAGCTTCTCTCCGAAGGTCATACCCTGCCCTGCAGCCACGTTCTCTGAAACTCATCACAAGCCCCAGACACACTTCTCCAACTGCATTAACTTCTTCTGGGAAAAGTGTCTAGCCTCAGGCTTCAGGATTGTGACACTAAAGCAATCATAACCACCTGCTCGTTGACGTGCCCCAACTGTGCTGAAGCGCACCGTGCTCCATTCTCAGGTTTGCTACTCTCAGGCACACGCACGTTAGCTCATTTAACCGGTCGTTTCAGTAATCACGCGCTTTTTAAGCAGTTTGTTGTAATTTAAATGAGAAATAGGGACGCATCATGAAGTCATCTCTATCAGCAGTAGAAGTTACCAATTCAGTTTTACAGTTAAAGCAACTTACAATTCGAACAAACACACACCAAGCACCAAATCTGAAAAAAAATAAAGAATAATTTTGAATTATGTTTGAGGCAGGGACATACACATTTGAAAACAGTATGTGACGGATGAGAGAGAAATGCACAGAGCGATGAAGAAAGAGCAAGAGCGAAAGAGACCGGGTCCTTTTACAGTGACAGGTGTGCAACACTGGCTGGCCCTTTTGAAAAGCATCTATTTCCTTAGCAACTGGACGTCAGCTCAATTCAGCCAGGCGATTTTAGCAGATGGCTTGGTAAATACCTTGCCATGTGTTCCTGAGGAGAAACTACAATGCATCATGAAAGCAAAAAAGAAAAGAAAGCACATACTTCCCCAACACACCAAATTCACAGAAATCACACTTCTTTACCCCATCGAAAAATCATGTTTGTGTTCAAAAAGGCAAATAATGTTTTCATACACGTGTATTTAGGTTTTACACTTACAATTCTTTTATTGCTGCCTTTGCAAAGTTAATAGCAAATGTAATATAATCTTTTATGACAGCTAAAGGTCTGATTCCATTGTGCAAACCCTTTTGCATGTACAATCAAAGATACAGGAACGGGCCTTGAACAACTGGAGACAATAATGATCTTTCTTTCTGACACACTGTCGACATGTTTGTGGAAACATTGCAGATGGATGTTTCAGTGGGAACATTTAAGGCTTAGAGACAAAGAAAAAAGTATTTTTTACTCTTTGTTCTTCTTAATTATTCTTTCTTGTTATCTCTTTGCTATACTGACAGCCCTTGACCCTCCAGTTAATCTCCCTCTACATTCAATCTGATTCCAATGCTTTCGCTTTTGCATTTTCATCCTCGCCCCATTGTAGTATTTCTTTGTCCATCCATCAGCTCCATCCATCTTCTTAACCACCTATCCCAGCTGTCACTGGGCAAGGGTACACCCTAAACAGGACATCAGTCTATCACAGATTTTCTTTGTTGCATTCTCTGGTCCACTTTCCCTGTCTTAACCATATTTGTCTCTCTTCTAATTCGTCTCTTCCTTCTCTCTGTCATGTGTTGCAGCTGCGCAGGGCAGCTGGGACCAGCTGTACAGTTCAGTTCAGCTACAGACCCTGTCATTAACATCAAGCCCCCTGAGTGGTCCAGTGCTGGGGCCTTGTGGTCATTGTGCATGTCTGGTTGTCTGTGTGCATTCGTGTGAGTGAGAGGAGCACATCCTCTGAAAATGGGGATCTATGTGTAAAAAATGGCTATAATTTCTAAACAGTTAATGCAGTACTGTGTGTGTGTAAACCCTATGAATTAAAACTGAAAGTCGGCACTTCATTGACACCTTGTTTGAATGATTTAGAAGTACAGTGTGGTACAAAGACAAAATTACAAAAAAATAATGTGATAACTGACAACTGACCACTCATGGCCTATACTACATTTCTGCAACTGCAGGGTGGTTGGGTTAGTGGTTGCTGTGGTCCTTACTGTCATCTGGCTTCTGTGGTCAGTTGCACAGCTCAGTTTTTTAGTAATGTTTTTATACTGTTCATAAATCAACAAGTACAATGTTGGCTTTTATTCCATTTTTGAGAATAAAATCGCTTCAGTGAACACAACCGTGACACTGCAGTGGCTCCCGCTCACGTTGCCTTCTGCAGTCACTTCACCCGGAACATGCACATATGCACTGTGCAAATACGCTACGTGGATATGAAGCCAGTGACATCTTTCACACAGCTATTACATCCTAATCACAAGTCCTAAGCTTACAGTAATGCAGGCAAAACCAGCCATAAAAAAGTCAAATAAACTAACTGTGGCAACCTATAAAGGTTTCAGTTGCAGACGAAGTCCCACTGTCAAAGAAACCACAGATTACTGCCATCCTTTAACTCAGTCTAACAGCTATAAACATTAAAATGCTGTATTGAATCTTCCAAGTAATAACTCACAATTAAAGCACTGGCACTACTAGAGGATCGTTATGAAGTGGTTTGACCATTTAAGGTTAAATGTGGGCGTGTAAAGGGCAGTGGGAACACTGTCTGCAGGTGCGAGTACACATGGCTTCAAAAATCGGATTTTTTGGCGCTTTCACCATTTTAACAGTGTGTTATAAAAATGTGTCCACCCAAATCGTCTAGGGAGCGGAAAAAGGACTGCATGAGTCCCACACTGTGCTCCAAAACAGTCGAGTTTTTCTGACCACAGAACAAGAGACTTACTGGTGAGGCAGCTCGGAGACATCAGAGACATCTGCAATCTCCTTCCTCAGGCATGCTCACACTTTTATGTTTGTTTTGAGTTTTCGATGTGCAGCAAGATTTGTATACTATAATTGCTGTCTTGGATAAATGTAAACAATTTTTATGGTAGGTTTATATGGCTCTGTTAGAAAAGTCTATATCTGACAGTAATAAACTAGAAATGATGCTGAATAAACTCAGTGAAACTAAAGTCTTTTTCTCAGCTAACCTTAAATAACTGAGTTTACTACCTTTACAAATGCGTTGTTTTCTTTGATGATTGTGCAGCCTTCATAAGCACTGTTTGTCATTTTAGTTTGATTTCTGCACACTAACTGAGGTCCAATCCACACTAAAAACCAACAAAAACACCCTAAAAATGTCTTTATAAAATGTAAGCGAGAAATGGTCACTTATATGGAGCCTTAATATGTTTTCAGTATACATACAACCAGTACAGAACCTGTCTATAAAGAGATGGAGTTGGCTGTATGTGTGCCTGCCACTGCTACTGTACAGCATGTTAATGCACATGAACAGAGCTTTGTGTCTCCTTCCCTGCCCACTGCCTGTTCACCATTCAGCTCCCCATATGCCGCTCCCCTGCGCTCCTCTCATCCAGCCACTGGGAGCTTGATTAAGCCTGACTTGTCACCAAATTACACACACAAAGTTTACATGCATTCCCCGGCTCTCCAGCTGTTGCAGATTTGTTACAAAGAATAAATCTTGAAGCAGTTGACTGAGCAGGTCTGGGGTGTCTGCCGCCTCATTGATAGGGAGAGATGGGACAAGGGTGGGGGTTTTGGGGGGACTGAGAGAGAGAAAGATGAGAAAAACAGGCAGAAATTACATGAGATCCAGGTTGATTTAGAAAGTGACCTTTATTTGCATCTGTTTTAATTATATAAAGCTCTTTGAGCAGAAATCTTAATGGACTGTTTATTTGCTTTCTTTGTGGAATCAGATGCAACACTACAACGTGCAAAACTCCCTCACACAAAGGGAGAGGTTGTGGTGGCACATACACAGGACGAAACTAGCAGCGATGTGGGAAACAGTGTAACAGTCTAAGAAATGTCAGTGAACTTTTGTGACTTGTAGCAAAGTTGAGAATACAACAGCTACTGCTGTAGCTGTTAAAGCAATTTTTTCATAACCTTGTTGAATCTGTGCTATGAAGAATGAAGGCAGTTCTGAAGGCAAAAGGGTTCCACCATGATACTTACAAGGTGTACCTATCAAAGTGGCTAGTGAGTGTAAATACTGTCCCAAAAAGGGAACAATTAAATCAAATGTCACGTCTTGACGAATGAAATATTCAGTTTGAAAATCTTTACTGACTTTCATTATGTTGGTTAAGAATAATGTAAACTAACAGCAACATCACTGCGCTGTACATACACTAAAAATAAGCTGTAGCTGGTAAAATAAAAATCCTAAATCAAGCATATTTGCATTAATAATACCAGCTTCTTACCTTTTAAGAACAAATCTTCTTTAAGAAGGAGTTAGATTTGAATACTTAAAATCAGATTAGCACCAGCTACGGCTGATGAAAGTTAATGGAGACTTCTGTGAAGTCAGTGCACTTGAAATCTTGATGTTTCCTCTCAATAAGCAGCTTTTTTCACTTTCAGAAAATGACACGATTCTTTTTTCATCTGTTTCTCCTCTACCTTTCATGATTATGATTTCTCTCTTAGATCATTTAAATGGCTGTGGCAGTAATTGCTGTGTGGGCATCATTACCCAAGAAAGCATGAATAAGACACAGTAATGAGCAAAAACCCTGGAGCTCGCTAGACCGTTGATCAATACCATTAAACAATGTGCACTTTGAGCTGAGCTGCGTTCGAGAGCTCAGACACTCAAATGGATATTCCTCATAGCACTAATGGATTTGAACTAGGCCTCCATTACCATGTATAAAACGCAGCTTATTAACATAATCAAATCTCTCTCTGTGTTTTTTTGCGTCAGAGATAATATAAAAAGACAGGAGGTTGCTAATGTAATTAAGCGTATGCTATAATTACTATCCCCTGATCACATGACCTCTTCTCCTAACAAAGCTGAATAAATAGTCCCATTACCCTGACTACTGCGTTGTGATTTGGTTTACATGTTGTCTTATGTTCGTAAGCAAAAACAACGTTTACCAATCATGCTGCACGATCACAGCAACTCAAAGCAGAACTTCTGTGTTAAAATGTAGGAATTTCAACAGTTCAGACAGGAAGGGCAAGCCTGCATCTTACAACAAGAAAGATCAGTGGATTTAATTAAAACATTTTAATTTGCATCTTATGGCATTGCAGCCATCTCAACTTGCAGCCCTTTTCTCCCTCCATAGGCCCAAGAAATAAATAAGAAGCTAAAGGAGAAATTATTACTATTTCACTAATAATTACTAGGATGCTAAGGGCTATTGTATTGATTGCTCTGCCCTTTGCGATCAAGGTTATATGAAAATGTAATCAAAAAAGCTTTGATAATTCCTGCTGAGCCATGAAATTAGAAAATGTAATAGAAAAGCTTAGCTGCAAAGTCTTACCTCCACTAAACCAGACGAAAATAAGTCCCACTGTGCAAAGTAGCCATCAGTGTACTCTGATTTCCTGTGAAATTACAGTATACTGATTACTGTTGCAGCATTTTTGATGCAAATTTACTTCAGTCTTTAAATAACAGCAGTTACATGGGGACACCAACTCAGCATCTGACAGTTGTGTGTGTGTCTGTGTGGGTGTATATATATATATATATATATATATATATATATATATATATATATATATATATATATATATATATATATATATATATACATATATATATATATATATATTAGGGGTGCAACGATACACAAAATTCACGGTTCGGTTTGGTTCGATACTTTGGTGTCACGGTTCGATATTTTTTCGATACAAAAAAAATGTTCATGCCTTTTTAATTTGTCATTTATTAAAATTATAAATATATATTTTAACTCAAAAGTACAGTTTTTAAATTTAACCCTAACCCTTGTGCGTGTTTTTTATTTTGACAGCGAATGCGCACCTGCGGACCACTTATGTGCAGCCCTGGTTATTTAGCTCGTCATATTGCAGCCACAGAAATTCTTTTGTCCATGAAACCATAAAGCTGCACTTTCTTTTTGCCTTATAGTCCGATTTGTCATAACTTCTCCGTTTTGTGGTAAGCTTTTCTTTGGCTGTCACTTCTTCACCCTGACCTGTCTTATTTGGCTCAGCAGAACTAAAATATATATCTGTCTGTGAAGGTTCTCAGTCATCCAGGTCATCGTAGTCAAATATAAATCCTGCTGCTTTTACACACGTACTCACATAAGCTCAGCGATTCTCTGCGCGATCAACCTCTCACATGTTTAAGCTGCGGGAGATTTCACTTGTCATGTTTGCATAGTAAGCTAACAATTAATAAGACGATGTCAGAGGAATTGGTGCGCAAATTATCATCACTCACAGATCAGTGCTGTCGCTCTCTATACACAGTTCGGGCGATTGCAAAGTGAAAGCAAAAAAACAAGCGCAAATTCAAACGCGACTTCAATATGTCACATATTGACAGTGGCTCACCGATGCCAATGACATAATTACCCAGCTACATTTCTGAAAGAATGCAAAAGCATTGACATATATTTTTCCTACAATAGCCCGACGGGCAGGGCAGAGATAGATTTTGGTAGCCCGACTGAAAAAAACTCTAGCCCCGGGACGTCGGGCTAGCGATATTGCGAGCCCTGTATCTGATTGAGGAATCACTCATCTTTGGAAAAGAGAGTTTATTACAGAGAAATGTCTCTTTCCAAAATAAAAGCTATACTATCCGCTTCTTCTGGGCTATATTCTCAGCAGCATATTAAACAGCTGTCTAAATGACTCGGCTAAAGTTTGTAGCATGCTTGTTGTTTTTGTCTTTGCACTAGGATGATGTCGGCGTAAATGTGCAGTCATATTCGTTGTGTTCCCACTAGTGCTTTCAGGTTAATCTCGTTGAAATGACCTTAACGCCACAACACGGCAAATCTCCGTTAACGAGCTACCGCCGATCGCCCCGTGCATGGGGCTAGACGGTCAACACGTTAACGAGCTAACTGCGCTAACACACTAGTTCCCACCCATGTAATTGAGCATTGCATGGCACATCCAACATACTGTTTTACTTTAGTCCATGACTGCTTACCTTCAGGGTCATACGTCACATGAAAACCAAAATAATTCCAAACGCCAGATCTGAATGAGGGTGGGGGAGGTCCATGTTGTAAGGAGAGCTTAACTTCTGTCTCGCTAGCTTGCCCTGCGCTCTTCCTTCTGACGATGCTGTCTGTGTTGAGCGCTCAGTGAATCTGCGTTCGACTACTCCGCCTAGGCTGCACTGTCGACCCTAGGCGGAGTAGTCGAACGCAGATTCACTGAGCGCTCAACACAGACAGCATCGTCAGAAGGAAAGTTGATAAAATAAATTACAAATTTTGTATTGTTCGATACATATGCGTACCGAACCGAAAGCACTGTATCGAACGGTTCAATATCGATACGAATATCGTTGCACCCCTAATATATATATGTGTGTGTGTGTGTGTGTGTGTGTGTGTGTGTGTGTGTGCGTGTGCGTGTGTGTGTGTGTGTGTCTATATCTGGTGCATGTTGTGTCATCATTAACATGCATCTATTGTGTTCACTAAGTTTAATATGATGTAAATGTGATGCTGAAGGCTAATGGAATGATTGATGAGGTTGTGAAACTGATCAGTGGAATTGTGTCAGCTAACAGTCACCAAAAGCACAATGAATGACTGGATGATAATGATGCATCCACATAGCTGCAGATGGCTCTACTGTACGGTAGAATTAAACAATGGCTTCATAAATAACCATTTAACCCCTGGAAGCATTTGCTGTCATTCACATTTTGAAGTCATTTCCACAACTCAAATATGAATTCACTCATTAATTCACTCAGGCAAAGTATATCAATTGTGTCAACTCATTAAAAGCACATTCTTTAATAAAGGCTTGTCCTAGAAATGAGATGCTGTTGCCAATATATTGAGATTTATAGAGCAACTACTAGCGCTCGGTGTGCTTCTGGAATTCAAAAAAAGCACTGTTGCAGTACAACTGTGTGGAGCCAGCAGTATGCAATGTATAAAACATAAATGGCACGAAAATAATTTCTAGCCACAAAAGGAAAAACAAAAATTCATCCACATGTTTTGATGCAAAACATTTGCTCCTTTGCAACACTAATGAATTCAGACACTAAATACACGGCAGTCCCAGCCCCGTGCATGTCGATACCCTCCAGACATCCTCCCTCATATCCCAGAAACCTCGCTGTGTTTAGGAATCAGGATCAACCATGACTCTGCGTAGCGCCTGGGAAGATATCACCACACGTCCAAAAATTTCCATCAATGGCGGCTCAACTCCTCCGCAGCAACTCTCTGATAGGTTAATCCCTGTATCACACTTCAGCACCAGTTCACTAAGCGGCTTAAAAGGACACATTAGAACGATGACAATGACCCGCTAATGGTGTTACATTTCTCTGAAGCATTATGAGCTATCTTTGTCACGTTTATCTTATAATGAGATCTGTCAATTTGGGGGGAGAAGATCCCAGCAGCAGCCAAGGACGTTGATATTTCACATAATAAATAATGACCTAGAAAAGGGAGAAAACAAACCTTGATCCCTCTCCCCTGATCTGTTTTCTTTGCAGGCGACAGAGCGGGCAGCCCCATGGGGGCCTTGGAGCTCAGACCATTTAGATTACTGGCTGCTGTGCAGACCCAAGTCCTCAGGGCCACCACAACACCCCCAACCACACCATGTGTGATTGATGACTGCTGCTTCCCATGAGCATTTTCCTACATTTCCTCAAGCAATGTCCCCTGAAGAAAAAGTGCCGTAATTCATCAAGCTATTACTATACTAAATTTGAATAGTCATTTTGCACCTATAATTTAATTATAATATGCATTTTCATTTTCCTGCTTCATCCTAGTAATAGGGACTAGCACAATATAACACGCATAGATGTTATTTTAGCTCAAGACATCTGTATTACTCTTGAGTCTTTAGCACGTTGAAGAGACTGTTGTGATTTGGCGAAATATAAATTGAATACAAGTTAATTGAATTGAATTATTATCATGAAAAAGGGGATTTCAGTAAAGACTCATCTTGTGAACTTTTTCTGTGTAGCTAAACTGTGGAACCTCCTTCTACTAACTTTTGCTAAGTGAAGCATTCAAAATTCCATTTCAGTGATAAACATCAGCTGATTCATAGTGTGCTGTGCAGCAATTTCCACATCCAGGCAGAGTATTTTTAGGTGTTTCTGCTAAATGAATTTTTCCTCTAACCCTTTTTTCCCCCCATTTAAACTATTCAAAGTAATTTGATCAAAATAAGAACTTTCCAAATTGTTCTGCCCACAACTAAATCCTGAGCAAAGTGGATGAACCTGTTCAGTTTTGTTTTTAAAAAAAACAAACAGTTTTAATAATTTCTGCTGAATTCTGTCCAGCCATTACAAACTATAACACAGTTAGTCTGAAATAAAAGGCATTACGTTTAGGTGGTCTTGATTTCAGTTGGTTTACTTACTATTTAATAGAACAAAGACTGAGACGTTGCCCTTTTGACACTTAATGCTCAGATTACTAAGGATTATAAGTAACAGGACACTCATCCAATACATTCTTCTTAGGCGGCTGTATTTCACAGCACAAAATAGGTCGTGCTCCTGGAAGATCTCAGTGGATTCATCTCAGGGTGCAGTCAATGAGCGTCAATGCAAAAAAAGACACAAACATGGTGGTGTTTATGGTGGTGTGAAGTCCAGACTAAAGGAAGTAACACACAAGAACACAGAAGAGATGAAGATGATGATGAGATCATGATATCACTATGGTTAAGCTGAGGGGCAAAGCCTGAAAGCATAATTGAAAGCAAATAACCTTTAAGATTTTTCTTTCAAACTTGTCATTATTATTATTAGTAGTAAAACTGAAAGTTTTGTTGAGATTGAGATCTTATTTTCAAGAGAGACATGTAAAAAATGGGATAGACAGCAAAAAAAATTATATATTGTAAGCTGCTTGGAAATTAATAACTACTTGCTTTTAAAATGTTCCTGTGAACGTATGAAATTTCATAGTTTATTTCATTTAAAATATTTAAATCCAGTTTTCCCAAGTTCAGTGTGAGATGTTAAAAGTGTTCTGTGTTCTCTGACCTGACATTGAAAGTACTGGTTTTGAATTCAATTAAGGTACAGAGTTAAGCAGGCAATTTATGCCAATTTATGCAGTACAGCCTTAAAAATAAACACTGTACAATGCTGTTCTCTTTGATTCTATAGAGAGGACCACCCCATCTTTTCATTTACTAAGATGCAATACACAGAATCAAAGGGCTTCAAGGTTGGATGTCTATAAACAATATTATCATAATCAACCACTGACAAAATTGTAAATTGTGCAAGGATCTTATGACTTGTGAATGAGAAACAAGATTTGTTTCCGTGTTGAAATCAATTTAGTTTTATTTTTGTAGCCCCATTTCACAATAACAGTCACCTAATGGGGTTTTATATTGTAAGGTGGAGACCGTACAATATCAGGAAAAAAAATAGGCAATATCCTATGAGCAAACACTTGGCAACAGTGGGAAGGAAAAACTCCATTTTAACAGGAAGACCCTCCAGCTGAAACATGTGACACTGATCTTGTTTAAGTTCAACTTAATTACATAATGTGCCAGAACGTAAGCAGCTTAGTGCAAACCTTAAACACCAAAGTTTCACAGTCTATTGATGCTAGCCATGGCAGGAAGCTCACAGTTCATCACACAGTATGCTGGCAAACTGCTTCAAGTTGACAATAAAAGAAACAACATGCGCTGGTGTAAAAAAAAAAAAAAAAAGCATAGTTACTTTGGGAGCAGAGACTGATGTTCGAAATGAACGAGCAAAAACAAGTTAATTATGCAACATCTTTTAGTTTTTTGTTTTTTTACATGTCCTTTGTATATTAATTATTCGATCTTGGTGAAGTCGTTTACTTGGGTTGCAGCACAGTTGCAATTAGATTTGCCCGAGGAACAATTTGGATGATTGAAGAAGTCATTTAATGGGATGAGGGGACTTTGTTGTCTTGTTTTCTTTTAAACACAGCTAACACAAGGTTAGGATGACCTACATCATCATTGGTTTATAACATTATGTATGCCATATCAATATGATCTGTGAATATCTATTTGAAAAGTTTAAAGAACACATTCTCTGTGTACACAGAAGTAAACATATAGCCACACACACACATATACGATAAATAAACACACTCATCCAGACAGTAGTACCGCTGTCTAGGACACTAATCCAAAAAGCGCTAAGCTCTATTACTTTTAATTATCCCTGACAGCCTCTTGCTTTAATCTACACAAAGCACGTGCAAACGAGCTGTTACACTCTGCCTCCAAGAAAAGGGGGACAGGAGAGGACGGCAGGCTGCCTGCCTGCCTGCTGAGAAGGCCCTCTCTGTGCATGACATGGACATGGGCTTTGGTGACCCGGCTGGCGCTCGCCTACGTCTCCCCGCCGGCTGAAGGCTCTGGGGCCGCCATGTGGCATCTGCTGCCATGGGGCTGTGGATGAGACTGGGGCTGCGACTGGCCCTCTGTTCACTACGCCTGTCTATTGAGCTGCAGCACATTTCTGGGACCTGGCGCTGTGTTACAAACCAAACCGATTCTACATAGGAAGTGGCAAGGTCACCCCTCGCTCAGCCTGGAAGACCTCCACCTGCCACATTCTGCTAGGCTGTCATGCTACATAGAAATGGGTGGGGGTTAGAGTGGGGGCACTTTGTTCAAAATTCAAAAGGTAATCCCTTGTGCACTCTCCTTCCATACACAATATTATTCCCTGCATTACAACATCTAAAAACAAAAGTACAAATTATATGATGGGCTTTAACTGATGATTTAACCTAAAGGTACAAAAACATGCAAACTATCTATAATCTGAACCTGTACGGTGAAGTTGGTGATTGAGCTCATTTGTGTTAGCTATTCTCTGGCGAGGGAAGAGGGCGTGTTTAGCCCTGAAGGTTACTTCTTGTAAATCCTTGCATAGTTTATTCAAATAGTGCCCTAACCATGGTCTCCAGGACCTTCCCCTTACAGCAAGCAAAGCATGACCTTTACATTTGACGCTTGACAGTTCTTCAAATTCGCCCAACCAGAACAGATTAATGCATATTTATGTGTTTGTTAGTGAGCAGTGGATGCTCTCCATCTCTTCGAGAACAAAAGACAAAAGAGCCCTTAGCAGACACACACATGTGCACAGCGTGCATGCGTGCTCACTCACAATAGTGCACACTGATAACACAGACAATATCTGCATTATTATGGATGTTTTTTGACCAGGTGGAGGAAAACAATCCTAAGATTTTGCGCTGTTTAAAATAAAGGGCATTCCTATGGTATTAATATATAAAGCGCCACTTAAAATCACAGTGACATAATGTACATTCGCAAAAATGTACTAAATCATTCCAGTTTTTAATGCTACTTCCCTGCTTTCATTTTGTCATAGTTGGCAAGTAACTGCTTTTTTTTTTTTTTAACATAGTTGGTCTGTTTTACACATTGGCACCTGGTCGGGGGAAGACGCAGCCAAGATAATCTATTTAGACTGGCCAGGTTGAAGGCTGTCATATATTATGAGTATATGGCCCCTCCTCAGATGGTAGTCTGACAGTTTCAGCCAACCAGAGTCGAGGTCCAGCGGCCTTTACGTCTGTCGCCGTGTATGGATGACTGTGACTCTCCAGTCTGGTCCGAGGATTCAGATTTCACAGCTTGAGGAAGGACCTGGCAGACATTTCAGTAACACAACATCAGCTTTCTGTTTTTTGCTCAGTACCACTCCTTGAAAAGCGCAGGAGTCTAAAAAAAGAAAAAAAAAACGCTTTAAAGAAAATTTTATTTGAAAATATTTTTGCTATCATGCGTTACAATAAGTCATATTTAACATGAGCTAGGCAATCAAAGCTAGCTGAAAATAAACAGATGTGAGACTCAAGTTCAAGCTTATTTTTTTCCTTTAACTACAACAAAAAATAGAGAATTCTTTTTTAACCTGAACTCTTCTATTTGTGCAACAGCAAATCGTTTCTTGCCTTGCTCATGTTTACGTGGTCTCTTCATGCTGTGTGTATGTTTGTGTTTCACTTTGCGTGTGGGAGAGAAAGCTAGAGAGAGGCAGGACGCATGTCAGTGTGTTTACTGGTTTATGCTCGTCATTGAATTGACTCAAGGTTAGCTGGGTAAGGTCCAAGGAAACAAGGTGCAGTAGTCTAAACACAGGCAGCTTTTCCCTTCCATCTTATCAAGGTCTGAGATGAGAGATGAGAGGGAGAACAGATTAAGACAGTTAACCTCACCCTTCCAGATAAAAAACACCAGGAAGCCAGTGAAGAGCTAATATGCAGCAGCACTATAGCTCTTATGCATAAT
Organism: Maylandia zebra; assembly: GCF_041146795.1. Classification (NCBI taxonomy): domain Eukaryota; kingdom Metazoa; phylum Chordata; class Actinopteri; order Cichliformes; family Cichlidae; genus Maylandia; species Maylandia zebra. Next base: position 27,277,325 of record NC_135185.1, read on the forward strand.
GACACAGTGTTTTCCAGCAAAGCAGTTATTAACGATCTAAACCCTAGAAAATTTTCACTTCTGTGTTAGAACAGATTAAATTACAAACTGGTTTAGAAACTGTGAAAGAATAAACACCATTAGCAAATGGCTTCGAGTGGAAGATGAAAGCACAGATTACATTCAGTTTCGTACAGAAAAAAAAGAAACGAAAAAGCTATTCCTGTAGAAAAATGCTGCACTATTACCGAGCCATCCACTACCCCAGTTATTTGGACGTAGTAACCTCCACGCCTCAGTGCTGCAGAGTTCTCTGGCGCAGCGAAAATCTAAAAAGCCACATGTGTGGGAGCTCAGAAATAGTGCTCCATTAAAAGGTCCTGACTCACCTTGTTTTAAGCACAAGGTCTAATTGCCAGCCTCTTTTCCAGAGGGCCAGAACAGCAGCTGGCATCAGGCAGTATCTACAGGGATAGCCGCTAACGACAGTGCATCCAGCAAAGAAATAAGGCCCGCAGACCCTGGCTGACTCACGAGCATTCGCTCTATTCTGAGATAGGCAAACACCACAGGAGACAAATACGCTGAGAATACTCTCCCTTACTTCTCACCATACGTTTGACTTATAAATGGTGTTTATTATTCGAGCTCTAGTTCACTCAGTCTTAAGCGTCTCATATTAAAGGAGTCATTATTCAGTATGTGGTACCCAGTTGTTTAATAATTTAAATTAGTAACATTCAAGGCCAGCTCATTTCACCAGAGACTAATTTTTGCAAGATATTAAAAGCAGTGACGAAGGTGAACAGAGGTGCGCTGATTCCTCTTCCAGTGATACATCGTTGCTATTAAAGGTTAACAGCTGCAGTGAAGCTTATTTTAGGCAGACCAAACAAGGATGATTTAGGTGCGGAGTACATTATGTACTAACTCGGCCCCCCTTCTTTTTCTTTCTTCTTTTTTTGCCTGTCGTGTTTTGCTTCACATTCTGTTTCTCACTCCCTGTGTTGCAGGTGTGTGAAGGTTAGATGCAGTCAGACATAGATGAACAATGAAAAGGTGGCTCCATGATGGATTATTCAAAATAGAATAAGCTCAAAGAGACGCGGACGAAGAAACACACACTCGTATATAGGAGCGTTTGTGCTCAGTGCATGCGTGGGAGAAGCATTTGTATACACTCCCGAGCCTTCGGGACTTTAACCAACAATTCATAGTGGACACCTCCTTAGGGCACAGCTGACCACATACACGTCAGGAGCAGGAGGCAATCCTACGCAGTGCAAACACAGCACACTGTTGCCTTTCTTTCACTGCTGGCCTCACATTGCAAAAACACCCAACACGGAGGTGTGACTGACTCCCACACTGGCTTGCTCACCTTCATGCACCTTCATTCAATTATTCTCCTTCCCAAAACTGCAAAGCCTCACGGAGGTTCTCAAGGTGGATGTCAGACCCAGCAAAAGTGACCCAGCTTAAAGATATTTAACTCGGGCTACTTAATCTAATTTTTGCCAAACTGCAGGTGGTTAATGAACATTTATTGAGGTGGGAAAACAGCATTAATTTTAAACCTGCTTATGTGGTTTTACAGTAGAAATGCTGAGGCTCTGTCCAGCTGGCCTTGTAAAAGTCATGAGCTTCAGCAAGGGCTAGGACAATGCCATTTGTCATAACGTCAGCAAATTCAATAATTAATGGGCCGTATCCTATCACAGCTCTCCAGTTTGCCACCCCCCAGGTCTCAGATCTCTGTCCCCCAATGTTCAGGAGCATATTGTAGGCTCTCTCCATGGTTCACTGTGAACATTTAATTTCTCATCATTATGAGATGTCCAGTTGCATCCAGACAGTTATTTGCTCACAATGACAAACATTTAAAAAAATTGCTGCTCCCATTCACATGGGCTCCAAGTGAGACCCATCCCACCAGGGAACCAGCATCTAAAATGTAGTTATTGACCAATATGAGTAGTTTGACACAGATGACAAAATTCCTCATTTGTTCCGATTCAAATAATGAAGTAAATATACTAAAATATGGAAAATATTCATTCTTGTACAAATTGTAAAAACTTGTACTTATTTATTTCTATGCATTAAAGAGTATCCATGCCTCTGCAGGTCTATGTTCATGTGCACAAATGTGCATAACAGTCTCAGCATTTGGTCTTGTAAGCACAAGGCCAAGGAAAAGAGATAGTGTATTATTAGGGGCCAGACAGGTGCCAGCCCAAACACAGCTGGCACCTGGGGATGGAGAGGTGGGCTGGACACTGCCACAACGCTTTTGATTAATGTAAGAGCGAGCATGGGCGACTGCAAGACTGGTTACACTGTGCCCTGCTCTGCTCCTGCCAAAGAGGTGCGTGTAGGTGAGGGAGGTCCATCGCTGGCAGCAATGTCTCAAAGCTTAGCGTTTTAAAAGAGTTACAGTGTTATTGACAATGTTATAATGTCCATGTACATGTTGTACATGTTTAGTCTCACAGAGGCCAATTTAAACAATTATGAGAGCAAAGCAGGGGAAAGTAGAGTAAGTTATACTAATGTATGATCATCTAGAGCTGGTCAAATGTAACAAGTGTTAGCACACATGCTCATTACAGGCAAACATATAAAGTAAGAAGACCCAAGTGTTGTAGATTTGGATTTTACAAGTTGTCCACTTCCACATACAACAGAAGTAGTGTTGGATGTAACACGGTCCAAAGTACAGACATGCTGGTACTTGCGTTATGAAGGCTCTTGGCATGCTGGGCACAAAAAATAAATAAATAAACATCAAACAAACAAATTGTTTTTCTTTCTGCGCACTTGCGTTACAATCAGCTGATTTCAGTTCCTGTGCTGGGAGGTGGAAACTGGTAGAGGGGCCGACTGCTTTTGAGGAGCAGAGATATGGAGATTACTTTCCTTTTTGTTGCACAAAAGGTAAAGATTGCAATGGTGAAATGCAAACTGCATCTAGGACAGAAACAACCATGTTATACTGCTAACACAACTTCAGCCCTCAGCAAGCATCTGCACAGACAGCATGCAAACACAAAGCTATCCAAGAACCCAGAGTGATGTTATAAAGCTGAGTGAATGCCAGCCCAAGCCCTGGCCCTGATCTTTAGCAGGTAACAAAGGCAGTGATGAGCAGGCTTGGAGCACTGTAGCCTCCATTTCTGACTTTACATGTTTCTACAGTAGCATCACTGTAGCGATCATTGTGAATATCCTTTAGGGTGGTTTTCTACTTTGCTTTGTGTTCAGATATTATAAACTTAAAGAAAAATGATGTGTGTCATTAGGATAGGGATCTATGTTTGCCTAAAATCAGTATTGTTAACTGATAATTATATGGCAATGCATTTCAGGTCACTTTACAGAGTAACGGGAAAATAATATAGCATGTAGCATAACAAATTGCTGTGAATAAATAATGTGCTGTATTAATTTAAAGAGTAATGTAGTACTTTTTTGTTGTTGTTGGTGGTGGTGGTAACAAATAGGTAGTGTGGTAGCTAAGTAGTAATCAAGCTAATCATTTTCAGTAGTTAAACAGGATTTTGGGTTGTTGTCCATGAGTTGATTAATTTCTAAACTACTTCATTTCCCTTCTGAATTTGCATTTGATTATTGGATAAATTTTCGGTGCAGTTTTCAGTGGACTGTCGTTATGTCTTTAGGAGACGGGGAGCGATAAAGACAAAAACACATTTGTTTTCTGTGGTTATCAATCCATTACACAAGCACTAAAGAAGTACAGCTACTTGTGAAAATCATAATTCTACATTCTCCCCTCTTCATCCATGTCCTCTACTAAATCCTACAACCACACAGTTCAAACAACAACCACTTCTAGCACGAGCATGTGTTGAGGCAGCATGCCCTCCCTCGATTTCTTTGTTGATGTTGACATTTAGCCTGATAACAGAGGGGGTTCAGCAGTACATCACATCAAAGACATCACAAAATGCCGCTGTAGCGGAAGGTCAGGGATGTGTTGAATCACCTGACAGGGACGCTGTTTTATTCACCCTGTCATTGCATTTCATTATAGTATTGCATAGCATCAGTGTGCTTTACCACAGCCTCCATTAACACTACACTGGATGCCGTCTCCGAGGCAACATTCCCCTCTTTGCATCTTCCCCACCTCTCCACCCTTTTCCTCTTTTTCTATCCCTCTTCATCAGGCCACACCTCCCTCACCCTCCACCCATCACCCTCTCCCCCAGGTGGCTGTGGGGCCGGCCTGTCTGAAATGTGATAGGCATAATCCCATTTAGCCTAATTGCATCTGCGGGAGAGCAGCCCTATGTGTCCCATCGCGTGCCCACCGAACCCCTCAGAACACATTATGCACACATATCACATAGAAACCTCCTCAAAGCCGAATCAAATGTGCACGCACGCATGCACATGCTGAGCTCGTGCATAACACGTGTACTGCACTGCACATTTCTTTGTTTGTCCTTATCGATAAATTCTCAAAAAGTGAGACACTGATGCTGGTGGGGGTCTGTGCCCAGTCTGCCTTAGCATAGATGAGAGAGAAGTCAGACAACCATGATAAAAAGAAGAGTGCTTTAGTAAATGGCCTAATGGAAAGACTAAGGGTTTAATCTGCGCATGTGTGCAGATGTGTGTACGCTTGTGTGCAGCGGCCCTTGGGGGTTGTGGTCCACCGTGTGAAGGGATGATGCTGCTGCAGGGAGATCTGGGGAGTGGTCCACTGCAACGGAAGCTTTAATGAGACTCTGTTCTCCCAGGCTACTGTTCACATACTAACACACCAGAGTGAAGAGGGGCAAAGGCATTGGGGCCAGTGGCATAGCAGCACATTAACGGTCTATTTTTTTGTCACTCAGAAATAGTTCGTAAAGCTGTGTCACCACAGAAAGTGTTGAGCCAACCAGGGAGAAACGCTACAAATAAGGCGATTTCTGAAGCTACAGTATCTGACCATTCAACAAGTCAAGAAGTTATATGAAGCCTGGACAAGGATTTAATCTGTGATATAGTCCATGCTGACATTTGTAGTGAGTTAAAGATTTTTCATGATAATAAAGCTACTTTACTGTAGTACATCAGTCTGTTTTTTTGTTGTTTCCTCTTTGGGGTTTTTTGGGTTTTATTATGTGCCTTTTATTATGTGACATACTGAGCAGTAACAAGGCACAGATCAATCTGCAACACAAAGGAAATCGATGCTCCGGAACCAAGTCACTCCGATGGGCTTAGTGCAGATCATTAGATTTGATTCGAGGAATAAAGGACCATTAAAATAAATGAAAATGAAAACAGATTCTGTGGAGGAATTTATTTGCATCCTAGGAATATAATAATCGTGTTGAAGATGCCGATCATCATAAACATTGTTTCTGGAGATGGACGGTAATAAAAATAATGACTCCTTCGCTGTTTTGGTACTTTCTCTTAAATGCCAAGCATCACTGCAACCATGCATGTGGGGGAAAAAATACATGTGAGTCATAATCTGTGAAATGAAACTATTATCTTGAAAATAATAAATAGATCCACTCTGCATAATGCGATATCACACTTACAGAGTGCCATTCGGTACATCATTTTGAAATAAGATCCATATGGTCACACTGCTTTGGAGATAGGGATGGGAGAATGCTCAATCACCTGTTATTCTAAAGTATGGCTAAAACTGCAGCGCTGGTTTTTTAAATGAGACAGCTTGAAGTGTACCTGTACTGTTTAAGAATAGCCACTACATTACAGAATCTCCAGCTGTTCCTTTATCCCCTACTCAATCCAGTCATTAAAACTTTCACATCTTTTCAAACATTTGTTGAGAAAGCTGCTAAATCACGCTCTGATGTCTAAGCAGTAAACACAAATCACAAGAAAAGAAAGTTAGCGAAGGGATGCAAATATTAAGAAGGAAAGTCAGAGAAGGGCGGGGGATAGAGAGCTTGAAAATAACCATCTAAGCTTGCATATTGCAGCAGTGTTCACTTCTTAAAGTTGAAGGGTTTCTTTCTGTCTATGTGTGGATTTGTGTAACTTTATGTACTATACATGTAATTCTACATGCATGCATGCCCTCGAGGTCCTCGAGTCAAGGTGTGTGTGGGTGCAAATTCGATTACACTCGAGTTAAAGCAATTTCCTGTGGAATTCAATTCTTGTCCTCCGTTGCAGGTGAGATCCCCGCGGACGTCTGTGTCTTCTCAAAGAAATAAAGCACCTATAAACAGCAGCCTTAAAAGGAGGGAGTAGAGCCAAAATGCAATTAATATGCAAATTCAGGGGGAGACTTAATGGGGGAGCCTTAACAAACATTCGTGTGTTGGGAGATAAGGCTGTTTTCAGGTTGTTTTCCTCTAACCTCTGCCTGTCCAAAGTCAAAGCCTTGGGGAGCTGAAACTCTCGAAAAGGCGTGGATGTTGCCGGTAATGGATTATTGCACTGGGAGACATAGGGCAGGCTAGGGCTGTGTTTCAGAGTACGCGCTGTTTGTCATGTAGCGCAGTCGTGGAAAATGGCAGTCAGTTAAGTGAAACAATTCACTTCCTTCCTTTTTATATTATCCTGTCTCTTTCTTCCAGGAGTGAGCAATTTGCTGTGAATGCCATCAGAGTTTAGAGGGCAGAGGGAGGAGATGTAGAATAACTACCCTAAGGTGAGAGACGGAGGGCAGCAGAGAGAGGAGAAAGGACGCATTCAGACTGTGAATTCATTTCCCTTTCTCGGAGCCAGCAGCACTTCAAGAGGTTTATGGAAGACACGAAGAAGGAATAGGTGAGACCGCTGATGTGGAATGGTGTTTCTGATGATAGAGGCAGAGGAGAACGACACGTATGAATCGCAGTGATGGAGGAATAGTGAGGCTAGTGGTTTACAGGAGGGAGAGATCAGAGAGAAAGATGGACAGGTTTGGGTTACAGGCTTGCAGGTCAATGCTGCAGTCGAGGCCACAGCAGCTCCATCTGATGGATCCAAGTCCCCGGGGACTCTAACCCCTTTTCCATTCCACCCCCACCCCCACCTCTTCCCTAATGATTCATCCACCACCTCCAGCCCCCCGTGCCTTCACTATGATTCACACCCACTCCCCAGGCTAAATTATTGCTGTAGTCCCTGAGAGAGCTCCATCACTCTCCCTCCATCTTCGGTTATCATCAAACAAGTATATGAGCTGAGACCAGTGCCTGATTGCATTGAGGAGCCCAGCTCAGCAGTTTTTATGAGACTACGCGCATTTGTTCGCACACTCGAGCTCACACGCTGCTGGGTTTGATGGCACTTTAACAGGAAGAGTTTTCAATCTTAAAATGCTTGAGTGTTTACAACTGATGATTCAGAGTCGATTTAGTGGAGGGCAGTGTAATTCCACAGGCAGGACACTATAAATGTTGATTAGATGAAGGTTGAGTGGAATATCTAATCACCTGGGACCCATTGGTATTCTTTTCATATCGTGTAACCTCAGTGGAAGACAGCAAAGAAACAACTATAGTACATGATCCCTACCATCGTTCGTGTTCTCCAAACAGAATAATGTGAAAAAGAGGACTCGTCCTTTGATCAAAGGTTAAGATACGATAAGGTGAAACGCAAAACATCATCAGCCTCTAGTCTGTAGAACTGTCTGCTTCAAACTAATTGACACCACATCTATGAAGCCATCAGCGTGACTACGTTAGAAGTTTGCAGCTCAACAACAAACATATCATCTACAAACAACGGGCTAAACTTTCCCAAATTAGGATGTTACGCCAAACTTTTGTTTTTTAACGCTTGAGATTATGAGGGTGAACATATCAGAATTGGCATATGTTTGGTCTAATTATCATTTTTGAAAGCAGGTGCATTCTGGGAGAGCTTCATCTCCAGCGTCTGTCAGTAACAGCAGCTACCCAGACCAAGCAGGATATAAAGCCAAAAAAAAAAAAAAATCATATTACAAAGGCAACTGTCAAATTTATTGCCCAGGACATAAGGATTATATTTTTAATTTTTATGAATAGTTCTTGTGTTGGGATTGTGAATTCTTATAGTTTGATTGCAGTATGTAAGTGGCAGGCTGGTCATTGAGTATGTGACTGACCGCTTGGATCCAAATGAGAGAAATGTCGTCATCGGAGGGTGAATGTGAGGTTCTGTGCAGATGTCTGCATGGCCTCCAATTTGTTGTGACCTTGCAAACAAAGTTCCTACACATGCTAAATTATAAGGCACCACTATGCACAATTAGACTATTGGTGTAGAGGAAATTACTCTGGCATCGGCATTTATTTTGCAAGTAATAGCTGCCGGTTGCTCAGTAAGTTCATGTCTTATCTACAGTCTACTGTAGTCTATAAACTTATACATATCACATTTAACTCTTGTTGTTTTACAGCATTGTGCTGGGTCAAATATTTCAAATAAAGCATTACACCAAAACCTAAGCCTGCTGTCTTGTTTTGCAAACGACTCTCAGTGGTTTAGCCAGTAAACGGTACTTGTACTCTGCCAATGATCTGCACACGCTACATGCTTAAAAGAGACATTTCAATTCTGTCAGCATCACAAAACTCTATGCAAATACTGCCTGTCTGCATGGCTTGGTAGAGGTGAGTGAGAAAATATGTGTATTTGTAATTTGGGTGAACAAACCTTTTAATGCATCCACACACAGACACAGATCGTCCTCCCACTCTGCCGCCAGGCAGGCACACACCGGGGATGATCTGGCTTGTTCTGGCCCCGTGATTAAAGTGTACTGCGCTCACCTGCCCAAGTCCAATCAGGGGCCCGTACTGATTGCGGCAGCTTGCAGCAGACAAGAGGGGACTGGGGAGGGGTTGGGAGCTCCATCACTGGTGAAGTGACACTGTGGTGAAGCCATGGCAGGGTGGCAGGAAGCTGCAGCCCCGGGGAGGATCCAGCTCTGCTCTCCTCTTCACTCCTCTCTGGCCAGACGGGGTGAATCAATCATCTCCAAAGATGTCAGCATCTGCCCAAGCAATTTCAGATTGGAATAAATGGCAGATGGGGATGTTGTTCCCTCTGTTTAATCAGTTCCACCAAATGTGGTTTTATCTCTTATAAAATGAAACCATCTGTAGCACGTAGGTGTAAGGATCAAGTGAGGGAGGACGGAGGGAGAGGGTGACAGAGGGAGAGAGGAGAGATGTGCGTGTGCACGCATATGTGCATGTGTATGCTTTTTAATGCGTATGTGTGTGCGTGTGTGTTTTTTGCGCGTTTGTGGCGATGGAGGGCAGGGAGAGAGATGGAACACTGTGAAACAGACGCAGAATAGTGGGAGTGAAATAGGAAAAAAAGAGAGAAGCACTTATCCATTATAAAGAGGGAAAATGTAATCTTAGTGCAAGCTCACACCTCCACTCTAATCTCCTCTTTCTCTCTCAAAGGAGTACCACCCAGGGGCCATCACCATTATATCTAGAACCATCTATTTCCTTCTCCTCCTCCAACCAGACACTAGGGCTGTAATTTGGTCCCCCTAGCCCCAACCGAGGCAGAAACATCCCTGACAAATCCCCTTGTTTTTAAGCAGGGATGATAGTGTATAACCATTATAGTTCTCAAAGCTTTTACTGTAGGGATTGTCTTGGTAACACTTTACTTTGAGGTGGCCTTATTTCAGTGTGCAGCCAATTATGGAAAAGTCTAAGTAGGAAAAAAAACAGTTTCAGTTAAAATCCTTTGATTACATTAAGTTAATGCAGAATCCAAGGCGGCTACAATGTCAAAACAAGCAGCTACATCTGTACACTCGCTCTTAGTGCTGTTCTAATGTTGTAAGCACATTAGGCACGAGAGAGACTTCTATTAAACACTGCAAAAGTAAAGTGTTACTAGGCTTTTACACAAGGTTGAGAGGCTGATAAGAAACCGGGGGAGATGCAACATAGGCGGCGGGAGAAGAGAGAAATACTGTAGGCGTCTGTGCCCCACTGTGTATGATCTTCACATGTTCTGGCTTATAGCTGTCATTAATGAACGTCTGACAGGGTTATTCACCGGAGACTCTGAGGCAAGAAAATTCAACACCTCCAGCAATACATCATCACTCTTCTATCATTCATATCCATGAAGAACAGGACTCCATATGTGGAGAGAGCCTGTCTTTGAAATGTATGTGTAATACTTGTTATTAAAGCGATTTTTCAAATACGCAAAACATAAATCTATAATTTTAGAGGATGAATGTGAAATTTAATACAAGTGCTCCCCACACCACCTCCCAAAAAAATGATTATTGTTCCCTGAGTGTCGACTGGAAGGCGGTCGACTCTTTTTTAGACTGCCAACATTAGGATTACACCCTTAGCCAACAACAAGTGATGGGCAAACTGTTCCTTGATCATTTTCTCAGCCAATCATTGAGCCGTATTTTTTTTTTCACTTGGCAACAGACCTGTAAATCTTAATTGTTAGATTCATAACAATTATGGTAATCAGGGGAAACTGATGAAGTACACAGTATGTCAAAGAGTATATAACTAAACATTATTACAGCTACTAGTGAGGAAATGGGACAAGAGTTGAATAAGTGAAACATGTTTTTAACAGACAAACTGGTCCAGGGTTTCTGTAACTCCTCTTAATTGTTATTTCAGCTTTGTAATGAAAATGTGTGCATGGAGTTTAAATCCAAATTTGAAAAAAGAATACGAATAGAGAGGTGAGAATAGCAATAAGGAAGAAGTAAATAAATAATGTGGTTTTATGACATTTAATTCACTAATAACATCTTTTACTCACGTTCAAATTCTTGCCACTTAATTAAACCGTAATGATATAATTATTAGCCTTAAATTAAAGCCGGTGTCTTCGGTCATTAATCCCTTTATGGGAGCAGATGATTTGAAATTATTTCTTTAACATTTTTGCCCAGTTGGGTTGAGTGAAAATATAAACTTGGAAAGGAGCACATCGATATCTTTTTGTGTCTCTCCTTGGAGTCATGAAATTTTAAGGAGGGATGAAATGTTCCTCAACATTCACTAAATGAAACTTTCATTTCTTGACGTGGTTGATGTGACGAGGCGATTAAAGAAAACTATTAAGTAATGTTATTTTAAATATTTGGGTTTCATTTTTAAGATAATACTTTAAATCTACAGTTACAAGCAGGCAGCTTTTTGGTCGACATACAAACTGCACTCCCTGTGTTCTCACTACTCCCATTTTATTTGTGGGTACAGGCAGATCTTTTTTCATTCACAGCACATTATCTACATCATTATTTTAATTAAATATAACAATAATTAGAGAATTTCTCATTCATGTGGATTTCTATCACGTGACGGTGATGATAAAAAGTTGTTCTATATAAAAAGCATAATAAATACAGTGTCTACTATGTCTCAAGATGCTTTCTACTGACCCTCCCTCCATCTGGCTGAAACCGTGCTCCAGTTGGGCACCCTAATGTGACGGGATGTATTGTGATGATTGCGAAAATGACTTGGACTCATGCGGAGTGCTAAATGGACTCTATAAGAGCCGGCTATATCTGGACAGCACAGTTCACATCCACTTTATTTTCTGGTTTTATAAATTTTTAATATTAAAGGCTAAAATGGCCCACAGTGCTATAGAGACAAAGAGACCACCCCCCGAAGACTAGCCTTTTAAATTGATGTCAAGTGAGAGGCGGCAATTATTCAAAAAGTATTTTTAACCTGTGAATCAGAACAAGACATATTACAATGGATGCGCACGGGCAACAACGATTTTTGCAAGGAAAAATTGGAAGAACGACAATGAAACTGAAGCATGCTAATGTGGGTAGCAGACTGAATCGGTCTTTTTCACCAAGTGGGGTTATTACACTTTCAGCGCTAATTTCTTAATTATGCTGTCTAGACTTTGTTCATCTTCACTCAGTACAGCTGGCCAGTTGGAGATGCGGCATAAGTGCAAGACCATTAAAAGCATATCATAGCATCATCAGGCCATCACAGGAATAAATGCTTACATTTCTAGTTAGGTTTCTCTGGTGCCCCTGACTGAAACGGATTAAAATTAAAGGGGGGAAAAATGGCATTAAAGCATTTTCCCCCCTTTTCTAACCATACACATTTAAAACTGAATGCACTGGATATACATAACTAGCATGGAAAAGCTAAGCAGAAGAGCGGATTATCAAAAAATATTAAACATTATGATGCATGTGAGACCTAAGTTTGGAAAATGAAATGAAAAAAACTGTCATCTATCACCTTATAGTGCCCTATGTAACCTTCCTATTGTAGCTGTAACTTTAACATCTCTGTATTCTGATAGTGTTTTTCTCTATTTGGAGCATTTTCTCACCCTGTATGGCATCGTAATGGATCGCTCTTATTAACCACTTTGGTAATAAAAGTGTCAGAACATTTTCTGTACTGCTACACCAAATGTATCATGAATGAGGAAGGGATAAGTGAGAGAAAAGAAAGAAGAAAGGCATCAAGTGAGCTGCAGCCGGTAGCCAATAAACCATATTCAGATCACAATGCTGGCACAGTTGCTCAGTTTGCTAAAAAGCATTTTCATTCCTCGTTTGTGGTACAATCAGTAATAAATGCTGTTACTGGTCTGTTTGACAGAACACTGTAGTAATCAGTCATGTGCTGATAATCCATACCGATTGGTCACAGAGCAAAAAGACAGGAGCCTGTTTGCGTTCTTCCAACTGCAAATAGAGCCTGTTATCTGCTGCTCGATGTCCAGATGCATTGTCTGAATAATCACCTTGTGAAAACCATCTTGCTTGTGCTTTGTACCTAACATGTCTGCTGTTCTATTTCTATGTTTCGCAGAGACCAGGAACCAATTTGGGCTCCAGCAGGCCTTGAGACAGTCAGGTAGGCAAGAAGGGAGGCGATAGCTGAACAGAACGAACAGCCAGCCATACATATGGATCAGGTCGACAGGCTGAGCATTAATGGCCTCCCTCTGGAATCTAAAACACCAGCACAGGCCAGAGAGGAGCTCCTGGGGGAAATCAGAATACCAGCAGCCATTCAGGTCAGCTTGTACTTGTTCGCTGCATGTTACAGCTCCATTTTCTTCCCCCACCCTCACAGTCAGAGAGCCTTCTCAGGGGTGATTTATACGCTTGTATTATGTATTGAGTGGAGAGCATTGTTGACTGCTTTCTGCAATACAATTGGGTTTCTGTTGAGAGTGGTTTGTAGAAGGGTGAAATATGGTTTAGATGAAAGGCTTGATTATGTAAGGCGACAAGGTGCTGCTTTTGCTGTTGGAGAAGTATTTTAATATAATTAGGGTGGCACTACAGAAGCCTATGCTCTCTGCAAAATCAGTACAAAGGAGAAGAAACTAAAATGATTAGTCAAATTGTTATTGTTAATAATATTATTCATTAATGACAAATGAAATATTTCCTGGTTGTAGCAGATGCAATGTTTATTTAGATTTTATCATTTGTGTGAGTGTCTGCTCCTCCCTCAGCCTGGTTCTTCAGCCTTCTTCCTGTTAAAAGTGAGTTTTTCCTTCTCACTATCGCCAAGTGCTCATTCACAGAGGCCTGTTTGATCGTTAGGGTTTTCTCTGTATTATTGATGGGTCTTTCAATATATAAAACACAATAAAACTGAATTGAATTAAACTATATTTTTATAGTGAGTTTTCAGCACTTTTCAGCACCTGACACTGCTCGGATGCTCTCCCTCCGGCACACTCACATATATCCACCACTGTTTCATAAGTGCCCATTTATGACCATATACTGAGGCATTTGATGTGTTTTGCTTACTGTCTTACTACAGTTCTTAAAATACAGCTCTTTAAAAGTCTAATTTCCACATTAAGGACAACAAAGTTTAGAATTTAATTTCACTTTATTGATTTTGTGTTTTGTGTGCCTAGGCCATAACTTTATTGTCTCGTATACTGTATTTACTACAGTAGGTAGACCTTGATTTTCCACTAAGCTATGCAATATGTGCTTCCAGCCCTGAAGCCGACACGTACGTGTATTTTGCCCTACAATATTGTTAAAGATTTTGGGGAAAACCAAGCACCAAAACGTGTACTTCCAGTGTGCCTACATTACGATATAGTAAGAATGAGTCAAATGTCGAATTATTTAAAACACAAGCAGAAAAATACCTGACACACAACAATAAAAAGGGGGGAAGTAACACCGTACAATTTCCCTACTGACAGTAACCACAATATTGCATACTGCAAGCAACCCAGTTGCACCCTGACTAAGAGATGTCATTATTTCACTTTCTGCCGCTTGCTATTGCTGTAACTCGTGCTGCTCTCCCGTGCAGCGATCTCCCCATCTTAGAAATCAAACAGTACAACTGAAACACTTTCATTCTGCCCGTTCCAGTTATTCAAAGAAATGTAGGCGCTTACTGACTCATGGTGCAGCTACAAGTAACACCACCTCCCAGCATGACTCCTGAAATGTTGCCATTTGTCACACGGAGCATCTTACAAAGATGGTTTTCTCGCACACTCGACAAACCTCTCTTTTTTGTTTTTTTTTTTACTGTTCAACCCTGCTGTTCCGTATACGTCACAGTCTACAGTAATTTAACCCATTTTATACTCCCCATCAAAAGTGGTGGGAGAACAAAAGGCTTTATCCGCTCTAGTTTAAGAATGCTGACAATGTGACTGTCATAAGCAGGACTTGTGACCTTGCTGAAGTGCCATTCCCACCCACACACCCATCATATCAATACTGCCTATGTCCTCACCAGTAAAGTTCTTGTAAGCAGTGACTTGTGACTGTGGCCAGACATTGGTGGCTATTCAGAACTGGTCTACTATTCATCAAAGAATTAATGTGTAATTGTTTTGACAAATCCTTTGTGTAATTAACATATTACCCCCTGCAAAAAATCCTCAAAGTCAATTTTTTAAAATTCCCAAGTACTAAAGACCTTTTGATAATAAACATTTCTGTTTACAGGGACCAAAATATAGACTTTTGAGTAAAGGGGGAGGCACTCAACACATGCTTTAACAGTCAAAGCAGAATATTAATCAGTGGTAAAGTAATACGGGACACAGAGCCAGGCCCGATAACACATGCTAAAATGGTCACAGTCAATATAACTTAATCTACGTCCATGCTCCATCTCTGCTGCCTTGAATTAGATCAGTAAAAACAACTAAATTTGCAAGCAAAGTGTTAATTTAAGTGTGAAAGCTTTAGCAAATCTGGTCCTTTTTTTAGAGTCCAACAGTGCCAGAGTCAATACAATTGAGAAACATGAGCTCTGCGCTGACACTCGTGTGTGTGCTCGTGTGTGAGAGCGCACCCATACCTCCTGGACTCAACACATATCACTCACTGATAGACTCCAACTAGTCGGCCCTATTCTTCCTACCCTCCATCCATCCATTTCCATCGTTGTGCGTCTTCTCTCGGTCTTTATTGCTGTCCACGCAGGGCGTGTGTGTGTGTTCGGGTGTGTGTTTTGCTACTATAGATGAGGCAGAGGGACGGCTATGTCTTGATGCGGCAGCAGCAGTAGCAGAAGCAGCCTGTGGAAACAAAGGCAGGGTGATTTATAGCCCCGTACTGAGAGCATAAATCACACCTGCAGTGCCGCGCCTTTAAACGCCCTGCGTCATGACAGCATTTACCTTTTATAAATGATTGGGCTGAACCTCCCATGGAGCCCGAGACCACAAAGCTCACTCACTCCCCCATCTAACTCTTCCTTTGTTTCACCTCTCTCTCTCTCTCCCTCTCTCTCCGTCTCATTTCAATTTTCTCTCCCTATCTATCTCGCATGTCATCCTCTCTTTGCTCTCGCATCTCTCTGCTTCTGCCTTCTCTGTCTCTGTCGAAATTTCGCCCTCCTTATTCATGTCCCGTCAATCCTCTTTCCTCCTATCTGTCCTCACCACAGCCTCTGTTTCTCCATTTGCAGGGCATGATGGGATGCTCCCAGTGGCGCTTCGTGCCGCACTCACCCAGTGTCGACATCTGTAGGGGATATATAGCAAAAGCTGCTTAAAAGGCGGCCGCAGCATCCACAGCCGTTTAGGAAATGAATGTGTCAGTCTTGGCCCTATCTGCCTTCCTCATGGCCACTTTTGTGTGTGGCAAATACACAACGAGGAGGAGGAGGAGGTGTTGGGGGGAAAATTACACATACACATACTCACACATACACACATAATGGCCACACCTGTGTCATGGAGGAAGTGTGAGGCAGAGAATACACAGCCCCAGCTGCAGGAGTGTGGCTACAGATAAAGGTGACGTCTTGAGGCCATTACTTATCCAGCACAGCAGCAAAGGTTTGCAGATATTATACCTGCTGTCTCCACATAATAGCTCTGGGTTGGAAGCCACGCATACACATTTGGATACACACACAGCATCCACACGCATGCAAACAAAGCGAGCGCAAGCAGCATGGGACACAGGCAGGCCCACACGTATTCAGACCACAAATTTATACACATTTTCAGTGCTAAATCGCAAACACACAGACACACACGGCGAGCTCTCGCCTCACTGACTTAAAACAGATGAAAGAGCTGGTAAATGAAATCTGACTCAACAGTTTAAAATGCAGCTCGGCAGCGCTGCGAGCATCAGTAGAATAAAACGACAATATTCCTCAAAGCTGCCACAGCAGCAGCCAGCGGGAGTATCTAACAGAGGTTTGTTTTAAGGGCTTGCTTTCCTTAAGGACACGGCATGTCTGGTACAGGTGTGGGAGAAGTATTTTGCTTTTGTTGGTGCAAAACACACTGTGGAAAACTCCCTATTTTAGATGAGTGTCTGCACATTAGGCGCTCATTATCAAAGTGACAGCACTGTAGAAAATACGCATTTTACAATCCTAAACCTTGTCGTGCAAAAAGAATGAAAAAAAGCGTCTTTATTCCTTTCACTTTACAACTTGAAACTCTAAAAGTAAGTGCCCTGTAACACCTAGCTCAGCTGCTACTGTGAACTACAATACCTGTTATTGTTCTAGTTCAGCAATTTTACATGTAAACCAAGAATTAATTTGAGTTCCCAGCAACTACACAGATGTGTCTACGCTTTATGATAAGAAACTTGGCTCAACTACTTAAATCCTCCCAGTTGTTTTTCTTTCCCCCCCCCCCCCCCCCTATCTGAAAATTAACATCTAAAAAAAAACAACGAAGAGATTACATTTATTATTTGAACACGATGCAACACATTTTTAAACACACATGCTGCAGCTCCTAAGTGGGAATCAAATTAACGACTAACTTCCACGCTGAACAGAACCCATCTCATCATGTCCCTGAACAACCTACAGCACGCACAGTGAATTTATACCATCCATGCATTAGCGCTTCATTTAGTCCCAATTCCATCTGTTAAATCCTTACACACTTGATCTTCTCTCTCTAGCGCGGGGTTCTCATACAGTTCCAACTTTTCATGGCAGCAAATGAAAAAGAGGGACCCGGACAGACAAGATGAATCGAAACCCAGCCAGTCATTTCAGCTCCAGTTTGAATGTGACAGTTGTTCTTTGTATTTGCGTTGGACGGTCTACAGTGGAAACGAGAGATGCCCTGCAAATGTGAGCTATTCCTCTGCCAGGATGCCGGTTGTTCTACTGTAACTGAGCAGGAGCCTGTGTGTGTGCAGAAAATAAATACCAGCACCCTTGCAGCGAATAAAGCTTTGCAGACATTCTCAAGGTCTAAAGAGATTTTTCCTTTTTTTTTTTTGTAACAGACTATTATAGTATACATTTATTAAAAGAGACTCTAAATGTTAATGCTTTATGCATTAGCTAGAACATAGCTAGGGCTTTATACTGTTGGCAGAAAAAGCGGTTTATTTACCGTTATGATGCTGGGAAGATGAAGGCGAAGAAGGATGACAGCTTGTCACGAAAGTCAGCAAAAGATTGACAGTTGTAACTTTTTCCACCCTTTTGTGGAACCAGAATGACTCACTCATAAGTGAGACTAATGGTTTTATTCAAGAGAAAAGACAAACTCAAACATTCCCTCCTTTGGAGAGCAAGCTAAAACCCTCAGTGGAGGCTAAGAGGCTAATTTCCAGCTCCTATTAGCATGCCCTCTGTTAGTCTTGAGAAGCCTTGTGTGCAGCAGACCTGACCTCCATGTTTAAAACTGCACCTCAACACGGAGCAGGGCGTCCACTCCCCTGAACCTAACCTTGCACTGTCTGAGCTAAGGGATCAGCAGAAGCAATGGTCCATACTGTAGCTGCATGCACACAACCAACAAACATTGTTTTCTGTCTGGGGTTAATTGGTTTGATTACATGCCTTAGGCTATGGTGGATTCAGTAGGGGACTTTAGGCCTTGCAGTCACAAGGGCATATGAAGTATTCAGATGGTATTAATTAACTATTCATAGAAGTCTAGTCCTCTGCCCAAGGTAAGTGTTTACCTCATCTTTATCGCCTCCTGAAAGATCTCCTTTTATAGTTACTAAAAACTACTTGTCTACCTTCCTGAGTAAAGGTTTAACTATTTCAGCTATGCAAATTAATCTTGTCCCATCTGGTAGAAATGTTCAAAAAATGTCTTTGGCTATACGAAAAGTAAATATTGTTGATATGCCTGATCTGTCAGAATGAAATCTCAACAGCTTCGCTTTGCCAATCTCCCCATTAATAAAAAAAAAAGAAAATCGGCAGTGCAGGGCATGAGTAAAACTTCGACATAGCTTGAAAGGTATGAAAATACAACCGTTTGATGTTTGAATCTGAACTCAAGGAAAGGTACCGGCTATCATTTAATTAGATGGTGTGCCTTTGGATTAAAAAAAATAAAACAGAACTCGAGAACTATTTAACCTGTGCCAGTTTTAATCTCCACGGTGCTTATTAGGTAAGAAATACCTCCTCTATCAAGGAATGACTCTTCTTTAATCACTTTTTCTAGGGAGTTACTGGCCTATCAGGCAGCAGCCACTCGTGCATGAGCCAAGATTGTGCCCTAATCGAATCTTTAACCATTAGTGTAATAAATTATGAACCGTATCAGCATCCAAGGCCTGCTGAAGACTCCGCTGTGCCATTCGGTGCAGAGTTTTAGGGCACGGTGCACTTCAACAGTGCACCGTGCCCTAAAATGTCAGGTCATCTTAACCTCAACCTGTACCATTTCAATCTGAGATGTCACAGCTAAAGGCAGCGCAATGCTTCCCGACAGCAAAACTTTGCCCATGAGCAGCAGACAAAAAGTACACAGTAATTATCTAAACCTGTTAATAAGAATGCACTGCCACACATATATACAGTTATATCCACTCTTATGTACGCAGCACCGCAAAGGCACAACATTTGCACGATGGCGTTGGCTGTTTACAGTGAGTGCAGACTCTCCTCTTTCTCCTCCTTATGATCTGCACCTGCTGCAGCCCCCAGCCATGCACTATAGCTGGTATACATTATGTGGCTCAACATCACGGGTAAAGAAATATATAAATAAATATAAACACTGGCTCTGGAACATGTTTTCTCCCTCCCTCCCTCCTCTTCCCTACACTGAGAAGTAATGAGGGGCTACCTGTAATTACAAGCAGCTGCTGTCTTCCCTGACGAACGCTAATTGCCAATAATGATTTTGGAGAGCTGTAAAAATTCACCGGCTGACGCTCTCTCCTTCTCGCTTGCTCTCTCTCTCTCTCCCCCTCCTCTTTTCCTCTCTCTGTGGTTCGTAGAGGCAGAGAAGGAGAGTTAAAGGAGAGAAAGGGAGAGAGAGGCAGAGAAAGAGGAGTTGGTGGGTTTATTCTCTCCCTGCCTGTGTCACAGTCGGGAGTGCAGTTAGCTAATTTCTGTTGCTGACATATCAGAACCCTCAGTCGCCTGTTTGCCATCTCTTTCCCTCTCTTCCTTTCTCACCTGTTTGCCATCTCCTTCACGGGCTGATAACAGCTTTATTAGAGCTATAATGTGCAGGTGGAAGTTTAAAGGTCCCGTATGAGCACGGCAAGGAACAGAGGGGAGTGTAGACAGGAAGGCTTAGGTGAATGGGTGAGGTGCCTAATAAGCCACATGCATAATTAAAAGACAACGATGCCACTAATTAATGAATGCTTGTGTTTGGCTGTGCGTTGTAATGGAGACAGCGTCAGCGGGAGAGAGTCTGTCTGAGGGAAATTGAATTAGCCCCAAAATAAAGGGAGAGGAAGACTGGCAGAGTTAGGGGACTGATGCTTCTCGGCACAACATCCCGGCACATTGCGAGCTGGTGTTACAAATCTTCTTTTGACAGAAAGTCTTTGGTTATCCTAATATTCTGATTTTATTTTGAGCAAAAGCGGACATTCATCCAAATCTCGCCTTGTTCTGGATATATCATTTTGGCAACATGCAAAACCTGCAAATATGTCTAATGACTCACGAAGCGCTTTTCACCCTCGATAGCTGAATTAAAGATTGTTAAGTTCTTCATATCACCATGATGCACACACAGCCATGAATGTCGAGCACTGGGTTCCAAATATAAGTCACCGCGGTGCAACACTGATTGTCATTTCTAGCCGTTTGAGGTTTTCTTCAGTCCACTGACCACTCCCCACCCACCCCAAACAGCTCTTCCCATGAACCAGAAAAGAGAAAAATGTGCCGTCCGTGCTTTTCATCTTTATCTGCCCCGGTGTTGAGCATCATCTTGTTGCTGTGATAAGTGTTCAATAACAGAGTGAACAAACACGCTGATGCGGTGGCATAAAGTCCACACATGAAAGAGTTTTTCAGTTTTACAGCGCACAAACCCACCCCACCTTTGACCTGTTATCAAAGGTACTATAAACGTGACACAAAAGGAAGCCTGAGTTCCCACCATTTGTGACAACACGTTTACAGACTGTCCTCTCAGAGCAGTTATGACAGAATC
The DNA here is from genome assembly GCF_041146795.1 of Maylandia zebra. Classification (NCBI taxonomy): domain Eukaryota; kingdom Metazoa; phylum Chordata; class Actinopteri; order Cichliformes; family Cichlidae; genus Maylandia; species Maylandia zebra. Next base: position 27,298,148 of record NC_135185.1, read on the forward strand.
AATGAAGCCCTAAAAGCATATGAGTTATGCTCCAGTTCACTGCACAGACATGCTTTTGAATGATACTAATATCATTGTGATTACCTACGGAAAAATGCACCATTTTCAATATTTTCAATATTTCAATAATTAATTCATAATTAACATAAAATTTCCTGTTCCAGCTTCTTATGTGTTCTTTTTTTGTATGTTTGTTTTGTTGCTTTTCCATATTTTACTTCATTGTAAATGGCATATCACTGCTTTTTTACATCATACACTTTTTTAGTAATTTCTTTGTTGCATTTTCCAAATTAACTAACCAAGAAAAGAATTATTTTTTAACTTCTGTCACAAGACATGTAAATCTTACAGCTTGTGAAAATGTCCCCAAGGAGACAGCAAAAGGTCTCCAGCTTTAAATTTAAAGTAAAGATCAGAGCAAAAGGTAAGCAAGGTTTTTTCTCAAATGTGTGTATCATACATGAACACAAAATTTGCCAAAATGCAAAAAAGCTAAAGGCTTGTAAAATAACAGTACAGTGATCATGTAAAGGATATGAATGTTTTGGAGAACAGGGTTGGTCAACTAAACTATTCTAGTAGCTCACTTCTATACTGGTTATAGAAGTGAGCAAATTTGGTTCAATTTTCTTAGTGAGAAAGATAACCAGATTTCAACAGGCTGTTCTTGAAATTTTTAAAAAATAAATGTTTTACTTGACATTATAGTTTACCTTTTCCCCCATTTAAGTAATACCTTATAACTGCGATTTAGGAATAAAATGTTCCTTCTGAATCACAAAGCTTTTACAAAAACCTGCTTAAAATATGTGGGGTAAAATATTAATATTCAATTTTCTAATGAGTGAAACACAATTTTCAGTTCTTTACTTTTTATGCTTTTAGTATAATTAGTTTGTCTTCTAGTCCTACGCACACTGGATTTTTTTTCAGATTCCTACTGGATTGCTGTTTTGTTTTGTGTATTTTTTAAATCAAGATATAGTTAATTGTAAGCGAAAGTTTAATTTTCAAAAAATATTGCATTAAAAATATATATATTTATATATATACATATATATATGTATATATGTGTGTGTATATATTCATCCTAGATCAACTGAACGACGGGGATGTTCCTTTGAAATCAAACATGTATTTTGAATTAATTTTACTGTGTGTTGATCTGAAAATGAAAGAGACTAGTTTTACCCAACCTAATCACCAGTAGCTCATCTCCAACATAGATTTATTCCCTCACTGCTTTGATCACTAACTGCAGATTTTATGGACATCTGTGGTTTTGTAAAAGACCTTTGAACACGCTGAACTGTGGGAACCTCTTGCAATAAAAAGGTGCTTAAACACTATCTTATCTCAGCTGCCTTGAAAAGCTTAGGCGTTTATTGTGTGTTTATTACTCTGTAATTATTATACGAGCCGAAGTTTCTTCTCTGTGGGAAAATTGTCACGGCACTGACTCATATTGTCGCCGCAAATCGCCGCGAGATTCTTTATGTCATTTTCAAAAGTACAAAAGAATATTACTTTGAGCTTTTGGGAGGCAATAAAACAATATGATATCACCAAGTCTGATTGTCTCATTGTTTTCTTCGTAACACTGCGCAATAACCAGCAGCTGTATCCAGCCTCTTACCTCCTTATTTTCTTTCTCTAATGGGTAGGCAACCTGGAAAAAAACGCTGCTTGTAATGATTTCATTGTTTGGAGAGCTCAGGCGAGTTCTGTTTTTTGAATCCACTGATGTCATGACAGCTCTGAAAACATTTCCATGTAACATGTGGCAAAAGGCCCTATTAAATTACATTGTTCTGGACTGAGCTTACTTTTGCACGCCATTACATACATTCTCAGGTTGCAAATTGTTCTTATCTTCCCAGATGCAGAGGAACAGATGCAAAGTGACTGTTATCAGATTCTGCGTGGAATCATTAACTAATATGTTTTTGTTGAAAAAAACACCTGAAATGACCCGATTTGAAATTTTCAACTCCCTCATCTCACTACGGGGACTTCATTTATCTGTATAGGCCAGTGCAAAACTCTTAACAGGCTGAACCAGTTAAAGGCATATTTCCCACAGCCAGCATCTTCGGATTTGAATACGGTGCCTGATATTTGGTATGTAATAAGGGGCCTGCAGCCTTTCCCTCTCAGTGAGCAGTAAGGGCCCGTCTTCCCGATAATACCATGCATGGATAACTGAGTGAGACGCCATCAGATACTGAAACCAGCAGGCTTAAGGGAAATGAAATTTATTTGGAGGCAAGAGAGTGAGGGCGGCAAGGAAAGCGGCGAGGATAATTGAAACGGGGAGCGTTCAGTTGGGGAGAGAAATTGAGATGTTGTCACCAAGTCCTCCTTATCATCATCAGGACCACTGTGCAAAAGCAATTAAAGAGCCAAAAAGAATATCTGGAGTTATGCAGAATCCAAGAGAGCAGAACGCAAGTCAACAAGGTGCCCTGTGCACATCGCGAGCACGCGCGCAAACACACGTGCAGCCTGTGAAGAAGAAGAGGAGGACTCGACTGACAGATTGCACTTATTTGCGTTCGTTTTGTCGAAAATGTTTCAGTCTCCAATTTGAAATTACACTATGAGCCAACGAGTTATTCATTAAAGTCAGACTGATCTGCTGTTGATCATTGCTTTTCTTTTCCTATAACAAGGACATGCTATGTTTAAACGCTAAAAAATATCACGTTTTGAGCACGATTTCATGACTAATAATTACATACACGGCTCACAATGTCACATATTTCACATGTTTCATTTCAGCCAATTATTATAAATAATAATTGGCTGAAATGAAATATGTACCACAATATGTACAATGATGGCACGAGTCCATGCCAGTTTGTTCTAGCTGTGTGTCATCTAAGAGGCTTCGGGTGCAATTTTCTTTTTCCTCCTTTGTTTTGTTTTGGACACAAATTATAGTCTAGCAAAGTTGCAGAAAGAGGTCGTCCTACTTTAAAGCAAACCGATTCCTGCTTCTTTCTTTTTTTGTTCCAAAGGAAATGTCTGTCTAGTTTTCAGATTGCCGAGGCTATCACAAGTAGAGGCTACTCCACGGTTCACCCTGACTGAAATAAAAAAAAGATCAAACCTGCGAATGTGCTTCAACAAGTAGAGTGATTATTTAGTCCCTTTTGCACACAGTAACAAAGGCGAACCATGATGAGGGTTTTACAGTCTCTTATATTCCCATGTCTGATTTTCACGATGTTCTGGCATACCTCAATAAGCTAAATCTTGTCATTTCCTTTCTCCAAATTGAATTTCTAAGGGGATTTAAATGGGCCAACTATGAATGATGCCATGGGCGAGAATGCTCAAATTACCAACAATGTGGAGAAAAATGAGTCTGAAAGCAGACAAGAGGCATCGGGGGGTTTTGAAGATGTGGGTAGACTGATGCACTTTCACAGACAATTCATCAAAAGCCTCTTTTTCTCCCATCCACGAATGCCGGCCACTTCTTTCTCCTTCACGCGAGTTGAAACAACCTGTCTGTTGAGCCCTTACCTTAGGACAAAAAAAAATAAATAGACGATCTTACTATTAGCTGCATACATTTTTAACTGAAACTAAATCATCATTGGGTAGAGACCAGCGGGGAGAGCGAGCAGCTGAACTGGTGAGGATTTTTTTTTAAAAAGCAAAAATTAAATGAAAGAGGGAGAGACTGGATTAAAAAAAAGAAAAGAAAAAACACAAACAGGATAACAAAGAGAGAACTGGAACGAGTAGCGACAGACAGAGAGAAAACGAGAACAAGGGAGCGGGTGAGAGGAGAAGAGCAGAGTGGCGGTGGCTCGGTGGGGGGGCCCATAGTAATGAACAGGTGGTGGGGGGAAGAGAAGGTTAAGCCTGTTTCTGTGGGTGTCGCTGGAACCTACCCCGTGCTGTGTGGACAGATGTGTGGACGGGCCTGCTAGCTAGCTCTCACTGTCTCTCCCTCCCCTCCCGCCTGGCCGGTGCTGCCAAAGCCCACTAGCCTGTGCTCAAAAACTCACTCATTTATCCGCCTTTGTTCTTTGTTATTTTTGGACTCGGACGCGGCAGTGAAAATTGTCTCTCTCCAAGGAGAATCACGTTCCTGTCTTCCCGTCTCGTTAGCTTCTGTCCATGTACGATGCGCAATAATGTGACATTTGGGAATGCTGTGATGTTTGGTTTTGTTGTTTTGAAGCTGCTTTGAATCTTCTCTGCCTGTGGCATATAGAAAGAAAGATTAGGAGAGTTAGTTTCTCGTGTTTGAAAAGCCAGGTGGCTAAGGGAGCCCCTGACAGGTACTATTCTAATGAACACACACGCTTCTGCTGTTGTTGCTTCAGGCCTGTTGACAACCAGAGAGGAACAGGATGTTGTCACTCAGACCTTCCACAGGGTGTGTATATGTTGCTCACGAGTCAGGGCTCTGTGTGACAGGTGTTTCCTTGTTTGTCTATCAGACTGATTTTTACATTGTCAGCTCACAGGCAATGATTTATAATTTATCAATGAAGGACCCAGTGGAAAGAGTGTAGGCTGACAATCTCCAGATAATTTAAGTAATCAAACTGTCGTTAAGGTCTATGAGGAATTCTCCGTTTCCGAATGGAAAAAAGTAAGAAAACTACGAAAAGTAGAAAATATGCGTGTTTGTGTGTGCCTTTCTAGGTGGAAATCACCTGTGTTGGCAAAGCAGAGGCTGTATTTTGTCAGTGCGTAGAGATCTGGTCTGCACCTGTTGTCAGACACACACACAAACATGCGCGCACACACACCAGATGAAAATCAGTTGACAGCATGGCCAGCTTCATCAGATGTGCCCATTCCTGCTCCGTTCATTAACGTCCAACCGAAGGCGGCTGGCCTGGGGCCTACTGCGAGTCCCACTCGGCTAAACAGCACCTCCACAAAGCAAACAGAAAGACAGAGAGCGAGAGAGAGAGAGACGCGTGCAGGCAAAGAAAGACGTTCGAACAAAGTGAGGAGGGAAAAATAATAAAAGGTAGATTATGCGAATGCAGCTAGAAAAACAAGATCATAATAGCGAGAGAAAGATACACGCAAGCACGCGGAAAACCAAAACTACCGAAGATTGGCGAGCTCAGCCATAGCCTTGGTTTGGAGGTCAGCTGGGAATTTTGGATTGGCGTCGCCTGTGTGACGCCCACACGCTCTGCCCGTTCTCCCTGGGATGCCAGCGCCACCTGCTTACATTGTGGATGGCAGCTTTGGTGCCCAGCAGGAGGGCTGGATGGACGGACTCACAGACAACATGTTTCAGCTAGTTTGTTTGGAAACCTGCGGCCGCCCAGCCAGAGAGAGGAAAACTTTGGGAGAGAGGGGTGAGAGAAACAGAAACAGAGAGAAGGATTTTCAAGAGTTTGCCACATCTCGCTCGGTCTCGCTGTCTGACTGGTAAGGCGTGTGACAAACAGTGACCTGAAATTGATTGGCAAGTCGGTTATAGACTGATAAAAATCCAAGCGCTGAGATTTTTTACGCCGATCACTTCGTCGGGCACGGGAATGATGATGGCATTTAGCCATTGTGACAGGCAGGTTTGTCATATAATCATGCAAACCCTGCAATATCCATCTCAAAGCAACATTATCACACCATATGAAACCATCTGACCAGTAAAGGGAAGCTGCTACCGTTTTGGCCACTGTATGCACCAACAGTTCAAACCTGTGGGACTGAGAGAAAGAGGTGATTTCCCGAAGCCTCCCACTGAATGTGAACTCTTTTTCCACATTAGCATACCGAGTAAGCACACTGGCCTGACTCATAACAAATGCAACCCTGGAAGAAACAAACATGACATAATCATTGCGAACATCATCACCAGCACCCACTTTCTCTGAGTTATCATTTACCTACTTCCACCCGCTGAGATGAGCGAGCAAAGAGGGGGAAATGATGCTAAAAAGAATATAGATCACAAACTGACTGCTGTATTTTTTCGAGTTATTGGAAAACTATTTGATGACAGGAGCGTAGCATGTGAGTATTCTTTTTTTTCCTGAGGAAAGGGTGAAGAAGCTGTGGGCAATAGTAAGCAAGTGAAGAGAGTGAAGGGGCTGGAGGGGAAACCACCTGCGGAGGAGCAGAGAGCGGTGGGGCCAGAGGAGATGAAAGAGTAAGGTTTTGATAGCTTCCTTCAAAGCCCCTCCAAAAGGTAAAAGTATCCCGGAAGACACACACAACCCCACACTCGCTATATCTAGAAGTAAGCATCCGGTGTCAGAGGAGTTTCTGAGAAAGCACTCTGAGGTACATCAGATTTTTTTTTTAACTCCACTCCTCTCTTCTCTTCAGCAGAACAAGATGTTTCTTTTGTTCTTGAAGCAACTCCCAGACAGGAAGCCAGGGCACGAGATGAAGATCAACTTGTTTCCTTCTTTAAAAAAAAAAAAAAAGTGCCTTTCTAAGATGTCAAGGTTTTAGTGCTCCTACGCAATGTCACCCCAGCCCTCAGCAAATATATTTTAGGACTCACGAGGGAGGATGTTTACATTGATGACGAGCTGGCAAACAGTTTCTGAACAATGTGCTTTTCAGATCAAGGCTCGACCTTTCTGTTATATACAGAAGAGAAGAGAAGAGAAGAGAAGAGAAGAGAAGAGAAGAGAAGAGAAGAGAAGAGAAGAGAAATGCCTTTCGTAGTACAAACGCACCCTTGATATTTATGCACAGCCACGACGGGGCTAATCAATCATCAATATGCAACTGGTTATAGCCTCACACACGCTCACGCAGAGCAGAAAGGTCAAAAGACATTTGTAGGCCTAAATTAAATATGGAAGATGATACTTTAGAGCCACTCTTTTACCCTGTCTCCAATTCAAACATGCTCTATTTACATAAAGCCATTTACAGTACAGCAGGAGCACTGAAATCTAATGAAAAATGTGATTGTAAATAAATGCATTATGAAGAAAAATAATAGGTAAAAAACTGTGAATTTAAATGAAAATATGCATGAAAGAAAATGATAAATATACATATAAAAGGGGAGCTTTTTTTCTCGTTGCAGCATATTTTTCTTTTACTAACACAATTAATTTTGGGAATATTTTTGGATGCCTCTGCATCACTGCAATTTTTTTTTTCACCAGCACTGATCATTAAGCTGTTATCCACTTTTACAAGCAATGTCTATTTATTTATTTTTATTTTTTTTTAGGACACTGAGAAATACCTCCTTCTCCAAGTAGAAACAAAGCAGGTTTTTCTACACGCTGCGCTCGGCGTGTTACTTCAGAAATAAAAAATATATATTTTTACCCATTTACAAATTAATATACAGTCACATTTGAGCTTTCTCTCGTTTTATCTGCCTCTCGCTCTCACTCGTGCTGTATCTTGTTGACTTTCTGCCAGTGGTGAATGTTGATTTCTGTCTGTTATGAATCCAAACTGCTGTCAACACTCTGCGGGTGTCATCGTAACATACTAATCTTCCCTCTTTGTCCCAAAGGCGCAAAGTCAAATCAGAGAGAAATAAAATAAGGGAGGTGGGGGAAGAAGAAAAAAGTGGATGAACGGATATTGAGAGCGAGAGAGAGCGAGTGAGAGTGGTCACATCACACAGCACTGCAGGAAGTCTTCCTCCAGTCAATCATAACCGCCAGCCTACTCAGCTTCCTGCGCAGCAAATCTCATTTGCTGCCTCTTCTCCCTCGCTGGTGTGACTATAAAGGGGGATGTGGGGATAATGTGCATTATTACTTTTATCCAATGTAAGTGAGGTGGGCCAATAATCGTGCAATGTTGGAGTTTCATTGTTCCCAGCTGCTGCGATCATTACTAAACGTCAGGGAGATGCAACATTTCCTGTCGACTTAACGACAGTAATCACTTCCCTCTCCCTGCGCACTCTCTCCCTTCGCTCCGCTGAATACTCTACCACCCAGCCCAGCCCAGCGAGGTGCAGAGATGAGGCTTCTTCATCATCTTTATTGGATTCCTCGTCCAAACCAAATCACAGTAAACACGCACTGCATCATTTTCCCATATTTTCTCATATAGACTGACTGCCTGACTGCAGCTGGTGGAATTATTGGCTAATAATAAACTTCTCCATCCGCTCCTAGAAATCTTTCTGTGCGAGTTACAGAACCTGATGCACTCCCGTGTTAGTAGTTCTTCAGACAAAAACCAAATTAAAAAGGAAAAAAAAGCTGTCGTGAGCAACGTGGAGGAGCTCAGTAAAAAGTTGACTGCCTTTCTTTGTTGCTTCCCCTCTATCTTCTGTTCCCTATCTCTCTCTGTGTGTCTGTCAGGCAGGTGAATGCCCTGCAGACAACACACCAACAGTCTGACTTGATTTTCCGAAGGTGTTTTTGGGTTGGCAGTAGCTTCACAGGTATCACAGCTGAAGTGAGAGAAACAGAAAACGATCTGAGGGAAATGGTGAAGTTTTGATAAGTTGCAGATACGTTTTTTTTCTTGTCTATTTGCTGAAAAATAAAATTAGGACGGGTTCATTTTCACCACTTTCATTTAGCACTCGTGTTGGTGAACCGCAATTGTCTTATAAATTACAAGACGATACATTCTACTTTTCATAGATTTGGTTCATTCAGACACAGTAATGCTCATGCAAAAATCTCAGTATCTTGCAGTATAATCAGAATAGATGAAGTGCGCTCTTTACAGTCTCACAGTACCAAATGTGTGACTTCCACCCTCTTTTATAACTGCTGACAATATGGTGCCATTTCTAATGCATCTGGGCCGTAGCAAATCTTTTACCAGCACAGTGCATTGCACCATACGCTGGGAACAACGATGAACCACTGAGGCAGATGTCATTTACGACGCGCTCCATCATCACATGTAAACATCCCCACTCTTTCACTTAGACAAAAACACACACACACCTTGTTTTTGCCTTATGGTACAAGTGGCCGTGGGGAAACGGGGGAAGGTGTGTGTGTGTGTGTGTGTGTGGGGGGGGGGGGGGGGGGGGGGGGGGGGGTGTTGGGCGGGGGTGTCTCTCTTCCTCATTCGAACAAACATTCCTCTGCATTACTGCCTCCCCCTCCCCTCGGTACGCGTGTTCATTTTAAACCTAGCCCGGCTTTTGATCTGAGCCGCGTATTGTACTCCTGCCTGCTGCCCTGGCTCCCAACACCCACATACGGGGTGTAAAGAGAATTATTCATTGTTTTCACCACACAACAAAAGTGTTGGAGCTCAAAGAGCAGCTGCCTTCACATAGTTAATTTAACGTTGCTGGGTTTCCGAGCCACAGTGACGATCCGAGGTGTCCTGCTCGTTGTTTTTCCATTACAGAGGTGTGCTTATTAAAAATAGATGGTGGGGGAAACTTAGCCAAACGCAATGGATTTCAGATCAAAATTCGACCGAAGCAAATAAACTGTTATACTCTTCATCATTTAAATTCATAAGGCGGTTGCAGGTCTCTTAAACCAAAAAGGTAAATTATTCTAGCTCCCTGATGACTTCTGAAAGATACATTTAGTTAATTAATCCTTTTATTTTCTATCTTTCACGTTAAAATGCCTAATATTTCCTGCTTCCAGGTTGGTTTGCCCTCATATTATATCATTGTAAATTATTTAATAAAGTTGTGTTATTTTAATTGGACCAAACTTGCTCTTCCCTCTGCAAAGGTGAAGTAAAAGTAAAGAAAATAATCTTAAGAATACTGGATTTTGCAACACTGATTTCTTTGGAAGGATCCCGGGATTTGGTACCAATTAAAAGAAAACAGTACTGCATTGGCAAATTTTCTAATATTTACACCAATTTAACAAAACTTGAGAATATTTATTTAACAAATACAGAAATATTGTTTCAACTGTTCTTTTAAGGAAAATTCTCCAGACCTCAACAAGGAAATTTAAACTATACATATCAGTGCAGCTGCACTTTGTTATTTTTGTTTTTGTTAGTATTCAAGATATAAAGTGAGTGCACAGCTGCTGCATGTAGACCTACTGTCCCAAAACAATGCATTTGTTTACAGAATAATTGAACTAAAGTACAAATTTATTTGGACTAAATTGGAATCATTGGACTCATTGGAAATCGGTGAAATACTAAAAGGCCTACAATATAAAGCATTACCAAATAAAAGGCACTGTTTTCTGCACAAAGGATAAGAGACATGGGCCTCTCCCCTCTGGGGCAAAGAACACAAAATAGTGCTAATTGAGACAGGACAGACAGTAGCTGGCAGCAGCGCTCATCACTGCAGTTCACTGCTGAGGAGAGGAGAAGCAGCTGAAAGCCTATGCCAGATCTCCTCATGCACCACTGATTGCAACTACTTGGCCTGATTTTGGCCTGGACTAGCTTTGCGCTTTTGTGTCCCAACTCACCGCCCAGTGCCCAGTCCCTGCTGCCACTAGCCCATTACTTGGTGCTCAGCGCCCAGAGGTGGGCTGTCCTGGAGTCCCGCAGGCTTTCACCCAGCGCAGACGAAGGGGTTTGTGCCAGCAGTTAAAGATGTGCAGTGGTGTGCACCACGAGCTGCAAGAACTGATCACCAACTTCACAAAAACAAACAGTGACACCCACAGTCAGGAGATCAGTTGTGGCTGGCTAACTGGTTTACAACGACACGAAGCTCAAGCGAAGGGTTATGTCCTCAATGGTGATTGCAGGAGCCAAAATTATTAGGGATTGCAGTCTCTGATATTTCTTTTTGTTTTAGTCAACCCCATCTAGTAGCTGTAATGAATGGGACATAAGAATATAAATGTACGTGAGATCAGAGAAATAGTCTTTGACCTCTCATTCCCTAGGGTAAACTGCTCCGGATAGTCCTGTTTTATTTTTCATGCAATACTTATTTACAGTTAGGTTTAAACTTCTGAGACTTCTATTTATTTATGATAAAGAGCCCAGGTTTAGTTTAGCAGGACATAAAGTCAAGCTCTATATGTAATACTGATAATTCAGTTCAGCAAAGGAACACATCAGCTGATACCTTTCTACTCAACCTGCAGTCAAATCAGTTGCAGCTTCCTGTGCAAGCCGCTTTGCAACCCGCCTCCACCCTCAAGCTCTTCCATTTCATGCTGTATCTGATCTAATCAATGCCACGTCTGTTGTAACTGATGCCGGATCTCTTCTGCACCAGAAGTCTTACTGCTGCTCTCCCATTCCACATATGCCCATGCAAAGCCAAGAACAGAGCCATGCCGTGAAATGACAATTACTGCAGGTGGAGAAAGTCTTCTTTTGAGTGATATGGTATGAATTATATGTTTTAGGCAACTGTTTCTTTAAAATGCAGTTCATGTTGAGTATAGAGTCATTTTTACCATGACTGTGATCAGAAATAATCATTACAATGAATTTCCTGCAATCATACTTACGGAAACAGAATCTGATGTAAAACAGAAAAGCAAAAGCAGGCGAGGCTGCCCATCGTTTCACTGCAGTGTCAAACTAATGCAGTAGATTTCAGTAAATATGATAATTCTGCATACTGTCAGCTGGAACAACAACCTTGCCGTAACTTCAGTCCATCACAGAGAACTAGTCGGTTGCTCAAGCTGTCAGAAAGTTTGCTGCTACACAGTCCCAGCAAGGCAGCATCTTGTAACTTCACTTATTCTGTTCCTGTGCCAGACTCCTTCCCGAGCCAAACTAGGAAATGAGACTCTCTCTGAACCTGGTAGACTGAACAGAATGTGAGAATTGACAGGTATAGCAGCATCTGCCAAACTGTGAGGCTTCCTGCCTCTGCCATCCCATCACACTCAGGATCAATCTCCATGACTCACTGAGCTCATATCCACATGCCGTTTCCTATCAGCTGGGAAGTTAATGTACAGGTTAATTATCCAGGCAACTCTGTTTGGAGAAAACAGAATCGGAGCCAAGTGAGGTTTGTTAGGCCAGCATTGTTGTTGTCATGCGTGATATTCTTGAGTTACCACTCCTCTCGGCTTGTGATAAATCAGCTGATAAAGAAACGCCAGAAAGCAAGTATCATTTCCAAGGCGGGTGACTTGATGGCCTGGACAAATGAAGGCAGATGTTGTAAAAATCACTCAGCAGCTGCTTTTAAGTCTACAGTAAACACCAACAAATCAGCAGCCAAATACTGTTTGTGTAGAGAATGTAATTTGTCGTTTTCATGGTAAAGAAGCCCCTGCACTCAAAGAGACCTGAGATATTACCATTTCATGATTCGCAAATCAATTTTTACACGCACTATGAGGCCTCTTTTGTCTTCACCCATCTCCGTCCTACGCTGCATGTCACATTACCGCCACGTATTGTCAGATCACCAGGAGAGGATGAAGACGCTTCCATTTTCTTTGCTTTTAAACTATATAGCAAACAGTGCAGTTTTAAGTAGCATTATTTACCATTTCTAGCTTCTTACAGGGTTTTTTTTTCTACGTAACCCCGTTTGACCTGCTCAGCTCCACTGTTCCTCCTGCAACGAGCCTGATCACAGCTCAGTGCATCACAAAGCATTAGCCTGTAGATGAAAGGCGGTCTACAGTAGGATTAGTAACTGTTGTACATGCCCCAATGACTGAGGAATGCTCTCCTGCTCCACTCAAGGACAGGCTCAAACACTCCAGACTTCACTACGTCTTCAGCAAAAAGGACGGCACTTTCAGGTCTAGGCTGCTGTGTGAGTTCTTACTGAAAGCCTCGTGGAAATGCTCACGTGCATATACTCTGGAGGATTCGCATTCAGTATTCTTCGGAGAGTGACCATGAAAGAAAGGAAAATCTGAAAAGAAACGCATATAAAAGAGCACTTACAAGTAAATGAATCTTTAATTTCTTTCCTCACATTTGTCTGCTTTTAATAACCACAGCCGCCTGGGGCTCTAAACTTCAATAAGCGATGACTGCTACAATCCCGGTATCACAAGACAAGCCTCTTTTTCTTCATCATTGTTAAAAGTGCTTTGATGAAGCCACATTGTCTACATCAACTAGCAGGGTGGTAGAATTTTTTTTTGTATCAGCTATCCTTATTTTACCTTTAAGTTCAGATCAGTAAGAATGGGCATGGCTCTGAGCACAGCCGAGCCTTAGTAGCCAAAGCCTCATTAAGATGCAGACACGGGAGTATGCTAATTTTACCCTACATCCTAGAAAAGTAAAAAGACAACAAAAAGGGGCTTCATTAAAGAAGACCATGCATTATTCAGAGAGCAGCAGGCCAGAGGAATGGCTTAAGGCCAATTATCCTCTGCTGGAATCTTCCCCTGGCTCGCTTCTATGCTCCACATTCAATGTCTCTCTGTTTTCTTTATGTATGCATATGCTAATACATAGTTGCTAGTTTATTAGGTACATCTAGCAAAGAATTCAACAGTAAATTCTATGATGAGGTAAGATGTTCAGTTTTAAATAAAACTGCTGAAGAGCAGTATTGATTATATTAATTTGCTGGGGATGGTGGTGGTGGTGGAGATGTATTTTCTTACTGTTATTTAGTCTTCCCTAATAAATTTCGGTAGGGTGAACAAAACAATAAAGCAGCCAGTGTGTTACAATTTAACAGCATGGCTGACACTATAAACCCATGAAGCTACCTCAACAAAAATGACATCCTTCTAGCTTCATTAATGTACAATTTATTAGAAAACTGCTCTATCACTCTGTATAAAGTTTAGCCAGTACGGCTAATAAATGGGCTTAGTTACACAGAGCCTAGAGGCTCATCTACCAACCGTCCGCTTGCTAGGGAAAAGTACGTATTTGCTGATGCACAGTCTGATATCTCTGTGTTAGGGTAGTTCCTACATCATCATAACAGTGTTGGTCCAGGACCACTATTTCAACTGGCCAATGAGCATTTAGTTAGCATTCGCCAAGAAATTATCCAATACTATTAAAAACTTTTACAAGCAAATCAACAATACAACAATAACCTAAATTTGGCTAACAGTAAACCTAACTTGATAATATACTTGTTATATCGCAGAAACTATTTTTTTAAATACCTGAAATGCTTACCATTTGCTCTAGAAGAGATTTTTACACAAACAAAAGTATTTTTTTCCTCCAGTTGCCAAAGCTATGACATCACAGCAACGTGATTGGTCAGTTGCAGTTTTGATCCCAGTATTATACCAAAAACTGTTTCCCGATGTTTCTATGCGTTTTGAATGTCTACTATCACTGGAAGGGCTTATATATAGCAGATTACCTGGTTCTCAAGTGTCTTTATGACCCTGCATACATACGCTGTATTCATTATGATCGATCCCGTCCTTTTGAGCGACTTAAAATATCTTTATATAAACGTGATGTTCTATTTGTTGCAATTTCTGCTGCCTCCGTGGCCTTTCTTTAAAAAAAAAAGAAAGACATTTTTAATGTCAATGAGAATTTTACTTGTGCTTGTTTGTGTGTCTATGTTATTATGGGAAAAATGTGGTATAACATATTTAGCAGGAGCTGCCAAAGGTGTAGTTTTGAGTGTACGACACAATCACAATATGTTATCGGTGCACAACAAACATCAAAATGAAAGAAGCTGCAGCTTGTGTAATTCTATGGCCAGACTCTCTCTAATATCTAATCAAGCATTTTAATGAATAGTTCAGAATAAAGCAGAAAAGCACTCCAGCATGCAATCCTGCTTTTCTCTTTATTGATTCATTCTGTAATTGGTTATATTGGTTATTAGACAACACAGTAGTAAAAATATAGCACAGCCACAAAACTTCAACAAAAAGTTGACTAATTACACAAATTTACCAAATATTGAAACTAAAATTAGTCAATTTTTTTTCTGATGCTTTGTACTTTGCTGCTTTTTCACCATAGGAATTTATTTTGATTCCAGAAGTATGCCAAGAAAATATCCGCCACATAATTACATCATCCATGCTTACATGTTCTTCACACCAAATTCAACATCCAACTGTCATAGCATAAACTGACCAGTCAGTGCTTTCTAATCTTCCATTGTCCAATTTTGGTGAGCCTCGGTTTCCTTTTCTTAACTGAAAGGAGTTGTAAGGTAAAGACACTACAATAACAGACTGTAAACTTTGTTGTAATGAGCAGTTATGTGCTACTCTTACATTTGTTTTCCTATCAGCTCAAAGCAGTGTGACTATTTTTCACTGACCTCTGGTGCGCACTGGATATTTTCTCTGTATGGCTGAGAGGGGAAAATCCCAGCACATCACCAGCAACCATGCCACATTTCTTCCCCATTCTGATGCTCAGTTTGAACTTCAGCACGTCCTCAGGAGTAGGTCTGCGTATCTACCGTAAATGCACTGAGTTGCTGTCATGTGACTGTCTGATTATATTTTTGTGTTAATGAGCAGTTCTACCTAATGAAGTGGCTGGTGACTTTAGCACGACTAAAGTACTGAGAAAGTTCATCATTTTAAACTAGCGCACATTTACAGTCTGGTACATTTTGCTGAGAAGTTCACAGAAAGAAGCAGAGTTGGTGGACGTCACTGCCAGAACACACAGCAGGAGGAGGTTGCAGCTAGAATACACAGCTGCTGGGACACAATTTATTAACAGTGGAACATAGGGAGTTGTGTGTTTGTGTGAGCAGAGAGAGAGAGGAAGTCATGTGGCAACAGCCTGTCCTTCTGTCAGTCATCCTGTCACAAGACTTGCAAAGTGTGTCCCATTGTGTCTATGTGTCTGCGTGTCGCTGTGTGTGCGCACGCATGATGCAGGCTTTTCATGAATCTAGCTGTAAAGTAAAGGTAATTCAACAGTTATCAATTTGAAGCAGTTTCCCAGCCGTCTCCTTCACTTTAGTCAGATTCTTCCAGTGTTTCCAGTCGCATTTAATTGTCCCAGCAAGATCATGTGTGTGTGTGTATGTGCGTTTCAGTGTGTTTGTCAAGCCTGGGCCCGCTCCTGGGCCTGTTCAGTAATGAGAGCAGACAGTGCATCGGCAGCAGAACCCCAGACCTGTCTGCTGCATTGGAGATATATGGGGTGACTGGACATCTGAACCCTGTTTGAGACACATAGACACACATACACAGACACACTCAGTGTATATGCATGCATGCTAGTTCACACAAACCAACATCCCTAGGGACAGGCGTGGAAAGGCAGATGAGGACATTTATCTCCCAGTCACCAGAGGTTACAATACCAGCCAGAGGACCAAACAAACAAACATAGCCTTTGTGTCAGTATTCTGACTTCACTTTTAAGAAATCTGTGGGGAAAATCCAAAAACATCTTTACACTGGAAAACAGAAGTTTGGCTGGAACCTGATGGGGAAAAAAATTCGCTTCAAAGAAATAATGACTTGGTTTGTTTTTCTTTTTCTTAATATAGAAAATGAATTCTCGACATTTCTGGTAACCAAGTTACTGAAAAAAAACACTAGACAGCAAATTAAACAGTGTCATAGAAGTGCACATCTATACGCATTTTATGAGAAAAATAAGAGGCATCGAGCTTTTGATCTATCAAAGTGAAGTGTTATAAAGTGTTAAAACAAAGATGCCGATCCTGTACTACACATAATCAAGTCACAGCTGAGTCTAAAATTATTAATATTTATACATAAATGGTTAGTCAGTTCAAGTCGCTTTCATTTATAGAAGACACTTATAATTACCAAACCCTTGTGATTTTACATCTCTTCATGCTGTAAGTCTAAAAATCATCATCAACTGAACAATTGAGCAATGAGTAGTTTATGGCCATCTGAAGCCTGTTCCCTCATTAATCCATGACAAATTCATTCACATGAGGTGTGAATGAATGAGGTCCAAAGAGATTCTGATGCAAGTAAAGTAGGCTATCATTAGAAAGAAAACCAAAAATAGACTTATAAAAGAGATAGTTCAGCTGGGTTTTTTTTAAATGTAAAACATTGAACATGCATCACTCTGTATCATTGGGTTAACTGATCTACTTTCCATTCACAAAGGATAGTCCAGGATATACTACATTAACAGAAGAAGCATAAAAGCACCTCTTCCTAGTATCTAGAGAATTCAAACCTATATGACTGCCATGTGCATACTTGTGGGTCAATTGACGCAGTTAGAAAGCTTCCTAAGCAAAACTGACCACACCCCAAGAGTCACTGATATTGGATCTTCTTCATTGGCCACCTGATCATAATCCAATAGGGCATGCTTTCCAGTTACCAATAACAAAACTGAATGCAAAGAGACCCACAAATAAGCAAGAACTGAGGACTGGCAGAGCAACTCGAGAGAGGAAGCACAGTATTTACTGATGTGTTTGGTTTCTACACTTCAGGCCATCATTGACTCCAAAGGATTTTTGTGAAGTATTAAAAACAGCTTATAATGAAAATCTTTATAAAGTCAATTTTGCTGTTACTTTAAAGCCTCTGAAAATGGAGTAATATGTAGTTATTATGGTTCCATTTTTTGAAAAAGAAAGCCCTCACAAAAGTTACAACCACTTGAATCATATAATCATGTTACACCCATTACACCAGCACATGGAAGCATCTTTTCCTCTGCTCATGTTTTGAAATTTGCACAAAAACCAATCAGCATCGGAATGGAAACATACCTCCTGTCTGTCTCTCACAGGCAGACACTACCAGGGCTCTGTACCAACTAACACAGTCATACTAATTGACTAGGCATGGGGGTCCAGAGCATGAGCTTCTGCCAAAAATGTGCAGATTCAGAAGCACATGAACCTCGGCAGTGTCCCTGCCACATTTCCCCCAAAGACTTAAAACACACAAAAAGCCCCGATACACCTGGTAAACATGAGGTTTATATAGACAACATAATGCTGAGATTTAACTGAGTTTATAGATATGTCTATCAGTATATTCAAATATCTGAAGATAGTTTGAATGATGTAATGTAAAAAAAAAAAAAAAAAAAAAAAAAAAAGGAGAAAAAAAGGTGGTTTGCCAAAATGTGCCCTAACCTCCAGGCTGCTGAAACTTCAATTAGTCCTATGAAATCACCAGTGTCCTGGAATCATAGATAAAACTAGCAGGGAGTTGGAATTCCTGCTCCTATCCTCCCTTCCAGGCAATTTTCAGCCAAAATCTGGACTGACGATTAAGTGGGATTATGTGCTCTATAGCGAGGTTTAGTGACAACCATGTCCTGTGCTCAAACCCAGTGAGAGGGTGTGAGTCCAGGAGTGTGCGTGTGTACGTGTGCAGAAAGGGAGAGCAGAGGAGAGCGAGCTTTTGTTCCAACTGAGCCCCTAATTAGCCAGGCTAATTGAGCTGTTAATTGATCTGTTGTCTTAATTAAACATCTCCCGACGCTTCTTTGCTCCTTGTAGTTGGGAATCTGAGGGATATGTGTGTGTGTTTGTGTGTGTGTGTGCGTGCAGGAGTGTGGAACGCAGAGGTAGCTAGCCCAAACAGATGATGATAATCTGAGCCGGCTGATGACTCCATTAGACACTTTAGTTTGGGGCTAAAGCTATCATTATAGGTTTGTCTGGGGTTATCATGGTGCTGAAATGCATTTAAAGTAGAATCTGATTACATTAATCTATGCAAGATGTACTTTGATAAAGCTGCCAATTTCAACAAAATCTGTTGACTGACAGGCAAAGACTTCATCACTTATTCAACCAAATATGACCTTTTGTTCAGAAAACAGCCCCAAAGCTGGGGTTTTTGTTGTTGTTAATGTTAGCGCTTAAGTTTAACTCATATTTTTTCATTTCAATATGAATGCAGATCAGACTATAAAGAAAGAAACATCCTTGGCTACAGTAAAGAAACATAACACTATCTTTATACAGAAAAGATGCATTTGGTGAGCCGCTGACAGGTTCATTTAATTTCTTTCAAGCTCTAATTACTCCTGAAATCAAGGTAAGTTTATGCAAAACTGCAGTAAAAGGGGACAGTTAATTGCAAAGTTGCAATGTGGATAGCTGCCTGGAAAAGTCCTCTCTTGAACTATTTTTCTGCCACATTTCTTCATCTGCTTTAAATGAACAAATGTAGAACACAAAAGTTAATTCAGGTTTTGCTAAATACTGCCCTAAATGTTCCACATAAAAGCCCCAGTGCTACTAATAACAACAGCAGAGCCAAAAAATATCAAACTTTTTTTTTTTACGTCTGTAATCGTTTTCGTATGGGCTCACAGATTCAGTATTTGTTGCTATTTGGTATTATACCGCGCCCTCCGTCAGCCTCCTGTTTTCTTCCTGATTTCATTTTATTCAATTTTGTTTTCAGTCCAACTCTGTAGAAAAGTGGTCATTTCCTCTCTTAGCACATATATACACACACAGGAGAGATATGATAGTACCTGGAACATACTGTGTGTCCTTTTTTTTGTTAGTGTAGGTGTGTCTCCATGTGTGTGGCTACCAAGGGGGAGGATGCAAAGCGCAGATGCTAACTTTGTCATCTGCTTGGATTGGGCGGTGGCAGATGGCGCTTCGGGGCGCTTGCGACACCGGTGTTTCCGAGCAGGCTGGGGAGCACATGAAAGGCAGGCTTTGTCGCCATGTGGCCAGCGGGTGTCAACAAGGATGTGATGAAGTAAGACCAGTGGCATGAGGAAAGGAGGAGGGGGGGGAGGAGAAAGGCATCATGAAACTCTCACCGACATAGAATGATTAATTGAGTATGGTAATGGTTAACCAGCATGGAGTGATTTTGTCTTCCTGGGAATGTTGCACAGATTAAGTGAAGCGTTTGACTGAGCTGACCCTTGTGCTTAATGGGTGGAACACAAACTTGGGTGGAGATGCAGTTTATAAAAACAAAACCAAACTCAAATTAATTTGGGATATGTTGAGAAACATTTATCTAAAGCTTTTGATTGATATCTCTGTGACCTCACCAAACTATTTAACCACTCTCTGCCAGACAGAAGACATTAACACTATGTACTGCACAATAACAAAGCATTAGAACTGCTTTGAATATTCATTCTTAAGATAAAATAATAAAACTGCTAATCACCATCATCTTTAATAATTTTATATGAAACGACATTATATCAATAGATGACAAAAAACAACCATTTATATGTGGAGCTTTTTCTGTTTTTAACCAGTGTGCTTTTTCTTGGGTTTTCAATAACAAAGCAAGCCAAGCACACCATGGCAGATGTCACATACATACTCTGGACTATTAAAGAGGTTACCATGGCAGCACAGCGTGGTCACACACACTGACAAATCTATTATAGCTGTAACCACTGTATGCCATATTAAAGACAGTAAATTTCAGTCTGTGAGCAATGTATAATAAATGGAAAAATGTCCCACACTGAAAAGAAATGTGTTATTATGTGAAAGTATAGTTTAAAGGTTTTCCAATTCAACATGTAAACACACATTCATACTGTGACAGAGTTAATCATGCTGAGTGGCTGTTAGCTCTAGAAGGTTGGTTTTCTCTGTATAAAGTTGTAAGAGGTTTAGCTTGTGTTTCATTGATCTGAAATAATATTAATCAAAAACATGTTTTAACCCAAAACAAAATCATTCCTACACCTAACCAGCAGTTTCAGGCAAGACAAAGTGAATCGAGAGCATAGGTAAAACTAAACAGCAAGTGGAAACCAAATTAAAACCCCAAACAAGATAAAACCACATTCTCTTTGCTGGAAAACCCACTAAAACTTAACATCACCACAATCGACCCCCCAACATGTCTGCATGCTGTCATCACTCATTGTGTTTTTCTACAGAAGTTTGTGCATTAAGGCACGGATGGGAAAAGACCTGCTGCATGTTTCTCAGCAATATCAGCAGCAGCTGACAGAACTAGTTGTCACAATACTAAAATTTGAACCTTGATAACCAGGAAACCGTTTGTGATACCATGGAGGATGGGACATAATATTGTTGTAAATAAAGATTAGAACATTGATGATCTGTGCAAATGTATTAAATTTTCTTCTTTCTATATAGAAAGATTCACAACAGAGCTACAGCCGTGTTCATTTCCTGGGTTTCTGGTGACTTGGTGTTGTATTTTATTGCTGATCAAATAATCAAATAGACTTGATAACGTAGATTGCCACTGTTTCTGCCCAGGCCCCGACAGACTTTCCTCAACTTCTACTAGGGACTTTGGGTAAACGAAGCACTTTCCTGTTAAATTAAAACTGTCTATTAATATTACAGATGGGCATTATCATTTTATTATTAGCCATAGCCACTAGCCGCCACTTTAACAACATCTTAACAGATGGCTAGTGTTGGTAAATGCTAATAGTTAAGCAGCTAACATTAACAACTGCCAGCTTAACATTTATGATAACAGTTTAATAGCAAAATGACTTCATGAAGATCTTGATAGTCGTTAACATACTTTTCCAAGTTTTTTGCGCTGCTGTTCATGTGTTCAGCTGCTAGTGAGGGGAGGGGCTGTGTGAGGTTTTGTGTCAGCTGGAGGAGGTGAACATGGCACTGTTAGTATCAGTACTGTTGTAGGTGAGTATATTATGGAAAAGTAATTTTTAGTATCAGTTAGCTTCAGGGTATCTGTATTTTTTATAACACTGTATAGGTAGACAATGGTACTTAAAAAATATCAAGTACTGCAGATGCATAATTTTCGTATCAAAAGGTACCATAAATATCGATTCTGGTGACATCTGCAGACAGAACAGCAGTATTTAACATCATGAGATGAGAACACACTAACTGTTATGTTTATAAGCTTCACACTTGTCTGGGATGATAAATTTATAGAACTGTACAGCAAAGTTTCACATACAGCAGCTGCACTGACAGCATTTCCATTGCAACTGGATGCTTGTCAGTGCAGGCAGATCTGGCTCTATGATTTAGAACTTCCCTCTGTGTTGTGCCACAAGTTATCAGTGAGAACTAGCCAATAGGATTTAGCATCAGAAGGAGAAGTGCAGTATATCAATGTTCACATCAGCAGAGAGGAAGACTGCATAGCAGCTTGCTATAGTGCAATGTTGCACATCTGAACTGTTCCCTTTTATCAACGGTGACGCCAAATCTGCTCTGTTTATGATAGATATGACCACAACTGTAACTCACAGCTTTCTGGTTTCTATCTTCGGTGTTACAGACAGTCAAACGTCAACATGTCAGTAATATTTCCTCATGTCAGGTAATGTACAACTGCTTTCCTAGCTAATAATTCACTCGGCTTTGCCGTATGAAAAACACAGTGCAAGTGTTGGGGCCTGATAGGAACTGTTCTCTAATGTCAGGGCCGGAGGGTTTTGTGCTCAGGCATTCGTTACACTTAATGTAAACAGATAAAGTTGGTCAAGTGTGCTCTACTGGAACACATTATGCATGTCAAAATAGGGTGCACTAAAAGGTTTTCTACTTATGTGTTCTTATGTTTTTAGTATGGAAGTGCCAGGGTCAGAAAAGAGGCATGAACGGCATCAGTGGGAAACATGCCCAATATATACACATACAGATATAGATATAGCGAAAGAGAGAGAGAGGTGTAAGGTCACAGAAAGTTCAAGCTCGCCCACAAGTATCAAGCATGTTTCCCCTGGAAAATGACAATTACATTAGCTTTTGTAAATGAAGGTTGCTCATGTGTCTTGTAGATGTATACTTGAATGTTTAGTCTGTCATAGGGATGTGTCCAGTGCCAGTAAATTAGTGATGGAGATGGTGCATACAGAGCCACATGGCCGGCTGTAACCGGTGAGTGGGTGGGGAAGGAGGAGAAAACAGGAAGTCATTATTACACTTCCTGCAGCTGCTTTACACCTACTGACCACATGGTCTGATTGGAATAAATTCAGTAATAAACTTAATATTAACAGGTGTTCCTCTCCACAAGCACAAACACATGCACATGATTTTTTGCCACATGCCTCACTGATTTTTTTTTTTTCCCCCAGAGAACTATTTCTGAGTTTGCAAAATGAGGAAATATCCAAAATTACATCCGTTCACTTAGAAGAGCCATTCACTAAGAACGGGAAAGTCCATTAGACTCCAGAACAGAAGGAAACAAGTCCAAAACGAGTCTGCATATGTGGGTGGAATGTGTGTGTTGTGTATGTGTGTACGCGTGTGTGTGCGTGCATTCATGGCGTTCTGCCTGTGTGCGTATATGCTTGTGATTGAGTCAGGGTGCATTTCTCTGTTTGAGGGAAACTTTGACAGCCTGGTGTCTTTGTTCTAAAGTTCAGACAAGGAAGCAGATGGCTCCTCTCAGTATGACTTAGCAAGCTAGCTAGCTGTAGAGAGGAACTTCACCGCCTCTCTTGGTGCCACTGATAGTGCAGTATCAAGGCCAACCCAAGCTATAGATTAAGCCACAGCAAGCCAATGGTTTACTTTAACCAAAAAGGTGAACAATATGTAACTAAAAGAGGTTTCAAATTGTCGCTTTTTATGCTACTTTAGCTGTGTAGTTGTATATACAGTGATTGAGATCTGTGGTAGATTATCATCTGGGGCAATCCTTTCTGCTTAATTCTATTATGTATTAAAATGAAAGCTGTGTATTGTGTAAATCGCTCCTGCAAACAAAACAGGAATGCTGCCCGGTAATACAAGAAAGGCCACAATGACGTAAAACAGAAGAAAAAGAATAGAATAGAATAGAATTCAACTTTATTGTCATTGCACATGCACAGGTACAGGGCAACGAAATGCAGTTTGCATCCATCCAGAAGTGCTTTAGTGATATAGATATATTACAATATATATTAGCAATAATATAGATATGTAAGTAAAGGACAGCAGTAGGAGAAAATTATGTTTTTATATCAGAAAAATGTGTCACAGGCTGGGTCTCTGACCCAGCGCTCTGAGTTCATTTTGTATTCGTCTCATTTTAGATATGTGATTAGTTTGTGTCATTCCTATTTAGCTTTAGTTAAGGAAAGGCAGTTATTATTTATTGTTTTCTTGGTTTCTATGTTTGAGTTCTTGTATCGTTCATCACGTGTTAGGTCTGTTAAGTTTCAGTGTTTCCTGTTTTATTTTGAAGGAGTCGTGTGTTCTTTGTTCATTGTATTTAGTTTCACTTCCCCTGTCCTGTCATTAGGTTCATGTCAGTCAGCTGTTCCTCCATGTGTTCCCACTTCCCCTAATCACCTCCTGTGTATTTAAGTCCTGTGTTTTCAGTGTGTCATTGTCAGATCGTCTGCTTTGTTTGCAAGCCAAGAAGTTGCGTCAAGTCTCCTCATGTCAAGTCCATGTTCCTGTTGTAGGCTTTATTATGTGAAAGTATAGTTTAAAGGTTTTCCAATTCAACATGTAAACACACATTCATACTGTGACAGAGTTAATCATGCTGAGTGGCTGTTAGCTCTAGAAGGTTGGTTTTCTCTGTATAAAGTTGTAAGAGGTTTAGCTTGTGTTTCATTGATCTGAAATAATATTAATCAAAAACATGTTTTAACCCAAAACAAAATCATTCCTACACCTAACCAGCAGTTTCAGGCAAGACAAAGTGAATCGAGAGCATAGGTAAAACTAAACAGCAAGTGAAACCAAATTAAAACCCCAAATAAGATACAAACCATATTCTCTTTGCTGGAAAACCCACTAAAACTTAACATCACCACAATCGACCCCCCAACATGTCTGCATGCTGTCATCACTCATTGTGTTTTTCTACAGAAGTTTGTGCATTAAGGCACGGATGGGAAAAGACCTGCTGCGTGTTTCTCAGCAATATCAGCAGCAGCTGACAGAACTAGTTGTCACAATACTAAAATTTGAACCTTGATAACCAGGAAACCGTTTGTGATACCATGGAGGATGGGACATAATATTGTTGTAAATAAAAATTAGAACATTGGTGATCTGTGCAAATGTATTGAATTTTCTTCTTTCTATATAGATACATATCTTTGTTTGCAAGCCAAGAAGTTGCGTCAAGTTTCCTCATGTCAAGTCTCCTCATGTCAAGTCTCCTCATGTCAAGTCCATGTTCCTGTTGTAGGTTTTTAAGTTAATTTAGCTCACCCAGTTTAGTTTATCGTTAGCCTTGCATTTTGCCTTTTGTTTACAGTTATTTTGCCAGCCTCAATAATTGGCTCGTTTTCTGTTATTCAAGTCATGTTTCACATTTTGTTTCCGTCTGCATTTGGGTCCACCCTTCACTCTACACACAGTCAGCCCTGCTGATTGCGACAAAATGTGCTAGCTCCTAACAATCAAAATTACATTTATCTAACAACCTAAGCTCTCCGTATAAACCCAAAGTAGCTTCAGCTGTTCTTTTTTTAATGATTATGTTACTGTTGTAAGCCACGTAACTTTGATCGGCTAATTGACCCACCCCTACGCAATCCCGTCCCCACTCACACAGCCCTCCACTCCCACACTGTTTCCCAAAAATATTGAAGACTCCCACACCAGAAGTCAAGACCTCACATTCCTCTTCTTATTTGAACAAAAAAAACCCAACAACTTCATACGCAGCAGTTATAGTCTACCTCTTATTTTACTCTCACTCTTTCCCCCTTCACAAGACGTTTGGTCTTTAATGTATTTCAGAGAACATCTGCTAACTATCACTGAACCTCATGGGATTTCCATTTAGCCCAGTTAATTACTCTATCAAGCCGGGTTCATTATCATATTCCTCCTCTTTAAAAAAAAACGCAACCGACACTGCGACTGCGCTTGTGCGTATAGGTGTGAGGGTGTGTGCCCAAATGTGTGCGCGCACTCGTGGAAGACTACATGAGCCTGTATGTGCATGGCACCATCTTAAACATATTCCTAATTGCAAGTGGTTCAGCCATAATACTTGTGTTAATGAACCAGAGATGTCTATAGGAGCCAGCTCTGGAAGTCAAGTAGGGAATCTGTTAGTTTACCTCTCTGGGGAGGACACCAAGCTGGTATTAATCTTGATGAACAACAGCGCGGTGACTTCTGCTCGTCTGCTTCATTCCCTGCAGAGGTTAGTCCAGGTGACTGATTGCACTCCATCTACGTCTCACAGGATTTGCACATGAAGGTTTTGATTTAAACATGAGACACCTGCTTGCGTGACAATGTGACATTTACAGTTAAAAAATGGTTTCAGGCACGATAGTTAAATTCAGTCACACTCTTTGAGAAAATAATTCACTTAGGTGCGGATGGAGAGCCTGCATTTGCTGCTACTCTAACGAGCAGGGCATTTTCAATACAAAAACTTTCCCATAAAGATGATTTTGGAAAGTGCAGGGGCAGAAGGGAGTACAGTTTGATTAATGGAGAGAAATTTTTCACCCAGAAGGTCAAATTTCTCCTTCAAGGATCGACAGACAGTCACAAACAACAACCGCAACGAAAAATAATACATCAAAGGAACGCTGACTTTCCTAATATGTATACCAAGTACTTTAAAATGACACCCTTTATAATGACTTTACTGTCATATCATTTTTAAAGAGCTTCCAAGTGAGTGACTATTGTTTTTCTTTCTGGAGGTCACAGGATTTAAAACATCGCCAGCTGTTCTGTTAAACAACCATCCAAAGAAAAACAATCACAGATGCATCTACTAAAATGTATATGAGCTGGAAGGTTGGCAGGATCAGTGAAGTCATCTAAAATTAAACGGTTGCTGGTTACAAAAACAGCGAGAGCTGACCCAAAATGCCATGACAAAGAAAAAATGTAGAAAAAAAACAAGAAGACCAACTAAGATGAAGAAGACTTTCATTACTGCAGTTATTATAATTTAGTAAAAATAACTCCTAATGAGAACAAGGAGGTTATTTTGCTATATACATTTTTTACTTACATATATATATATATACATACATACACATATATATATATATACATATACACACATATATATATATATATATATATCCATCACATGCAATACAGAAACGAGTCAAGAATAGACTTTTTTTTCCAGATGATTTCCTTACTATACAATAATTTTGTAAAGGCCCAGTCTTTGTGTTATTGTTACAGTTTAGTACAGTACTAACCTACTGTCTTTTTAATAAATGCCTCAACACTTTCACTGCACCTAGTCTCAGACGTTTCAAGTACATACAGATGAGCTTCCTTTACTATATGAGGGTCTATATGGCAGTGGGTGTTCGCTGAGTAACAGAGCAGTAAAATCTACCGTTTGATGAGATTAGCTGAGTGGTGTACTTGAAATAACCTTTCATGCGCTGCCATTATTGTATTAATCTATTCTAAAACAATTTGGTTGAATTAATTAGGCCCTACATATTTCAGCAACACTCACAGGCTGCCTGGAAACAGATGGCTCTGAGGGCGAGCCACTCTCCAATGGATGTGTATGGCTGAGGAGTAAAAGAGAAGAAGAGAAATAGTAATGATGAGAAAAGGAGAAGAAGGGGAGGAAAATGGCAGTTTTGAGGGAAGAAAGAAAGTCGGCTTCCTACATCGAAACCTCTGCATTGTCCAGCCGACAGACTGACGAATGAGAGTCAAAGATTGAGCGAGGAGAGACAGAGAAACAGAGAAAGTTGCTCGGGGTCTCAGGTCCTAATGCTTATCAGTTCCCCTGCAGCTGACAGGAGATTGGTAGCTTAACAACAGTTGGGCAAAGAAGGCTATTATCTCAATCCTACAGTGTTCTGGATGGGTTCAACCTTGAACAGCTTGTAGATGATGAGCCTATCCATATGGTGTTTAAATCGCTCAGCGTTTCCTCAGCCATTAACCTTCAGGACACCTTGCACTTGTCCTCCACGATGACTGACAGCTCCGCACAGATTTCATAAAACATTCCCACTATTGAGTACAATTTCATATGTACATAATATAGCGAAAGACATCACGACCACAGATTTCCAACCGTGTTTCTGTCATTCGGCTTGCATCTTGGCACGTTAAAAAATAACTTTATTACTTTAAAATAACAAACTAAAGCATCTTAGTTTTAGAACTCAGTAAAATATTTGAATATTTTTGTTACAGCATGTTTTTTTTAAATTTCATACTGCTTTAATTGCTCGGTCACGCTACAAATTTATCAGAGTCCCAGCTTGCAGATCATCTATAATATCAAAAAAATTTCTTACTAGAAGCTGTGATGTTATTGCTAACTGTATATTGTGTTTTGTGCAGTTGAGACGGAGCATGGGAATACCCATGCTGCTTATATGTGCAACCGAGACGTGCCAATACCCATGCTGACTCACTGGCTGAGTTTCACTTTCAAAGGGATGTGCAAGAGTGCAAAGCTGTGAGGACAGTCAAGATGTTTTACAGACTGTGGCGTGTGGATTTAAGAGCGGAGCTCGAGTGCTGAAAGGCTGAAGCGTTTACGAGCCGCCAACGCCACATCGTGAAGGACAAGTTAATGGGCAGCTAAGAGGAGGTGGGTCATAATGCACTTGGTGGCTCGGGTCCAGCCATGTCTTCTTTTTTTTTTTCTTTTTCTTTTTTTTTTTTTACAGGAATCTCAACCCTGCTCATGACAATGCCCTCAGAAAAAAGAGACAACAGGGAGCGAAGAGGGGTGGCGGGGGGGAAGCAAATGAAGAGGTGGAGAGACACTGAGAAAGACGCTGCAGAGGTTCTGGGGGTTAGGTAATGCTGCCACAGAGCACTTAGCTCACTCCAAGTCCACGTCAGCTCTTGTTTCAGGGCTTGGGTAATGGACATCAAACCTCTGGCACCGTCTGCAGAGCTAGGGAAATTAAAGTTTTCCAACTCCAGACTTGGCAGGAGATGCGGCAAATGATACCTTTCACCTGAGAGGGAGGAGGGATGGGGGAGTAGTGGGGGGGGCCTTAACTGCGAGAGTGATGTCACTGGCAGAGCCCTCACAAGCCATCTGAGAAACACTTTAAGCTGGAAAACAAAACACAGGAAACCAAATCGGGAGGGTGTAACACGTTAGCATCAATCCACTGTTTGTTATATGTCTATGACAGAATCTGCTAAACTACAAATAGCTAGCTCACATTACAGCCCTTTCTTTCCACAGCAGTAAGGCAGGTTATGACCCATGCCAGTGTCTCCTCTTTGCCCGCATCATTACCATTTAAACTAACATGAACATCCTGCTGCCCAACATGAATCAGGCAGAGCGATCCCCCGCGCCCACTTTTATTACCTTGTTGACACCAGCTGCTGATTTTAAGCACTTTAAATGCTGAGTCTGAGCGGTGGCTCAAATCGTAGAATTAATGCCATTATTCCTGCCCTGCTTTCTTTTTGGCAGTGCTTTTAAGCCACCGACTTAACAACAAGCCTGGGTTTTATGCATTGAGACAGCTGGTGGGAATAAGGCACTTGCCAGTGGTATAAAACACAGAGCGTGTGTGCGCGCATGTGTGTGTTTGTAAATGCAGCGAGTGCCGTCGCGTGTGGGAGGGCATCAGAATATTAAAAACTGTCTTTTAAAAGTTGCTTGTCCTCAGTCCAATTATTAAAATTGCACATTTGTCGCACTGGTCAGTCTTTGTAAACATTGATTTATCTCTCGGGCTCAGGATTTTGGCATTAATAAAGGTGATTAAAATGTGGTGGAAATGTGACATACTGGAAACCAAATGTTACAGATTCCTCCTTCCTCTTCACCAGTTTGACACTTAACTTCCACTCTCTCCACACTGGCACGCTTCATTACTACTACGCCTGTGTGAAGTCACTCGCCTCTACTTGCACACAAACACACACCACCACACAGCCACGCACTCATGAAAGTGTGTGTGCTGTGAAGCCCACGCCCCACCCCTCTCCCCCCACCCCCCACCCACAGCACACATTCCCTCACTTCATACACACAAACTAAGAAATGCTATCTAGCAGCTGTACCTCTCCTTATGCGCAGAAAGTGTTGATCCCAGTTCTTCTCTCACACACACAGAACATATGTCAGTCAGAAACAAGGCAGACTCTGTATTCCATCTTCTGAATAAAAAGTTTGCTTCTCTTTCACACAGCACTTCTTAAGTCTCCCCAGACTCTTGTACAAAGACCCCAAGTAATAAGCGGAGGTGACCTTGTTGTGTCTAGGTGGGCGCGCGCGCTCGAGTGTGTGAACGCGCACGCGTCTGTTATTACAGAGGGAGGATCTGAGGCGCCTCAGGTAAAACAAATACAGACTCTGATAGATGCCAGCAGCACCTGTCTGATTTACATTTCCTAATTGCAAATGAATTACCAAAGAATCATTTCACAAGCACCTACAGGCAGCACAACACTGACACGAGTTCTAGCTGAAGGAGAAAGTGTTTTCACAGAAATATTTATAGGAGACTTAGAAAACTTTCACACAAGCCGAAAGTCGCCCGCAGCCTGTTTCAATGAACTATATGTAGCAATGCAAATGATGTTCTATACATGCAACTTTAGACTTTCACAGTTTAGAATTTGAGAACGTGCTAAGTAGTGCAAGATCATTAATGCTCGTACAGGATGAAAGCTGTAGTTGTTTCATCTGGAGCCAACACACTGGACAAGCCTAACTGGATTGTTTCTTCATGGGCACTCAGTGGGTCAACAAAGCCATGCAGCTTGTGCAATGGCAAATTTCATGCAAAGTGCATAGTGCAAAAAAAGTGCATCTGCTTAATTTATGATTCCACAGTTCTTTCAGTTTGTGTAGGTGTTTGTCTACAGAGTCTTCAACCAACCCAAACTGGCTCTAGGACTGACGAAAGAGAGTTCATCAGCAATGGGAGCGCAAAGAAGAACATCAAAAGACATTTAAATAATAATAATAATACATTTTATTTATAGGCGCCTTTCAGACCCTCAAGGTCACCTTACAGTAACACGTAAACAATACCATAAAAAACATAAGAAAAATGTATATATAGCAAACATGGTGGATAAAATTTAGACATAAACAGTCATAAAAGTATAAAAACAAATATAAAAACTGAGCAGGGTAAAAATGGCCTAAGACAGATCAGGTGTATGCAATTCTAAATAGATGAGTTTTGAGTAGTGATTTCAAAGTGGTGAGACAGTGTGTGGTCCGTAGAGCAAGTGGACAACTAACGGCTCTGAGTCCCATGGTAGTCAGGCGAGCAGGTGGAACTGACAGAAGGGAAGCTGAAGAAGAGCGGAGTGTAGGAAGGGGTGAGTATGTATGGAGAAGATCAGATAGATATGGAGGAGCAAGGTTATGAAGAAAGTGAGAAGCAGGATCTTGAAATTGACACGGAGGTGAATTGGGAGCCAATGGAGCTGTTTAAGAACAGGTGTTATATGTTCAGTGGATCTAGTTCTGGAAATAATATGAGCAGCTGTATTTTGAACCAACTGCAATTTATGGAGGGATTTATGAGGTAGACCATAGAGAAGAGAATTACAGTAATCCAGACGTGATGTGACAAGAGCATTGACAAGTATGGCGGTACTGTGTGGTGTCAGTGAGGGACGAAGACGGTTAATATTACGGAGATGAAAGTAGGAAGACCGAGTGATATTATTTATATGTGCTGTGAAGGACAGAGTGCTATCGAGGATGACACCAAGTCTCTTAACCTGAGTGGAGGGTGTGACAACAGAGTTATCAATGGATAACGAAAGACTGGTTGGAACTGTAGTCAGTTTTGATCTGGTGCCTGTTAAAATGAATTCTGTTTTATTGCCATTAAGTTTAAGAAAGTTGTGAGTAAACCAGACCTTGATTTCACTTAAACAGTCCGAAATGGATGTGGGTGGGAGAGTAGCTGTGGGTTTGGAGGATAGGTAGAGCTGGGTGTCATCAGCAAGCAGTGAAACTGGATGTTATGCTTCCTAAAAATATTACCTAGGGGTAGGAGATAGATGATAAAAAGAAAAGGACCCAGGACAGAGCCTTGGGGTACACCGGAATTAACTGGAGTAGCTACTGATCTGTGAGGGAGTAATTGAACAAACTGTGAGCGGCCAGAGAGATAAGAAGTAAACCAGGCGAGTACTGTACCATTGATGCCAATAGATGCTAATCTGTGAAGGAGGATGCAGTGGTATCAAAAGCTGCTGTAAGGTCAAGGAGAATGAGGATGGATATAAGTCCAGAATCAGCTGCAAGCAAAAGATCATTGGTGATTTTTACTAGGGCAGTTTCTGTACTGTGACATTTCCAGTGAGATGATGATGAACCTGTGCAGCCACTATTATTATTGCAGTTTTAAGAGAAGAAGGAACAGAACCAGATATAAGAGAGGAGTGTACGATATTAGCAATCAGTGGGGCAAGAGACGGGAATGAGAGTTTAACAAGATTTGTCGGCAGTGGATCAAAGTTTACACGATGATGACTTTAAGTTAGTAATTATGGAAGATAGCTGAGTTATTGTGGGAAGTTCAAAATTGGATAGAGAGGGTGACAGCTGAGAAGGACAAAAAATGCAGATAGAACAATTGACCATTTCACAGGACAAGGACAATTGTTGTTAAAATCCAGTGCTAAAAGTGTGTTTGTATGTTATCACATCACTCTTCTCTACGGTTGCCTGATGGATCAACAGCACAACAAAAAGTAGCCCACAGACCGGTTGTACCACATATTGTTGACACTTCCCCCATCCGACAACAGAAACTTTCTGCAGGTAGATGCGTTGTCTGAACCAAAGGACTGCCAACGCGTTACCACCACTCACCATAAGTTCCCCTTCTAGCACTCACCACGGTTCATAGCTCTCAGTTCAAAGTCAGCAACCTTTATCTCCTGAAGACAAGGAATTTCAACACAGCAATTCAAAGGATTTTTTTTTTTTTAAATCAATACATGTTAAATTATATCAAAGCAGAGGAGTCATCCAACTGACTTACAGACTGTCACCAACTGCAAGTAGTCCCATAGTTTTCATTTAAAATGCAACATAAACACCAATTTTTCACCTGAAATAAAATAGATTCATAACTTCAAACGTAA
The DNA here is from genome assembly GCF_041146795.1 of Maylandia zebra. Classification (NCBI taxonomy): domain Eukaryota; kingdom Metazoa; phylum Chordata; class Actinopteri; order Cichliformes; family Cichlidae; genus Maylandia; species Maylandia zebra. Next base: position 27,330,879 of record NC_135185.1, read on the forward strand.
CAAACATATTTTGGTAACATTTTTAAAATGTTACCAAATTCCGGTAAATTCCGGTAAATTCCGGTTTTGCAGCAACTCTAACGTGTCAAACTCAAAAGCACAATTTTCCCACTTCCCACAGGTGAGAAGAGATCCTGCGGGCCCGCAACAGGTCCAACAGGTTCAGACTGACAGTCAAACAACCTTCAGGCCCCCCTCGCCTTTACACCAGAAAAACAACAGCAAACAACACCTGTCCTGATGATGTCATGCTCTCACCAGTATCCCATACTCACCTGAAGACATGTTCTGCTTTTAACCTTTTTCTCCCCATCACCCCTCCCTTACCGCCCTGAAACTAAATACATCCCGATCTCATTGTTTACCAATACAAAAAGTCACAAGTATGAAATGAACGAATAATATTAACCCGTTAACTCCTTCTATCTAAACTTGCTTCTGTGAACAGAAGGTGTAGCAAGCCGGTCTTTGATTTGAGAGCACGGCGCTGTCAGTGGTGAGCACAACGACACCACACACTAAACGTGCTCGGCACACACAAACACACACAGAGAAACGCACAACCCAAGCAGCGGGAAACAAGAGAGGAGCAGCTGTGAGTTGCACTCATCAGTTCAGATTGAGGGAGACACAGGCAGGCTGGTAAACAGACACAGATGTACGGAGCTGAGCAGAACAGAGAGTGGGAGACAGAGGAAGGTCACCCTTTCACAATAGGAAGCTAGTGACAAAGTCAACAACACTGGCTGCGTGACTAAACTACTGTAAATAATAAAATAATAAAAACAGTAAAAGTTAAAAACTGTCTATGATTGAGTTCGCTGTCATGTGAGATATCTGATCTCTCAGATGTTTTAATAAATACTAAGTCAATAAGAACAATTAAAGTCTTTTCTTTAATTATGACTTCTTTTCCTAACTTTCTAATTTTTCTGCAACAGTGACCGCAGTTTGAATCACTCGGATGCATGTCAAATTGTCATAACGACGTCTCACGAAACCCCAGAATCTGCGCAGCCTTCTAATGAGCAATACCTGAGGAAATTCACCTGTCAAGACCTTCTCATGTGATACGCACGCAGCTTTGTCAGCAATTGTTGCCTCCCCATGAGGGTGACACCCCACCTGGGAGCTCAATCCTGTCAATGCTCACTATCTCAGTTTCCCTTTCAGTATCATGCACTTTCTCGAGTTACACCTGTTCCCAGAGTTCTCTCACTCCACCCAGGGTGACTATCAGCACCTAAATGCATAAGAAGAGAGCAACAAAATGGCACATCCATTCTTTAACATGAATAACTTGAGCTGGCGAGAAATGGAAGGATTGAGGACGTCTTTGTCACCTACATTATGGCTGAGATGGGGTGACTTGTTCTCCTCATTAAGCTATTTACCAAAAATGTACTAGTGATTTTGATATTTCCAAACTAGGTTTATAATTTGTGCCTTTGTTGGAGGACAGGCTACCAGCCAATCTCTGGCATTTGCTTTTTCTTTATATCAAAGAAAAGCACGACTGTAATTCTCTTCTCTCACCTCTCTTTACATGAGATGAAACAAATCCCATGTTTTTATTGGAAGCACAACACTTTAGAGAGTGAATTCCATAAACTATCTTTCCTTTTAATCGTGCACTATAACAGATAGTTCCCAGAAATGTATTTGCTTTTGTTTCCCATAACACGATGTGACAACATTTCCAAGAAACCGGTGCCATTTTCGTTTGCACTTTTTCCTTTGTTTAAACAAGCAAATGAGTAACTTGAATTAATAACTTGTTCCAAACTGTTACAAATACTTCCAGAAAAAGACGTAATGATCCAAGCCTCTAGGCTACCGTAACATGTAACCAGTCTGAGATAAACATTTACTTGCATAACCGACCAGACATTAATAGCTGATCAGCACCTGGAGCCGAAGCAGTTTCCAGTTCCTGACTTAAAATGCTAATAAGTTATCTAGGTGTGTGTATGCATACACACAAGCCTGGCTGTTTGTAGCCCGCGGGAGGTAGAAGTGAAAGACCACCAACTGAACAACAAACCAGGTGGTGAAATCAAAGAGAAGACAAGACGGTCCAGCAACTGTTATCCTCAAACAGCCAAACTAAAACTTCAGGGGGTTGAATCTTTGCAGCTGCAGCTAAAAACATCCGAGGTTCTCAGAGATAAACAGCGTTTGCAGGGTTTTCCACATATTTGATTAATTTGAGCAGCCCTTTTTGATTGTACAGATTTGTCATGATTTCAGATGTTTGGCATTTAGGTGAAAAAGCATTTTAATTTTTTTAATTGTTTTCAAAAACACGGTGAAGAATGTTTTCTGATGTCTTCTATAGCTCTGGAAAGAGTCTAAAAAAAGGAAACAGATAACGTAATTATTGTTATTTCTATTGAGTGGCTTTGTACGCCTCATGACCTAAAAGTTTTTGTGTCAGTTTTGACCTTTTTTTTTAAAATTCCCACTATTATTGAAATGCCAAAACTAAGTCTTAATTATTTAAATTTCTATTTTAATTATAGTTAAGATAATGCAGCATACAGTGCTTAGCAAATTAAGTTTGACCACCTGTCATAAAAATAGGAAAAGACAAATAATTTAGAAATCTGTCAAAAAATTGTTTAAAACTAAAAGAATATTGAATTTTATACCCAATTTTGAGTCTGCTGGATTTCTCTGAGACGTCGATTATTCGAGCATAACATTAACTGACACTAATATTTTCAGCTCAGGAATGTAAGCAAATAACTGTAATTGGGGTGATCGTGGCTCAAGAGTTGGGAGTTCGCCTTGTAATCGGAAGGTTGCCGGTTTGAGCCCCGGCTCGGACAGTCTCGGTCGTTGTGTCCTTGGGCAAGACACTTCACCTACCGCCTACTGGTGATGGCCAGAGGGGCCGATGGCGCAATATGGCAGCCTCACTTCTGTCAGTCTGCCCCAGGGCAGCTGTGGCTACAACTGTAGCTGCCTCCACCAGTGTGTGAATGAATGGGTGGATGACTGGGTGTGTAAAGTGCTTTGGGGTCCCTAGGGGGGACTAGTAAAAGCGCTATATAAATACAGGCCATTTACCATCTTACTCAAAAAAGAATTTTATTTATTTATTTTTATTTCTACTTTCATAAGCTTTACTGCTTTTTTCTGCTGTTTTAAACAAAAATAAAACTAAAACTAATATTTTAAAATTCATGGCTAACAGTAATCATATTTTAGCATGAAAATGCCATTTTAATTAAAGACTGGTGGATTATCCATTACAGAAGCATAAAAAAATGATTTTGCTAATTACCAATACTGTTAGTTTAGGGTAGCTTGTACCCTGACACTTGGTGATGGTTAAATAAATTTGTTTAACTAAAGTAAACAAAGTACCAAGTAAGGTACATACAAAAATATTAATACTCAAATACTAATTGATACAAAAATTTATATCAGTTTAGATTGTCATTCACAATAGTATTGATACTAAGAGTCCCGTCTTCGCCTGTTGCAGTTGCACACAACTTCACACAGCCCCTCCCCTCACTAGTGCCTGAAAACATGAACAGTAGCACAACAAACACTGACAGTCTTTTCAAAGAATTGCATGATGTAAGTAAAGCTACATTTTCAGCAACATTGAAATATTAAACAGTTGTCATAAATGTTAACCAGCCCAGTGAATGTTAGCCATTTAACTTTTAGCATCTACCAACATTAGCCATCTGTCAGGCTATTGTTAAAGTAGCTGCTTATGGCTATGGCTAACAATATCATGATAACATTATTTATGAAGCTAGACAGCATCATCAGTCCTGCCCCTCTGTAACATTAATAGACAGTGTTATCTCCATTCTGAGATGGCTTTTGAGCAACTTTGTAGCCTAACCCAATTATTTGTGTCTAAAAAGTTTTATGTTTCTCTTAAAGTCTTGAAATGAAGTTGAGAAAAGTCTACAAGCAGTTAGACAGAAACACTGGCAATCAACCTTAGCAACTCTGTGATTAGCAATGAATATATGGTACCAGGTTCTGACCTCTTCCAAGGTTACCTGTCTTCCACCACCAGATATAACTTATAGTCTAACCAAGAAGATAAGTAAACTTAATCTACACTTTTTTAACACTGGAAATGAAGTACTAATTCCCTCCCCTTTGTGGTCAGGTAAAGATTAATGTTGCACACCTTAAACAAAATGTAATTACTAGCCTAAACTCTACAACATACTTGATAAATGAGCTGCAGAAGCTAAGAGAGCACTGCAGGACTTTCTAGTTCTATTGAGTTTTTCTTAACTTCCTGACAGTCTTTCATAACTAACACAATAGCACATCCTCACATTCATACCTACAGCTAATATAGAACCACAAATTAACCTCACCTGCATGTCTGCACTGTACTTCAATGATAACATTTAAATCCTCTTATTATAGTCTGAATTCTAATTACAATACCAAGTGCTCAAGCTGTAAACGCCGATGATTACACCAGGAGTTGGACGGGAAATCCACACCTTTACTTGAAAAATGTCAAGCATGTCAAAAACTCTGTTTTCAGTTATCAAGACTGGATAAGTTAGCCAAGTTAGCCAAGAGAGGCAAGTTCTCCTTCACTCCTACCATCACCTTGAAAGCAAAACAAGCTTTGAGACTCTGGTGGACCCACAGCATATTCTCATTTAGCAGCTTCACTATTGTGGGATGTCATGGCTATTAATTCTATCTGAGCTTCATTAATTCACATTTTCCCATTCAGCCCCCTGTCCTTAATCATCATTTCAGCTTTTGCCAGCATGGCCTCTGGTGGCCAAATGCAACGAGGGTCACAATGTGTTCCCTCAGCACTCAGGGGGTATATTCATGCATGCACATACATAGAAAAAACAGATAATAAAACAGGTCATCCATCTCAATCACACAGTATTGGACCCATGTCATTACATCCCTCTCAGTGGGTTGAGTCACATACACTTGCAGACAACAGCTACAGTGCAGAAACATTGATTAAAGTCATAACACTTGCCAGGTTTTGACATTCAGTAGACACAGTTCTTCTTGTATAGCACTTCTGAGTGGTGTCTGATTTGCAAGGAAGCTGAAGCTCAATCAGCAATAAAGGGAGGTGAAAATGGAATCAGAGGAGACACTTCAGAAAAGCTAGCTTTTGGGAGAAGAAAGGGCCTACCCTGTCAACTGACGAGCAGCAAAGCTCAGTCCAGGTGGGCGATTGGTTGGAAACTGATTATTGTTCCAGTAGATCTGAGCTGTTTGCCATTATCTGAATACCAAATGGTTCCAATTTAGTCTGTATGTGTGTGTGTGTGTGTGTGTGTGTGTGTGTGTGTGTGTGTGTGTGTGTGTGTGCGTGTGTGTGGAGGGGGGGGGGGCATGAATACCAAGGAGGGAGCCAACACACACAATGGAAACTGGAGAGGGCAATCTGATGGAAATCTCTGAGTGTTCCTCTCCCTCCTCGCTAAAGGTTAGCTTGCTTAACTGCCTTAATCTGCTGGGTGGTTGCTTGTTATTTATTCAGTAACACAGACACACAAGAATGAGCTTGTAAGAGGGAATTACACGGTCATGAGTGTTTTCATCAGTTCCAAATGGGAAAAAAAATCATTTCGTTTTCTTTGTTTGATACCTAGGATTTGATTGTTGAAGGTCTTCCCTCTGTTTTTCTTTTTTAGACTTTTGACTCAACATCACAAGAACCTCTGACCTCCAGATCCAACAAAACCTTGAAACAACTCAGCCTACCTCTCCAATCAGATCTTCTACTTTTCTTTCGCTCACACACCAGCATGAACAAATCAGCCCAGCATAACGCTCCCACTCATATAAAAGCCATTTCATCTCTCCAATGCAGATAGCACATAAAGAGAGAAGGCGATGGCGGAGTGGAAGGGGGGATTGAGGGGGGATCTGTCTGCATCGCAGGACTGTAAGCACATAGAATAACTGTCGCACAGCCCAGCCAAAAGCCTTTAGCATTCTGACAGAGCAGATGTTAAGAGTAATGACAGTGGAGATTACCCAATAATTGTAGCAGCATAAATCATTTGAGAGAGGGTGAGAAAGAAGAAGAGAAGGAAAAAGGGGAGGGATGGAACAAAGGAGGATAAACCCCAGCTAAAGCGAGGAACGCCGTATTGTTCGTGTGAAAATATAAAATAGGGCAGTTTATGTGTTGCGTTAGTTCCTTTTCCTAAATGTTTTTGAGCAGATAGTTCATCAGTAGCTGCGTTAAAAGAGGGCAGACGCTTTCAGAAACGAGCGAACGCCATGTTTTGCGGTGATGGTTTTTGGTGGTGGTGCTCATAGTCGGGGGGTAATGGCAATTATGACAATGTGGCTGCTGGTGTTTCTGTCTATGTTCTGGAGTTAATCACTGTGATGCAAGCTGCTGCTCGAGGCCAAAGATAGAAGATAGAGGTTCCCTTCCATCTAAGAGTGTGATGACATATTTCTCTCTAACATCCTGTAAAAACATTGTCTGACTCAGAGTTCAGCGAAGCTTGTACCGCGAGCCCTAACACCCACTACAACAACCTCCTGTGTATATGTGTGTGCATACGCACTTTTAAGTGTGTTCCTCTCACTCTGTTGATGCCTTGATTGTGTAATAAACTTTATTCAGTTAAGCGTGAATTATTGTTAATTGAACTAAAAAGTAATTTTCTTAATTGAAACAGAGGGGGGAGGGGCCGACCAGATTAACGATGTAAAGGAGCGTTTTGCTCTCTCGCTCGTACTCTCCCGCCGTCTTCAGACTTTTATCTCACGTAATTCTTTTTCCCCTTGCAGCTTTCACCTTTTTTGTTTTTTCATCCTGCAACTGCAGTAAAAGACCAGTAATCTACTTAGCCTCACGCCCATCATAAAATCAAGGGATGCCTGTGCTGAAATACTCAGGAATATATATCACTGTTTGTCTTCTGCCTGCGTTATAACAGAAACCAATTAGCCAAAAGGCAGAAATTAAAACTGTTAGCAATTAACACTTCTGTATGCAAGTGGTGGTCCACTGTTGTTCTTATTTACCATAACATATGTTATATTATTTGCATGGTTTCTGACAAATGAGTCCATGCTAGGTAAGCTAAATGTAACAGGTTGGGCTTTGCCATCTATGTGTGGCTGAACACATGAGTGTGTAGGTGTGTGTGGTTGTATTACAAATACATTTCCACAAACACATCAGCAGTCCTGGGTTGTACTTGCAATGGCCAGTAGGAAGCTTTCACCACAGTGAATAATTTTATTTGCCAATATTTTCCAAAAATTTGACCTAACTGATAATCTTTTGTTTTGTTCCAAATTCTAGGAAATTAAGGCTGAATGTGCATATTGTGCTCATGTACTCCTACAGGTAATAATGCATGCCTCAGCACAGTCAGGATCATCCACTTAGGTAGTGCCTGCTGTAGACTGTTTAAATTCTCCTGCAACCTGCAATTCACCAATACTGACTAATTATTATTAACAGTTAATTAATGGATCAAGTTATTTTCAGTCTCTTGAGCATTCCTCCTACGTCCCCCTGGGGCTGTTTCATATCATATCATCTACGATAATATTGGTAAAGGTTTGTCTGTGATATTAAAGTATTATATCGTGATATCATTGCCAATGATAAGTGCATTAGTATACTGAGTCCAAACATATCTGATAGCGAGAGCTGTGTGTCAACATCTGATGAAGACTTAGTGCCTAAAAACTTAGCTAGCCTCCAAGAAAGTACACTTTTTTTAATGCAAGAAAATTGTTCCTGATAAAATTGGAAACAACAAAATTGTTCCACCACTCGAGACAAAGACACACCACTGAGTAACACCAGGAGGTGATGCTAAATACAGTTAGTGATTCGTAACCCAAATGTAAATTAATGATTCAACTAAGCATAGCTAGAGCACTGGCTAGCTGCCATCCATATGACAGGAAGAGCAAACGGTGGATGGAAGTGGGTGATTGAAAAGCAGGGCAGCCATACTTGTATACTTAGGATGGTGTCCTTCGTTTATTTACACTTATGATTACTTGTGTCTGCAAGCATCGGTAAAATTCTGTTTATTTTTTGTCTGCAAAAATTATTGTGATTGCAAATTTTCTTGAAACATATAATTTTGAGTCTATGTCACTGAGCCCTATGTGGGTTTTCTGTTATCAGAGCATTATTTATGTTTTATCTGCTTTTAAATTTTATAAAAGTTAAAGACATTTAAAGTCACCCCCTTCGACTTTCCCTCCTTCTACCACAAAGAAGGGAATTTAACTAACATATCAAAGCTACTGCAGAGCTTCAGGAAACAGTCACATTCCAGTAAACACATGTGGATTTACCAGAGCAAGAGCTCCTGGTCACACGCCTAGCCAAATATTATCTCATACAGAACAATATCACCATCCTACACAGCAGTTATTGGCTGAGAGGGAGGAAGTGATGTATATTGACTTTTCATTTGTGTCTTGCTGACTCTGCTGACAAAAGGACCAAACTACTTCCAGCTGCCGAAACTAGAGCAAACAGTCACATTCAGCTGAACATGATTCAGCTGCATTTTGTTTCCCAAATTAGGATTTTTTTTTAAAAAATTTCCATCAAACTCTTCTGTTTCCCAACAGCCACGATTGTGAGTCATCCACCGGTTAAAGCAGCTAAATGACACTTGCACTATTATCACAGTAATATTCCTCTAAAATGATTAGTACATTACATGTAATATAACCAAATGAGGCCTACAAATGGCATAGCCGCTCATGTTAATGAGATCCATGTACACAATAAAATAAACATTATCCATCTATTCCCGCTGATCTCCCTGCATTAACACATGACCTTTGTAACATGAACATTCTTGTCTAACAATGCTAGCCATCCTCCACTATTTGTCTATCTGTAGAGAATGGCTGAGCCATCTAGCACCTTGTCAGTCATAAAAGCAGTGGGAGGGTGGAGGGGGAGGTGGGGGAGGGGCTAAGAAAAGTGCCATTACCAATGTTCTGGACCCATGTGATCCCAGGGTGAATAATTACTCGTGACATGTCGTGAATAGGAAAGGACATTATCGCAGTGATCCTCCAAACCCCCTTGGTGTGTTCCCTTGCACACACACACATTAGGGCCCCTCTGAATGATTTAGGGGGTCTGTTAATAATGCAGGGACTCCTAGAGCTAATTAGGTAAGTAGCAGAGGGCGCCGGCTGTGACGCCTCAGCTCACTGATACAAGCTGTAAAGGAATGAAGCATCAAATACATGCACATACTCACACAGAGTTTACACTATGCACATGTCGCCATCCTCTCACTTCTTTAACCGTGTGTATTTTTAAATGGGATAGGTACAATGTGACGATTACGCTTTGTTATTGATCTTGTCGCAAACTGAGGGGCTGATCCTGCAGTAACTCTGCTATTCTATGTATTTCACAGACATAAATTATGTACTGTATGGCAATACGTTGCAGGTTGGTACGACGTGGCTCTGAGATATTTTGACAAGCAGTCTAAAGAGAGGTTGAAAGGTAACAGGGATGTGTGCGCTCCAGGAAAATCAATAGAAAGTGATTATCTTGAGAGGGAACAAATGGAGAGCCAAGGTGGGCCTTGTCACGTGTACAATCTCTCCCTCCCTCTCCCTGGCGCCATAGCTGTCAGCCCTGTAAGTGCAGTGTCAGGGTGATTAGAGAGCATTGCAGCCCAGACGGAGAGCAGCCAGCTTTCAGAGACGCAGCGCCACAACAAGCCTCAGTCCAGGGTCAAGTCTACTTTGTCAAGCCTCCCTGCTTGCAAGACTTGCCCTTTTAGTGCATAACCAGGAATCATCTTGTTTGACTGCAGTCAGTGATATACAGCTGGTTTATGGAGCCTCTAGGCTAAAAGCAATCATATTTAAAAGGCTGGTTTACCCAAATTACAAAAACACAGATTTTCACAGTGGTATGTAGACATATAGATTATATATTTGCCAAAGTTTGGGCTCTCTGCCTCCAGCTAGATACGTTAAAGGTTAACTGCTTTCTACCGAAGAAATTATCGACGTGGAAACAGGTGAGCTCTGTGAATTATATGGAGTCCTTTCCCAAGTGCAATTGTTCAAAGCTGTTTGCAGAGCAGCTAAGCAGGTCTCAGCTCCACTTTATTGGAGTTTCGAATCTTGCAGTTTTTCTCAATCGATTCTCACAGCAGAAAAGTCATTCTCATCACTCTTCATGCAGTTTTTCATAACACAGAGTCACCTATGCAACACAATCAAAACCTTTTTCCACATTTGTCAAAATGTATGTTTTATACTATTTCAGTCACTTCACCTCTGTGATCAATGAAGTCAAACCTTTCACCACCCCTTAAAGACTTTCTCAAAACCTTACTGATTTGAGATGCTGCTCTATGTATAGTAAAAAAAAATCTGAAAAGATAGAAATGTAAAGAATTTTTTTGCAACTGATGAAATTGAGAAAAGCAAAATAATACTAGTGAATTTATATGGATCAGAAAACAGACACAGAAAAATATACAGTCTGAGAACACAGCATCAGCTGCATGCATTCAGCAACCACTTTATTAGGTATGCCTGTTCTGCTGCTCCTTACAGTAATCCAAATATCTAATCAGCTTTTCACATCAGAGGCAGTGCATTTAGGCATGTAGACATGGTCATAACAGCCTGATGAAGTTCAAACTGAGCATCAGAATGAGGAATAAAGATGACTGAACGCAGCAAGGTTGTTGATGTGAGACTGGCTGGTGTGAGTATTTCACACACTGTTCATGTACTGATTTTCCAACACAACCATCTCCAGGTTTTACAGGGAAAGGTCTCCAGTGAGTGGCAGTTGTCTGGGTGAAAATACCTTGCTGATGTCAGAGGTCAGAGAAAAATAAACAGACTACTTACCTACATATTTGAAAAAAGGGAAACAGTTTTGAGGAAAGTGAGAGATCTAAGCAACAAAAGTACAAACTGTTATAATGACTTGAAGTGCATCAGCACAGTAACAAATATCTCTAGCAGTGAAGTATGTGTAGAAACAACAGCAGTGTAAAAACTATGAGAATATCTAATGTGAGTGGGGAAATGTGTTGGTATTTTGAGCACAGCATTATGAGCGATGAGAATTACTTTTCTTGCTGCGAGAAACTGCAAGTTTAAACCTTTTAGATAACTCAAACTTTTGACGTTTTTTCCAAAATCTTGACTTTCAAAAGAATAAAAAATTCTCAGTGGAAGAATCAAGCTTCCATAGCTCAAGCTTTTGTAACCAAGTACAGGATAGGGTAGGGGAAATTAAAGTAAGATGGAGAGAATGGGCCAATAGCTAGATTCGCAGGAGGGATAAAGGGAGTTGCGTGGAGAAGAATGACTGGAGCCGCAGGTAAAGTTGCTATGAATTGTATTAAACTATTTAGCAACAATTTAACAGCATTTTATGAACAGGAATGAAAACATAAAATAAAATACAGTGACAGCAATAATAATAACAGTCAGAATCCTATCTGAGCTCAGATATGTCAGTCTTGCCGGCTTAATAGTCAGTGTTCAGTCAAGTCAAATCCAACAGGTCAAAAGTTTGTGATTGGTGCGATTTCGTCCTACCGCACTGTTGCAATTGTTCGTGAGAGAAGAGCAACCTGCCCTTCTGGGCCAACTCAGAATGGCTGTGGTTCGGTTCGGTTCAAAGGGAAAGGCTCGCCATCTTCCTCGTCAGGAAGAGATCCAGGTCTCACGATCCCATAAAAAAACCTAGCCTGTAAACAACAGGACTATTACTAATTCAGTTCACACTCTAATGATATACATGGCCATATGTAAATAATGTAAGTGCTATAACAAAACAAGCACAAAACATTAATTCTAATTTCTAACTATAGTCTATACAGTGCATCTTAATCATGAATGCAATCTTTAAATCACAATCAGCTTATTCTATCGTCAAGGTGCACATTTCTATCAGAAATCAGAAATAAACCATAAACTATGGTAGATTATTTTTTTACAGTATTGCCCTTTAACTGAATTACAGGAGCATTGCTTTACACTGCATAGCAATGAAGCAATATATTATTTACACTCAATGTACAGAATAAAATTACCAAAAGAATATACAAAAACCCACAGGCTGTAGTTTTACAGTATGTGGTAACGTATCAGCACAGTAAGAATACACACGGACATCTATCCAGTGCCGCTCGAGCATCAAATGTAACAAAATAAAATAGATTCATGACCTTTAAGATCAACATTAACTTATTCCATCATCTAATTTTAGTGCATTTAATATTCAACAAGTAATACTAGAACATCATCAGCACACAAGCTGAGTGCTCAAAATGGCTGAACTCAGTGAGAAACCCCGTGTGTTCTCCCACAGTGAAAACGTGGTCAGCTACAGCTATGAGCATTAGGCTAGTTAGCTTTTCAATTAGCCTGATTCGCCCAGTCCCAGTTTAACTCACCAGCACACTTCTAATGTTCAACTCTCAGAGAGGATCTTGTTCAACTCTCAGAGAGGATCTTGTTCAACTCTCAGAGAGGATCTTGTCCACTTCATCCGCTCCCGCGCAGATCTACAACATTGAAATCGGGCCATTATATTCCCTGTTAACTTCTTGTTAGCTTTTTAGCTTCAAGGTTAGCTTAACAGCTTCTGACTCACCGCGATGGTTTCAAGGTCCGAAATGTTCACAATAAATCAGGTCCGTTTCTCCAAGGTCCATGCAGATCTCCGGTATGGATATTTGCTCAATTTATCAAGTTAATAGTTATTTTCCAGCGAAAAGCTTGGCGGTGAAAATCAGTGATGGTCTCGTGCACCTCCGTCTCTCTCTGTGTCTGAGCACGTGACGATACAGAGCAGGGGAAGGCGGGGCTTGTTCCTTCCTAACCAGTAGGGGTGTTAAATATACTCTTTGGGTTTTATTCTTATATTTATAGTATTTATCTTTTATTATTGATTTATTTTTGATCAACTCAGTGATTAACAGAGTAATGATAAATCCCAATTAACAATAACATGTTGTAGTGCATTACTGAGTCGTGTAAACTCACTGGGTTACATCCTCCCCTCTTAAATCTCATGCACGTCCCCGTGCATGGCTCTGGTGGAATAGGTAACATCATGAGCAAGGGAGTCGATGAAAGCTTTGTTCAATCCTTGAAAGAGTGATTTAACCACTGTTACTAGTGGGTTACCTAGCTGAGGATAAGTGAGTCTTTGGGATGGTTGGCGAATTCTTTCAGATCTTCTGATCTGTGTTTCTGTTTGCAAGGTTTCAGGTTCATCATCGTTTTCAAGTTGTCTTTCAGGTGAAAGTTGATGAGTTGAGTTCTCTGACAACGGTGAATCTGACAAACTGGTCGACAAAACATTTTTGTCTTTTCGAGTGTCTGTTTCAGACTCACTTGGTGTGTTATTTTGTAGGCTTGTGTCACTTTCACTTGGTGATACGTTTGCTCCACTTTCACGTTCTGTCTGAGGTAGGTCTGTTTCACGGTCCATTTCAGGTAAGTTGGTGTCAGTTGAACTTCCAATTTCGCCTTCAGGTAAGTATGTTTCAGTTTCGTTCTCAGTTTCCTTTTCAGGTAAGTCTGTCATGTCCGGTAATGTGTTAGGTTGTTCGTTATCATTTACAGGATCTTTGTTTTGTTTGAATCCTTGGGTTGGCGGTATGGCGCATACTTGGTAAAAATGTCTGTTTTTCACTTGTGGAGGTTCAGGGTAAGAAAACTCATCTTCCTCTTCCTCAAGTGTTTGGTCGGAGTCAACTTCCAAAGCTGAACTTTGTCTTGTGCGTGGTCTGTTAGTTTTTGTGACTCGCTCGGGTTCATGCTCTGTTGGTGAGAGAAATCCACAGGGAAGTAACAGATCTCTGTGGAGCGTTCTGTTGGGTCCATCTCCGTTTTCTGGTTTTACAGTGTATACTGGTAAGTTTTCCATTTGTTTGGTAACAATATACACTGTTTGCTCCCATTTGTCCGCTAATTTGTGCTTCTCCCTCAGGCGGAGATTTCGAACCAAGACTCTGTCTCCCACATGTAGTGTGGATTCACGGATGATTTTGTCAAACCGTTTCTTGTTTTTGTCTGCTACTTTCTGGGAGTTTTTGATGGCTATTTCGTAGCTCTGTTCGAGGTAGCTTTTCAACTGCTTGACGTATTGAGAGTGAGTCAACTGTGGCTTGTTTGGCTGTGGCAGGCCAAAGGCAATATCAATGGGCAAGCGAGGCTGTCTACCAAACATTAACTCATAAGGAGAATAGCCTGTTACATCATTTTTTGTACAGTTATAAGCGTGAGTAAGTGGTTTTACGAAGTCACGCCAGTGATGTTTCTCGGTGTCTTTCAAGGTACCAAGCATACTGAGTAATGTGCGATTGTATCGCTCAACAGGGTTGCCACGAGGATGATAAGGACTTGTTCGGACTTTGCGGATACCGAGCAGAGAGCACAGTTCTTTGATTGTACGCGATTCAAAGTCTCTCCCTTGGTCGCTATGAAGTCGCTCTGGAAAGCCATAATGAACTAAGAAGTTCTCCCATAAGTTCTTTGCAACGGTGGTGGCTTTCTGGTCTTTGGTTGGAATGGACACAGCATACTTTGTAAAATGATCCGTGATCACTAGGACATCTTTAGTGTTTTTACTGTCTGGTTCTATTGAGAGGAAGTCCATGCAGACTAGCTCCATGGGCCTGGAAGTTTTAATATTTACCAGAGGAGCAGCCTTGTCTGGCAGGGCTTTTCTACGGACACATCTCTCGCAAGCTTTCACTTTCTTTTCGACATCAACTGCCATTTTTGGCCAGTAGAAACGTGACCGAATGAGTTCCAGTGTGCGTTCGACCCCTAAATGCCCCATGTTGTCATGAAGATTAAGCATAACTGTAGGGCGTAAGGAATCAGGAAGGACTAACTGCAACAAGGTCTCTGGCCCCAACTGGCGTTTCCGGTACAGTAAGTCATTTTGGAGGTCAAGACGTTTCCACTCCCTTAAAAATAAGAGAACATCGTGAGACTCAGACTTAGTATCCGCTGGTGGACGTGAGTCAGCTGCCAGCAGCTTGATGACTTTACTAATGGCTGGATCTTTTCTCTGCAGGTTGACAAGATCAGTATGGGTGTATCTGGGTAAGGCTAGGAGATTGTTATCATTGCCTTCTTCTTGAAACATGTCTGGAATGGCACCTGCAGACATGGCAAGTGACTGGACTAGAGCACAAGAGGGTTCAGTCTGATCCATAGCCATATATCTTTGACAGGCTGCCATCACGGTATCGGATTGAAGTTGGAGCTCGACATCTTTGACTGAGGACAAGAGATGGGATCTGAACTTATCAATGCGCTGACATTCCTGGGTAAAAACTGGATCGTCTTCAGGTTTGTCATGTGGTTTCCTAGATAGTCCATCTGCATCAAGATTTTGTCTCCCAGCTCTGTACTTAATGTCAAAGTTATAGGTGGACAATGCAGCCAACCAACGATAACTCGTGGCATCAAGCTTTGCTGTGGTCAGAAGGTAAGTCAATGGGTTGTTGTCGGTGATGACTGTGAATGTGTTTCCATATAAATAGTCATGAAACTTGTCAGTTATGGCCCACTTTAAAGCTAGAAATTCTAACTTGTGGGCGGGGTATCTAGCTTCACTACGGGATAGACCACGACTTGCATAGGCTATAACCTGTGTGGTTCCATTCTGCACTTGATAAAGAGCTGCCCCAAGTCCGGTTGTACTGGCATCTGTGTGTACCAGGTAAGGTAGCTTTGCATCAGCATACCCAAGGACTGGTGAGGTGGTGAGTTTTTCAATAATAGTTTGAAACGATTTCTGGCACTCTGGTCCCCAACGATCACCAAAGGGCTCTTTGGGGTTCAGATACTTTGGATCACTGGGTGGGTTTTTACTATGCTTTCGTCTCGGAGGATAGCCAGCTGTGAGGGAGGTGAGGGGCTTGACAATTTTTGAGTAATCTTTGACAAATCTCCGGTAATAACCGGTAAAACCAAGAAACGATTGGAGTTCTTTTAAGGTTTGGGGTCTCGGCCAAGTCTTGAGTGCTTCAGTTTTTTCGGGATCAGTCTTTACGCCGTCTCTAGATACAATGTGGCCTAGATAACGGACTGATGTTTGGAAGAAACTACATTTGTCGGGCGAGAGTTTCAGCCCGTACTCTCTGAGTCGCTCAAGAACATGAATGAGTCGGGTCTCATGATCTTCAAGGGAACTGGAAAAGACTATCAAATCATCCAAAAAGACTAACACTTCTCTCAGATTGATGTCTTTCATACACTTTTCCATAAGCCTTTGGAAAGTGCTTGGGGCATTTGTTATTCCCTGGGGCATACGATTAAATTCGTAGAAGCCGAAGGGGCACACGAAGGCTGTCTTTGGCTTATCTTCTTCACACATCTCGATTTGATAGTACCCTGACTTAAGGTCCATCACAGAGAACCACTGAGATCCTGCAAGAGCAGAAAATGACTCCTCTAAGTTTGGCAAGGCATAGGCATCGCGGATGGTCTGCAAGTTAAGCTTCCTAAAATCAATGCATAACCGCACATCACCATTCTTTTTGCGGACCACCACTATCGGTGATGAGAATGGAGATTCAGATTCTCTGATTATGCCTGCATCTAAGAGGGCTTGTAAGTGCTTTTTAACTGCCTCGTAATCATGGGGATGAATCGGGCGAGATCTCTGTTTGAAGGGGGTTTCATCTTTTAAGTTGATGTGATGTTTTACATGTGTGGCATGCCCAAAATCAAGATCATTGTGTGAGAAAACATCAGAGAAGGTGTTTAGCTTTTCAGCTATCTTCTCTTTCCACTCTTCAGATAGTGGTGATTCACCAAAGTCGAAACTGAGAGGGGGTCTTGAGGTTGAAGTCTGCTGCTGAGAGTTACACGTTGCAGACACCTTTTGGTCGCCTTTCTCAGGCTCAGGACATGGCAGGACACAGTCAGGGGCAACTAGCTCAGCAATTACACAGTTAGTGGGCAATGTAATGTCATGGTTAGTCTCGTTTCTCAGCAACACAGGAACTTTATAAGGTCCGTGCTTTGGCAGAGATATAAGGCAACAATCTACAAACACACCACCAGGTAGGGAGCTGGTAGTGGGCTGTTCAATAAGTGCACACTGTTCAGGCTTAGCGTGGCTAGCATGCATAAAACCTTCCACTAGTAGCTTTTGATTTGCAGGAAGGACTTCTTGGGTTCTACTTTGAAGTTTTACCAAGCCGATCTTGCCACTGTCACTTTGTCTTTTTCTGGATGCTAATGTCTTTAGCACTTGTTGGTATCCATAAGGGAGTACCTTAAAGTCAGGTAAGGTGTTCTCACAAAGATGCTCATATAAGGGGTCAAGTGTATTTGTGCCAATTAGTAGAGGTGTGTCTGAGTTTGAGCGAATGTCAGGGACAACTAAGGCAAGAGTAGATAGTTCAAGCTCTGACTGATCGAGATCTTTGGGGAACATGATACTCGTCTCAATGTATCCCAAGTAAGGGACTGTCTGACCATTCGCACCTTCGACCTCTAGGAGATCACTGATGGGTTTTATAGGATGATCAGGTAAGTGTTCTTGATAGAAGGATTTGGCAATAGTGGTTACTTGAGAGCCTGAGTCGAGCAAGCAACTACATTCAACGCCATTGATAACAACTCTGGCTGTGCATTTTCTACCCACAAGTCTTTTGGGAAGTTTAGGCACTGAGTGAACATTAGCTGTTTCACATTGGGCTTTTGTTGTCTTTTTCTCAGTGGGACTTGGTTCAGATTTAGCACCCATCTGTCCCGCGACAGGGGCTCCTTCTAGTTTAAATTAAATGACTCATCAACTGGTCTGGATATTTCCCATTCTCGCTGCTTCTGTCTGAGGGCATTCCTTTTAGCTGCTACTAATGCTGGGTTGGGATCATTACTACAGCTGGAAGCGATATGACCATCTTCTCCACACTTGAAACAGTATCCAGGTTTGGGTTTGGCTGACACTGCAGCAATTTGTGGTATCTGTCCCGGCTTGTTCTGAGTTTTGGTACTTGGGTTCCTTTTTGCTTCCTTTTGAAGTTTCTGCGATCTTTTCTCTGTTTTATCAGCTCTGAGCTGTGCGATTTGAGACCTGAGGTCAGCAATTTGCTTCTGGAGGTCAGACGAATTGCTGTCCATTTCATGCTCATAATTGTTCCTACCTTGAGAGCGTGTGGTTTGCACGTTAGAATAAACACGAGTCTTTTGGATCCCCAAATGTTGTTTCATGCGGGTTGCTTTACTTGCCTGTTTGTCCTCCTCGGTGCGTAGGTGGAGGAGTAGCTCTGCAAAATGAGGTGGGTCGTCTTTCTTTTGTTCAAGTTGAAGGTTTGCAATCAATGAGCTGTCCCAACACCCTCTACAAAACTGTCTCAGGAGCTGTTTATGGATGTCACTAGAAGCAATTCCGTCTCTTTTTATGACTAGGTTTAGCACTGTGTGCAACCTTTGCAGGTAATGTGAGGGTTTTTCACCTCCATTCTGATTGGTGTTTAAGAAGCGAGCAAAGAGTTCGTCGCCGTCCTCTACAGTTGCATAGGCAGAATCAAGATGTTCAAGGTAAGTTTTGGGGTTTGCTTTTGGACCAAAAGCTTTCACCAGGTCCGCTGCAGGGGGTGAAAGACTTTCAACAATCTTTCGCACAACTTGAGTTTCGGTGAGCGAAGGATCAGTCAAGCAAAACTCTACGCTGCTGCGCCAAGTGTCATAGTCAGTTTCGAAAGGAGGATGTGGAACTCTCCCTGAAAAAGGTTTCAGTCTGTATTGCGAGTTTGGTGGGGGAATGACTTCACTGCTTTTAACAATGTGCTCTACAATAACCCGCTGCACTTCAGGTGTGCTTAAAAGGTTGGTGGGAATCTGAGGGGTTTGTTTCTCAGCCTCTGCCGGTGGGTGAGTATTCAAGGCACTTACATGGTTGCTATTGGGTGTTAAAGGAGAAGAAGGTAGGGCCTCATCACTGTGGGGCACTGGCTCTTGTTCAGTGGAAGGCTCAACTGTGTGGACATCCCCTCCCAATGACTCCCCAATTTTAGCTAGTTCATCCATCAAAAGGTCTTTAAACGATCGGTTGCTTCGTGCTGCCACATCTTTAAGCTGTGACAGGTAAGTTACAGTAGCTGATGCGCTGGTTTCAATGCTATACGCACTGGCTAGGTCTCGAACGTGATAGACAACTTCAGGTTTCACAGTGCAAGGTCTGTCATAAGGCAAATATCTTTTCTCTAGTTCTTTAGCAGTAGCCTCATGTTGAAATTCCACAATAATCTGACCACCAGTTGGTAGCTTAATCTGCCTACTGACAGGACCGAAAGCTTCTAAGAACTCAATTATTTCTTTATCAATGTCTGTGTTAGTTAAACCACTGACCAAGACAGCATTTTGAACTTTAACATTCTCTGTTTTCACAACTTCCATGGTTAGGACACGTAAAAGTACCAGTAGAAAAAAAATACAAGTCACTGTGAAGCTCCAGGCACTCTTAATCGTTTTATTAAATTTTGGGTGGACTAACAACTCTGCAAACCCTCCTGGCTGGCTCGCCACTTTCTGTAACCAAGTACAGGATAGGGTAGGGGAAATTAAAGTAAGATGGAGAGAATGGGCCAATAGCTAGATTCGCAGGAGGGATAAAGGGAGTTGCGTGGAGAAGAATGACTGGAGCCGCAGGTAAAGTTGCTATGAATTGTATTAAACTATTTAGCAACAATTTAACAGCATTTTATGAACAGGAATGAAAACATAAAATAAAATACAGTGACAGCAATAATAATAACAGTCAGAATCCTATCTGAGCTCAGATATGTCAGTCTTGCCGGCTTAATAGTCAGTGTTCAGTCAAGTCAAATCCAACAGGTCAAAAGTTTGTGATTGGTGCGAT
This sequence comes from Maylandia zebra, assembly GCF_041146795.1. Classification (NCBI taxonomy): domain Eukaryota; kingdom Metazoa; phylum Chordata; class Actinopteri; order Cichliformes; family Cichlidae; genus Maylandia; species Maylandia zebra. Next base: position 27,350,761 of record NC_135185.1, read on the forward strand.
TTCGTCCTACCGCACTGTTGCAATTGTTCGTGAGAGAAGAGCAACCTGCCCTTCTGGGCCAACTCAGAATGGCTGTGGTTCGGTTCGGTTCAAAGGGAAAGGCTCGCCATCTTCCTCGTCAGGAAGAGATCCAGGTCTCACGATCCCATAAAAAAACCTAGCCTGTAAACAACAGGACTATTACTAATTCAGTTCACACTCTAATGATATACATGGCCATATGTAAATAATGTAAGTGCTATAACAAAACAAGCACAAAACATTAATTCTAATTTCTAACTATAGTCTATACAGTGCATCTTAATCATGAATGCAATCTTTAAATCACAATCAGCTTATTCTATCGTCAAGGTGCACATTTCTATCAGAAATCAGAAATAAACCATAAACTATGGTAGATTATTTTTTTACAGTATTGCCCTTTAACTGAATTACAGGAGCATTGCTTTACACTGCATAGCAATGAAGCAATATATTATTTACACTCAATGTACAGAATAAAATTACCAAAAGAATATACAAAAACCCACAGGCTGTAGTTTTACAGTATGTGGTAACGTATCAGCACAGTAAGAATACACACGGACATCTATCCAGTGCCGCTCGAGCATCAAATGTAACAAAATAAAATAGATTCATGACCTTTAAGATCAACATTAACTTATTCCATCATCTAATTTTAGTGCATTTAATATTCAACAAGTAATACTAGAACATCATCAGCACACAAGCTGAGTGCTCAAAATGGCTGAACTCAGTGAGAAACCCCGTGTGTTCTCCCACAGTGAAAACGTGGTCAGCTACAGCTATGAGCATTAGGCTAGTTAGCTTTTCAATTAGCCTGATTCGCCCAGTCCCAGTTTAACTCACCAGCACACTTCTAATGTTCAACTCTCAGAGAGGATCTTGTTCAACTCTCAGAGAGGATCTTGTTCAACTCTCAGAGAGGATCTTGTCCACTTCATCCGCTCCCGCGCAGATCTACAACATTGAAATCGGGCCATTATATTCCCTGTTAACTTCTTGTTAGCTTTTTAGCTTCAAGGTTAGCTTAACAGCTTCTGACTCACCGCGATGGTTTCAAGGTCCGAAATGTTCACAATAAATCAGGTCCGTTTCTCCAAGGTCCATGCAGATCTCCGGTATGGATATTTGCTCAATTTATCAAGTTAATAGTTATTTTCCAGCGAAAAGCTTGGCGGTGAAAATCAGTGATGGTCTCGTGCACCTCCGTCTCTCTCTGTGTCTGAGCACGTGACGATACAGAGCAGGGGAAGGCGGGGCTTGTTCCTTCCTAACCAGTAGGGGTGTTAAATATACTCTTTGGGTTTTATTCTTATATTTATAGTATTTATCTTTTATTATTGATTTATTTTTGATCAACTCAGTGATTAACAGAGTAATGATAAATCCCAATTAACAATAACATGTTGTAGTGCATTACTGAGTCGTGTAAACTCACTGGGTTACACTTTGAACGTGTATAAGCAGAAATTGTACATTTGTTTCCGATTATGTGGATTAAATAAACACGACGGGTATCAGTCGTCTCATTAAGCCTCTGGAGAAAAACAAATCAGTGCAGAACCAAAAAAACTGACAGCCACCAGTAATCTTCACACTGAAACATAAAAGGCTTGTTAGCAAGAAAGAAGTATAACATCCTAAAACCACCTTACAAGAAGATTATTTTGGAATTTTTGTGTCTTGGGGGATGGTGTACAAAAGGAGGGGAAGTCATGCAAGGATTTCCGCCATATACAATCTAGATATTTTCAGTGGTGTCTTTTTTTCGTTCCCTGTAGCGCACACTTGTTGACAGACTGCTCATTAGTGTGACACAAACTTTCAGCACCGTCTGCGGTTTCTGGAGTTCAGCAGCTCTCTCCCGTCACACAGCAGAAGGGGAAAGCTACAGCCCGACTCTGCTCTACCTGTATGTGATAGTTGTGGCCTGAGGGTTAACGGTATCTAATCACAGCCTCAACAGGTGAGGAGCAGAGATGGTGCAGACAGCATGGCACCACATGGAATTCCTCCACTATCATCATGTAGATCAAACCACACACACACACACGGTATCCAGGATTTACAGTGACTGCATGCAGCCCTCTGACTCGAAATGCACTGAATAATGCACGTATATCCCGCCACACATGTGTTTATATGTGTTATTGTGCATCATACTGTATTACATTACAGTGTGGAAGCATGTAGTGCCAATGTCTTACTAACAGCATCAAATCCACAGGGATTTTTAAAAGAGGAGGGACAAAAACCACAGTCTTCAGGCACTTGTTCAAGTGTAGTCAAACATTATTGAATTAATCTTCATTTACAGTGGGATGTTCTTCGGCCCTGTTTGAAAGCGTTTGACCTCATCTTCACCTCAACCGCGCCAAACCTCACCAGACATAAAAGCAGTCCGGGAGGGGCTGAAGAGGCCAAACCTCCCCAGGGGAAAGAAAAGCAGAAGAGTGGGAGGAGACGGAGGAGGGTGGGTGTCACTGTCTCTACAAAGCCCTCTTATCCTCTTGATATCAAAGCGCTGCACTGTGTTCACACCATAAAATATTGTCAGGATGATGTGACTCATGACCAGAGAAGCTTGGAAAGAAAGAAACTGATGTTCTGATATCATGTAAAGAAGGTATTTTGCTAAATGAACTCAGTGTTGAACAAGTTCAGGTTCAAGGTTCTTCATTTGTCACATGCATAGTTATACAAGTAAAACACACAGTGAAATGTAGCCTGACATGAATAGACATCTGACTATTTTACAGGATAGACAATATAAACATATTTAAAATTAAGTGATAAAGACAGAGAAGACAGGATGCAAAGCAACTGAATGTTGATCTTTTCTCACACAAACACCTAGATTGTGCCAGCAGTGCTCTCAAATGATGGATAAATGATGTGACAACTTCCTAAATAGTGGCCAATATGCTTCAGACTCATTCCCGTAACTTTGCAGAACAGTCACAACAAGTGTTAGCGCTCATCTCTTTTTATATTTGGTTTCTAAAGAGGAAGTATTTAGGATCTAGGCCAGATGGGTACACAGCACTATTGTATGGTTGACAGAGAGATGACCTTGTTGCACGTGTGTGTGTGTGTGTGTGTGTGTGTGTGTGTGTGTGTGTGTGTGTGTGTGTGTGTGTGTGTGTGTTTAATCAGACAGAGAGGGGGGATTAGAGACCAGGCACCTGGCAGGTGGAAACAGTCTGTACTCATCTGATGCCCTCCTGTCCTTCTGCACTCTCGCTCACAAACACATACGCGATGTGGAACTTGCCTAAAACCGTATTCTGATGCCATAAATTGCCATCTTTGTTTTGGAGTGAGACGCTTTGCAGCTCTTAGAAACGACACTGTACAGTTGAGAAACTTGTAGCAGGAACACTCACAAGAAATGTTTCATTATTAACTTTACACTGCAGGCTGGGAGTTTCCTAATTTAAGAACTACAGCAAATTACAAGTTGGGTACGTTTTATGTAGGTCAGTGGCTCCCAATCTCAGAGTCAGGACTTCCACAACAAGTTTCAAGTTGAATGTAGCGCAATCCAAAGTAAAGTCTTACTGTAATCATGTTACAACAACAAAGTAATATAGCTTAATTCAGCAATTAGATAATGTGTTTTTCAGTACTTACATTACATAAGTTCTCCAATATGTGCAAGCTATGAGTGAATAAGAAAAATTATAAACGTGCCTTCTCATACAGACTTGCACGATAATAACTTGATGTCAGATCATGTGGGACAATGGCAGAGCCATCTCCAACTTTTAAGGAGTGGCAATATGCAAATTAGTACTAAGGCATTGCATGAAGGGATGCAAATGAAATTCTGCAGAAACCCCTACAGACCCCTGTGAAAGATGCTCGTCCTCCCTCATACATAACATGTGTTGTGAAGTTATATCTAGCAAAGAAGACACCTAAACCGCAGATCTTATATCAACCGAGTACAAGTACAAGCCAGATGTCATATTTAATAGTGGTTACAACCCAGCTAAATTTGCCTTTGAAATAAAGCTATTTCTGTTTCACATTTGCCTATTTACATTAAGATGCTTTGTCCTTAAATAAAAAGTGTGGAGAACGAACTACAGTTAAGCAGTTTTGCAAGGTAAATTAGTCTGACAAATATGAAGCTCCAAAATCAGCTTCATCCTGATTCCTGTCAGCCTTCCCTAAAGAGTACTAAGCACCCCATCTGTTAGGGCCTCCTCAAAGATAGTAGTGGAGTCATCAGTGTTACGTTAAAAAACAAACACAGTAATTACCCTAATTGAGATCTGGCAGATTCCTTTAGATTAATAGTAGCCTCCGTGAAATGCTGGAGAGTTTATATCAGAGAAGAGAAAAGACGGTTAGAAACAAATGCTAAGAAAGAAAGATTTAAAAAAGAAGAAGAATTATGAAAAAAAAACAGAAATCGACTAAAAATTGATCATTCGTAAAGAAAAACAATAAGTGGGAGGTCAAAGAAAGGTTTTATAGAGGATGTAAGGAAATAGGAGGAAGAAATTGTGGAGGAAGAATAAGGAAGTAAGGAAAGTATGCGATTGCATTGCCGTGTGAAAGACAACGATCGAGGAGGGCTTTTTTTTGACTGCAGCAGGAGTAAATGGCTCTGCAGGCGCCTGTCACTCTAAGGGCCAGCATGAGATGATCAGCGATGATGACAGGGGCACAGACCTATGTCAAGATGCTGAACCCAGCTGTCAATCCAGCCACTCTGCCCTGTGGGATGACAAGAACGGGCCTTAATATCACTAAAGTGAGCCGGAGAGAAGACAAGGAGGAGAAGTAAGAGTGATGGACAGGCAGGGGAGAGAAATTAGACAGGGAAAGAAAACATGAGCGGGACAGGAAGGGTGTACTTATTTATTCAACCGTTTAGATTTTGGGAAACTAATGCCAACAGGTTGTTTTCCAACCTTGTGGGATGTGCACTGCTTTGCATCAAGCAGCGAAAAACTGAAGCCGCTATTTTTTCATTTTGGGCTCCACTGTGGTAGCGTCTATCTTGGGAAATGAAAAGAAAATGATGTCCCTCTCCTTAGTAGGCAACATGACACTGTGCGAACTTGTCATTTGACAGCCAGAATGAGTCATCTTCCAGCTATCTTGGACTGTAACCGCACAGGCCTCCTGGGATGTCAGAGGAATGACCAGAGAACCAGTGCATTAAAACACAATAGAATAAGAGCGTATCCCACAGTCGTATTCGCTGGAACTTTGGCAAGCTGTTTTCAATTAGTGCTTGCTGATTCTCAGTGTTGGTCTACCACATCATTTAAAGTAAATGCAGCTATAACTTAAAACCACAATGTTTGGTTTGGCCACGAGGAGGTTCGTGCTCGTCTCCTTTCCCTTGTCAGTGGTAGTTCTCTAACATGCTGTGAACTCTTTTGTTGAGCTGCATATATCCTTCAAAAGTAGTGAAAGTGTGATTCAAAACTCAAAACAACTACAAGACCACAGATGATGTCAGTGCCTAAAAGGAAGACAAATCACTTAGTGCTAAAAGCTCAGCAAATTTTAAAACTAGCTAGCTGCAGAAGTAACTCTTCATGCCATTGATTCAACAAGGTGCTGGAAATGTTTCACAGAGATTTTGGTCCATATTGACGTGATCGCTTCACACAGTTGCTGCAGATTTGGCAGCAGCACACCCATGATGTGAATCTCATATTTCACCACAATTCCAATGTGCTCTGCTAGACGGAGATCTGGCAACTGTGGAGGCCATTTGAGTACAGTGAACTCATTGTCATGTTTAAGAACCCAGTTTCAGATGATCTGAGTTTTGTGACATGCTGTATCAATCTGGCACTAAGGCCCCCAAAGTGTGACATGAAAATGTCCTCCACCACCAATGTAAACTGCTAATACACGGCAAGATGTATCCATGCTTTCATGTTGCTTGCACCAAAATCTGATCATACCCTCAAGAATCATCAGATTCTTGGTAGCATTTTTCCAGTCTCCTGTTGTCCAGTTTTTAAAGTTCTCAGATGACAGGAGTGACACCCGGTGTGGTCTTCTGCTGCTGTGACCCATCTGCTTCGAGGTCCGATGTGTTGTCATGCTGTTGAGGTACTCTTCTACATACGTTGGTTATGGTTGTCGTTGAATCAGTTCGAAACAGTCTGGCCTTTCTCCTTTGACATCTGGTTTCATCTCAGCTCTGCCTTCAACACCATCCTTCCAGACCATCTCCGAGGCAAGCTTTCCCAGATGAATGTGCCTGATCCCATCTGCGGGTGGATCACTGACTTCCTGATGGACAGGAAGCAGCATGTGAGGCTGGGAAAGAATGTCTCGGACTCTCGGACCATCAGCACCGGCTCCCCTCAGGGCTGTGTTCTTTCTCCTCTGCTCTTCTCCCTGTACACCAACTGCTGCACCTCCACCCACCAGTCTGTCAAGCTAATCAAGTTTGCAGATGACACCACCGTTATTGGGCTCATCTCGGACGGGGATGAGTCTGCCTACAGGAGGGAGGTTGAACGTCTGGTGTCCTGGTGCAGCCACAACAACCTGGTGCTGAATGCCCAGAAGACAGTGGAGATTATTGTGGACTTCAGGAAGCACACAGCCCCACTCCCCCCCATCATCCTGACTGACACCCCCATCACCTCTGTGGACTCGTTCCGCTTCCTGGGTACCACCATCACTCAGGACCTGAAGTGGGAGCCCACCATCACCTCCGTCATCAAGAAAGCCCAGCAGAGGATGTACTTCCTGAGGCAGCTGAAGAAATTCAACCTGCCAACACGGACGATGATGCAATTCTACACCGCAATCATCGAGTCCATCCTCACCTCCTCCATCTCCGTGTGGTACGCTGGAGCCACTATCAGGGACAAACAGAGACTGCAGCGTGTTGTGCGCTCTGCTGAGAAGGTGATTGGCTGCAGACTCCCATCTCTGCAGGACTTGTACACCTCCAGGACACTGCGGCGTGCAGCTCGGATCTCAGCTGACCCTTCTCACCCTGGATACAGTCTGTTTGACCTGCTCCCCTCAGGCAGGAGGCTCCGGTCCATTCGCACCAGAACCTCTCGCCATAAGAACAGTTTCTTCCCCTCTGCTGTTGGACACATGAACAATAAACGTACGACTGTTCCCACCACTAACACATGACCCTACGCTGTGTTCACTGCATCATTCCATGTTTGGCACTGATCACCACCTGCACTCATGTATATATCTTTCTACGTAGCACTTTTAATTCTTATTCTTACTTTTATTTTTTCATGTCTATTTAAGCGCAATTTATAACAGTATGTTTGCACTGAAGCACCGCAGCAATTTCCTAATGTTGTAAACCTGCTCAACATTTGGCAATAAAACCCTTTCTGATTCTGATTCTGATCAAAGCATTTTCACACAAAGAACTGAGCCTCACTGGATATTTTCTCTCCTTTCGGAAAATTCTCCGTAAACCCTAAAGATAGTTGTGTGGGAAAATCCCAGTAAATTAACAATTTCTGAAATACTCAGACCAGCCTGTCTGACACCAATAACCACACCACTTTCAAAGTTTTTAATCGCCTTTCTTCTTCATTCTGAAGCTCAGTTTAAACTTCAGGTCTTCTTTGCCGTGTCAACATGTCCAAATGCATTGTCATTGTTTGGTTAAATCTTTTTAACAATTAGATATTGGTTATATCTGTGATGACAAGCAGACAAATAGGTCTACCTAATGCAATATAAATGGTCTGTATTTATAAGGCTTTTTAGCCTATATATCATTACAAAGTCTTTAACAGTGTTTCTAAATCACCGTTTATACATTCATGGTAAAGCACTGGCCTACCATTGGGAGCAACTTAGGGTTTGATGTCTTGCATTCAGTATGTGGAGCAATTAGTGCACAACATGTATAATAATCTGAGTCCACATCTGACTGGACATTAAAACCCGAAAGTTATAACAGGATAACTCCCTGTGAATAAGCAGTTGTATCATTGTACTGTAGGAGAAAGCCAGACAGCCTGGAGGAAAGTTGAAAGACTGTATGTAAAGTTAATGGATTATTCTAAATTTTCTGTTGGCGTTGATCTGAAAGTGTGTGCGGTTTTCTGGCTCTCAGTGCTCGCCCAGTGATGGACTGGTTACCTGTCCAGACAATCTAAAAAGGATGGATCAGTGTGTGTTGGCAGGCCAAAAAAAAACAATCAAAACAAAAAGATAAAACAGTTGGACAAAACAGAAATAATTTGAGATTATAAATGAGTCCCTTGTAAATGAAAATTATTCCCTGGAAGCGCACGCACGCGGTGTGTGTGAGATTCAGAGACTTTCCATTAACTGCTCTAAAGCTGACAATTCTGACACACTGGGTTCAGATCATTTCTAGTTTTAGATTAATTTAGATCTACTTATCAATAACATGTACATCTCCTAGATGTGCTCTCTGCAGCTCTAACTACATGCAGTATATTGCCATCGCGTACTGAGATGACCTGAAAATGAATGGTATTCAGAACCCAGCTGCTTGCACAGAAAAGTGGGTTTAGAAATGGCAAAGATGCCACATATGCATAACTATAAGATTAGTGCAGATTGATATGCAACTCATTTCCAGGGCTTCAGTTTGATATCCCTATCACAGCGCTGTAGAAATGAGTGTTCACATTTAGCTGTCCAAAAACTGGTCAGTCTGGGTCACAATCCAAAAGTGTAGTTTGGCCAAAACCTTTGATCTGGAGATCAGAGTCTGAAACTTGCACTTTATGCCAGAAATATTTGTATTTTGTACAAAGTGTCTATATGTGTTACGAAAGCATGGTAGAGAGACATGCAGGTAAAGAGTAAAAGATGGCAGACACAGCTTTTAGAGGTAAAAGGGAACCAAGAGAAAAGGCAGTGATCTTTCAGGGACTGAGACGCACAGCATCACTGAGGTGATCAGAGCCGTGACCTGACACGCCGATGTCCCAGCATGCTCGGCAGATGTGGGTCAACTGACATCTGTTTCTCACTGCAGCCTGGGCTCAGCTCAGCTCGGCCTGACCCAACCCTGCTGCCATATTCATCCTAATAACCACTCCCATAATCACCAGGGATTATTCTAATATTAGTGAGTGCACACACACAAAAACACACACAGTGACTGCTCTGATTAAGGTATAGTGCTCCATATGGTTTTTCTGAAGGGTTTTGGGGGGGATTTGTATGTTTTTAGCCTTTCAGTGAAAAGCCTTGAAAAAGCCAGCTTAGTGGGGACTAAAGAGAGCCTCTGCATAAATAATATTGGAAAATAGCCTGGGATGGTGTTTGGGGGGGTCAGGCTGGGGTGAGATGTGCTCCACAAGCAGAGGTGCTCTAACAATGACCATGCATCATGAGGTTACTGAAGCCTCGAGGTTAGGCACTGGAGAGAGACAGCGGTGCGCTGTTTGGTCTCCATAAAGGAGGGATTATGAACCACTGACAGGATGTGTGAATCAAGATGGCACACTCACCACACAACAGGACTAGAAAGAGACACTGCAGGGGGCTGTCAAGACAGAGCTAGAGTGAGCTGGGAGGATTACCATATAATGATGAAAGATGATGAAGACTGATGAATGGATTGTTGGCGTTTTAGCTATGGGGGGAGGGAGGACAGCGTGCTCCTGTGAGGTATTTCAAGGATGGATGCCAGAGCTTGGGATTTCCACTGCAAATTTTTTTAATTGCATAGATTTGTTTCAGTTTTACTTCAGTGTTTCTTTGATGTGAGCACTTTTTTTTTTTACTTGTCTCATAATATTACAGACGCATCGTGCGCATTTATGCGATACAAGTCTTTGTTGTGTGTGAAATAATCTTTTCCCCCTCTTTTGGAGGCTCTCATTTTTCTCTAAGAGGTCTATTTGTGGAAGTCATGGCCTGCTGGTGTTTATGACTCTCCCTGGGCCCGTACTGCTGCTGTTTTTTTCCCCCGCACAAACACGCACACACAGTGGGCCCTTACTGCTGACACTCAACTTCATTCTTTGCTGCAGTTGCATCTGTTGTCACCATGGAGACCTTGTTTACGACTTAACCCCCCTTGCTCGCAAACACGCACACACTCACTGTAACAGAGAAATAGACAGGCTGCGTCTCCCTCTGTGTTTGATTTGGTGTTATAGGACCCATCGGATCACAGCCCCCAGCAAGCCCAGGCCCATATGCATAAACACACACACACACAGCAGTTGGCCTGGATGGTTGCAGCAGACCCATGCTAAACACAGAGCCATAAGCGCCACACTACCTAATCACCTCCAGGCTGGTCTGGATAATGACATTTGTTAAGGCTTTGACTCAACCTGCGTGAGTCAGAAGGCCAGTCTGTCTACCTCTGCTCTCACACATCACTGGTATGAAAAGAGAAGCTAACAAATAGCCACACGAATTATGCAAATCAAAGCAGTAGAAGCATTTTGGTGAAGAGGCTTAACTTGAATGCGCAAAGTGTTGGGTGTGTTCATAGATACGTGTCTGTGTGTGAGTGTAGAGGCCGTCCTGCTTAGCAGGCGGCATCATGCAGGCAGGTTTTTCATGAGATGGGGGAATCTGTTATGCAACATGTGAGAGCCTGCTAATCTTGCTGAACAGCCTGCTCCTCCTGGCCACCTCTCGGCCTGTACACACACACACACACACAAGTGTGCAATCGCTCACACACACACCTTCTGGCCATCTTTCTAGCCATGCATGGCTACACACCCAGGTGGCCTTAATGGGTTTAAGAGCAGTCTAAGATCCTCCTGCACTTGTGCCCAGACCTGAAACCTCCTGTCGCTGCATGTGACTGTGCAGAAAGGCGCGTGAGAAGTCAAGAAGCCAAGGAGGAAAAAATGATACACATTATTGCAGTAGCATGTTTAAAGTTCAGTGGAAAACACTTTAAATGAAAGGCTTAGACTTTACTCTCAGTCGGGCATAATAAATGATGGCTTGTGAGGGCAATGATAAAAGTATTTAAATGTTACGGTGTCTAAAAGGTTATCACATCACTGGCATTTGGCAATTTGCAATTTTGTTGTTTTTCTGCAGCTCAGCCTCTAAAGTAAAGGTCAAAAGGTCAGGGGTCAGGTGGCTTCACTCACTAAACTAATTCTGAGCAGCATTACTCAACTTGCTGGCATATGGTCACAGGTTCCCAGCCGACTGGCTAAATCTGCAACAGACAAACACATGCACATGGAACATGTACACACACCTATCAGCCGTGACGACACCAGCCAGAGGTCTTGCCTCAAATGACCTCCAGGGGGTAGGCATCCTGCTGTAATTCCCTGAACTCACATGTGCCGCTGCACGGGGCTCCTCTGATGAGCAGAGAAGTAGAGCAAGGCCCGAGTTTGTTATTATTCTTTTAGATTGGCAGAGGAATCATTCCAAGTTCAGCTTATTAATCAGTCGCTTATCATTGTTCTGCAATGCCAAGCTTCTTTCCAATTAGTTCACCCTTTGAACATGCGAATCACGCTAAACTCAGTTGTGCCGAAGAGTCACCAGAGTGATAGAAGTGTGGGAATATTAACCAGTAGCTCGAACTCACAAGGCGCAATCAACAGTGAGAGAGCTTTTAAAAGTCGCTTCTTATCAGTAGCAGTTCTGGCTTATTTCATTTGTGCCCACAGCATTTCTTGCCATTTGGTCCCTGCTCCACATTTATGACAGCTTTGATGTGCTGCAAGGCTTCGGGCCCTCTCAGCATCCACAACTGCAGCGCAATGGTACAATAAATACTTTGATAACAGCGCAATCTGTAACTCAGGCAAAAACAAATAACACAGCAGTCCTTACAAGACTTCTTTTGTCAGGGTTTGGTTCTGGATTCATGAACCGAACAAAACAATTGGTTCCAGATTGAGGCGGGCTTCTGTTCTCCCCAGGGGGATGGTTTAAATATATCAGAGCAGAGAGGAGAAGGAATAACAGTGGAAATGGTGAGAAAGCAACTGAGAGAGGAGGAATGAGAGAAATGGAAAAGAATTCAACCGTGGGCAATGTGGGAACAATTAAAGGGGATGGATGGGAAGAGGCATTAATGGATGGTACATTAAATACATATACAATGAAACAAACAACAAATCAAAATAGAAAAAATTAAGTAATAGCAAAAAGAATTTACACGACAACTCCTTTATGGACTCATACAAAGTATAACATCGCAAAAATGTGCTTAACCTGAAAATGAGTTCTGGGAGAAACAGAAAACATTTATAACAGCAAATTAAGTTCTGTTCACACCGAGGGACAACGACAATATTAATACAGAATTTTAACAGCTGAAGATATCTGAAATATCTTCCACTTTGCAATAACACCACTTCTATCTGAAAACTTCCCAGACTGATTAGTTGCATCCTAGACGGCATGGTTAGGTACTCGATTTTATACACCCTTGGCCACAGGACTGAAAACACCTGAATACACAGATAAAGCAGTGTGGACCAGTGCTTTTATCCATGTAGTGCATGTGTAAGTGCTTTAAAGCATTTAAAACAGCAATGAAAGCAAAAATTAGTCCATGTTGGATTTATGGATTGTAAGTAAGTTGGGGGTTATACCTGTTGACTAGCAGCTGCTGTGGCGGTGTGGATCTTTAAAAGAGTCTGTTAAATTGTGTCAGCAATGGAGGAAGTGATGAATATCATAGTTTCACCAAGTAAAGGCTCTTTTTTTAGCTTCATAAGTAAACTCCAACTATAAGAGGGGCCTTGAGTGATTTTAGTATATGCTGATTGGTTGACTTGAACACATGAAAACTTCATAAATGAAACAACTGCTACAAACCAGCTACTGGATCACTTCAGTGTTAGGCATGTGTTCTCAGCTCTCCATAGTGTGGTTACCCTCACTGAGTCTACAGAAAATTTTAGTCCGAAAACTGATTTCTTGTTTTGTCTCAACTTACGTCACTTAGCGACCTATAAGGAAGTAAAGGAAATATGAATGGCTTCCAGGCGGTTATGAGTTATGAATCAGTGACTTCTTCTTTTTCTTCTTCATTTGGCTGATCCCTTTAGGGGTCGCCATGGCAGATTATCTGCTTCCAGCTCACTCTATCCCTTACATCCTCTTCAGTCACACCAACTCGCTGCATGTCCTCCTTCACTGAACTTATCTAAATAAACTGGGTACTGGCACTTATCACTTTAAGTGCTAGGCTAACTCGCTCGGCGAGCTTCTAGACTTCGTGGTTTTTCTCTGTTCCTCTTCACATATGATGATTCACAATATTAAGAAAATGTTAGGGGTGGCATAAACATCACGGTTGAGACCAAAGAACAAAGCTCAGGGAGCCACTGGAAGTACGTTCCTGACGTCACAAAACATTAGCCGCGAGCTTTCGAGCTACAGTAGTCCACCGCTACCTTTGGAAATTGTCACTCTAGCACCAAAGGGAGGCCCAAAGGTGAATTTCATCTTGCAAGTTTCTTATGTGGCAGGTGTTTACTGAAAGTGAAAATTAGAGCCAAAGTTTGTACATAAGGAATTTCTTTTAAGTCAGAGAAAAAGCCCCTGCCTGCAGACTGTGCTGACCTCTTGGCAACACAGCTTACCATGAGCGCACAAGAGTGTTCTTTGCACTATTTTTGTACTGCTTCATCTATATGCTAGCTGGGTGCTGGAGGGGCAGAGAGTTGGTGCATAATAGGGTTCTGCAGGGGGGTACTTTCCCTTCTAGATCTATGCCTGTATTGGGCCTACTACAGTCACAAAAAGATCAACAAGGATTTCCTATTATCCAGCCCCACACCCACTCTCATCATTTAACAAAGCTGTGCCATAGTAGTGTCAAATATGACAGGGGAAGAAGAGATGACATTTTCTTGATGTTAATTATAAGACTCTCAATGCTCTCTCTCGCTCATACACGCATATGCAGAATCACTCTAACAAGTGCGTGCTTCATTCTTGAGAGGACGTAGCAAAAAGGACCTGGCAAGGGTTTGGCTAAGGTCCAGCTGCCTTCACACACATGCAAACACATACACACACACTTAGTTCTCATCTTGGGTGATTACATAGCCTTTCAAACTCATTTACACATGCACGCAGTCAAGCTGAAAACTAATTTGTCCCAACATACGCAAATACAAGCACACACTCATGCCCTGACACACACATTCAACCCCAAAGCATAAACATAATAAAAAACCGAGCCAAACAAAAAGGTGGAACATTGTGAAGAAAGGCGAAAAAAAAAAGGACAACACACACATCCATTCTCACGCAGACATGCACCGTAACTATGCCCAATCTCAATTTCAGCTGCTGAAAAGTGTGAAAAGTGACAATAATTTGACATGACAGCCGTGAATTGTAATATCAGACAAAAAGAATCTGATCCCATGAAAGGATTCATACACTGGATGATGAAAGAGGAAGTTTCCTGCTGTTCCATCCCTCCTTCCTCCCAGATTCAATACTGCAGCCTCAGTCATCAGGTGAAGCAGTACCTGTTTGGTCAGCTAATTACTCATCATCAAAGCTTTCACAGGTGTGGTTATGGATTTGCAAGTGTGTGTGTGTGTGTGTGTGTGTGTGTGTGTGTGTGTGTGTGTGTGTGTGTGTGTGTGTGTGTGTGTGTGTGTGTGTGTTCCCACAGATGCAAACAGAAGGCGAAGAGACACTCAGCAGGAAGGAGGCTGGTGTTGACTGAGCACCCATGCAGGGTGCAGAGGGAATGAAGACAAACTGCTGCTGTGACGTACAGAAAAAAATGTGCATTTGTGTGTGCGTAAGACAGTTCTCCAGTTGTTGTGTCCCAGAGATGCATCCTCAGGTCATCTGACACCTCTTCCATTTTGGACATAAGGGCCCTGAAGACACACACCACAGTGTGTCCTGTAAGATCCCATATATCAGCCTTGTTGGTGACACATTCGGCTTTTCGTGTGTGACCAGCAGCCTGAGGTCACATGACGGATCTTACAGCAGTTGTGAGGGGACCATACAGAGGAGCATCTGTGTGTACACATAGGGGGGTGGGGGGCAGTTAACGTATATAAACGCATGTGTGCATCCTCCAGTCAGCTTAGTCAGAGCTAAACAAGTTTCCTCTGACATCACCTTGTCATCGCTGTGAAACTGCACTAACCATAAAAAGACTGCAGCATAAGGAAACCAATAAATGAGTGCCAAACCACAGCTGACTCTCTGAGCAGGTGGGATCAGCTGTCACACAATATAGAAACAAAAAAAAAAAGCTTCTTTAAAATGTCGTATGTTCTCCACCATCTTCAGTGTTTTTAGCGTCAGACGTGAAATGCGATAAGCAGAAGCACTCCTGTCCACTTACTTTTGGTCTGTGGCTGTTCATCATGGTTCATGTCAAGTTCATCAGGTTTAAAAAAAATAAAAACATGATATCACAACATGCTATGACATTTTAGACAGTTGTGTGCTTTGAAGTTTGGGGAAACCCAATTTCTGTTTCAATTTTGTAACAAATTGCCCGTGATGCACTTCTGAAGTCCATAACTGGGAGAAGAGGCCAAGAAACTATTGGAGGCTCCAGGAAAGTAAATGATCTTAAGCTGTTTTCACACATGAAATCTGGGCAATGCAGAGAAAATGAAGTCAGGTCATTGCCCATACTTGCCCTTTCTCTCATGTAGCAAGCAGCGGGAGATGGTGCATATCGATACGAGCCAGGCTTGCTTCTTGTTTTCAGTCTGCACACTGAACAATGCTACCCGCTCCTGGAGGTTGCTTCATATTTAGCATTGAGCTATGGCATAGGTAGCAATCTAATCATTAAGAAAGAATCTCAGGTAACCTTAAAGTAGCCTAGCCTTAAAGTGGAGACTTTAAGGCTAGGCTAATATACCTAACTGAACTCCAGGGTACTCTGTTCACCTAAATAATTTGAATAATAAAAACAAAACCTTTATGTTGGTAGGTTGTTTAGTATAGTTTTTTTACAGGAAGGTTAACTGAAATACAGTTGTGGTATGTTTAGATTTATATAAAATGTTTGTATTTCCAGTTTCGTTATGGGGTTTGTTTGTTGTTGTTTTTTTACAGTGTGAGACTACACATATGACCTGGTGCCTGTTCAGATTTACAAGAGCATTTCTGCCCAACTTCTTGTGTCAGCAAGCTTTGGTGTCGTTCTAGCCTTGGGCGCTTTCTAGCATGCCGTAGCATTTTATCCCAGCCACACAAGCTCTGATAACAGAAGACATGGCGCATTAGTTTAGCATCCTAGCCACCAATGCTAGTAATTCCTGCTTCGATATGAGCGAACCTGAGAAAGATGAGTGAAATATCTTACCCAGCCATGCCTTGATACAGGACTTGACGTATGTGGGAGATAGAGGAAGAATACAGAGACTCTGCGCCTCATCTCTGGGCAGCAGGATTAGAATGTTTACCCACTAATGTGTTTAGCTATGCCGGGGCAAGTAACACACACAAATTGGTGCATACTCTACACATAATATACAGACATAAATGCAGGAACAAACATGTCTTGTGTGTGCCTAATTTCACATATATATATATATATATATATATATATATACACACAAAAACACTCTCACACATGTATAGATCCAGTACATTCAGCTGGTCTGGCCTTGTTTTGTGTATTTGTGGGTGCTGAGGTCTGCACCCATCTGCTCTTGTGTGTGTGTGTAATCTGCCTCAGACAGGCTACAGTGCTTAGAGGGGCCAGACTGCAAACACTGCACTGGGATGAGACACCTGCCACGGGGCTAAGACCAGAGCCCTGACGCACAAACACACACACAGATGGAGAGGCCACGGTTACCAGGGACAAAGCTGTCCACAGTCACTCAATTACTGCCCAAGCGGTGTAGCATTCAGGTGCTTTGTGCCGTTTCAAACCATCGTTTGTTTTGTTTTTTTAATCACAAACTATGTTTTTTTTATGCTGCAGTGTGTGGATTTTCTGTCCCTATGTTGCAACCATCAGTCTAATTGGTTGGTATTAATCGGAGGCACACTTGACAGTTCCATAACTACGGCGTTCATAATGCTCCTGTTGAGGAGGGAAAAATCTGTACTTATCCTCGTCTTGAAGTCTAGCTTTGAGCATCTGCTGTCAGAGTGTCACGTCTGAATTTAGCAAATGCCCAGGCACGAGGTGGCTGCGTTCTAAACGCCCAATGCTCAAAGGAGTGTCTGTCGTGCCGCGGCTCGGCGTGCCAAATCAGAGCTGGCTAGGAGCTCCCTATAGGCGAACAGATGGCCATTACTATCATTTATAACTTATTAGTGCCTATAATCCTACCTGCGTCAAACACGCCCCAACGCTTAGGACTGGCTCTCTTTTTTGCCTCATTTAAAACAGTTCTATGTGCCAGAAAAGTCCTTGTCACGATTTTCTCTTCAATCTTTCTGTATTTATAATCTGCAAACTGCGCGGATGACACACGTGCAGAAATATTATGATATGCGGCTATCTCTCGCTTAAAATCAACAGTCAACAGATTGCCCCGTGATGGTGCAGAGCTGGAAACCAACAGTACTGAATGGAAATGCAGACACAACATGTGGTGTGCGGTAATTTTCACCAACTGTAAAGGCTTACAGTGATATTTATTTTCATAACAATGCACCGTTGTCGCCTATATAATGGAATCATTAGGCTAATACGCAGCTCTCCATTTGAAGGCATATGCTGAGAGTGTATGTTACGGATGCCTACAGACACGCTCGTTTCTGCTGATTGATGAATTAGCCGACGCTCATCTTTAACGCGGTGCTTATAGTGCTGAAAAAATTGCTTTCTAGCAGATAGCAGCATCCTAACAAAGTCCTTCCTCCTACTTTGTCAGTCTCTCAGTCTGGCTCCACCGAGGCAATCATCAGTGATGCCTCACATTCACCACCCAAGCAGGTGTGGGCATTGACGTTTCTACTGTGAACAGGCTGCATCTGTCATGTGGCAAAGAAGAAATAGCTCCAATCAATGTCCCCCTCGGACACACACACGCACACACAGATACACGTTTCCGCGCGTGCGCTCCGCGATACGCACACACATGCTCCACATGCACACACATGCTCCACATGCACACACCCCAGGCACCACTGTTCTCCAGCAAACAAGGATATGTGGAACAATCATTGTAAACCATCCCGGTCGGCGGTGTGGGCGATCGATGAGACCGCCGTGTATAGAAAGTCAACACAGCCCTTTGCTTCGTCCCTGGACTTCAAAACAGTCGCCGCTCAGAAAGGCCAGAGAAATGCCGAAACCTTTGACTCAGTGTCACACCTCCCATCTGTCGCCATTTTGAGTCAGGCACTTTGTTGCAGCCATTTTGTGTCCCAGCCATTTAGCACTCTATTGAGCTTCAGCTGGGGATGCCAAATGGCGCGTGTGAACCCCCTCCACCCCCCCTCCATCATTTGTGACCGGTTTGGATGACAGACAAATAGATGGGCAGACACGCAGGCAGACAGAGAGACAGAAGGAAGGCAGATGACTGGCTTTGATGAGCTTTATGGGGATGTGTGCGGAAAGACAGACAGACGAATGTGTGTCGGCAAACAGACAGACAGATAGACAGACAGAAGGTATACATACATGTGTGTTTGCGTGTGTGTGTGTGTTTGCGTGTGCACGTTGTGTGTGAGCGGATGTCAGACCAGGTTGTGTGTTCCTGCAGTGGCAGAGATGAGAGGGAGAGAACAGGAAGCTGCTCTCCTGGAGACAGATGGACTGCCATGCTGTGGACACTCTCTCACACACACACACACACACAAACTCACACACACTCAGAGTGACACACAACAGTACAGCCAACAAGAGAACATATCAGAGCACGACTGCTGAAAACAGAAAAACACACCAACATGCTAGCCTAAACAGGCATCGCGGACACAGATGACGCACATTTGAGATAAAACGGAGGAAATATGCAAACTCTATAAACTGACTTAACAACAAATCACCAGAATTAGCCGCAACCATTGTCTATTTATGTAGCCAAGAACTTCTTCAAGGGACTGAGCCTCGTTTGATTGGCTCGTTGCAAGTTTGTTCGCAGAAAGGAAAAAAAAAAAAAAAAAGAATCCCAATGAATGCAGTGAGATGCTCATTGACAAACATACATGACACACTCGAGCTCATAACAGGTGATAATCCTGCGAGCTTCAGGTATGTGGTGACAACCTTCTCACACCTGACTTGAGAGCTCTGGCGGATCTAGGTTACGCCAGGTTGTCACACAGGATATGTTGTGTGTACAGACACATGTACACACACACACACACACACACACACACACACACAGCTTCTTCTCTTCACTTTTTTCCTGTCGCTCTTTTGAACAGCGACACACAGGAAAAGGAAGGAACAAGAGAGTGAGGGAGTGAAGATGAGAGAGAGTCTTCACAGACATCGACTCCAGCGGCGACAACAGCAGTATCACACCGTGTGTTTGGGTGTTTCTGCGAGTGTGTGTGTGTGTGAGCATCTGTGAGTGTGTGTGTGTGTGTGTGTGTGTGTGTGTGTGTACCCACCCAGGCACGTGTGTTAGGTGTGTTTCACAGGATTGCCAACACATCTCCTCGCAGCGAGAGCCCTATAGGAACAGAGACATCTGTGGAGTGAAAGGACGCCAGCTTGCATGGTCGTCTCTGGAGAAAGGAAAAGTTGGGGAGAGGAGAGGAGAGGAGAGTCAACAGGAGCTCCAAACCTTGTCTGTCAGCTGATAATTAGAGGCGAGACGCTGTCTAATATAAAATAGTTTAATCTGACCATATTCCTTAATCAAGAATCGAGTCTTCAAGTTAAGCAAGTGAGCAAATCTACTTTAAATCTGCACCTGCTAAGCCTCACACCAAATTTTTCAAGGTAAACGTGCAAAAACTGAGGTCGAAATCATCTGCACTTTCTTCAAAGCTGATAGTGAGTGAGCTAATCTAAAGTCATGTGACATGCGTGGTGACTCAGCTGTATGGCAGCAAAGAAGATCCTTACCATTAAAGCTAAACCTTAACTAAAAGTAGGTGCTGTGTCATTCTTTCAGGATAAAAATCGCTCACGGTGAATATCAGCAGATCAGTGAATAAATATCGGAGGCGCTGGCCTTCTTCTGTGATTCATCCATAACCCTGCAGCCGGGGACTTCCACTGCAAATGGAGTTGATGACAATACAAGCAAATGTCCTCCTTGTGTGTACAAGCAAGAGCACTCAAGCAGATGTGCACTGCAGACCTTGGGAGTATGAGCCAGGGAACGGGACACAGGTGCACCTGCTCTCTGCTCTCGATGAAAGGTCAGCCAGATTCAGAGAGAGATGCAGCCTTCTAGTGTGAGGGAGCCAGTGACACCAAAAAAAAAAAAAAAAAAAAAAGTCAGAGAGAGCGAGCTAGACTGACACAGGAATAATCACAGCAACGGTAAAGTGAAGGCAAGATGAAGAAATATTTAACTTTCATTTTTCGCAGAGTTAGTGATACAAACTATTTGCTGTCGACCCTTTTTTTTTTCCAAACCCACTTTCAAAACCATCTTTTTTTTTTTTTTCTAAACAGCCATCATTGCCACATGTGGCTCCATGTCGGTTGCCAAAGTGCATTTCCAGCGATCTGAGCAGGTATACAGGAGAAAACATGTGCAGCCGGACCGGTGCCAGAAGAGACAGAAGGTCCGCAATGATGTTTCACTACATAGATTATGCAGATACCGCGGTCAGAACGAGGAACAGACAGAGTGAGGGAAACAGAGAGAGCGAAAGAGAGGGAGGGAGAAAGGGAGCACGAAAAACAGAGTAGGCGACAAACAAATACAGACAGAAAGAGAGGACAGCGACGGCGGCGAACACAGAAAAACGGAGCAAGTGTAAGCATGAGAGGGGGAACATGAGAGACAGAGAGAGGGAAGTGAAGCAGGGAGGGGTGTGTGTGTGTGTGTGTGCAGGCTACAGCTGGCAGAGGGATTCCCAGAGCCAACTGCCAGTGTAGTGGAGCTCCTTAACAACTTCACAGGCCTCTCAGAAAGGAGCTTTAAAGTGGCCACATGGCCTGGCCAGCACAGCAGAGCAGAGCAGCAGGCTTTACTTGGGCTATGTGCACACACATTTGTGCACATGCATTCATACACACACAAGCTCAAGCAAGACTCAGCCCACCAGCTGCTGACAGGGACAAGAGTGTCCAGAGCGATAAATCTGCAAGTGTGTGTGTGAGGGAAGAAGGGGCGGGCGGGCGGGGGGGTTAAGCAAGAAATAGCAGGAGAGCAAAAATCCTCATCTAGCTTTAGATACTCCACAGAAGTCACTGCATAGTTTCAAGTCACACTTTTCAATAAAAATATGAAGCCAGCCTCATATTTTGATATTCTGACCAAAGAGGCCACGTCAGGTTTTGCCTCCCTCACACCTGCAAGCCGATTTTATCTTTTACTGAGCTGCCTCTTTGCACAAATAGAAAAAATGCATTTCTCCAACTGCTGCGTTCATCCTCGTCTGTGCTCGTAGGGGTGAAAAAACGTGGTACACGCCACTCAGCAAAGCAGCTTTGCCTTTCGCCGTTTGATTCCTCCGATAACAGTAACCACCAGCTCATTGTGAAATGTCCTCAACAAGTTAAGCCTCCTAATTTCAAAATCGTTCCCTGATCCTTTAAACGCTTGGTGCAAAGCAGAAATTGGTTCTTTTATCGCTCTCTTTATATGCACGATTATCATTATCCCTCTTTGGAGCTGAACTTTGAGGAAGGGATGGATGAGGTTTGGGGGGGGGAGTGGATGAGATGCCATCACACGACCCAGCTGTGTGTGTGGTGAGATGGATATCGCCCCTTTCTTTCTTTCTTTCTCTCTCTCTCTCTCTCGCACCTCCACTGGACGTTTGTCCGTCTGGATCGGCACAGTTGATTTTTCCAGGGGTTGTCCAGTCACAAAGGTTTTTCAGTCAGGATCGCGGTCTCTCCCTTTTTTCCCACCATCACTATGCTAGACCACCACTATACTAATGGTGGGGCATTAGCATTTCAAGGAGCCTCCATTAAGGAGGGCAAGAAAAGCTGCTCTCGGCGGGGGGAAATCCATTTTGTCCCAGGCTCCAACATCTGCTGCAGCCGTCCCAGCCAGAAGGACGCTCGGATAAAGCCCGAAGAGCCCTCTGATTTACTGTAATGACAGACAGACAGATAGACAGGCAGAACGGATGACCATATGCAGAAGAGAGGGAGAAAAAGGAAAAAGATAAAAACAACTTCTGTCTCACTGTCTGTCATTTTCTGGTGCTTTCTGTGTGCATGTGCCGGTGGTGGTGGGGAAGAGGGGAGGGGGCTGGGGGGGTCATGGGAAAGGCAGGTTGCCAGATTAGGCTCTCTGGGTAAAATCCTTCATGCCCAAAGTAGTGTGAAATTATTATTTTTTTAATTCTTAGAAGCAGAATGTCATAGTATCATAGACGTGGTATTATAATAACAGTTTAAGAGAAGCAGTAAGAGGACATCTGTAGTCATAATTAGAGGAGCTCACAGGCTGGTTGTCATCTGGCCCCACATAATGGCTGAAAGACCTGAACCAGAAACAGAAGACAAGTCGAGAGAGGGACAGAGGGACACGGGGCCTTGATCCCTACCCCATCTGTCCCGTTTCTCGCAGCTCCTTCTAACTTCTTCATCCCGCCCTCCCTCTGTAGTGGTCTCCTGTTTGCGTTGGTCTAAACCTACTAAGTCCCTCAGAAGCCTAAAGCCCGAACAGCACGGAGGTGAGCTGAATCACACGCCGGCCAGCTGGGAAGTCAAAGCTTTTAGCAGCTATACAGACAGGAAGCAGAAAACACCCGCAGTAGCAGCAGTAACATGAGGCCGAAGCAGGAGAAGAACGTGGGTTTGTTTTGGGTTTCTTTTTTTTAATCCTTACAATAACTCATGTAATATAATGACACCGTGCCCTTCTAATGATAGAGCATATTGCAATTACATGACTTTTTCCCCACCCAAAGGGAGCGTCTGTGATGTCATGGCGCCACAGCGTAGATATTTTTGTCCGTCTGCACAGAGCATGCTTGATAATAGCACATTCTCCGAGATGAACGCCGCAGCATTAGTGGCGGGCGTTTAACAACCTCTGGGTTGTTGTGACACAACACACCACCACGATGATGGATACTGGCTGTTGCCGTGCACAAAAATAAGAAACTTGCTGCAGCTGATAAATGCTGTATTTTATTTTTTTTTTTTACAGCAGCAGCACATCTGACTGTCTGGCAGGATAATAACACGAGTTCATCTGTCTCTTTTCTTCTACCATCTTCTAGGAGTAAAGACACAGATACAAAGTGTCTGCGGGAGTTTAAACAGATGGAGGGCCTCTACTGGGAAGGAGTTTTTCGCCATAAAAAAAGAGGGGGAAAATGAGGCAAAAAATGTCTTAACAAGGCATTTATTCTCATTTTCTGTCTTAAAATATTTATTGTTCCATCTCTAAATGTTTAATTTAGACATAAAACAGTACTATTAGGGGCAGAACATTGTTTCCAAAGCATTTACTCTTCAGAAGGGGTGGAAATATGAAATGCTTCAAGATATCGTGAAGCTATTTTTTATGTATGCATATCAGAAAAAAATGAAATTATCTGTTAGTTAGCTTTTGGAAAAATTCTTGTTTCCAAAATGTAGTTTTTTAATATTCTCGGTAGATTTAATGTCTTAGTTTGCACACTGCAAACACACTCGCACACACATATGAGAAGGAGGACGATGATGTCATCAAGTCAAGTCTGTGTCTCACATCATCAGCTGACCCGGTGGTGTCGCCTGCGGTGAGCACCTGGCTGCTTTCACCACAAGAGAGCCATTACATGTCAGAAGGTTGTTTAGAGCGCAGTCATTATGCACAAATACATGCACACACATACAGTACATAGAGCCAGCAGCTGGTATGCAACTCCAACTGGACAAAACAATAAAACTTGGAACACCGCAGCCCATTGGATGCTACAGAAACCTGGTGAATTTGGAAAGAGCTCTTTCTGGTTGACTGTATGTCTGTCTGTGTGTCTGTCTGCTTCTCTCTCTCTGTCTTTATTTCTCTGTCGTTCTCTTACTTTGGTGCCACCCAGCCTTGACGCCATAGCTTTTATGAAACACCAGCCTGACGGATGCCTTTTGCTCTGTGTGGTCCAGACGTAAGCCATCCAGGCCACTTGTGTTTGTGTGTGTGGGTTACTTTTTGCTCTCTCTCTCTCTCTCTCACACATACACACACACACACGTCATCTCTTGCTCTGTCTCCACAGGTCTGGTTCTGAGCTCCATCACTCCTAACAATTATCTTTGGCTCACGGATCAGGCACCTCAGAGTCTGGGGCTGCTACAGACGAAGCACATGCCGGCTTAGAGATGTGTTTACAAGAACTGGGGGGTAAAGTGTGTGTGTGTGTGTGTGTGTGTGTGTGTGTGTGTGTGTGTGTGTGTGTGTGTGTGTGTGTGTGTGTGTGTGTGTGTGTGTTCATGTCAGAGAAAAGAAAGAAAATGTACGATGTTAGAGCAGAAGGCTAGCCTATAGTGCGCTACAGTCACCAAGACTCTAAAAGGAACGCTTGTAGTGCTCTTCCCAGTACCGGATCATGTCCAGTGTGCACACACAAACACACACAGACACAGCCAAACATGCACATACACATTCGCAGAGCCAGATGGACAGCAGTGCTAAGGCTTAGTTTAATGACAAAAGGACCCTCAATCTGGACATGGATTTATCACTCACTTTAAAGTCCATCTGCGAGAAGTTTGGACAGAAAACACAACTGCTCAATCTCACTGCCTTCCCCAGCTTGTGTTTGAGCAACTTAGCAACTCTCTCTTTTAGACCGCACTCACACACTTCGCCACACAGCGTGTCCCGCACCTCTCCTGTATCTTTAACAAATCTGAATGATAAATGTTTGAAGAGAGGGGCGGCTGCGCTACTTAGATTCCCGGGCCGGTGGCCCTGTCGTACAGGCATGCAACCATAGGCTTTTATTTCCTGGGTTTAGTGGTGTCCAGGGGCCTGGCAGCATGTGGGGTGGTGTGAGGGGAAGCTGAGAGGCAGATAGACAAGAAGAGTGACAGCACGGAGATAGACTAGCTACCTATTTATAGCCCGGGCCATCTGCAGAGCTCCCTCTTGTCTTTGGTCATCCTGTTCACAAAGGCTTGGAGGCAGATTCCAGCAGCCCAGCGCCCAGCCGCTCCATTCACTATTCATTCCAGAGCCGGCAGCACCATATGGATCCGGCCCCACTGCTGGGCCCTGGCCGGCCTGTTTCTCCCTCTCTATCTCTCTCTCTTCAGATTGACATGGTAATGAAGCCTGGGTGGCTTGCAAAGCGTTCTCCTTTCTTTTTCCCCCTCTTTCTTCCAGTGTCTTTCCCCTCTTCTCTCTCAAAGACGCCGGGCTTGAGCATGACCGGACACCCCCTCCTCCTTCCCTCCTGTTCTCTTCCTATTACTCTCCCTCCTCCTCCTTTTGCAGCACTCGCCTTCTGTCTTTCTTTACAAGCAGCCCAGACACTCTCCTCTCCGTAGCCACTCTCAGACATTCAAATGATCTCATTTGATTCTCTCACACCTGTGAGGAGCTAATGTGACCTTAAGTGGCCAAGATGTTCTCTTGCCAGTTTCGCACTGCACAGAGATCGCCATCTCTGTCAGGGCTGACGCTGAAACAGAAATGAGTCAAAGTGTGTCACTTTTAAATCACCAGTGTCACATGTCAGCAGGAACACAGGATACTCCCAGACACCATATCCTCTTTTTCAGCTCACATCCCCTTTCCAGCTTGACCATCTCACTTTAATGAGGCATAAAAGGCGATAAAGCGGAAATAGAATCAGAGAAGGGGATTCCACGCAAGGAAACTGTTAATGAAGCTACAAAGCACAGCCCCTTGGGGGAAGTAAAACGACTGTGAAACTAAACCCAAACAGAGCTACTGTCAGGCTCTCGCAACCCTGCTTGGTCCTCCGTCATTGGTCGATAGGAAACACGAAAGGCTTTAAAATGAAATGTCTTAGTCTATAAACACCACATGCTTTCAAAAAGCCCTACTGAACAACCTGACACCATACCTCTGCAAATTGTTCTCAGAGACTTTGTCTTGCAAATATTAACTACAATCACAAGACTTTTCATCTGCCTTTCCCAAACATAAGATCAGAGCTCTAAGGTAAACGGTTCTTTCTCTACAGTACTATGATCCAGAGCAGTTTTATTTTGAAGTGGCCACTAATTGGTGCGTTTATAATCTGATATTCTCACAGCTACTTTCAGCTGTTATTACTGCTTGAAGAGCTAAGAAAGAAGACCCTAATGATAGCAGAAAAAAGAGAAAGTTTAGCAGCTGTTTGATGCAAATATTTTTTAAGAGGAACTGTAACTGCTAGAGCAAACTTTTGTGCTTTCTTGAGTGTTTCCCTCTAATTGCAGAAGGGCATGAAGAATAACTGTGTCCATGAGTATTTATTGCCGTAATATTTTTAGAAGATGGATAACGTTAAAAGTACATTAGTAGACCGAGGTATTATTCCCGCTGTAGTGTGCCAGTCACCTTGGGATCTGTGGAGCCTGAGGCCTAGGCCAGCCTAGTTAACCATGCATGCTGTGCTGGGCCTAACCTAATTAGGTGCCATCCCAATGTCAACACTGCTGCGTTCAGAGCATGATAAAAGACAAGGCTTCTCTTCCTCCTCTCAAACTGTGAAAGGGCTACAAAGAGCCGGGTAGGAGAGACCCTACCATCTGCAAGCTCCGTGTGTGTATTTGTGTATGCATGACTTTGTGTGATACTCGCATGCTGTCAATTTGCTTTAAAACACTCGCTGGGAAAGAAAACAGCTACAGGTTCTCTGCGCAATTGCTTCATCTTATTGTGAAACTGGTGTGGACTGGTGGGTTTTTTCTTAATTAAATTTAGAGCTTTTTCTGTGATAAGCCTTCAAAAGTGCATCCTGCAGCCAGCGGTACTTCATACATCCATCTACAATTTAATGATTCCACTTTTACTTTAGTCTAGGTGCACTCTGATTTCAATGCCTTTGTTTTTTGTATTCTTTTTTTTTTTTTTTTTGGGGGGGGGGGGGGGGGGGATTTTCCATCGCATCCAGAGCATCATTAAAGCAAAGACAGATTTTTGCACTGAAATCCCAATTAGGGTCGATCAAATATGGCTCCCCAAGCACAGAGGCGCGCACGCACACGAACTCAACGTTGCCTTTTTAATGTGTCGTCAAACCAGCCACTAATTCCATTTATACGGATAAAACACTCTCACAAATAGATTACCTGCTACATACGATCCTCTCTTTCACTGTGAAATTGTGGCACGGAGCCACATCCTCCCACTGCTTCTTAGTCCATTAAAATACAGATGAGAGCGTTTTACAGCCTGGGCCAACAGCAACGCCTCCCAGCTAATCCACCAACAAACACAAACATCAGATGAATTATCTGTAATGGAGAGGACTCTGTTCTGGCACAGCTGACGGAGAAATGAAACAAAACACGAGTTTATTTTGGTAAATATTTGGATTTCGTTTTGATTCTGCTTTTCATGTATGTAATTAGCTGGCAAATATAGATCTGTATAGAAACCTTTGCTCGTCTATGGAGGGTGTTGGTGTCTTTAGGTGTGCTTCCAGCAGTTCCTTTCAGAGCCGCTTCGTGCCTTTGCGTTCTGAAAGCTAAATGCGAAAGGAAAAGTTTCTTTCCTCTCAGCATTTGAAGAGTTTGTCAACTTCAGCGTCTAAAAATGCACTTTGAGAAGAGAAATCCGCTTTCTGAAACCTCCATCCATCCATCTATCCGTGGCCAGCAGCACACTTGACAGTTTCACTGGCTCAGGAGCCAAGCAAACAATGCTGCTCTGACAAGCGAATCTCTGCCGTGTCGGAATCTCATCTACTTAAAGCACTATTTATTCAGCACACATCCTTTTAATGCTGAATCTTGGCAACGGTGCATGAAATCCAGCACCTTAATTCCATTAGCTTGTTACTCCAATAAGTCCCAATAATCTAAACCTAACTGCAACACATACACAAACCCTGGAAATACACAAGCCATAGCTGCTCCCTCTGGGGCATTTTTAATAACAGTAATAGCCTTTAAAGGTTGATTCATTCTGCTGAGATAAAAGTAAATGGCCACATTAACCTGTTGGCTGGGACTAGCTGTGCTGGAGCTTGTCATATAGAGGAAGTAAAAACTAGCGGCAATGTGAAACACAGCAGGTTTTTTGAGGATTTAATGTAATTACATCACAAAGACGTAAAGATGCCACAGCTTAAGGAAGTTCTCCTTCAAACGCTTTCTCTCGGCTGCTTTTTTTGGTTAGTTTCCCACCGTCCTGAATGAAACGCCTTATGCTTGATCATAGTCGACACACAGGGGTGAAGCTATTGTTGATAAGAGACTGAAACTTCTCTTCAAATGGGGCTTAGCGAGTGTCATTCAAAGACTTTGCTCTTCATTTCAAAAGTGACTCAGCTTTTGTTAGTCAAAGGGTAAAGAGGGTCCTTTAAGACCTAGATGCACTTAGTGGGAAAGAAGCGATAAAATTGTGCAAGTGAAAGAGAGAAAAAAGAATTTTTTAAAAAAGGCGAAGACGGCGTCAGCGTCGCGAGATAGATAATCTAAGAGGAAAGAGAGAGAGAGAAAGTGATGGGGATATTAAGAGTACACCAAAAGAGAAAGGCATGAGAAAGTCCGCTGGTAAGTCTGATCCTGTGTGAGCCGATGAGATGGGTGACGGGTGAGGAGGGGTGAGAGATAAGAGCCAAAGAGGATTAGGGCTGTGAGAACCTTTGTTGTTGTGATCAGTTAAAAGCACTGGCTCTCAATGATCCACCTGACCACTTCGGTGTGCTTACAGCAGCAAATCTGCATGTGAGGCATGACAAGACAACGTCAGCAACCCACTGCAACACGGGGACCCACGACCACAAGTCCACAGCCCTGCAGACAGATGTTTAACAGAGCTGACGTCTGCTTTCTTTAAGCATCTTTACAAATCTTAAATCAAAGCGTCAGATACCAATATGAGTGGAGAACACAAGCATGAGTCATGTGAATCCAAGATGTGTCCAAAAGCATTCACCACATATTTTCCCATGTGTTGTCTACAGCATTGTTCACACTGTTTTATCAAAGTATGTGAACAATTATGAGCCAACGGTACCACAATAGAACTGCCTCAAACATATACATACTGTGACAAAGTGGATGAGCGGTTGAAATACTCTCCACTTGTCCCAGAACTTTTTGCACATTATTCTCTCTATATATTTATTCGCTATGATTTGTTATTGTCAAAGTAACATTGCAGCACTTACTATCCCGGGTTTGTTTGTGTAAGCATTATGTTACTAGCAAACCAAACATTCGGCAAATTAAAGCAAATACTCAGTTACATGTTGCTTTATATTTTTATTATGTTGCAGAATTCGTGCATACTCACGTTGTTTTTTGTTTTCAGTCTTCATGTAGGTCAGGTGTGAGGAAAGGCCCGCCCAGCATTTCCTGATTTTTAAAGTACTGATGATGTCATGTCTGACATCAGCAGGTTAAACCAAGAGGAGGGGTTTCTTTTACCATAGGAATGCTTCCTTTTGTTTGTTTCGGGATACAGCGGGACTTGTTGAATATTTTTTCTTATAGAGAGCAATTTAGTTGCATAAATGTGTTAATCAGACAAGTGGTGAGCTTTATGTAATTCTCAGTCATTTGTGTTTAGTTTTAGATTCCTCAGCTCAAGCTAGTGATACTGGCTAGACTAAATGAAGGGAAATTGGTAGCCCTATATATAGTCAGTCTCTGCTGATTCAGAGGAAGGAGAGAAGAGTTGTGTTACTAAAGCTGTGTGGGTTTGGTGGGGGGTTGTTAAGTTTTGCATATGATGGCGGTAACTGTGAATAAATTGCCTATCTCTGGGAACCCAAAATGTCTGCTGAGTCTGCTTACCTGCCACCTTCATTGACGCTCGAGTCAGATTATCTCACACATACATTCTTAAATCTTTTAATAAATTATGCTAAACATCCACTTGTCATGGCCTATTCATTTCTCCTTAAAGGTCATGACTGGCTAAAACTGATACTTTGGCTTTGCCAGCATAAAAAGGATTTGTTTGACACCACTAATTGGATTGATCAATGCTCAGAACAACGGGAAGGTTCAAAGACTACCTTCATCTTCACTTTAACGCAACAGCTAGATGGTTGAGACTTGGCTGTACCAACAGGTCAATGATCCCAAACACATCAAGACTGGTTTTGAAAATGATAAAGCAGGCTAACATTAAGCTGACCTCCCAAAGCTCCAACCTCAGATCTGTGCATTACGCTTAAAAGCTGCGTCTGTGGCAGGAATCCAGCTAATTTAAATGAACTCTACCAATTCTGCCAAGAAGAGTGATCAAATATCCAGCCAGAATTATGCCATAAGCTTGATGATGGCTACAAAAAGCATCTTATTGAAGTGCAACTTGTTAAAGGACATTTGACAAAATATTAGTGTGGGTGTGTGTATATATTTGAGCCTGTATGTATACTGTATGACCCTGTGTGTAGTAGAGAAGATCCAGAATGAATCCAAACTTGCGCACCTAATTCTTGTTTTTAAAGTCATTAAAGATGGATGCTATAGAATAATTCCACCCTAGAAAAGGCTGAAAGAAATCATTAAAATCCTAAAAATTACCATAACATTCATGCCCATGATGAACTTCTAACCACAACTGTATTACAGATAGAGCCATCATGACATCATCTACTGGTTTGTAACTTTTGGGTTTATTACCTGCAGTTTAGCATCATTACTACTGGCATTTCTTACCCTCAAAACAAGCCATTTATCATTTAACAGAGAATTTTGTTAGTGTCCTAGACGAGTCTGTAAGTGGGAGTCGAATAACTCACTTTTGGAGCCAGAGTCAAGTGGCCATTCGAGGTACTGCACTTTTTGGAATTGGTACGTTTTGTCTGCCCTCCAGGTTGCAAATTAGGAAATTAGGGATTTTTGAAGAAGGTGTTAACCACTACACGATGGAGCCACTACATTCCATATGATGTAATTCTCCGTAGCAGCTTTAAAACGAACAACTTTTAAGACAACAAAATGCAAACAGCAATTAACATCACTTTAATGGCATGAGAAGGTGGCATGGGGTGAGAGGTGGGGTACACAGGTCCATTGCAAATATGAACACATAGTCTACAACATCCTTTCAAAATGTATTTATGGTGATGTACCGGTGGTCAGTGAATGTATAGGAGCATGTAATGTATCAAACAGGGCTGACCTGTTTTTACAGAAATAAGTGTGTTTCCTACATTAACTCTCTCTTCCTTCTCTGCTGTATAAATAGATAAAGATTGAGTAAGAGCAAGATGACTGTGGTTAGAAGGAAGTGGGCTTTGCTGCAACTAAGAGATACAGCTGAAGGAAACAGAGTTCTGCAAAAGACAGAAGTCAGTCCGAAATGTTTTCTTCTTGTGTTCCTGTCGGAGTGTGTCGCAGCAGTCAAGCATAAGGTCGTGTACCTTAAAGATATAAATCAATTTTTTGGTTGCTTGGCCCAGTGTATTGAACACAAACGTGACTCCAGCTATGACGTGTTTCTTTTAACTAAAAAAATAAACATTTTTGTAGAGTTTATGTGCATGTGGTGGTCTGAGAATAAACCAAGAAAATTAAGGTTCTAAATATGCTCTTCATGGTTAAATATTGTGGTAAAGTAACCTACATGTCCCAGACAAATCTAGCATCCTCTCCAGCTAAAGATCCTTGTAGGTCTTTTACAGTGGTACAGCTGATTGTCTTTTTTATTGAAAGGATTAAAAATGAACAATTTTAGAACAATTTTGTACCAACATGACCCTACATGGTTCAGTAAAGATCTTTCAGCTTTAATCGTGGTAAGATTTTTTTACATTTTGTGTTATTGTATTATTTTTAGTTTAGTTTAGTTGTTGGGGTTTTTTTCGTTAATTATGTGCTTCCTGGCCCAAAATGTTAACAGCTGCAGCTCAGATGCCAAATCCATTTCTTAATGGTTTGCTCCAGTTTTGTTTTGCTTCTAGACTTATTTCAACAAACCCCTTTAAACTTTAACTGGCTTTTCTCTTGCATGCTCATGCACATTGCTTCAGCATGTTTCCAAAGATTCAAAGACTTGCTTTTGCAATCCATAAAGAAAAAACAACTTGAACTCTTGAACTCTTAAGGTCTGCTGAGGAAAAATGATATGATACAGCTCTCTGTATGCTATTAGAAATGGTCCCTGTGAAGAGATTGCTCTAGTTCCTGGAATGTCTTGCAAAACGGCAGTAATAACTTTACTGAAATTTGGTGTCGTGGATGAAAATAGGGGACCGCTTATGCAAGGCTAAAGCTTATTTAACCAAAATGGCTTTTTTGACACATATCATCTTCGAGACGAGCACGCACAACCGCATTACCACAGAATCCAAGAAGTCTGAGGGCTAGGTGGTATCAGAACCTAGTTTCACGTCTCATATACATTCTCAATTCCCCTTGGAATAGAGGAACCTGACGAACTGAACCCTGGGATTGAAACAGCCCCAAACTTCATCAGTTTAAAAATGACGAACACAATGATATTACACTGTTCCTGCACCTGTCACATCCTAACAGTAACTGACTAGTGGTCATTAACGCCACACGTTAACGTTGACTTAAAAAAACATTTTTGTCACATGCGTGTAGCTGTGACAGATAAGCAATCCCAACTCCTAATTTCCACTCACACACCAGCTCACCTCTCTTCTCCCAGCTGCATTAAGAAAAAAAATCTCATTTCCACAATCATCTTTTAACAATATTCTACTAGAACCCACACTGTCATACTCCCTGTGTGAAAGTGGAGATATGCAGATATCTGATTACGGGGGTGCAGACTGCTAGCTGCAGTGACAGCTGTACCGCAGTGATAGGTGGGCGACACAGCAATGTTAGCGTGTGATTGTATGCCAACGGGCAATATTGCCTAAAAGTTAAACTGCAGCCAACTTTTTCACACTGCCAACTGGTTGGTGGTTGTTTCTCTGTCCAAAGAAGCCGAGCGGTTCAGCAGAAAATAAGTGGAGTTCTAACTTTACACAACTAGTTGCTTGAACGGTTTAAACTATAGAGTAGGGGGTAGCATAATGCACATCATATTGCTGCAGCTCAACTGTCCATCTCCATCCTCCACTTTTTCTCCTGCAGCCAGCTGTGCGTTGGGGAGAAGCAGAAGAGGAAGGCCGGCCTCCAGGGAGGCTTGGAGTGGCCACTCCACCACCAGCCTGGAAGGCACTTGGACAGCCACGGCCTTTGTCTCCCAGACCAATCTGGCCAAGATCTCTCCCAGTGCTTGCATGTGATGCGGCCACAGCCTCTCACGTTACAGTAAAGCCAGGCATGGCCGTTGCTCAGAGAGCAGAGAGAGTCCCATCTGGACCACAGGACAGACTAAAAGACGGGCAGGAGGTGGACTGGAAGACAAGGAAAGCAACAGGATGGAGGATTTTAGTCAGCTGCCAGTTAAATCAATGCAACAGTCTCTCTGATCTTAAAAAAAAAAATCAAACATATCAGTATTTCACATAATCAAGTCACAAATGTGGGCTGACAACTTAGGGTGTCTCACATAACCTTTTAGTTATTCTACTGCACCGAGATAAAATAATGAGTCCAATGAATTTGAAAGAAAATGATTCAACAGCTCTTTTGATAATGAGTAAATCTGTGTCGGCTCTTGAGCAAAAATACCAACAAAAAATCCCAATGGTGGTTTTTGTAAGCTGCTGTTGTCTTATTGATTGGCGGGTTTACTGAAACGCTAATGTGCAGATTACTTGACGATGAGCCTGATCGTAGTCTGCAGTTCAGCTGCGATAAATGTAAAAGAAAGCCTTTACCGTGCTAGAGGTGACTCGGGGGCTGATCACGCATCACCCCACCGCATCACATCAGTGTTTGGGGGTGTGGGCCTATTTTAGCAAACCCCGCCCTGCAGAATAGACGCTGCTTAAAGAGTCACTGCACCACTGTTTGATGTGTACACTCCTCCACGCGACAGGCGCGTGGCAGCCCTACGAAGAAGAGTGTCGAAGGGGAGACCGCTCGGTACTGAGGGACGGTGGAGAGCAAAGTGTTACTTGCGGTGTACTCGGCTGATGTCACGTCGGAGGACTCGGAATTGCAGGAGGAATTCAGTGTTAGGAAAGAAAGAGAGCGCGCGGTTTGTACGATCAAACCCACATTTGAGAAATTACGAGTTTAAATAACCGTTGAAAAAAAAAAGCTTTTTAATCATCGGTGTTTTCTCCTCTCCGCTTTTAACCCTCTCCATCACACGGCTGGGGTCGATAACATCAGCCGTAGAGGGATATTATAACATTTTCTCCTATTTTTCTTGTTTTACTGTATTGTAATTGGTATTATTATTATTACTAGTATTATTATTAGTAGTATTTCTGCTGTTATTATGAGAACTGAAGACCAGTCGCCGTTCGGGTTAACTTTTAGGCGCACGGGGAGGACACTTTGATAGCCTCCACTGTGATTCACTGCATGCAGCAGGGTCGACCAAAAAGTTCATTTCTTTGCGTTTCCCGTAATTAAAGTATTGGCACCAGGAGACGATCGGCACATCGTTTAGAGCCAGCTTCATCTTTTTACCTTGAGAGTTAGGTAGGGAGAGGGGAGGAGGATCAACAAGTTCACCGGAGCACAGTCGGGCTGTAGAGCGCCCGACTCCGCTTTGGGTGCTGAACATTACTTTCTGATCCTTCCCTTGATATTTGAAAGAGAGTTGGTTAATGGGGATTTCTTAATTAATTTATTTTTTCATTATTATTATTTTTTATTATTTACTATTCTGTTCGCTCAGATTGGATAATCTCTCTGAGTTACAACACTGTGTTACTTTAGAAAAAATTGGGAAACGTTTTGCAGTACTGCTGGAGTCCCAGAGGCATGTTTCTAAAAGTCTGACTGTGCGCTCACAAACTTTTGTGCAGGTTCTTTCCCTGCTTTTCGCAAGGTGATGCATGAACTCTGACACTGTGGTACAGAACAAGACATACAGCCACATATGGAAATAAGTATGAGCTTCATAGTAGAAAAGAGACAGATTACTTTAAAGTAAAAGAAAAAAGACTGGTTAGGTTTTGCAATTAAAAATAAATCAATCCAAACATAGTTGAACATAGGCCTGCAGTTGGTTTCTTCCCACACACCCACACCTAATCACAGAAAACAGAAAGAAGATGCTGACCGTTTGTTACCATTAACAATATAAAGTTTGGTGCAAATGAAAAGACAAAAAGAATTAATTTCATAATGACACTCAGAAATAAAACAAAGAAATTAAAATCTCCAATCATGCACTGAAACAGTCACAGCATGCATGAAGTCTTAGGAAAGTAAGAAGCATATTCATACTCCATAAAATATGCAAGTGTTCTTATTTAGCGGCATCCGTGGATCATTATGAGTGATTCATCTGTTATAAGATGAAGATTAATCAAGCTATTTTATATTCACTTGGGTTTTAATCTATCTTTGGCTTTAATGTTCCTGTGGAAAATCTTAATCCTTAAACTAGTGACTATAGATGTCAGATAAATATAGCCTAATGGAGTAAAAGTATGTCCACAGTATTTCCCTGCGGGTTGGGATGTAGCAGAAGTAGCATCAAATAAATACGGACCTGTAAGCTTATCCTCCATTAGCGAGTAAATGTAGGCTACTTAGTCACACTAGAGGCATCATAGGAGCGGACACGGCACTCGAAGAATCTCCAATTGAACTTTGTTTTAAAGACAGATATTATAGATCTATATAACTATATAGATAGACAGATATAGTTTTTAAAATCAGATTTGATTGGTGATTCATGCATTTGGCTACAGAAATTTAAAAATGGGCTATTTTAGATAATGCTTTAAAATAACCGCCCAAATAAGGGTCCAGATGTGTTTCAGCATGGCTGCGGGGTTACAAGACTTTCTTCTACATACTACAGAGGCTTTGGTCACATTCCTTTAGTGGTATTTTCTTCTTCTTCTTTAAGATTTGTAATGAGATAATCCGCTGGTCCCTCGAAGCACCACCACCAAAGCAGACTCCTCCGGAGACTCAAACCCGTCCCCGGTGTTAACGCTTCCCTGGTTCGGGCCCCGGCTCGATCAGCTGAGAAACACCTCTGACTGACATCCCCGAAACCCCGTCTCTATGGAAACCGCCTCGGCGGCGCCGGGAGGGCTGGCTCGAGGGCTGCTGTGAATGGGGTGACGTCACGGCGCCGGCGCCAGAGAGTCTGCTCCAAAGACGGAGAGAGAGGGAGAGAGAGAGGAGAGAAAGGAGAAACAGGGAAGAGTGAAGGCAGGGTGAGGCTGCGGCTGCTGCCGGTGATTCGCTCGGCTTTGTACCGACGTGCTCTTGCGCCAATTCATCACCTGTCTGTCAGGCATCAGTCAGAGGCGCAGAGCGAAATGTACACAGCTGTGGGAGCGAAAGGATGAAGGGGAGAAATGGAAAAATCCTATTGCACCAGATGTGGACGCAGACTGCAGGAGTTCCAGATTATATTAGAAATGAATAAAAAAAAATCAGGCTCGTCAGACAGCTGAAGGAGAAGCTGTCCGTGAACTGAACCACGCGCAAAACAATGGCACAGATGGTGTTTCACCGGTTTTTCTGAAATCCCGGAAACATTTCTTTGATGTATATTTATATATATATTTATATATTTTTTATGAGAATTTCAGGACTCAAACCCTTTGCATTGCTTCTACTATTATAGACTAGAGCGTCTTTCTTTGCCATGGGTGAACAGCCTTTTTGGGCTTTTTCATCAGGATCCACCCCTGAAATGCTTCTCTTGTGGTCCATTAAGCTGTAGAAAGCGGATTCTTTTGACTTGTGGGGTTTTCTTTGATTAATCCTGTCAACCAAATTGCCTTGCCAAATTACTAGGCCTATATTTCAATAAACTGAAAATACGAACGCTGACCGCTTCGTCGTCTTTTTAAAAGTACACTGAAACGCGTCATCTGGAGCAAATTTGATCCACAGTGCCAAAATCGCGCACATCACATTCAGCTGCCCCTGGGGGCAATTACTTAGTGCAGTATTAAGCAGCCCCCATCACCTCCAGCCGAAGAATGAAGCGTGTAATTCCTGCTAACAAATGACTCATTCAGAAAACATTAAAGTGTCAATTGTAGTTAATCGCCTCTTCACGTGTGTGGATGTAAAAGCTACATTTGCACTCTGCTGTGCCGAAGTGCACTGGGTCTTTATTAAAGACACATCTCCAACGTGAAAGTGGTCTAAACACGATGCTCTAGATTACTACAGTTTAATACAACTGTGGGGAAAAGTCGCTGGAGTAAATCGACTGATGATTTTCCCTCTGATTGCAACTGTCGCGCATCATGTCTAACGCACACACGCACTTTATTGTGATATATTTACAGACTCTTGGCGTCAGTGAATACAGTGAATACATTTTAATCAGGTATTGGGTGCGTTAGTTAGTTAAACTGTATATTTCTGCCACCAAAACAAAACAAACATCCATAATCTTTCGTGCACATGGGTACGTTTCCTAGTGCGTATAAACAAACAAAACAATTAAAGGAAAGAAAGAAAAAACTTTGACTGGTCTGAACATTTCTTTCTGTTGGTAGCTGTTTCAGTTCTCCACTTTAAGGTTATTGTTCTCCTTCATGCAGGAACCTGCCTTCACGCCGGTCCGGGCTGGTGTGAATTAAGAGTCATCAGGCGCGCCGGACACGGTCACTATCATCACTGCTCCACAACTTCAAATCCACAGCTGAATGCGCTGATGCAAGAAGGAAAAATAAGTGCTGGCTGATGAGGACTTTGATGGTGTTCCGTAAATAGGATTAGCAGATAAACTCTTGAAAAGATCTCCTTTATTTATTTTTATGTTGAATTTAAATACACCTTTCTAAACCCACTGAAGCTCGACGCCGATCGCAAATCTATGGGGTCAAATTTAAAACGTGCAGGCAAAGGTGCTCGCGCCTTGCCGTTGTCAACTGACATCCATGAGAATCATTAATTTTCTTGATCAGAAACAGGTAAGGGCTTAATTTTCCAAATTGCCCACCGGAGCTGCTGAAGCGCCCTCTGGGTTCCGCCTCCAACATGCGTTGCCACTGGTAACCTGGTGGAAAGGGGGGTGGGGTTTGAATGAGAAGCGCCAATAGAGGGTATAAAGGAAGTTGAGTGACATGTTAGCAGCTCCCAATCAGCGCGTTTGGCCCGCCCGTGCCGCATGCCCAGCCTACTGGCTATATAAACCACACTGACAGCTAGGTAATCCAGTCTGATCGCAGATCGTCTGGCAAATCACAGGACTTAATAGAAGCAAGACATCCGACACAAGCAAACCCTCTCGCTCAACACTTACAAAAATGAAAGCAATAAGCCCCGTGCGATCCTTCCGGAAAAACAGCGTGAATTTATCAGAGCACTCCTTGGGAATCTCTCGGAGCAAGACCCCGGTGGATGACCCGCTCAGCCTGCTGTACAACATGAACGACTGCTACTCCAAGCTGAAGGAGCTGGTGCCCAGCATCCCCCAGAACAAGAACGTCAGCAAGATGGAAATCCTGCAGCATGTCATCGACTACATCCTGGACCTGCAGATTGCGCTGGACTCCAGTGTCGCACTAACCAGCCTGCATCACCCTTCCCGGCCGGGGCAGACTCCGTCCAGGACTCCTTTGACCACCCTCAACACAGATATCAGCATCTTGTCATTACAGGTAATTACACTGTAGCTGAGCGCGTATCCTAATTGAAAAGCGACAGTCCAGAGTGTTGTGAGAGAAAGATTTGGTGTATTTTTTTCTCTTTTTTTCATGTGCGCGCATAAGCAGTGCGCCTTTGTAGCCTATGCGTAACTCGCACAAAATGGCTTGTTGGAAAGGAGGAGGGGGGGAAATGGCATGTTATATATTTTTTTCCTCCTTTTGTTCAGAATCAGATGAGGAAGAGATTTGACCTACATAACACTATTGCAAACGCCAGACACATCATTCGGATACTGCTTAAAGAATTAACATTTGGTCGGTTTGTTTGTTTGTTTTCAGTCCCCGGAGTTGCCATCAGAGCTGATGACAGATGACAGCCGGACTCTGCATCGTTAAAGCGGTAAGTAGGCTGTCCTCATGTCTGCTGCTGCATTCTGTCCAGGGCTTTTAGGCTCCGCTACAGCCTGTCTCCCAGTCTGCTGGAGCAGAATGGGCTTGAATTACCATTTACCCATCCATTTGTTCCACCGCGAATGTCGTCTCACGTTGCTGTAATGGTCCCACTAATGTTTTTGTATGAGAATGCGATGCAACACTGGGGCGTCTGTTATGGCAAGCACGACTTGGGTACATTTTTATTATTATTATTATTACTATTATTATTAGTTACAAGGCTCATCCGAAACAAAATTAAAGATCACATCACTGGCTTCTGCGAGACTTTAGTGTGTCACAGATTGATCGAACTATTTCGTGTCTCATCTGCTGTGTGGAAATACGTAGCAGACTGATATTTCGCGCTGGAGTTTAGTGGCAAGATATTCGCTCCAGGCTGCTTGGTTTACTGTATATAAGTAGCAATCGTCAGGGTTGTATTATACCCTCTTGTGTCTATAATGAAGAGCATCTGCAACAGGAAAATAATGGCTGTTTGGATTACTGCTACTACGATGTCTGCACATAATTGGTACAAGAAGTGGGTAGGCGCCAGCTGAGCGGCAATTACGCTGATTCTTCCCCAGATTGTAGGCTGAAGTTGTGCGAGAAGTGTGTGTGTGTGTGTCTGCCTGTGTGTGCGTGCGCCCTCTCCTTTCCCCCTCTCTCTCTTTCTGTGTGTGTACATCTGGAGCGCAGGGTTTGCTTAGTATTGGGAGTGTTTGGTTAAATGTTAAAAACTGCGGCTTCCTCCCTGGCGCCAGTCTGTCCGGATCTCTGCCCTGTTTGCATTTTCTAAACACGCCTCTCTTTCTCAATCTTTTGCAGGTGTTTGGTCAAGACGTAAAAACACACACAGGACCTGGGGAGCAGGACTTCTCTCCCCCCCACCCCCTTCTCTCTCTCCCTTCCCTCACCTCCAACCTCTGTCCTCCAGGCCTGGATTTTTTTTTTTCTCCTCTTCTGACGCTGAAATCAAGAGACTTTTGCTTATTATGGGACAATCTTTATGTGATGTGTTTTCTGTTTGGACACTTCATTATTATTTAACTTAAGACTTTTTTATTATTATTATTTGTGGGTCCTTTCTGGAAATGGAAGGCGCGTTATATTCCCGACAGCGGGAGGAAAAACGAGATTGTCACAAGGATTATCCTCCACCCCACCACCACCACCGACTTCACCCCATCCCTCTTCCTCCCTCTTCACCCCCCCTCCTGTCCTTCTCCTCCTTGTTGAAGTCTTCGCTTTTTTTGCGGAGGTGGGAACGTAAATAGACAGCTTGGTTAGTTACTGTAAAAAGTTTAGTCTTGTCAGAATTGTTGGCACATGAAGGACTGGACGTTGTTTAAAAAAAAAAAAAAAGTTAAAATGAAAAGAATGAAACCTTGTGAACTCTCATCGGGAGTTTATCTTGTATAGTTGCAGGAATTTCAAACTTCTGCAAAAGTGTAATGTTGTACTTAATTATGCTGAAACTTTTTATAAAAGTAATGTAAATTGTACCTTTTTATACAAAATAAATCAAAAACGCCATTTGGATATGTGTCATTTGGGGGAAGAACCACTTCGGGTTGGGGGTAAATGTGGTGGGCTTTTGTTTGTTTGTTCAGGAGATATTAAACCAGTGCGTAAAATGATCTAGTCAGATACAGAACAAGCTGAGGTTATCTGTGTTGGCTTTAGGTTGGATGTAAAGAAAACATCTGAGATGCATGAAAAACTAATCGTACAGAGTGTCCTTATCAGACCTGCAGTATGTGACCTATAATAGTCTTAAAACACAGCGTCAACACTTCTCCAAGGCAAACACGACCTGGAGGCACGGTTGCGTAAAAGCTTACTGAGGACGCACTGACTGCACTCTTACTTTCTCACATGCCGCTGAAAGTAAAAGGGATTAACTGATTTAGGTTGTGAGAGCCAGAAGCCGAGGATCTATTGTTTTTTTTTTTTAAATGGTAGACAATTGTGGGAAAGAGGTGAAACTATAGGTCTGTGATGGGTTGGATTCCGTAAGTCGAGCTATTAACTTGCCTTTCCCCTTTTTGCAAAACAGAAGTACGAGTCAGATCAAAACGTCCTAGAAGCATCTGTATTCAGACCAGATTTTGACTAATCAAACCCCACCGGTGTCCGCAGTTTGGACTTTATCAGCTTGATTCCTGTGAAATTAAACTATAAACCAAGTCAAACGATGACGGGAGTTCAAAATCAAAAAGCCACCCGTGGTCATTTGGCAGTCCACTGTTCTTTAAAGCAGGCATCAAAAGCGGACTGAGGTAGAAAGGGGGGGCAGGGGGCGGCTAATGCGTGCTGTTGGGTGACGTGATGGACCCAGCAGTGAGACCTGACAGTCACGTGTTGCAGGATCTCAAATGTTTCCATACCACTGACCCGCCAAGTAATCTGTGGCCTCCCATTAGGTGATTATTTTATTTATTTATTTATTTTAATAACCTTAAGGGATACTTAAAAATCTCCAAGTGTGGAAACAGTCACTCTTATACAAACCAGGAAAAATCTATTTATAAATAAAGCATGTCTTAAAGTTAAGACTCATTTACAGTTAAATGTAGAAGTACCAGAAATAAAAACGGCTCCTTAAAGGACACTTTAAGAGTTACTGTGTTGAAGTTCAGAGTCCTCAAACCTGACAGGCGGTGTCTGTACAACCAGGCAGTAGCACGTTTGTATGAAGAGTGCGCCATCTATCGGTCAATACGAATCCTACCACTGAAGACATTTGCTTTTCCTCACCACATCATTAGGTAAAATATGAAAGCTATTAAAAATGTGACTTAATGTGCGTATTCTGGCCTATTTACCAGCGAATTCCAATAATGTACTGCACAAGCAGCTGAGTTAAGTCGAAGAAAACAAAAAAAACCCCGTCAGACTGATTTCAAGAGTCCACATACTGAGGATGTTTATTGATTCACAAAACACACTTACATGTGACGCTTTGCAGTCTAGTTCATGCATTTCTATCACACAGAAAACAGCACAAGTGTCTACACTTTGTTCTACCTGAAATATTCTAGCAACCTCACAACATGCTTTGAAGGCCGAATGCCTCAGAAACACTAGACTGGTTTTCTCTTCACAGTCATGGCTACTGTTCTATAAGCAACACTTTATTTTGTTTTATTTTTTACTGTAACATTACCGTCACTACACACAGAAAATCCAAACTAACGACAAAAACACACGGGACAAACAAACAGACCTTACAAACATTTTTTGGTATTTAACCATCAACTATCAGATTTATCCTTTTCAAAAATCAAGGTGGTTGCTTTATTAAACCTTACAACTCTTCTTTGACTTTGTCCTTAACAACACAACACTCATCTACGCTAGTTCATCGCAACACAATACAAACATCAAGAACCACACTCCGCATGACCCTTCTTAGTGTAACAAACACGTGGCTTCTTAGAGGACGCTCTCCCTCTCGTCGCCAAGGCTGATGGTTCGCAGGTTCTGGTTGTGGTGGATGGTGGCTGCTGTGGTGTTGGCAGTGCTGCTGCCGGGGATGATGATGACATCTGGGGAGATGATGTTGGAGCAGGCGGACTCTGTGCCTGTGATGGTAGCCTGCTGCTGATGGCTGTTGTTGGTGTTAGTGTTGGTGTCGCTGGGGCTGCTTGTGTTGTTATTAAGGGTGGTGTTGCTGGCGCTGTGGTTGAGGTTGCTGACCCCGCTGGATGGCCACCCCTCATCTGGGCTGCTGGCCATAAGGCTGGCCTCAGATGGAGCTTCGGAGCAGATGGACATGCGGGCCACTGTGGCATCCTGCAGGCCGCTCAGGCTGCTGGGTAGGGGGCCTCTCTTCTTCACCAAGCCCTCCAGCTCCAGTTCAATCAGACTGGGCTTCAGTGCATCTCTCTGTCTGCCAGTCTCTCCTTCAGCCTCTTCCAGGGATGGGTCTGAGGAGCTTTCACTGGAGCGCATCCCCGAATCGGACGAGTCCTTCTTATCGATGAGGATTTCGGTGAGGAAGCCAGGCTTGGCAAGCAGCCCAGTTGGCTTGGAGCTGTGGGAAGACAGAGCACCAAATTTTGCCTCTTTATGGAGGAGAGGTGTGGTGTTGTCAGAGTCTTCTGGGCCCGAGTCTTCATCATTGGGCAGCTTGTGGTAATATGACCCAGCTCCTTTCTTCTTGGAGCCTGGAGTCCTGGAGGACGAGCTGTGATCCAGCTTTTCATCCTCTTCGCTGATGGGGTCTAATCCATCGGTCCCTGAGGCAAAGTCTGTGGCATCAGAATTCTTGGAGCTTCTCTTGGTGAAAGACTTGCGGCTGTCTTGATCAGATCCTTCCTTGGCCTGAGAAGAGGGAAGAAGTTTCAATGAGGAGAACATAAAAATATACTGAATCCTCTGCTGCTGACCTCTGAGAGACCACTGACAAAAGGATTCCTATCTCTGCCTCTGGTGCCAAGACAAACAAAGAATATAAGCCAATAATGATGAAATGCAAGAAGCAGTGGTCTCCATTTTCTCAGCTGAGACTTCGAGTTCCGCCATTTCTCAGTACAGCTAAATACAACATTTCAAAATCACAAGTTAACTACACGGTACTTTCCTCCAGTCATGACAGTAGAGACTTATTTGAATGAGCTATTTCTGCCATCAGCGATGTGGTGACAAAAACACGACAGTGTACTTGTGACTGTCCACCCACCCCTTTGTCCTCTGAGCTGGCAGCCTGAAGGAATTGTCCAGGGTGGGGCTGAACAGGCCTCTCTCCCCCACTGCCGGACATCTCCAGCTGGGCCATCTGAGCGATGTACTCCCTGTAGGCATCATGATACTCAGCCTGCTGCTTGTCTGTCAGCTTGCAGATGTCATTAGAGGATTCCTGGGAATTCAG
Source organism: Maylandia zebra (assembly GCF_041146795.1). NCBI lineage: Eukaryota > Metazoa > Chordata > Actinopteri > Cichliformes > Cichlidae > Maylandia > Maylandia zebra. The sequence goes on from NC_135185.1 coordinate 27,394,859, forward strand.
GCTAGACATGCTTGAAGTGCGGTGATTTGCCACCTGAAAAAATGAGGAAAAAGTTTGGTTGGGGTGCAACATTCATCCGAGTCTGTCATGTGCTGAGTACAGAGTGCCTTATGGTTCTGGGCTATTGACTTAAGAGTGCATAAAACAAGAGTGCAACAGCATTTACTCTGTGTGCAATCAGACATATACAGCAGCATTCTTTTGTAGCTCAGATTGATTTTATTTGTAGAGTTTATTTTTTGCACATCTTATATTTCGACTGTATTTCTTACATACTGTTTGGCATCTGTCGTGTACAGCAAAGGAAGAGTTTCACTGTACAGGGAAACATGTTTCTTTAATGTGCATATGACTAGAAAACTTTGAAACTTGAAACTGAAACTGATCATTAGATCTGAAATATTCTAAATCTGAGAATTGAATGTTTCCAGCAAAGACCGCGTGTGGAGTGGGAACTGGAGGTCATCTGAAACAGCAGCAGTGTCACTCGACATGTGACCGTTTGCATGTGTCTCAGATGTTTGCACACTGGAAATACAAAAAGGTGAAAATACCAAATAGGGGGCCCTTTGACACCTTTTGGTTTGCAGCAGTGTCTAAGTATTTTTAATTCTGCAAATTTCAAGACCATCGTCAGCTTCCTCCGTTGTGCTCTTCTTTTTTTTTGGGTTAAACCACATTTATGTGAAACTGCTGAGGCCATCAACACACTGGCTTGGTGCAGCGACCATTCAACAGTTTGGGGTCCGACTATTTCCAAGTGTAACATGATAACAGTTACGCTTAAAAGTAGCAACTTCAATACGGTTGCACATCTGCATGTGTTAAAATAATGTGCCCACACACACTGGTTGATCACGCCGCAGTTGTGATATTTCTATAACAAGCTCGTGACAGGAAGACTAACCGGCCAGTGTGAGTTGTTGCTGCGTCTCACAGGCTCCTCCAGACCCACGCCGCTGAGTTCCTCAAAGCTGAGGTTGAGGCTGAAGGCGGCTGTTTCACGCTGGGCTCCCCCTGAGCGTCTGCTGGGCTCCCCGAGGTGCACGCTGCTGCCCTGCTCGCTAGCAGCTCGGGACTCATCCTGAAGTGCTGCCTGGCTTTCAGCATGCCGCTGTTCTATGACCTTAAACAATACAGGACAATATATGTGATCAACAAGTCACTTAGCGTGTTGGTTTTTGGTGTGTTTAAATGTAACAAGTACATCAGACTGCAGCAACAACAACAACAAAAGCTTGTGAGAACAGAATTGGGAGCTGTTCCTTAAGTAGATCTACTCAGCTGTCCCCTCCTCCCTGACAATACCCTCCCTTCATCCAGATATCAGTCAGCAATCTTGAACCAGATGGCTGTGCTAGCTGCATCCTGGCAACACAACACTGGTTTTTACATGGAGCTGCAAGGCCACTGCACTCTCCAGCTGCTTCTACCCAAGCCCTGCATAGGATCTCCGGTAAAACATGACCAATCTGGGGCTCTTGCCTTGGCATTAAGAGCACAGACTGACATTTGATGAAGTGGAGCCGGCTACATGTGTTAGTGATTTGAGCCGACTAGACCTCTGGCTGGCTGACTAGCGCCTTTCTCGTAATATGGATTATAAAATCTCCATCCCAATATCTCAGCACAACACGAGATGTCTTATTATGTGATATTGTCTGGATTCTGGCACAAACCACAACTGAAACAAATATCACCAGCGGGGCCCTGGTATGGTTGAGTATACGTCAGAGTCGCAGAGGGGCAGTTGATATTGTTTGTGGCGGACTAATGCTTTCCCTGTCAGCCTACATATGACCACTTCTGTTCACAAGAGTTTAACGGGTAATTAATAAAAAAACAACTTTATTTATCCAGGAAAGGAAACTCGTGAGATTTAGAGCCTATTTTTTCAACAGTATCACAGGCCCAGAAAGGCAAGATTGACCTAGCATCTTTTCTGGAGCATGAGAAACCAGAGCTTCAAGAGAAAACTCGCACAAGAATGGTGAGAACATGCACACAATATTTAGCAAGATGTTGAGTTGCACAATATTATTGCATTAAAGGCACCTAAATGAAGCAATCTAGTCTCACCATTCCTCTGAAGAGCTGCCAGTCACCAAAGTTCATCTCCATCTCTTTCTTCAGCTCATCTAGGTTGCAATGCGTGAGCACCCGACCATTTATATTGGCCTGCAACGGATAAAAAAAAGGACTGGTTTGCTCACAGATTCAATGCAATTGCCTAGAAAAGCCCACAGAGTAGCGAGAACTTCATGAAGAAAAACACTGCATTCATATGTTGCAATAAATGTGACCATCGAAAGAATGCCACACAAAGATGACGACAAGAAAAAATGAGGTGTTCACATAAACTTCTTTTAGTTTAAACGCGTACCTTCTTAATGGTGGAGGTGTACTGAGGCAGCATGGTGGGGTCGATTCCTTCTAGCTGCCTGAGACGTTCGCACACTGCGTCTGTGTTCAAAGAGCTGAGCAAGATGGCGGGAGAGCCCTACATAATAAAACACATTAACATATAATTGGAACATATTAAGACAGCTTTCATGGAGTTAAAGTCACCAGAGCAAACACACGCACACATTCTGTTAGAGCAACTCATAACTCCTAACACACTGATTAGGGCAAACTGAGCAACAATTCCTGAGAAACAGACGTGCAGGGCTGTTAGCTGCGAGGCACACAGAGGTGCAAAACCACGATCTCACACTGTATTTCTTTCTATCAGTCACACAGTGTAAGTGTAAAAGTAAACATAAATGCCAACCTATCCAAATATGCTATTATCTTCCCTTATTCTTTTTCTCTGTGTATATATAAGCGCATAATGTGTGTGCTCAACACTTAAGGGATGGAGTCTGTGAGTCTGTGAGCCGACCAACACCGAAGCGGCCTCTGCTGATGAGCAGCTACGTAGCTCGATGTGACTAACACCAGTTGCCTGTTGATGCAACTGGCTGTCTGTGAAGGCCTCACAGACAGCCAAAATGCCACCCGCTGGCACGGAGACCAAACAAACCTCATCCACCCTCCTTCAACCAACCCCCCCTCCCGTCCCTTTTCTCACCCCTCTCCCTCTGGCTCTGCTCGTCTTTGAGACAAGCAAAGTTCTCCTTTCTTTCTTCCTTCCTTCTCCCTCTTCTCTTCTCTCCCTCCCTTCCTTCCTTCCTTCCTTCCTTCCTTCCTTCCTTTCACATTCCTCCCTGCTCAGCCTCCTGCACTGACCTCCTATCACTCTCTTTTCCATCACTGTCTTTCTCTCACCCCTCCATCCTTCCCTCCTCCCGCTCCACTCGGCTATTAGCACTATTAAGACAAGGCTTCAGTCTAAGCCCCCTGGCTTTGTTTCTGGTTTCGAGGGAGAGAAGAGCAGAGCTTAGCTGAACTGTGAGTGGTTGTTAGACAAAAAACCTAAGCAGCTCTTACAACACAGTACACAATAATAGGTGCCAACTTTCAGTAATGGCTAGGATGAAGACTGGCACTAAGGGAGTTTAACTACTGATCATATCCACACTCTAGAATGAAACTATGTTAGTGACTCTAATAACTATACTAGTTAAGTTGTGTTTTGCATTGACTTTAAAGCAACAAGTCCGTGTTTCTACAGCATGCAACGTACACCGGTGCAAGTGTTAGGGATGAAGCAGAGATAGGTGGATGATGGAAATGGAAGTAGCATCGAAACCAAAGGTGTACCTGCTTGAATTTGTAAGGCAGCGGCTTTAAATGCTTGATCAGGAGACAAAAAAATAAGAAGCAGACGGACAAGAAGTCAGACAAAAATACACACAGACATTTATAACACTGTGAAACCAGGAGTGTACCTGTGAAAAAAGAAGGCGGGGAGGCAGAAATTTAGACAGACAAGCAGAGAGACTGTAAGGACACATGTTAAACTCATCACCACGACAACAGTGCAGACATTTATCTGTCAAACAGTAGGAGGGGAGACAGCTAGCCAGCCAGTGTTGTCGGCCTGGAAAAGAGGAAGCTATTGGAAGTAGAATTGTCAGAGAAAGAGATTTTGTTTTCGCTGGAGTCAGCTGGCTTTTACAGCCATAATCTTTGCAGACAGAGCGGACTGCGGAGGACATAGAGACAGAAAGAAAGATCCATCTAGAGAATGAGACGTTTCTCACTCTGCAAAGAAAAAGCAGAAGTTTCGATTCACTGAAGGCCTTGAATAAGGCTCCTTGATTCAGACACCAAACGTGTCTTCTAAGAGCGTGAGTGAAAGCATGAATGTCTGCGGGTGTGTCCGTGTGTGTGTGTGTTTGTGTGAACCCTCCCAGTGTGTGTGTGATAAGACTGTAATTACAGCTGGGCTGAGCTCAGGGCTGGGCAGAAGGATGGGGAAGAGGAAACAGAGCTCTGTGAGGGAGGAAGCGTCTTGGTAAGGAGATAAGCTCTACCAGCGCTGGGCTCATTGTCAGTATATATGTGTGTGTCTGTCTGTACGTGTGTTGCCAGCCCCAACAGTTGCTCTGATGATAATCCCAGCAGCCAGAGGAATCCATACTCGCACTTACATCAGCTAGGCAATTACACTGGGATAGGGCTGCTTATATATCCCCACACTAGGAATTACACACAAATGTACACATACACATTTGCAGATTTGTAGAAATGCAGGGACACATGAGCACGACACAAAGAGATTAAGTACAAACCAAAAAAGGGAAGGAAAATGTGAAAATTTATACTAAGGAGGAAAGAGCACAAGGGAGATACGAGGAACAAAAATTGGTATTAAAATATAAGAGACTGATGAAGGTATAAAGGATTTTTTTTTTAAATTAAAGACACAAAATACAGACAGATAAGAGTTAGACGGAATGAACATTACTCAGTAATCTATATTTAAATCTTTCATACAGCTCCTCTAAATGCTTGCTGGCAGCAGCCTGATAAGTGCCTTTGTGAAGCAGAAATCTCCCGAGTAGCGTTATCATCAAATTGTTCTAATACTGGCTGATTTCTCTTCAAATGTGTGAATATCTGGATGCAGAGGCTCACTTCTTTTCAGTGCAACTCCAAGCATCCTTGATGTAAGTTCACAGGACCTCTACATCCATTTACAAGAAGAAGAAGAAAAAAAAATCCAACCCGCTGTTGATTTTTGCACACTGCCCATCACTTATGATGGGCACAAAATGAGCAATGGGCAGTGTGTGTTTTTGGCTTTCGTTTTAAGACAGACCATTTTTGATCCCACACACTTTTCACCAAGACTTCGCAGTGTGAAATATCCATTTATAAGAGAAGTAGAGATTGCAGTGTGCCAGAATCAGAATTAACTTCATTCAGCGTGTTATAATTACATGTGTTATTGCTTGCACACTCCTTAGTGGGGGGTAATAATCACACCGGATGCAGCTTACTATGAGTATTTAAGCAGTCTGCAGCACGCAGCAGGCGTGACAGCTTATTTTAGTTCTCCTGGCGTTTGTAAACCACTGCAACAAAATAAGTAGCCTGCCGCACAACGAGGCATGCCTGTTATTCGTGCAGCATGTGAGGTTTAAGCATCAGGCCTGCAGGCAGATAATGAAGGACTACTTTTTTTGTTTTTTGCATTAGTGTTGAGTTTGTATGTGCGTATTACACGTCCGCTAATGTTAGTGAGGTTACCATTGTGGGGTCAATGGGGCTTGTGTGGAAGGCTTCGCTGGCATCCTCTGCAATAATGTCCTGATATGGAGTGCAGAATGGAGACAAGGATTGTACAGGGAGACGTGTTAACGAGGGTTGGGGTTATAAGCATGCAGCCTACTGGGAGGACCTTAAACTTCTTAATTTGCAAGGGTAAGGCTTTACAAACAGAGAAATACCCCCGCTAAGGTCAGGACCTGGACTGTGAATGAGAACAGTGATAGTGAAAACAGGGAGTTATAAAATCATTCAGAGGAAATGAAGAAATTTAAAACTAAAGCATATAGAATCACTAACAGGACAAATGAGGTGTGCGACAGAAAAGGAAAGGAGGTCATACTTTGCGGTTCACAATGGACTTCACAGCACATTAAACACTGAGTGCTAAAACTCCACGCTGTCCTGAGCCTGAAATTTTACAAGTTTAATTATTTAATCTATTAACTTAACTCTGTGTATGTCTAATCAAATAAGACTTTTCTAGCTGCCAGGAAGCACTGCTCAGATGTCATAAACTTATTAACAAAGTGAACCAGAAGAGTAAAAAGCGTTTAAACTTTCAATCGATCCAGTCAAACAACGTCAAACACACTATTAACACTTCTTTACGGTGTATGTGCTACGGTGAGATGAAAGCACGTGTGAAATGCATTTAGCCCAACTTCTTTACTTACAAGTCCACTGGTGTCTTGCGGTTGACCGGGTGGTTTAATGGAAGGACGCGAGGATGAGGGGACATGGTGGGAGAAATGCCGTGGCAGGTGATACACGTGATGGGGGAAATAAGGCTACGAGGGGAGAAAGAAGGATTGTGGAAAGGCAGGCAGGAAGACAAAATAAAACAAAAATCATAAAATCATATAAAGGAGCATGAGCATGTGTACATATAACAGGAAAGGATGCTGGGGGGGATATCATGGTCATGCGGCACTGTCCAAATCTGCAATGTAGGTCAACTGATAAGGAATAAAGGACTGGGCAGCTAAATCCAGTAACTCTTTGAAATCCATCTTTATTTCAATAGGTGCTTTCTGACCAGAGGAGCCAATCACAGTTCTTAAGAAAAACAATGAGTAAATATTAGTAGAGATTGAAGGACTCTGATATTGGCTGTGTGAGTCTGCACTCAGTGAAAATGACAATCACAACAACCAAAGTAGATCTGAATCAATATGATTTAATGGAGACTATCAATGGTCAAGGATCAGATTTGGAGGCTAACATCAGCAGCAAGCTGCTGAAAGAAGCTTCTGTCTAAAGGAAACAGCTATTTGTAACACTACCTAAAAGAACATCACACTGCTTTCAACTATGTCCTTGCTGTATTTCCTTTCCGCCTACATTTTTCCTAATTCCTCATTGGTATGTTCTCACATGGGACCACCCCAGTGGGTAGTCCTTAGACCTGTTTGGCCTGAAAGCACCTATTGTGTGCCATTTTTGGGTTGTTAGCATTGTCATTTGGCCATATAGACACCTTTTAGAGTGAGTAGTAGGTACAGGATGTAAGTCATGTTTCCTCACCCGGTTGTAGAAAGGGTGCTGAGGGCCAGTCATTCCACTGAAGTAGGCACTGTGTGGCTGAGGAGGCAGGGATCCGGTGAAGGAGCCTGCTGGGGAGCAGGCGGCAGAGTGTTGGGTGTAAACTGACTGGGGACGGGCCGCTGCCTCTTGGAGGGGCAGTGTGGGATAGGTCACTCCTCCGATGTGCATCTGCTCCCTGGCCGCACGCACATCTAAGAGACGGCAGAGGCAGGGAAGAAGTACAATGGAAAGAGTGAGAGAGAGAGGAAGGGTTTATCTGTGATGCTGATTATCACGTCTTGGCGATGACTATAAAGACCCTTCAGATCCACCCACACATCAATAATTTAGCTTTATTTCATAATCTCTGGAGAGTTTGGACAGTTGTGAATTCAGAGGAAAAAAACTACATATCAAACAGCTGACGTACATGCCGGCAAAATTCTTTGATTCTCAAAGCACTGCAGGGAATACAACAAGAACATTGTTCGTGAACATGTTCTCCTTATCCCAGTAAGAAGAGAGTCAAACAACTACAGACTGGAAAGAAAATTAGCGCAGATGTTACGATTACAGAGACCTTCAACTGTGAATTCCACTCTCACATTGATTCCTATTACTCTGTTTGCTCACAAACAGCAGGCGTGTTGATATTCTCTGTTTTCCAGATTATATGCCAGCCACGTGACGTTTTCTGGCACATGCAGCTCTTTGCTGTCCCCGTCAAATAAACTCGCCCATGTAAACAAACAAAGAGGACCATGTGAACTCATAGACATCATCCCGTAAGTGCTTTGCTACAACCGCTTTCACACGAACCATTCTGACTTTGAGAGAAGTCGTGGAGGAGGTAAGTAGGGAGCTTTGGTTAAAGCTCCCAAATTAAAGTTAAATAAGCCCGAAGACAGAACAGAGTAGCTCTGTGCGGCTGGCAAGAAAGGAAGAACCAGAAACAGAAGCAGGCACCAGAATGTCTCCTGGTTATACAAGTGGCTGCTGAATGACACGCTGAGTGAGACCCAATCCAGCCTGTGAACACAATGGGGGCCTTATGATGTGAGTCAGGCTCATGGGCGGGTATCACTGACAGCACTGCCCACTGGTTGGCCACAGGACACTGGGCACCAAGTACCAACTGGTCAGGGAGGGGAGCGCAGGGAGTTCGATGACTGGGTAGGAGCGTTGGTCACCTTCCGTTTCGCCGTGGATAAGAGTGGAGGCACAAACGCCCACAGTTTTGAGCACGTACAAACACATGTTTCATGGATGCATACACTACACGCACCTTTTTAGGAACAGAGTACTGTACTTACAGATCGGGGCGTTTGGTTGTAGTACTTTGTCAGCTGCGCCCTCCGTGACTCAAAGTTGTTTCAGTGGAACAGACTTTCTGTGTGTGCGAGTGTGTGTTTTCTGTGGTCTCATAACGCTATGATGCAGCAGCTTCACACCAGGCGTCATCCACACTCCTGTACGGGCCGAATGGACGCTGACGCACGGTAGCGAAAGTACAACTCCGCTCTGGCTTACAGTTTAACAGTGATGCACTATTACGTCAGTGTAACTACAAAGTGTGAAATTTGGTGCTGCACTATGGCCAGATTGGAAACGGGGAGCGAAGGCATTGTCCTGATCGTACAGCGCTGGTCGACATTTGATTGTTTGGAAACAAGACCCACGCTGTGGGTTACTGAGAGCCCCTGCAGTGGGCGATTTTAGAGCAAACCCTGCTACAATGCTATGAGTAATGCCACTGCCAAATGAGCTGGCACTGCACCGGACACATTGCATAGAGGACAGTTTTCAGTGTCTCCATGCTATTGTTCACTATTCAGTTTGGGGGTTTTTGTCCCATCATAACAGCTAAATCATCCACGTGCCAACTGAGCTTGTCCGTTTGCTGAAGATGTCCATGAGATGTGGCTGAAAGCTTCAGAGGCAACAACAGAGTTCATCCCCTTCATGCTCCCTTTCCTTTCCCCAGATTGCAACAAAATAAAACAGATTTGGATGTGGTAGACTGCACTCCCCAGCACTATCATCAAAATACCAAATGAGGGAATATCTTTTGAAAGAATGCTAATCCCTGCAGGAGAGCACAGGAGACTGCCAAAGAGCACTGAAGTTGTTCTGACAGGATATTGCAACTCAAATATCTACTAACACTATGCTATTTATGGCAGGGTTTGTTTTTTTTTCTGCCATCTGTAAAATATACCATGTGTGTACAGACCTGCTATGATCTCCCGCAATTTGGGGTCCAAGTTAACAGTGCAGGGCAGAAACATCTCCACATCTCTGGCAGTAAGAACAGGCGTCCTGGAGGAGAGGAACACTTCAAAGCTGCGGATGTCTCCGTCGATCTCCAGCAGAGGCTCCACGTCCTTTGTGGTCGGGATGTTCTTGGAGATTCTTTAGAGGAATGAAGAATTTTTGAAGGAGTTATTGTAGTGAATATTTACCTTAATTGATACTTATTAAGACGAAAAATGCCAAGGACAACAAAAAACACATGGCACCACTGACTATTTGAGGGTGTTTAGAAATGTGATGTTTGCAACCACTGCTGGCATGACTTATCAGAATGTATGTATGACATTAGTTAACACCATTTTACTACATCTTGTATTGCACGTGAACACTAAATTAGAAATCAGAAAGGTAAATTACCCTTTGATCAAATACTTTAACAATACAAATAACAGAAATTTAAAAAGCACCAATTGGAAACAATATTACAATTTGACACCTTTTACTCCTCTTTATGAGTTAAGAACCAAAGAGAGCACAAAGATGACGACAAACTATTCTGTCTTACTGACAAATATGGCATAAATATGTAACTGCATGCTAAATTCTGACTTGTGGATTCATAGCAAAAAATAGAAATCATTAAATTCTGACAAAAAAAGGAAAGAGGAAACAACAAGCAGTTCTGTTAAGATTGAAAAGATATGACAACGGTCATCATCATCATGAGAGTAGAGAGATAACTGGATTTAGAAAAAGGCGAGATAGTGAAAGCGGGGATGTTCGAGTACAGATAGAGTGAGGGATGTTATCTTTTCTGAGCAGAGGAGGAAACCTGAGAAGATGACAATCAGGGTAATTTAGCAAGCAGCAGACGGAAGCGCGTCATGATGTGCTGCTACGGTTAACGTGATGTTTGTTATCACAGGCCCTAAGTAAACACCACGTTTGGAGGTTGTTCTGTTTCTGCATGATTATAGTTTTCCTGGTCTATACAGCAGGGGGGAAAAAGCTGTACTACATGAAGAACTTTAGATGAGAACAATTTATCGACGCTGTGTTCAGCTTATGGAATATTCCATTTTAAAACACTAAAATTAAAATTGTATAAACCAAATTTTAGACCCCGGAAATGCTGCATATGGATTACAAATGCTGAAAGGTTATGAAGTGAGGACTTTTATTTAAGCTGAATAATGTTAAAAGTGCTATCACAAAATCACAGAAAGGGTAAAATGAGGCCAAGGATACACAGGATACAAACAACAACAAGCCACAGCAATCAGTACATCTCGACCGATCCTATCATTCAGACAGGAAAATATGAAACTTGGAGTGACTTATGACACCGGCCATTCATCATGAGAGTATGCAGCTCTTATCAGATGAATGAGGAGACTTCAGTGGGGAGTAGACATTTTTCTCATCTCGGCTTCCATTTGTCATCCAAACCCTTCATCATTTTCTCAGTAGATGCTTTTCTCTCCCTACATCTCCCTTAACCTTCCCTCCTTACAGATCAACCTCAACTCACCCTCCTCTAATACATCATCCAGTCTGTCTAGTGGTGAGCTGTGCAGGGAATACAAGCTGGAAAAGTTGGGGTTTTTCTCAAAGACTGAGCTGTTTTCAACAGTGAACACAGACTCGTCTTTCTGTGACTTGATTGGATGATTAGTACGGCTGCTGCTGCTGCTGCATGCTAGCTAAGTCAGGATGAGGTCAGCATCTGGCCAGAGCTCAACACAGCAGACTGTTAGCTAATAATCCAAAATATAAACTAACTTAATCTGGTTAACACGGTGGCCTGAAATGTCCTCCATCAGCCCATTCCAGTGAAGTTCTCATACCTCAGTGATGGGTGGTCACAAACAAGTCCTTTAAAGGTGCAGAACACTCAGTTACAAGTTACATAAGTTCCATTTCTGGCTGTTAGTTGACACTCCAGACTGCTTACAGTGAGTGAACAGGTAGGGCTCCAGTCCTCTGTTCAAGGACATTTCCACAGGACAGATGGCTGGTGATAGACAGGTCTGCTGCTGCAGCGCTAAAACCTGTGACCTTGTTGCAGGTTCATGCTCAAGTCTGACAAGAAATACTGACATTTGGGTGTCTTAGAGAGACATTCTGGCGTGTTTGGTAGTCATAATAAATGAAAAATAAATATATGACATGCAAATCCCGCATGTTGATAGCATATACATTATTTCAGTTGAATCAAGTGAATGTTTTCATATTTATCTTCCCACTCAGGATCTTCTCTTAGAACAGCCCAGGTGGCTCACAGCAACCCTTTGTACCCACCCAACTGCTACTTAGAAAAGACAGTGAGGAGTAGGGATGGGTAACGGTACCGGACATAAACGGTAGTAACCAGACCGAAAAGCAGCGCACATTTCGGTGCTTTATTTCGGCGCTTTTTTTTCCTGAAATGTCATACACTTTGGATTCCAGCCAATCATTTTACCTTTGCAAGCGTAGTAGGCGGGCCCAGGTACGTACGTTCTTTTAGAGCAGAGCTACAGATTAAAAATGCCCAAGGCGAAGCGGTCAAAAGTCTGGCTGTACTTCACAGCAAAAGATGCAAACTCAGCAGCCTGCAACAAGTGCTTTAAGCTGATACTGTGATACTGTCAAAGGAGGTAACACTTCAAATCCGATGAAACACCTGGCGACGCATAGCGTGTTTTTAAAAGCAGAGAAATGCGCCGTATTTGATAGCTTGCACTGTGCACCGTGCACATCTACTGCGGGTGTGGTGCCTGTTATCGGACCCGGAGTTTGCAACATCCCCCAAAAACCCAAAGAGGAGAGTCCTGGCCCCTAGCCCTGCCAGTGTAGCAGAAATGATGAGGATGATGATGGCAGCAGCAGCCGTTCTTCTCTGCGTGAGTAGCTTAATGTTGTTCGTGTGTAATTTACGTTGAGTAGGCTAACCACGTTATTACATTAATGCATGTAAGGTGAACTAGCAAACATCATCATAGCTACATGCGGCTGTCTTCTTGTTTGATGGCAGATACTAACTTCACCCTGGCCAAAAAGGCTAAAATGACCAAAGAAAAAGTGGAAAACAGTTAAACATGAGAGGTTTTTGGACAAAGTTTGTGTTTTTCCCCCCCATTGTTTAAGCACTGCTTCCAGCCAAGAGTGATGCCATAAATCCCCTATAGCTGCAGAAAAGGCTAACATTGTTGTCTTTTTACAAAAAAACAGCTAAACACGAGAGGTTTTTGGACAAAGTTCGTGTTCTTCATTCTTTAAGCACCGGTTCAAGCACCGTTTAAGCACCAGCACCATTTCAAAAGTACCAGTTTGGTACTGGTATCGGATAAAACCTAAACGATACCCATCCCTAGTGAGGAGACAGAAAAGGCTGTGAGTAGAGAGGACAGAGCAGCACAGCTGGCTCCAGTGGACAAAGCCCTCTTAGTGTTTCTTCCATTAGAACCTTTAATAAGACCCAAAAAGTTGAGGAAGCTCATTGTTGGCACACAGACGAACCCTCTGCTGTGACCTAGCGGATAAGTGTGATTCTGAAGGCACAGCTGTTACCTGAGTGTACATGCACGTAAGCACCACCACTGATGGTGTCAGCCTGAGTGCTGATTCAAATAACACTGACGAGAACAATTATGTAATATCCACTGCAGACACCTGGGCAGTCAGGATGGGAAAATTCAAAGGCACAGATGAAGGGTGGAGTATGTGTTTAAGCGCATGCACGAGTGTCTGTGTGTGTGTGTGTGTGTGTGTACTGTATGTGTGTGGGGGTGTTTGGTTCCTTTTCTCATGAACTGTATTAACCCATACACAGACTGAGAGAATCTTGTGCTTTTCCCCATTTCCAGCTGGCTTAGTGCTGTTTATTTGTGGGTCTGAAGACACAGACCAACAGGAGCCAGTGAGTCACACACACACAAACATGCACGCACACAGAGCACTTCCTTTTGCTATACAAAGAACATCCTCCACAGACTTTCTAAGGAATCTTATATCTTTTTATAGGACCACCTAAAATAACTCTGTAATGTGTAAACAGGAAAAAAAATTAGAAAGGGCTCCAATTATGAAAGTATAACTGAGACTTATTATGCTTAGATGTACACACAGACAGAAATTTTGGTCTACTACAGACTGTTTATATTCATAGATTTATTATAGCCCGAGGAGTCATATGTTAGATGATAAGTTACTAAGAATTATAACTGAAAATAACTCAATAACTCATTTATCTTGTCATATTTTCAGACACATTTGCTTTTGTTAAAACTGAGACAAGTTTCACAAACAAATAAAAAACCCTTAATTTATACTGGACAACAATGGCAACCAAGAAACTGGCTACAATGTGCATAATTCACTGAGTTGTGTGTTTGCTCTTGGTAATGCACAATGTGCAAGCATACAGGAGCACAGACAGATGTCTCTTCTAAATACAACTGGATTTGCTAAGAGCAAGTCAAGTACATCCATCATGCCCAGACAAACTGTGAGAGAATAAGAAGATGACTAAGTTCCCAACTACCTATTCAGACAAGAAAGGAAAGACAGACACTGAGTGGAAATCCTGCTTCAAGGAGGACCAAAACGTGAAAAACAAAACAAATCAACAAATAGTGGAATACAGAGTAAAACTGGTAATTCGATCGTTCACTGCGCTGCCATTTGCCCCACAAAATAAGCATAAACTGTACATAAAAGATGGATATAGCTACTGTGACCCATTGCCATATTGGGTTTCTGAAAAAGAACATGACAAACAGCTGATTTAGACTGGTAAAGCCTACAACGTAACCTACTTAAGCAGCCGACGGCATTGCCAGCATTCATGCGTCTGCATGCTGTATTATGTGTTAATCATCCTGTGGTTGTGTCCCGGTGTATTATATGCACTGGGACACAACCCAGCAAATTATAGTGGTGTGAAAAAGTGTTTGGAAGACTTGCTGTGGTAAATGAAATCATGAATTCTGCTTTCTACCAAAACATCCTGAAGGAGAATGCCCTGCCATCTGTTTGTGACCTCAAGCTCAAGTGCACTTGGGTTCTACAGAAAATGGAGACTTTGGCGTAGCCTTCGCTTGAATCCGATTGAGATGCTGTGGCATGACCTTAAAAAGGCAGTTTAGCTCGTTCACCTTCATTTAGAAAATGCAAGTATAACAAACATACAAAAAAATGGGAAACACTTTTCACACTACTGTAAATCTGGTGCAAGCTACGACTGAAACAAATGAAAAGCTAAGACTTTTTCCTTTCTCTATACATCCATTGAGATCCATTCTGACAGTTTCAGCAATCTCCCTCCAGGAATTTGCTGACATGTGCGAGTCCCTATATTGAGGCTATGATTATTACACCTTATATAATAATATATTACCATAAATGATATTTCAGTACTAATGGACTGAGAGCTAACAACTTGACTGCAGGAGTCTGGGTAACACGCTGAAATGCATGTACCCATTAAATGATAAAAACACTTTTAAAATGAGATACGACCACTTAAAATGCCAATATCTAGAATTCCTATCGTTTGAGATGTTGGCTGAAAATCACTATGGACTAATTAGTCATTCTTATCAGAAACCAGTTGCTTAATGAGAAGTTGGATGTTTTGTTTGCAGTGTCCAAGAAGCCACTACACTACTTTGAGGCAGATGAAGAAAAAATTTTCAGCAGCCATTTTTGTAGCACAATAGGCCCATTGACAGGACCAGGCTTATAGTTGCAGTCATGCAGGCGCACAGGTCCAACCTCTTGCTGTGTGGCGTGGCTACTGGGAGCTTTCTGGGCTTATCCAAATGCTAATAGGTCCCAAAGCTGACTGGGGCATAGCCTTTCTTCTCCTCTCAACTCCCACACACTGCAGCTGATGGGAAGGAGCAGAATTCATCTCGCTCGCTCTCTCTTCAGTACTCTCGCTGGGCACAGAAAGTATGAATGTGCCACTTGACTTTGCTTTATAGCTGCCCACTGTGCTTATGGGTGACATTCGCACACACGCCACAAAGAGGTGGTCTCTCTGCCAAACATTTCCATAAAGGGGCCCAAAGACAGAGAGATGCCTCAGAACAGACAACCGCCTGTGCGCATTGTGTTTGAGAAGCTCAAGAGTTTCGATGTCAGACACTGTGCGACCAGTACAACAATGTGTGGGTGAAGAAGTTAACCAGGCCCGGGTCCGGCACATTCCTCTCCTGGTCAGAGTCATGTCAGAGCTGCTGGTAGTGTCTACCCAGCATGTGGATGAAAACAGCGAGGCCCTCTCTGGAAAAACAGTGGACAGGCGAGTTGGCGCGTGGATTCACAGCATCAAGGCTGAGGGAGGTTATTGTTACAATGGAAGCTGCCAAGACCTCCACCACCCAAAGGCAGAGGGGGAGAGCAAAAATATGTTTTCACTTTAGATGACGCCATGTTCTTTGTCTCCTTAAAAATCCAGACGCATTTCCTTGATTTAAATCAAATGCTTCAAGTACTGTGGACACCCCTGTCTCTGCTTTCCTCTTCGTCTCTAACCTTCCCTTTTCCTTGCTTCCTTGTCTTGGCAGTGCCAACTGACAACTTGCGGCAGCGTCTGCTTTCCATATACATTTGTGGCAAAGTTAAGTCCAGTAATTGAAACTCTCTTGTACTAAGCTGGACCTGTGCATCCCAAAGCAAACCACAGAGACAAGCAGGCTAATGGGAAACACACCATGCTGATAAAAACCAAGCAGTTTCGGAGCAAGCGGCCTCTCAGTGAAACGGGCTCAGGGCTCAGTGGTTCCGTGAAATGTTGATTAAACTCATGTGTAGCGCCGAAATGGAGCCTCCTTGTTCCAGACCCCAAAAACCTTAACTGAACCCTCCACTCAGAGCAACTAGGGCCTCATTCTTGACAAATATTAAAACAGTAAACCTCAACTTAGTGATTTACGCACAAGAAGAGAGTTTGGAGCATCCTTGGGTCATTACACAGTTTGTTCATTGTGACAGTAATTGCACCATGAAGCTCATATCAGCACATGTGGTTGTTTGATAGCTGTAATGGCCAGTTGATAGGCCATATGATGCTCGGTTAAGTGGGGTGGACTGCTAAAGTGAAGACAAATGGGCAGCTGTAGATTATGCAGCTGGAATAAAAATGAATCCATACAGTGAAAAATTAATATGACAAACAAACTTGGGAGTCTCAGACTGGACGAGCAATCCTGTTCAACGTCACTGAAAGGGATACATGTGTCAATAATAAGAAGAGAAACTGGAATGAGAAAAAGAAAAATCAATGAGAATGTGAGAGAAAGAAAAGGAAATTACTGTGGTAAAACAAAAGCTTCTCCAGTTCAATTTGCATCCAAGTTAGAGGCAAGGATGTAAAGCCTCGCGTGATTATTAAGGACTTTAAAAAAAAAAAAGCAGACTGTTTGAGCAACTACTACAGAGGCTGACAACAAGATCACAGAAAGTCAATGATAATGTAGAAAAAAAGCACCTGTGAAACCTTTCAGAGGCTAAATCCTCAATATGTTTCTCTGGGCTTCTTTGCAATTTCCGTGTGGTTTCTGCACACATATTCTAACAAGCCCTAACCTCCATTGACCTTTGAAGGGCCAGGATGTTAATGTCAGTTAAGAGCCGGATGTGTGTGTGTGCGTATCAAGATTGCCCGTGGCTCCCGCAGTGGCTGAGTGGTGAATCTCACTGTCCCCTTAAAGGTCAGCGCCGACCCTCTTGTAACCCTGTGCTGCTATTTATAATCAGCCCCCACCTTCTAGCAGTTCCAGCACAAAGACACGGGAAAGCACGAGAGAGATCAGTGATAATGCTCAACACTGCAGAAATACCAAAGTATCAGGCGGCTGTCAGCTTCTCAGCCCTCTGCTCTTTTTCTTCCATCTAAGTGTCACATTTAAATGTTAACCCAACCTTGTGGTCTGATGGATGGGCTCTAAGACCGGAGCAGAGGTCAGCCAGAGGTGTAGCGGTGGGGCTTTTACTGCATTTAAAAATGATTATTTGTGCTTTGTACAAAAAGAGAACAGAGCAGCTCTCTTGTTTCTGACCAATTAGACTAATCCTTCAACCTCGGCTTGCAGGCACAAATGAAAAAGGCTTTAAGGATTTTCTAGCAAAGAATGCTGCACAACGTTCTTTCCGGTAGCCTCCCTGCACAAATACACACAAGAGCAGTCAAAAACTCCTCTTCCACATACATACACACACACACACCTCCTCCTGTGTCACCTGTACACACTGGCCAGAGCTGTCTTTTTTTTCCTTTTACATTTTAAGTAGCTCAGTAGGGGTTGGGTGGTGTTGGAGCTGGCTGAGGCTGATTCATGCCTTAGTCAACGCCAGCAAACACCTGAGGGATGCAAGAACGACAGAGCAGGCCAAATCGACCCACACGCATACGTGCACTCAAGTGGAATCAGCAGAGGACCGGTTTCACTAATATAAACAGCCACGTGGGACCCAGGGGACATGTGCATGAATTTCTGTGTGTGTGTCCACCACCTGGACTATCTCACTTGGAGCAGCAGCATCACCTGAGGCTTCAAATACACCCGAGACGCTAGCACACCAATGGCAAACGCCTCATGCGGTAATCCTGCTGGTATCTGGTCTGATCCTCTGTAGTATTCACAAGCTTTGGTTCCGTTACCTTATTTTACCTCCAGAGACAGAACTCTTTCTTCTTGCTCTCTCTTTCTTACCTCCCCCCACCCCCCAACTGTTCCTGTTTTTCCATCTTTATCTCACACCAACCCTAGTTTCGTTTTTGTCTCCGTCTGTCTTTATCTTCCCTTCAGTCAGGTGGTCTGTCAGCACACTAGTGTGTAGACTCAGTGGCGGTGTCCTATCAGCGATGGAGCCAGAACTCTATTGAGACACAGGTGACTTCACATTAGCCTTTACAAATTCACACACGTTTGGAGGCCTCTTGGCAAATGGCAGCGCAGTGAACGATCGAATTACCAGTTTTACTCTGTATTTCACTGAAATACCTCCTGGGTACAGGGACAATGGGCTCTCTCAGAGGACAGAGAGAGGGAAGAAAACCATTTTGCGCATTTGTCGTGCAGCTAGATTATAGAATGTGTTGCAAATGCGACAGAACTCCATATGAATGGGCTGTATGGTGAAGAATAAAGACTTTTTTTTCTTCATTTGAGGGCAGGAAAAGTTCAGAAGTGTTCATTATAACAAAAGAACAGGGTCTCGCCATTTTTTGAGTCCAGATTTTTAAGAGCTTATTAAAAGAACTCCGCATAAAGGGAATCACCAGCGTGAGCTTTGGAATGGCGCTTTTATCCCTGCACATAATTGCAACCAAATTACAATAATTGTGCCAATTAAAGTAATCCCGAATGAAGAGAGTGTCATCTTAATGTTTCAGTACTTGGGATAAGAGTCTCCCTAATTAAGAGTGAATTGGTGGGCTGCATATTCATTCAGACTGTGATTAGTGGAAAAAAAAAAAGTTTTTAAGTGTCCATCGAGTGGCTGGCTGTACATCACTGAAAGGGTGATTGTTTAGCGTATGAACGCTGGGTCAAGCCAACAAATCGGAGGTGAAAAGAAGATGAAAGGATGAGAGAAACGGTTCGTTATTCACAAGCCGTGACCTGGTGATTAAAAGCACAGAGGGCACAGAAAGTGGGAATTTTTTTTTGCCCACAATACTACAAAACATAGTGTCACTGTGTTTCTAAATACAAATTCACCTGACAACAATTTCTCTGCTGTGTTCTGCTTCCTGCACTGTGTGAATGTGTGTGAGTACGCATGTTTGTTGAACACAGCCTGCATCTCAGGGTCTGATTAATTACACCGATTCTCAGAGGAGTTGGGGGTGACATATGTTCTTGCACTGGTGTGAGAGCTAGCTAGTGTGTGTGAATTTTTGTGAGTTTTCTATCAACTGCATGCATAAGATTTGTGTGTGATTTCATCTGTGCACCTGTGTAAATTGCAAAAACTTGTAGTGGCAAATGAGTTTCAGTTGAAACATGCACGGATGACAACTCCTGAGTGTGTGTGTGAGAGAGTGTCTATAAGTCCATGGCATGCAATAGTTTGTGTGTATATATATGAGTGGGTGTGTAATGAACAGAAGATTCAGGTGCAACGCCAGAAACACACTCCTGAGTGCAGCAGGGGCATCCTGGCACACACAGGGTACCAGATGTCAGAGCAGCGCAGGAACCTGCTCAGTGGACCAGTGACACTTTTTTTTTTCTTTTTCTAGAGCTGAAAACTGGATCTGGGCGTCCAGGAATAAACTCTCTTAGGACCCGACTGAACCCGCCCTCACAGATGATTAGATCCAAGTATGTTAACCCTACATCCAAAATTACTTCACTGTGAAACAAATTATCAAAAAACAAGTACAAGTCATTTGAAAGTCCCTGAAGATCCTGCAGTTAGCATATTTAAATCACATCCAAACCCGAAGATATTCAGTGTTTCAGAAACCAAAGAAAGCAGGAACTCCTTTGGTTCTGGTTCTAGCTACTTGAATGCCTGGAAGCAATATTTAATTTTTTCCACTAAAAAATAGCAACTTATCACATATTTTTGCCAACTGACTCATCCACTCACTATTTACACTCCTCGTGTCTTCATTGCTTATCCTTTCTCGTTGTTCTTTGGGTTTTTCTCTTTGCTAATACC
Source organism: Maylandia zebra (assembly GCF_041146795.1). NCBI lineage: Eukaryota > Metazoa > Chordata > Actinopteri > Cichliformes > Cichlidae > Maylandia > Maylandia zebra. The sequence continues at coordinate 27,414,959 of NC_135185.1, forward strand.
TACCTTCTGTCAGCCATACTGCTACACTATAAAGCAAATTATTTGCTAACTTTGCTGGTTTGCTTTTTATTTCGTCATTTAGACATTTGATTTTTTTGCTGATTGTTGACTAATTCTGCATAATTAATTGCTGAACACCATGTCCTTAATGCCTATCCACTGCTTTTAATCTTCAACTAATGACAAAGAACAGAAAAAAGGACACAGCTGTAGTTAAGTTTAGAAAATATATTCTGATCACTTATTTTAATTTTTTTTTTTGCTTTTTATTCACAAATACAAACCCCCATGGAGACTAGTACCAACCGTTCACAACAATAATAACAGATGTGTATTCAACATCCTAAAACTACTTGTTCAGACATTTAAATTCACTCTACAAATGAATTTCCATTAGATGGCAAAATGTAATATAATGATGCTGAAAAAGCTCAAGGAAATAAATATACAGCAATAACCGCAAAGCAGGAGAGGGCCAGGGTAGCTATAATCATCAGGTTTCTAATGGCAGCTAAGAAACAACTCCTGAGAAGAGACAATAACGAAGAGGAAGTAATGATGTAACCGAAAATGATAGTCATAATGCTGCAGGCTCCAGATCCAATTTACTAATGGAAAGAAAAAACTCAAAAGAAAGATTTGGGTTTGTTAATTTGACAACTACAAATTGAAGACTTGCAGATGTTGGTCTAAAGCATCTGAGTTTTTGTTTTCTTCTCAGGTTCTGTCAGTGTACTGGACACACCACAAGGCTGCCTCACTCGCCCAAGTGTTTTTTGCAATTTCCCCTGTGAAAGTAGTGACACAAACATTTTACCTATGCTTCGAGTAAAAGCTTGACTGCTTTGGACCAGTATCTCCTTCAGACAGTGCCGTCTTTGTTCCTCACACACCTCTTTCCCTCAGCTACCATGCATGAGCCTGGGCGGCCCTCAGTCTTAGCATTAACGATAGAAATCGCTGAAGTTATTAACCGATTACGCATTCTCCATCAGATTAAGGCGGCTGTACTAGCCTGTTCCTGCAACGGGAATCAGAAGTGAGCTTTTCTCTGCACGCCACGTCCTAAAATGACAGTTCACAGCCCTTCATTGATGCTTGTCAATGCAAAGCAAGTTAGTGAAAAACATTTAGCTGTTTCGAAATCCTGTCTGTTTGTGTGAGATAGGAGAGAAGGTGGGTAAGCATTTCTGTTTATTATTTCTTAAGAGTTCAGCTCACCCCCTTCACTGAAAGGCCTGTGTGTATTCCATAATAATTTACAGTGTGAGAGTTAATTTAGTTTTAATGTATGGGGCATGCAATCTGAACTGAGACCAACTAATGGTGGTTAGCCCCATTTAAAGCACGTTTGTACTTATGAAGATGGAAACAGAAAAAAATATTTAATTGCAACCACAGCTGCACTGTTTTCAGTCTTATGGTTAACAATAAGTTTATTTTTGATGCTGTGGTATACTTAGCTGTAGACACTTTTACAAAGAGAGGGCAGAGAAGAGGAAGAGCTGCTGCCTTGTGACTGAGATGCAGGGCGACAGTTGACCTATAAGGGGCTGACTCACCCCCCACGTTCACTTCACCACTAATATATTCACTTAGTAACGCTCAGGGGATGTGCAGTTTTGCTGTGTAAAAAAGGCTGTGCATGACAACTCGCACACATGTTTGCAAAATAAAACACAACAAAGAATAGATGAGATCTGAACCACATGAGCAAAAGGATGCTAAGTATAAAAAAAGGAAATTATCAAACTGGTCAAAGTGAAGCTGTGAAACGAGACGTGGGTGGATGTGTGTATTTTTTAACGCTCTGAAAAGGAAAGCAAATAAAAGAAGCTATCCACTTCTCAAACAGGCAGGCAATCCCCGAGACCCCGAGGTTCGTAGAGGTCAGTCAAGTGCCCATCCGTCGTTAAAGGGAATGAGACAGAATAACTCATCCAGAACAAAAAAAAGGGCCTAAAGAGCCTCAGATCATATGAAAGAGGAAGAAAAGAGCAGAGACAGAAAAAGACAGACAGACAGAGGCCTGAGTCTTATCAGCGGAAGATTGGTGTAGGAGATAAGGCCTCTAGGCAAGGCGTTGTGTTTAGCCTGTTCGAGGCTTCCTGTCATCATCATTAAGCCAGCTTCTTCGACGGCCACTGCAGAACAGAGCAGCCATTTGGAAAGACACTCAGCGAGGAGGAAGATAAAGAAAGACAGGGCCGTTGGTCAAAAGCAAGATGATGGCTATATTAGGTCTAATGAGTAGTCTAAGTACAACCCCATGCTGCGGTAAGGAGACTTGAATCCAGGCCTTTTGTTAGATGTAGAAACATCAGTTTTTATGGCTCTCTTATTTTCCACAATAATTACAGCAAAAGTAAGAACGTTTCTTTTAGGGTCTCCAGTGAATGCGAGTAGAGTAAACATACACAGGAGGAAATGTAGTGATATTTTTTCCCATAAAATGCAGAGAGAAACGAGACATTTAAAAATCTGCATTCTGTAGTGCCATATGGAAAAAGAAACGGTAATAACTTTTGTCCTTTAAAAAACCATAGAGCAAAAATCCAGTCTAATGAGGTAGTGGTTTGTGTTTGGAGATGGGGGATGGAGAGTTGTCGGCTGAATCTAGCTGGCTGAATAGCTGACAATAACCGTCTGTGACACTTCCCTGCCGCAGGAGTCGTGGGCGCTAGTGTATTGTGACAGAGTGCAACCTTTAAAGGCCAGCGATTGATGCACAACAGCGCCCAAACCCAGCGACTCAGCCTCTATCGGTCTCCTCCTCTCGTCTGCGGTGAGCACGCCTAAAAGCATTCATGACCTCACAGTATACACACACAGGGACAAGACTTTACTGCTCCTCTTGTAGACTTTAAAGAATTAGTGTCCCTTTGTGAATCTCGAATCCGGGCAATAACTCAGTCATCATTCGCCTTGAACATTATGGTCAATTACAAAATCTGTCTGACAGTTGCCAATTAGTGTGGCACAGCCTTTGGCACTACATGTGTACAGATTATCTCGCCTGCATGGAAAACAAAATCCTCTACTGCCACCTGCTGGTTAGGGTTACTTAAACAGAGAGCAATAAAAGCAAATTCTTAGCTGACATCTCAGGCTTTTTATTCCGGCTTGAAGATGTGGAATTTTACTCATCCAAATACATCCATCATCTAATTTTCACTTAGATAATTTAGTTGATGATCAGTCTGCTAGTGCTGCCCTCAAGTTAGAAAGAGAATGAATAAAAGGCAATAAAACAACCCGGGAAAGAAAGGCAAGAAAGTCAATAAATCAGATCAGTAACTAATCAAAAGATGATGTTTCTGTGTGTGTATACCTCTCATAGATGGTCTTGAGAGTAACCTGATCAGACATCCCATCAGCCTCTTCCAAGTACAGGATGATCCATGATGTCCTGTAAGGCCACTCTTCTGTCAGGTTTATCCATGACGCCAGTCGATCCCAGTTGAAGATGATGTGATTGGCGCGTAACAGACGACCTGCCAACAACGAATCAGAGGATTAGGGGCCACAGAAGTCACTTCCAATCTGCTTAATAACAAACATTTTCTTTTGGCTGCATCATTGACTTGTATAACATATAATGGTTTTGCTCACAAGCACTAATCAGCTATAGGGGCTTGTTATGCCAACTTGCTTAAAAACAAACTGTCAGTGGTAGTGCCAACTGTTTTTAATCTTCTACTCTGTTCTATTACTGTACCCCTTGTGTAATTTATTATAATATATTTATAACCTCTAAATCCTAAGTCTGCCAAGCCTTTGTGGTTAAAATAAAATTACTGTTTAAGCTTACAAGCAAAATGTACTCTTCATTAAAACAGAACTCTTGAAGCGCGGATGTTGATGTAAAAAAAAAAAAAGGCTTTATTACTGTAATAATATGTACAGTTCCCAAGCAGATCATGGTTAATTCCTCACCTGTAATAGAAACAATGTTGAGCAGCCTCCTCATGGTCTGTGGGCTGATGTCACAGAACCAGTCCTCGGTCACCAGCAGCTTGGTCAGGTCGAAGGACATCTGTCTGGTGAGGGTCCTCTGCATCTGACGCCGTCGGTATGTGTCCTTAGCAGACAAACACTCATTAGCATGAGGCTGGAGATGGTACATGCTGCATTTTACTTCACAATAAGTTACATAATGGATCGCCAAAAAACACTTTACACGAGGGACGTCCAACTCATTTTATATCGTGGGCCACACTTTGATCTTAAGTGGACAGAACCGGTGAAACTACATAATAAATGCATAAAATTACAGGAAAGGTTCTTCTAAGGTTCTTCTATATTTATAAAAAGTCTTCATAAATACAGTTAAAAGTTTAAAATCTGTGCCCACATTCACATTTTCTAAAGCTGTTTAATGAGCCAGATTGGAGTCTTTGCCGGACCGACTTTGGCCCACGTGCCTTATATTTGACACCACTGGTTCACAGTATATAATAAAGGGACCAGGAAAACAGGAAGTGTATTCTAGCCACACATGGAAAAGAAATACAGCAAAGGAACCATAGAGAGCCATAAATTTTTCCTGTTTAATGTTAGACTTCTAAACTGAAACTGCAGCAGTTATTGTGGACCCTGACTGATGTTTGTGAGAACGCACCCTTACTGTCCCGCTATGTGCATCATGAGACCAGAGGAGAGGTTTCATGGTCACCATGTGATCTAAGACCATTTTAAGAACCTTTGCTTCATTAGACTACGACTACATCTAGATGGGATCATTTCTATATTATTCCACATACCCCATATTTGAGAGAGAGATTTTATTTTAAAGTATCAGCAGCACCACAATAATTTTTAACAGCAAACACTACCTTACTCTCAACATAATCCAGTTAAGGTTTATACCGATAAGCCCTATAAAAGAGATGTACATGGGTTTCTTTCCTTCCATATAACCAATCTCTTAATGGCCATGACATACACAGCACTAAATCTCTGTGACTGCACAGAAGAAATCAAAGAGCCGCTGTCCAACACTGAAAAGTCATGACACACAGGCAAGCTATTGACACAGATCTACCGGAGAACATCTGTGATGATTTCAGACAGCTGCAATGGTCATGAGCCAAGACAAGCCTTTTGGTTGACTTTGAAGTTGTAACACCAGTCTCATGACCTCTTTCTCAGAGAGATGAAACATATGGCCACCGCTCAGTCTGAACCAAAAAGGTCTATCATAGAGACACCTCTTTGGGGCTAGCTTTTTGGTATTTATTAACTTTTGCTGTAGCTTCACAGCGTCAATGGTTTATTTTGATGATTCCTTGAAGTGCTAAGAAATACTAAGCAGCAATTAGTTTCAATCCAATAAATGTTAAAATACTACAGAGATATTTACAGCATCACACTTAATTCAAGAAGTCACAGAATTTCAGTGTGGAGAGAGCTCATAGTCAATTTGCCCTCCTGCCCCCTCATTTTAATCTCCACTTCTAGAAATAGGGCCCTCCTGCCAAGTGCTAGCTAGCGGCATATAAAAAGAGAATGCTGACCTGTATTAAAGGGGCCAACATCAATAATGGAGGATGCTGGGTAAACCCAAGGTACAACCAAATGTCAAACAAACAAACAAACAAGAAAGGAAAGTGGGAAGGAAAGGGGGGATTGGGGGGAAGGTCTCATAGGAGGGTGGAAGGCATCAGCGACAGCAGCAGAGTCACTTAGCCTCCTGCCAGCAGACCTGGTGCCAGTGTTTTGTCACAGGGACCCACTGCTGCTAGGCCTTGTCATTAGGCTGTGGCAACGCAGCAGGAAGGATAAACAGCCATTACATCAATTACACCAGGAACCTTGGCCGCACACCGAGCACCTCTCTCTTTTTGTCTCTGTGTGTCTCCTTCTGTCCTCTGGCCTCTGCACCGCCTGCCAACACCACGCCTGTACTGAACCCCTCCTCCTCCCTCCTTCAGGGAGGAGGCTGAAGAGAGATAGCAGTGAAGGTTTCTCAGCCAGAATATCTCACACGAAGCCAATGTTTTCTGGTCAAAGAGCAGTGAACTGGCAGCTTTTTCATTTTGTTTGATTAATATGTAGAAATCAAACGTGAATATTAAGTACTTTCCTAAACAGCGTGGGTTTTGGGGAAATTATTGAAACAAAAAAAAAACCCTGCCTGCTTTCATATTGTGTCCAAAGCTTCTTCAATGTGCTATTGCAGCCTTTTTGATTTGGGTATTACAGGCTGGTGCAAGCAGTGAACACTCCCTGCTTAAAGTAGAATTTGGACTAATGACACTTTGGAGTTTTTTTATTTGATTTTTCTTTTTATTAACAATCTGTTTTGAACTACCACGGCTCTTCCTCGTCTTCTTAACTTACAAACCTAAAGTTAGGAAATCAACCACTGATGTGTGTTTGTAAATCCCACCAAAATATTACATGTAATACTTTTTTTTTTACAAACTTGACTTGAAAAGCTGTTACCCTGCGGTTTAAGGCATTCTTGCTGCCAAGTTTGGCCTGGTCTTGAGCCAGGCTGCTTTGAGACATCTTCTTGTCCGTGTCTTCATGCCATCCTAGAGAAAGGGATGAAGAGGAAAAGTCAAAGTGTCAACAGAGACGATCAAGCATCACCAAGTATTAGATGTAAAACAGTTTATGAAACTATGAGTTTATAAAATGCCTCAAAGCTCTGTGTAAACCTACTTGTATATATTAAAGTGACCATATTATGCCCAGTTACAAGTTTATAACTTTAATTTGTGGGTCAACTAGAAGGGTGGGTCATGGTTTTCCCTTTACTATACAGGACCACTTTTTATTATCTCACTGAAACGTATCATTTCAGCTGCTGCCTCTTTAAGACCCCACTTACAAAAATTCCAATCTACTCTAGATGGGTCAGCTTGCCTGGAGCGTTGGCTAATTAGCGTAGTTCTATGAGGAGGAGCTGCCTTCTTAGAGCTAAATGGTAAATGCCCTGCATTTGTATAGTGCTTTACTAGTCCCTAAGGACCCCAAAGCGCTTTACACATCCAGTCATCCACCCATTCACACACACATTCACACACTGGTGATGGCAGCTACATTGTAGCCACAGCCACCCTGGGGCGCACTGACAGAGGCGAGGCTGCCGGACACTGGCGCCACCGGGCCCTCTGACCACCACCAGCTAGTGGCTAGTGGCTAACAAAATCCTGGGGTGTAGCCAAGAATATGATCCAGAACAAAAAAAGTCTTGCAGAAGTTGCTACCTTACATAAAGCATAACCTTGGTGCAGAGATGATCATGAGCAAAGGAACAACCCGTTAAAGACATTTGCGAATCTAGATTGCTTTCTTTAAAATAACAGGATCAAGAACAGTGCCCGTCGGTATATTTTTCTACAAATGTACTATGAGGGAATTGCTAACAAAAAAGCATTCACATCTACAAAAGCTTACAAATTTTGATGCCTCAGTGTGACAATTCCAATATACTATTGCTCTGGCTTGTGAAATTAGCCCCACAATGTGCTAACATTGTTATGGGGACACTGCCAAAAGTAATCAATTGGTTATTGGGTTCCTCACATGGGGGAAGTGCACATTGTTTTTGCTCTTGCAACCAGTAACAGAAGACTTAGTGTGTTTGCACTTGGTGAGACATTTTAGAGTTAGCATGGCTTCAACAAGTAAGTAAAAATGGTGTGTCAAACTAGCTACTGAGTGGAAATGTTTGTTTTATTGTGACATAGATGTGGGGGAAGTAACACTTGACCTACAAATGAGGTGCTTTAAACTGTTCAGTAGCAGCACTCTATTGTGGGAGAGATTAACTCCCTTTGTAGTAAACTTTGGGTGTAACTTTGCAGACTTTTTCACACACAAAAAGCTATATAACACACTAAAAGACGACAGTAAAGAAAAAAATAAAGCACTTTAAAAGGAAGACGTGTAGCCTTTGTCGTCTACCTTCACCAGACAGTGGCTCCCCGTTGGTGGGTGCTGCCATGCTCATCTTTTTAGCTGTGTTAAATCCTCTGCTGTTGAGGAACACGGGCAAGTGGACAATGTTTCTCATGTAGTCGTGTCCATTGATGTTTGAGTCTCTTAGCACACTGTTGAGGTTTTGGTTGATAGCTTTGATGATAATATGGGGGTCACTGGCAAAAATGGAGATAAAAGGGCCTTTAGAAAAGAGGACCCTTACCTGGAAAGAAAAAGAAACACCATAAGAAAGTTTTTCAGTATCTTTCAGTTGCATTAAATATATGTTTACAATCTAATCACTCCATGATGCGACACCTCGAGGTAGTCAGTCAGCTGTAGTACTTAAACATAATGACTCCTGTGAGAGCTGACTGTCCACAGCACATGGTGCTGGGGAATTCCACTCGACTAACTAAGAGACATTGTCCAAGTGTCACAGGACATCAATTTGTGCTAGATGCAGTGCTGGTTTGGTAACCCGTAGCCAACAACCCTAAGGCTCGCCTGCAGGACGATGAACCTCCTGTCCAAAAGCAGCTGTCAGCAGAATCAAGTGAAAATGTTTTCACATGATGTCTGCATCTTTAATGCACATGATCTGTTAGCAAAAGTACACAGACTGAGAGAAAAAAAATTACATTTAGTTAATTGACAAATGTGTTGTTTGAGTCTCTCTCAAAAGAAAAAGGTTATGGAGTGACTGGGACATGCTTGCAGAGATGAGAAGATTGCATTAGCACACAGGAGGCTGCCGTCTTCCCTGGAATTACTTCACCAAATAATAACATTTGGCTAAAGGAAATTATATTAGAGCAGCTGGGAAAAAGAATCTAAACTTGGAGGCAAGCTGAGGCAGCTGGGAACACCAAGGTGGCTGCAGTGCAACAGAGATGTGTGGTCTCTGTGTGCACAGGTGAAAGACCCACTTTGTGTTTAAACCACATGGCAGATGCTCTAAAACTCTCTGGCTCATAGTTATAAATTTTCTTGAGCGGCAGATGTCAAAAAAATCTAATTATTCCATTATCTTGTTTTCAGTCAAGAGGAAGCTGCTCTAATTGTTAATCTGCCTGTACTGACGCACATGAAAACACGCACCGTGTCCAGCATCTGCAGCACTTTGTCCTGCTCGCAAGCATCTAGCCCATCAATGATAACCGCCATGCGTGTCTGGTTCTGGGTAAAGCCATCGATAGTTTTGGCCATTTTTGACATCAGCTCCACTTCATGTTTCAGAACCTGTGAGACATAAAAAACCCCAAAACAAATCAAAGCCAATTCATTTTCTATGAACTAAAGGAAATCAATTGAATTAGAAAGCACAACTTCATAATTTCATAAGCAAACTGAATGCCCCACTGTCATGGCAACAGGATGTCAGAGGATTTCCATTTTCTCTTGATTATGTACAATTACTAAATTACCTTCATAAACCCTTCACTCTTGAGTCTATGCAAGTTGTTGGCAGCACTGTGCAGGCGTTTCCTCTGGGAGTTGAGGACAGAGTCAGCCACCTGCCACCAGGTCTTACAGTTGAGCAGCAGGGCCAGGCCAACCATGCTAGCCATCGCAATCAGCACTGCATTTACTGTCAGATTCCTAGGGTCCACCTGAGGAACCAAAAGATAAAAAGTAGGACTGAAACTCTGACACATACTGGGTAGGCTCTCTTCTTGTAAGGCTATTTCAGACCAGGATAAACAAAATACACCTACACAGTATTTTTTTCAGAGAACTAAAAACACCTACCTTAAAAATAGACAACAGTGCCACACCAGTGATCAAGCACCCTAGCGTCAATGCAAAGAGTACAAATGAGGGAACACAACATGTTTTCTTCCATTTTTGACCTAAGGGGTTCACAGAAAGGAGACAGTAATATTACACAGATGCACAGAGGGCACAACACACCTTCACATGCTAAAAATACATCAAGAAGGATATAAAGACTTTTTAAGTTGAATAAAACAATGAATTAAAAAAATTCCTGCTACATCAGCAGCTACCGGTGTTTATACTGGGCTTACTGGGAGTTCTGGTCCGGAATCTACTCTGGAGCCTGCTCCTTCTTTCTATTCATTTACTTTCACCATTATCTTGCAAGTTTGTTTTGTTTATCATTTGTTGTTTGCTGTTGAAGCAGGTTAAAACCACTCCTGCATGACCAAACCAAATGTAGCTAACTAAGAGGGAGACAGATGTCGGGAGATTGTTTGCACAGCTTTCTTCAAAGGTCTATTTACTGCGACACAGGTATCTCTTGGTCTCTCGAGCGCTTTCTTTCATTTGTATTTCCGTCATATTTTTTGCCCACAATGACTCACCATCACAATTTGTGCAGTGGTTCACCAAGAAAAGTCCACAATGCTTATAAGACTCCCACAGAATTCCCATCATTAGAATTTTACACAAGTTCTGATTAATAAAAATACATAATTTATATTATTTATCCTTTGCTGAACTGCAGCACGTTTAAAAAAAAACAGCATTTAGTTATATAGTGTATTATTTGTAAATGTAATATTCTTTATTGTCTCAGTAAACTTTTTCTTTACGAGTCCTGACATGACTCATAAAAAAAGCCAGTAACATCACCTTGGATCTCATCACTCTTGAAAACCCTAAACAGCCGGGTGGCTAAGAAGCCAAACTCCCTCTCGCAGGCATCTGACAGCGTTGCAATCATTTCAGCCATTGACGTCTCTCCTCCAACACTGGACAGGCGATTATAATCAGTAAACAAGAACCTGCATAAAGAGCGAGAGAATGCAGATCAGTATTTAGTTTAATATCATCACTACAGCAGACATATACAGAGTTAGTCGACTGTGCTAACAAATGCATTGCATTTTACAACTTACAACAAGAAAATTGTGAAGGTGTATTTTATGTGTTGACTACAATAAATCGAGTGGATGTAGTTCTGTGTCTGTGCATCATTGTCACCTGACAGGAAGGGCGCGGGTGGTCTGCTCAGGGAGTTCACGAGGGTTGACAAACATCAGTTTGAGCAGCAGCTCCAGGTAACCGACATGACGAGCGAGCCGGGTGCTGATGACCCATGCCCAGTTCCAGCTTTCCCTCTCACGCCGGCTTCCGAAGTACACCAATACTAAATGCAAAGACATATCACAGTCAACAAAGAAAAAAATAACATTGTCCACCTTACTCCATTTAACCAATATCTGTGATTACTTTATCTTCTTAAACCTCAAAAGGTTTGGCTTCTGAAATTCAGTAAGATTTTTACCAGGACCAAGCCTCAGTGACAAAAAAAAAATGTGACAGGCAAAATTTTTCAAATGCTGTCAAGTATGGTGTAACCAGGATGATGATGGAGTAGGATTGGTTGTGCTTCTTGTTAAGATTTTACGAATTTAAGACACATTAAAGCATTCACCAAACATGCAAAAAATGCCCTGCTTCAAGACCAGGAGGAGACTTAAAACTCTGGGAGGGTCACAAACAGCATGCAGGATAAAAATCTACTAAATCAAATACATGCTGTGGCGCCCCCTTGTGAATATGAAAACAGCCGAAAGACGTTTCTTCACGCTTTAGTAAATTATGATTCAAACAAAGGCTGATCTGTAAGCACTGAGCTGGATCTTTAAAGCATCCATTTTTCTCTTTATTTTGTTCTTAATTGTTATTTTTCACTCATTGTTCCTATTTTTTATTTTTTTTGCTTTAGTCAATATTTCTATACTGTCTGCAGTGGTTGCTTGACTATGTTTCTACTAGTAATTGTCTCTGTATTAGGATAATAGAAGACCCCAAAAGCCTAACCAGGGACAAGATCTGCAAATTAAGTTTGGCTAGAAGTCCTAGCGTAGCAATGTTTACACGTAATGTCCACTAAACGGAATTAAAATTTAATAGTAGCTAAGCTGGTAATTTTTTTAAAAGGGGTTCATTACAACACTGTCACTGACTCATTATTAAAAGGCTTTGATTTACAGTTTAGATTAAATGTTTTTGCACAGCATAAAAACACGCCACACTGAAACAGGGGTCAAAATATTTTCCAGTTAAAGAATTCTGCTTGACATTCTCTTTGGACAGCAGGCTGACCTTTTATTCTCATCTCACTGCAGAGTGATTCAAATCAAAGCAGAGTTTTCCCACAATCATTCAGTACCCAGTATTCAAGCCGGTCTGTCTCCTCACCGAAAAAGATGTAGAGCAGGGCGAGGAGGCTGAGCGAGACCGCGATCGCCAGTTTGGGATTAACAGTAAAGCCCAGAACGATGGCCACTGAGCCGCAGAGCAGCAGGGTGAGGAAGACTACCAGCCATGAGAACTGGAACAATGGCTCTATCTGCTGGCCTGCAAATGTCTTCATCTCATCTGTTGAACAAGAGAAGAACGGAGAGGCGAAAACAAAAAAGAAATTTAAAAAACAATAAAAAGTACTTTCCACATCCCAGTACCACTTTATTCTCATCCAGGAGAATACATACCCTCCAGTTTCTTAAGAAGGAAAGACTTGCCACTGCCCCACTGAGCATACAGGCCAACGCAGATAGGCGGCTGCATCGTGGGCTCACTAAGGATGTCTGCTAAAGCGCTGCTATACAGGTCATAACCCAACATGTCTCCATCAGACTCAGTGGGGGACAGGTGCTCTGAGAGAAAGTTAGGAGGAAAAAATATTCAGAGAAAATAAACAGCTTCTTTTCTCAAATTCTGAACGTAAATTCTCCTTTTTTAGTTTGCAATGTGAAATGTGTCGTACTCGCTCCAAATATCTGCGTCAGGATGCTTTTCTGGTGGGTGCAATCGATGTTGTACGGTGTTTCTCCAGCTTTGTTGGGACGGTACAACAGGCGGCCATCTTTCGGGTTCCTCAGCAGCAGCTCGGCCAACTTTCGGCTACGCCCTCGAATGGCGATGTGGAGAGGCGTGTCTCCTTTCTGAGAGAAGAAAACACAGAGCTCAGTTAATGACTGTTCACTCCAAGCTGAGAACACAATCTAAAAACAGAAGCAAGACCAAGCGTGCTTTAAACAGTACCTTGTCCACTGAAGACACCTTGGCTCCTTTATCCAGTAGCAGTTCCACGATCTCTATGCTCCTCATTTTCGTTGCTTTGATAAGCGGCGTCTCTCCCTCCTAAAACCCAAACAAACACAATCACTCAATTAACTTTACAATGATTTCCCTTCAGAACTTCAGAACCACATCACCTTCGTATGCAGCAGACTATTTATTACATTACACACTGTTAAATTTCACAGCTTGGCTAAATCAATATGGGACTAATAATGTACAAAGCACAAAATAATCTATGCCTGAGGTTATTTGTTATCAGAGAGATGCAGCATGAACTCAGAGCAAGGGTCAGGCAACATATAAAAAGATTGAGGGGTAAAGTTGTGAAATAAAGTATTATACAGTCTTGAGAAACCCCTCATTTCTTAATATTTGCTTGGAAAGTCTGAAATAGGTGTAGCGATTTTTCGAGTCATGTCCAAACATATATGGATACAGAGTATATAAAGTATAGAAGAGTTTGCGTAATTCTAACAAGCATAAAATATTTGGTGTGACCACCATTATTCTTCAAAACAGCCTGAACTCTCTTGTGTAAGCTTACTTTTAATTTCTTTAGGTAGTATTCAGCTGTAGCTCTCCAGGCGTCTTAAAGGTCATTTAAAGCTCTTCTTTGGATGTTGGCTGCCTTGTTATTTTGTTCTCTGTTAAGATGATCCCACACTGCTTTAACAATGTTGAGGTTCGGGCTCTGGGCAGGCCAAATGCATTTCTCTGTTCCTTGCTGGATTTGTTCCCATTTGTTAGGAGATTACTTTACTGTTCACCTCATGCTCCACTTGTTCAGTTTCTTTATTTATTTGTTTACTTATTTTTATTTTGCACACCTGAGATATGCTAAGTTTTTCAGCTCTCTGGAATCACCTACAATTTTATGTTTGTGTAAACTGTGTTATTGTTGAGATTTTATACAGATAAAACTAAAATAAAAAACAGAACAAGTATTTTGTTTTTTGCAGTAGGCTTATTGTAAGAAAATGCCTGAAGATACAATTTAAAATTGGGTCTTTGCTAAACTGCCTCATGTGTAGACATAACACTGTGTAGACAATGTGTTATGTGTAGACACAACACCGGTTCATCCTTGACTTAGGTGTCTTTTTTTGACCGGTTTCTTGAATGACTCATAGGTCAGTGTTAAGTGGCTTAAACAAAAACAATGCCTCTGAAAATGCTGTGGTACAATGACTGGACTGAAAATGAGTGAGAAAGCAGCCAGTGTACAAAGACAGACTCTGAAAAACCTTTAGAAAGCCTGGAAAACATTTTTGAAAATGAAAGAATTCCTCTGGAAGCAAAATATAAAGATATCACGGTGACTTTTGCACAGTATTGTATAAATCTAAGGTTTATTTTTATTTATTGTTATCCTCACCATTTGTTTAGTGAAATCCAGTTATAAAAGTGTTGCTATTTAGAAAACGCTCTGTAAAAGTGAAGGTTACAGCCTTCCAGATAATAATTTGTCCTCTCTGAACTTTGTATGGAAACATATTTGCTGTTGTTGTCTCTGAATAATGGCCAAAATAAAAAAGAACAATGAATCAACACCACACATTTAAAAATAAATAAATAAATACAATTATATATAAATACCAATACCATGTTTTAAAATTTGATTTTCTGGAGGTTTTAAATTGCAACATAATCAAGAAATCAAATTAAAGAAGTTCAAAGGTCAAGAAAGATACCTTGGTGGCGCTCTCGGTGTCAGGGTTGCACTGCAGAATGTCTCTCACCATGGTAGCATTACCTTTCTCCACTGCCCAGTAGAGGGCAGTCTTTCCATCCTGATGAAAAATAAAAGCTTTTTTTGTACTAACAACAACAAATTGCATTAACAAAATCCCAAATAAAATAAAATATATATGGTTTAATATGCATAGCTGGGAATGCAGCATATTATGCTGTACTGTGCATATTTTTATGCACATTAAGGTAGGTCTATGCAACAACAACAAGAAATATCTGTAATTCTAACCCATGGGGAAAAGTTCACTTTACTGAGAAACAATAGGGATAAGTAAACAGTACTGATCAGTAGGGTGACATTTTACACCGAGCACATGAGAGGGCAGAAGGAGAGGAGCTTCTACCTGGCCCCTGGCGTCAATATCAGCATATTTGTTCAACAGAGCTCGCACTATCTCCACATGACCTCCTCTAACTGCTCCTATCAGCATTGTTTCCCCACTCTGCAAGAGAGAAACCAGAGAAAACCAAACAGAGAAAAGTGAGTTGTATTTTATTTCCATTGTATTTCATATCAGCCACTGCTGCTGCTACTGTCAAACATCTCACCCTGTCTGGAACATTGACGTAGGTTCCGGCATCAAGCAGGTCCTGCACAATTTCTGTGTGTCCCTCCTTGGCAGCGATGGTAAGGGCTGTGTTGTGGTCTTTGTCTGTCTTGTTAACGTTTGGGTTCCTCTTCAGCAGCTCTTTGACGACCTCTGTGTAGCCGCCTTTCACGGCTACGATCAGAGCCGTCATTGAGTTCTGTGAAGCCAAGGAAAGAGGCATATTTAGACATCATTCGAACCCCTTTTTGCTATTCATTCCTATTATCAAACAAAAAATGTGCAGTTATCAGTAAAGATCATCCTTTCCCGCATGCCTGTTTATTTCAGGAGCTTTAAGAGACAATACACCCTTCTGTCAATGAACAATCTAGCTTAAAGAGCCTAATAACCCGGGTTTTGCAAACTCCACAGTCTCTTAGTCACTGCCTTTTAAACTGCTCTGTAACATTAGCTATGACAGTTCCATCCGATTACTGATGCAGCACGTAAAAAAAGCGCATCATTCACTTTGTATTAGCATAGATGCAACATGACTTGAAGCAGCACAGATGCACTACATTGCAGAAATCATTTGGGGGGGGTTTAAGATTGTGTTTTGTTCGTGTGGAAATAAAATAAATAATGCTGCTACTCAAACATTCCAGACACAAAATAATTAAGAACACTATTTTTATTAATAATAAAAGTGCCTTTGCTGAAACCTTTAGTGGCATCATCACAACTAATGCCAAATGAAGTTCTTGAGTACTTACATCTGTGTGGAGTAGTCCTTGAAATAAATGACAGCACTGTCTTGTTTATAGTTATGTGAACTACAGCTGAGGTGCTGCCTAATGTACAGCTTGACTCGTAATCAAAATAATTTACACAGAAAGGAAAACACTCCCTTTGACACAGTGTGTCCATTTTTATATGAAACAATTAGCATC
This sequence comes from Maylandia zebra, assembly GCF_041146795.1. NCBI lineage: Eukaryota > Metazoa > Chordata > Actinopteri > Cichliformes > Cichlidae > Maylandia > Maylandia zebra. Next base: position 27,431,181 of record NC_135185.1, read on the forward strand.
ACTGCTGAATGCTACTGACAGTCTACTTACTGCTCCTTCCTGGTCTACATCAGCTCCATTGGCCAAGAGGTGCATCACACAGTCATAGTGGCCCTTCCGGGCTGCCCAGATCAAAGGAGTGGTGCCATACTACAAATAAAAAATGACAGAGTGCAAGAGATGATTCAATCAACAACCTAGAGATTGATTAATCATGAAGGAAGGGCAACAAATAAGAGGCCCAGGACAGAGGAAAGGCACTTGGGGAATAAGAATGTTCTTTTAGACCGAGTCCTAACCACAAAGCACATCTTATGTGGGATTTAAAGCAAGTAAATAATGAGCATCTGTCAGTATGTAGTTACCTTGTCTGAGCAATTGACCTTGGCTCCGTGCTCCAGCAGGAGACGGACAATCTCTGCGTGGCCTCGACCTGCCGCCCAGATAATGGGGTAGACGCTGTACTGTTGGGGCAGAGGACAGCCGTGTAGTCATGCTGACAGTAACTAATGATCAGTGTTAAGCCCGCGGTCATACAAATGCTTCAAGCTGTAAAAGCAGATGATGGGGAGAGGCAAAGCACTGCGGTGCTTACCCCTTTTTTATCTTTAATTCTCAAATTTACTGACTTTTACCACTTATTTAAAATGAGACATTTCTCTCTATTTCCCTGCATTTACACAGAGTTTAAAATCATAACAAACAAACCAAATAATGTCTTTATTCAGATTATCAGATCACAGATGCCCAAAGATTTCAGAAGACACAGATAACATACAAATAACAATGCTGTGTTGAGTTTTTATACCTGTCCAGTGATGTTAGGGTTGGATCCTTTTTCCAAAAGCAGCTGGGCCACATCTGTACGACCTTTATAGGCTGCCCACATGAGAGCAGTCCAGCCTCCCTAAGTAGAAAACACAGATAATCTAGTTCAGCTAGTGAGGAGTTTAAGTGTACACGATCAGAAAACAGCAACACACACAACACATGTAATATTCAGTTTATTTTATTATAATAAAGAGGAAGACAAACAACAGTACTGACCTTACAGGCTAGTACAGATCTAGACAGATTTTGTGGTTGGAAAATGTGCTCTTTAAAGATGACGTGACCCAGTAAGTGAAGTATCACACAGTGTCGTTTATTATAATCCCACTGTGATGACTGACTGTGATCTCTCCTACGCAGCTTAGACACACCATGAACGCCAATGAGTCAGCCCACCTCCTGACTCATTGCCATGGAGTTGCAGAGGCCAAGGATTTATAATGTACATGTCTGGTACATAATACGAAAGCAAATGTATCCTTTGATACACGGTGATACATAAAGACTGTTAGTTTTCACTATCCTTACTGTGTTTTTTAACATTTCTCCCAGGATTTCAGCCCAGTTAGGAACAACATGTAGATCATATTTCCTAAGCATTGCTTTTAATCTTATTAATACAGAAAAAAGCTTCTATAGTTTGGTTACTGTCGAGTCTTTGCCTCTGACGAAGTAACTAAATCATATCACTGCCCATGCAAAGACAACCAGAGCCCAGTAAATGGGATTACTACTAGAAAGGAGCCATCAGACAGAAAGTAATTTAATTTTAGGTCGATTTCCAAGCTAATGCATTACTCTGTTCAACCAGCAGTGGAACTGTCACATCAAACAGAAAGCATTAATAAATATAAAAGGAATATATACCATTTCAGTAAATTCATAAGACTGATTTGAGGTCTTTTTCTTTTCTGTTGTTAAGCTATCTAGCCTTTTTTTTTTAATATTATCGTAAATTAAGTCATTTTGGTTGTGCTTGGAGCTTGTTCCAGCTCAGCAATATACCCCAAATACATTTAAGACTTTATTTGGTAACACTGATTGAAAGTAAGGGGAGTTAGTGAGGAGCTAAAGCAAAACAAAAGGCTATTGGCCAATACGTAACAGGTGTTGGATCACGTTTCACCCACAAGGCTAGCTAGATGTTGGGAGCCCAGTTTTCTAGCCAAATTTCATTTTTGCTCCTTTGTATTTGTAGTACAGTAAACACAAACTTTACATATTTTAAATGAGGAAAAATTTCACACCGTCTACATTCTCACCATGTCTCTGTGCTCAAGGTTAGCATTGTTCTCCAGCAAGTCCCTCACCACCTCGATGTGTCCCTCCTTAGCTGCCGAGATCAGCGCCGTCCAGCAGTCCTGTACACAGACACTACCTGTTACTTTGAGAACTCCCATTCTCTAAATCCAGTTGACAGAGCATCTGTCAGAGCAATAAATGGGACGCTCGAGGATGGTTAGAAAAAAAAAAAAGAAAACCGCACCTACCAGCTGGTCGTACCAGGTGCTCATGGGAACGCGGTGTCGCATCGAGAGACAAAGGTGTCACAGAGCGCGAGTGTGAGACACGGACAGGACTACGAAATGGAAAACTTCCTCTCTCTTCTTTGACTTTGAGTGCGCCATGTGTAATAATAGGTTACATTACGTGAGATGTTAATAAGTGGTGTGAGAGCAATGCATGCGTGCGTCGAAGTAGGAGGCTGCATGCGTGCGTGCGTGAGTGTGTGCTGGGATCTGAAGTCGCAGGGTGTTGGCTAGTGAGTGGATCCTGTCATTTACTCAAATGAGCGAAGGTAAAAGTATGTAATAAGCTGTCATTATGGCTCATGACGGATCATAACAGCTGAGGGCTAAGCCCGAATGTGGTGAGTTCAGCAAGATGGAACATCAAGGCCACTAGTTATGTCTTCTTTGTCAAGTGGATGATGTGGTTTAAATGACCGCACTGTTTTTCACCTGTCCCTCCATTCTGCGTACATTGCGTTTACTCATGTTTGGGGCTGTGCTCTTTATTAAGAGATGACACGTGCGTGTGCATTTGAGAACTTACAATATCGTCCAAGTTAACGTTGGCTCCTCTCTTAATGAGCTCCTGCACTATTTCCAGACTGCCCTGCTCTGCTGCCACCATGAGGGGAGTCTGTCCATTCTGAAACAAGGAGACGCGGAGTACAGGTGGTTGATTATCCAATACAAATGAAATAAGACGTCACTGGAACAAAATGACAGATAGGTCCAACGATTTTATGACTTCATGTACAGTAACATAACTGATTACTGTCCCATACAAGTCTACACGCTGCTTGATATTTTCCACATTAAGGGAGAGGTCTGGAATTGTCTCAATTTTTCTTTGTCAACAAATTCATGTAAAGCCTAAAATTACAAAATCTGCTCTACTCGGGTACCAGACTGTCTGTCGCCGCACAATTTTATTTCTTTAATCTTTTAACAACCTGCTATGTGCTCTATTTTTTTTTGGTAAATGCTCCTATATGTAACTCGGGACTCATTTGCAGGAAATTTAGCACTTTGTGGTAATTACAGCAACAGCAAGAGGGTGTCTATACAAGCACTGTGCATAAACTACAGCACCTATATAGACAAACATGGAAACAAACAGCAATGTGCAACAATCAGATTTTGGCTACATGAAAATACTTATTAGTAGTAGGATCGGTTCAGTTTTGGAGTTCTGGTCTTTTTGTAGGATTTCTTGACAAAATATCATCTCACTGGCATTATCCTTTAAGATTGTATATGTTGCAAATACAGGAATCAGGCTACTTACAGCTGCTACAATCGTACAGTGTACAGTACACATAGTGTGGAGATACTGCATTACCTTTTAATGGCCTCGGATGTTTATATTCCCTTCTAAGCTCTATCCCTCTGTGTCTTTCAGGGTATACTGCAATAACGTCCTATGAGTACTAAGTGCACATAATAAACAATTTCTTTACTGTTGTAAAACAGTAGCTGACCTTTTAGTTGCAGCGACAAGAGATATCTAAAATGTTATCTAAAATAATTAAGAACGCAAAAGATAATAAAATAATAATGTTTTATGAGTACTATATCTTCATCCATCCATTCATTTTCTTAGCTACTAGCTGGAGCCAATCCAAGCTGATTTTGGGTGAGAGATAGGAAACAGCCTGGAGAGGTCACCAGTCCTTCATAAGGCAAGCACAAACAACCATTCATATTCTCACCTAAAGCCAAGAATCACCAATTAACCTAACAAGTATGTTTTTGAACAGGAAGAGGACACAAACTCCACACAGAAGGATTTCAGTTTTCCTACATAACACCAACTAAAGTTATTTTAAAGAGCCTTTAATTACTGCTTATTCTTCCCTGAACTTCTAGAGCCAACATTAAGGCTGCTGTGATGTGGCTTACATCACTCCTGCTGTCCACATCCGTGAACATGTCCAAATGCGCTTTGATGGCAGCCAGGTTCTCCTCGTCCACATAGCTGAACAGACTCTGGACAGCCAGAGAGGTCATCTTTAGGGACGTGCTGGTATCCATGGTTGACAGCTAACCAGCTATACACCCCTGCAGAATGAGAGCAAAAGCAGCATTCACAATGAGCTAAAGAGCACAACAATAGCTTTGTGGCCTGTGCAGCTAAATATACAGCACTTCTAAGAGACAAACAAGAAGTTAAAATCGTGACCGGGAAGAGGTGTGGCGTGCCTTTGAAGTGATGCAGTGGAATAAATCACCACTGTCCAAACCCCAACTTGCATGCATACATACAAGCAATAACAATACAGCAGAAACTAGATGGTGTACACATTAAAGTATAATATTTAAGAAACACACATATAAAAAGTTCGACATGTTGCAATATCCACTCTAATGCAACTATATTATCGATCACAAATTATCAGGACAATTTTTTTTGAGCGTGCATTTCAGAGGTCATTACAAATCTTTTAATATCATGTTAAAGTATCATTATAACCATACTTACAATCTATTAAACAAGCTTATTACACAGGGATGAGCAGGGGCTGTTAGTTCTCTTCAGTTTCGTTCAGTCTGTCTGCTGAGGCTGAAAACACTGACTGAAATTTGTCCACTCAGTATAATGAAGGCTGAGCAATCACAAAGCTCTGCTCAAGATAGTTAACCAAGCCATCAAATACCAATGAAGACAAACAATAGTCTTTAAACTTTGACTCTCTGATGTAATAAAGGCTAGGACAATCGGTGCACTCGACTGTTTGCTCCAATTATATCAGAGCCAGCCTTTTCTACCCTCCTCCACTTCCTGAAATTGGACATTGCGGAACTTTTGTACACAAGAAAAAAGCAGAGTTCTCCCTAAAAGTACTTTAGCACCGATAGGAAAAAAGCAGTAAGACGCAGTGACTATATGACAAATCAATGCACATAACCCACTGGAGCGAGATTATCTATAATTGGAGTGAACCATTCTCAAGAATTATCCTAAACCCAGAGACAAGCATGTTTCTAAATTTACTGAGTCATTTTAAGCCTTTTTACCTTAACTGGACGGCCAAGGTTTGTTTTTTTCTTTGACACTTTAACTACTGGGTATTGACTTACTCTATATTTAGAAAAGATATTCCCAGTTTAAGATAAAATGGCACAAAACTCCCATAAATGTACTGTATAATATATCTGGACAAGAAAAAGCCCCTAAAATATGTTTTCTTTTGAAAGGGGTTTTTACAGGAATTAGGGATTCAGCCAATCGATAAAAGCACTCATTCATCATTCATCAAGTTGGGCTCTTTCCTAATGGTCAGACCTACTTCCTGCCACAGTAACAAAGAATTAATCAGCTCCATTCATTGCTTGTAAGTTGCCCTGGCAATGGGCTTTATATACGGCTCAATATTTCACCATAATCCTTCAGACAAGCAGCTCAAGCTCAGGTCAATAAACACTCAAATGTCACATGCCTCTTGGGCTGTCAGTACAAAGGCCTGGCAGTTTACTCAAATGCAGAGTAACCAATCAATGCAAATATTTAACCTTTTTTTTCTGAATTCTTTATATTTTCAGTCAGGGATCGCCTGGTAACCATTTGCCCATATTAGACAGTGCCAGGAAGAGGTGAGAAAAAAATCCTTTGTTTACAGTCAAAGCAATTGGAGCCTGTTGACACACCCTCCCCAGCTTCTTGCCTCTCAGCATAATGGGTGGACAAATACACCCAAGAACCAATCAGTAAACATTAAGCGCTCTCTCCCTGTTCAGCAGTGATCAGAGTGGAGCTCAATCGCATCTTTTTCACAAAACACATGCACACTAAAGCTCAGAGACAATAAACCAGTAAAAAAGAAAGAAAGAAAAAACATCAAAAATAAGCTGCTGGAGAAAGAAGGGAAAATAAGACCTACAATCTCCAGAAAACATTACTACAAAAGAAACTCTTACCTTCGTGAAGGGTAAAACTGGCAGTGGTTCTCTGCTCAGCTGCACACAGTTTCAACAAGCACTGCCAGGCTCAGGCTCAGCATCCCCCCCTTTTTACAAACAGCTGAATATTAGATGAGGGGGCTGGCCTACGCCCATCCTCACCCAACACAATAGAGGCACACAACCAGATATTCATTCATTACATGCAATGGCTTGGCACCGACTGATAAAGATAAAAGGCCAATTAGGATGTTTGGACTCATCTGTATGGCTTAATTTTACAGATAATGCAATAAAGTAGCATGGGAGCTGTCACTTTAGTATCACTATAATCACAGTGTTTACAATGACTCAGGTGCTGATCAATTAAAATTAAATATTAAACTAACCCTTTGAATCACCCAACAATATAGTAGAAAACCAAACAATTTACTGTTATTAATGAAAATGAACACAGTTCTTGTGAAAGTGAATTAGTGCTATAAAAATGATCTACACACAGGATTCTGGATACAAAAATAAAGAAAAACAAAGGATTACCAAATAAATCAGTCGATCACTGCAAGTTATTTTCTAACCCATTCTTAAATGTGACAATTTATCAAATAAATTGTGTTGCTGCCCTGACAAAACAAGAAACTGGCTTTAGAAGTTCGGTTTTCTGGCATTTTAATGTCCAAAAGTCAAATCGACCAAGAAAATAATAAATTCTAATCAGTAATGAAAACACTTGTTACTTGCAACCCAATTCTCTTTGTTTCCAGCTGGAAAACTGACATAAACATGACATTTATAGTGTTTATATAAAAACACAGAGCACTAGCTAACATCACAAACCATCAAATAAAACTCCACGTCAGCTGTTTGGTTATCTGAACGCATTCAAATGTTAGAAGGGAACTAAGCAACACTGGATAGGGTCTCTAAATTTAACCTGTCAGCTTTTTATGACCAGTCATGTGGGTATGAAACTGCTGAGGATTCAGTTCCCTTATGCATACCAGGGTCTGCTAATGTCATATGGATAAGCAAAAACTGTCTCATGTTTTTGATACACACAGAGTCTTAAACTGCTTGGCTGTGGGCTTTGCAACGTGCACAAAGTTCATGGACACAACAAACTGACAGGCAAAACACCGTATCAACATCGTGCCATTTAAACGATGTTGATACGGTGTATAATATAAAGTCACCAAGTCTATGGTGCGTTCACTGCTCTGACCCCCATGACTCTTAAAAAAAGAACATCTGTATGACGCGCATATAATCAGATGGCTTTAAATGTGACGAGGCGAAGAAAGGTTTAGAAATAGTGTGGCTCGGTTATTCCGGTGTCTTGACAAAGGTCTTTTGCAAACACGATATTGCAAACACAGCAGCGACTTCCCGTTCACTATCACTAGGAAGCAACTTGAAAACACAAGCTAGCCAAACCTGGAAACGGGCTAACAGGCTAGCGTTAGCTTTCCAACAGGTCCCTACATTTTTATTTATTTATTTTTTTATCTCCTCTAAAAAGCTGGAGAAAAGTACACCAACAATTTTTTAAAGTAGTCTTACCTACGCTGGGTTGCTCTGTATTTTAATTCCGGTCCAGATAATCCAGTCACAAAGTCTTCGTTTTTTAAGCCATAATATCTTTGCTTCTATTTGACAGAGGAGCCTCGACCTGCTACAGTAAGACTCCACCTCCTCGCACCCAAGAGTACAGCAGGGTAACATGTGGCAAGAAAACTAACAGGGGGGAAAAAGCGGGGAGGTGGGATTTGTTTTTACTGTACGACATTAATTTTACAGTTTTAACAGTAACTTTATAGGTTCTGAGTTTAAAAACACAACAAAATATTTTTCTGAATTCAACAAGTAGTTAAAATAAGCTTTAAGCACAAAGCTTACATGCTGTGCGTTGCTTTTAGGCAATTCTGTTGATATAAAGCAAAATATTTAGCTTTTTCTTTGGTCGCCTATTAAAGTATAATATAAATGCTGAACCTGAGTAAAGCATCTGGATACTCCCCCCAATTTGTACTCAATTCCCATTATGATGTGCATGGAGCAGTAGATGGATAATCTAATGATGATGGCAATTTTGTTACACTACAAAGCAGAAAATAAGGCCAATTCCTTTTGTTTGCCCCATTTTTTTGACTTTGGGTGGATGAAGGATATATCCACACAAGTCAAGTATTGTTTAAAAAAAAAAAAAGAGACAAAAATCAATAAAAGATAAAAACCCAATTGATAAATATGTTTTAATATATTTTAATGATTCTACTCGTGTTTCTCTTTAACATGCAAGAATCTTAACCTCCTAAGACCTGAACTCTTCCACGACATGCTTTTTTAATTTCTCTTTGATATTTGGTCACATTGGGGCCCAATGAATGTAAAAACAAAGAATTACCAGATTTTATTTATTTTTTTACCTTATTTTTGTTTTTAAGAAAAAACAAATTTTGATAGAACAGTAGCAGTATAATGTCCTCGTAAGTGGATATTAGACCCTTGTAGAGCAAAATTGTGTATTTTGGTCTAAATAACCCATGATTTAATGTCCACATATGTGGACGGCAGGTCCTAGGAGGTTAATGTTATATGCACATGTGATATATGCAGCTAAAGCCCTTTTGTACTAGTGTTTGCATTCATTTAAAAACAAATTACTTCGTTTTTTTAACAGGACAAAAACAAATCATTTATGACATAATGGCAGTGTTAGTGTTTAAAAATAAGTTCTCTTTATTCCCCCACATAAATCAGAATTGTAATGTACTGTTATACAAATCTTTCAATAAATTTCCTTCTGACACAAAAATAACCAATATGTTCCACAGGCACGCACACGCACACACGCAGGCCCACTTATACACAAAAGAAAAAAAAAACCCAAAATGCGCCATTTATGATTTGGCACTTTGGACATATGGAGCAGTTTGCATTGATCTGCTGGTTTGGGTGGCCATGCAGTGCAATAATCGCTATGTTTTTGAACAATGACATCCCTTTCCCCTTGGGTGGGCCGCTCTCACCTACACAGGGCCCAGGCTACAAATATAGTGAAGTCGAGTTCACATCAACGGGTCACATGAATACTGGTACACACACACAAAGTTATGGCAGGAAAATGCGAGTGTTATCTTAGTCTTAAAAACCAAAAAAAAAAGAAAGAAAAATCCCCAACTCATCTCTGCTGCTTTGTTACTACTTTACAGGAAACAAATGCATCAGTTTAACTTAAATTATTGAGAATGATTTTTGGAAAAAGAAAAAAAAAAGGAAGCATAATTTCAAAGTGATGTTGTGGGCTTTGAAATCCCAAGATTATATCTTGCTCTTACAGGTACATTTATGTGTCACTATTATTCAAAGAGCAGCGAGGTGCCTTGTAAAAGGTCCTCTCTGCACCATGTTTTCATTAACTACATCATTCATTAATCCGATCTAATGATTTCAGAAAAATATCACAGCAGTCGCTGTTATAAGGTCCAACTGAGGGACTCTAGAAGGCTAATAAGGCGAGCCACGGACCAAAACAACATGAGGAAACAGGAACACCATACAGCAAATGCTGAAACATCCCCTAGGCTAACATTAAGTGCACACAATATGAAATAAGACCATTTACCACAACAGCTGGCTTGTGTTTGAAATTTGTACAATACTATAAAGTCACGTACATATATAACTGTAACTGGTTTCTTTATGTGCTTTTATGCACTGTGCATGGACCATTTGACACTTTATTTCTAAGTCAGTGCGGTGATCTGATTAGATTTCTGTTGCGTTTGTAGGACTTAAGACAATTACTGCACAAATAACTCAAGAAGGATGTAAATTCTGTAGGAATTCTGTTAATTAAAATCATTTTGGAGACTTGTTTTAACAACTGAACACAGAGGAAACCTGTCATGAGACAAATATCAGCAGAAATTTAAAAATAATAATAATTCTGAACCCCAAGTCAACAAGCCTTAAAAGGTATTCTAAGTTACCATAGGGTAAACAAACTCCCTTTGAAACACACATTTATCAGATGAGTCTTCTTTGCCCAACAAAAAAAAAAAAAAAAAAAAAAGCAGCAGATATGAAAAATATAAAAAGATATCCAGTTATTAAATCTTTTAGACTGGAGAGGAATGAGATCTGAATTCCACTTTGAGATTCTCTCTTTCAGGCATAGTCAAGTCATCCCACAAAAAACAAAAGAGCATTCAGAATGGATTTCAATTAGTGTCATCACAAACATCTAAGTACAAAACACACACGATGTGAATTCTTCTGGAATAGAGATTAAAAAAAAAAAAAAAAGACATAGAAATCAAACAATATGTTGAGGATCCTAAGGCCTGTTTGAAATTGGCAGCTGATGATAAAGGTTATGTTTCTTTTACATGTACACGGTTTTCTGTTGCCACCTAACAGAGGCTTGTACCCAGACAATGACAAAAACCCTCCACATACTGCGCTTTAAATCTGTTTACCTTACATGAAACCACACTGGTGTAACTGCATTTAGGTTCCTGCAGCGTGCCATTCAAACTGTTATTTCACCTTCAAAGTACATAGAGGGTTTAAGGCAGCTTGGAGGTGTTCGTTTTCACTAATATATTGTAAAGTAACCACTACCGCTCATTAGTTTACACCTTGGCCATTTCTTCACCTTGGTCTTGTATCCATGTCAGAAGTGTGATTGCTGTCAGCCTTGCTACTGGAAGTTTTTGCCAGGATGTAGACTTGTGTTTTCTGTCTGATAGGAGATATTTGGTTCTTTGTCAGGTAAACGGACTCAACACACTCCAGGTCTCAGTAGTTTATAGTTCGTCTCAGTGTTTCTGCTGCTGAAGGGGCGGCGCGTCACCGTCCCGACCCTCATGTGGTCTTTTCTTTCTGGTTGCAGTTGTTGTCTGTGCTGTTGTGATCTGTCTGGTTGTCCTTCTGGAGGTCGTCCTGCTGCTCTTTGGCCTGCCGGCGTTTCGACTTGACAGGTAGGGCCAGGACCACCAGCAGACATAGAAGATGTAACCCAAAGTACCAAGTCCTGCGAAAACATCGATGAGAGAGAATGTTGTTAACAAGACAACAGTAAACTGCATACTGCACATGTTTGACAACATGACTTTGTAGTAAACAAACAAACAAACAAACAAACAAACAAGCCAGTTTAGCTTGCCTGCAGTCAGACCTTTCATCAACAGAAAACATCTGGCGCATCACAGACATAAAATACAAAAATTAAGACCCGGGACTGAAAAATGAGACAATCTTCTCCCAAAAGTCCAGCCCGGCTCTCCTCAGTTCCAGGATATTCATAGACTGCTACAAGACATGGCTCTACCAATTTTTTTGAGAAATGTTGCTGCCATCAAATTGAAAACAAACTAATATTTTTCTTAAAAATGGTACATTTTCTCAGTTTAAACATTTGATATGTTTTCTGTGGGTGGCTATAGCTCAGGTGGCAGAGCAGGTCAGCCACTAATCAGAAGGTCGGTGGTTCGATCCCAGGCTGCCTCCTGGCTGCATGCCAAATATCCTTGGCATGCAAATAACCCCATGTTTGCCTACTGGTGGTGGTCAGAGGGCCCAGTGGCGCCAGTGTCCAGCAGCCTCGCCTCTGTCAGTGGCTACAATGTAGCTTGCAATCACCAGTGTGTGAATGTGTGTGTGAATGGGTGAATGACTGAATGTAGTGTGAAGCACTTTGGGGTCCTTAGGGACTGAGTAAAGCGCTATACAAATGCAGGCCATTTACCATTCTGTACTCTATTGTGAATAAATTATGGGTTTATGACATTTGCAGCTCAGTAATGTTTCTTAACATTAAGAAACCAAGAAGATGAAGCTGTGAGCAAGGAGGGAGGGGGTGAGTGAGTGAGTGATTCGTTCATGCTATGATTCAGCACAGAGGGAGGGGGCGAGTAACTCAAATGTGCTGTTAGCATGCTAGCAGAGCGATGCTACTGTGAACCGAGGAGCTATTGTCTTGATGTGACTCAGGGTTTTTTCTTCCAGTTCAGAGCAGAAATGTTTTTGTTAAGAAACTGGCTGTTGTTTTTTTCCCCCCCACACAATTTTAATTATAAGCTAGATATATTTCTACTAATGAAATTAGTTTGCTAATAGCAACAGGGATGAGTCAGTGTGTCAGTTGGGCTTGTGAATCATGAGTCACGAGTCAGTAAAGTGATTCTCGAGTATTGAACGATTCATTCATGATTCGCACATCACTACTACAGTGTCTGTTCTTTACTGCCTTTCTAGCAGCTGTTGTTGATGTTTGGATCGTAATTTCTTTGCAGCGACTGGTCAATGTTAAGGTCACTTGTTTTATTTCCTCCTCATCCTTCAATCATAAAGCTGTCTCGTTAACCATTACCGCCTGACAGGCTAATAAAAACATGTAAATTTCAACACTACGGGCAACGATTTCATTTACATTTTTAATACTACAACAATAATAAAGTTTAAGTTTGCTACAATACCACGGTAATCTCACACAACAGAATTGCTTGCAAAATGAATGTATTTTTTTAAAATAAGAAAGGCTGACATTGTGTCTCCTACTCCACAGTGTATAAGAAGCTCATAGACGTACCTGTAGAACTTGAGTGAGGGTCCTACTGCAAGTAGCACAAATGGCGCCACTGTATAACTAATGGCCACCTGAGTCCATGCCCACGTGATCACATCATAGATGCCCTTGTATGAGTCAGACACCAGGAAGTACGGCCTGATGTTGTGCCTTACCTGAAAGAGAAAGTATTTTTCTTACTGCAAGTTCAACTTGTCAATTTAAACATTTTAGGTAAATGAAGCTGTAAAGTTCGAATTATACTCTACCCACTCTTCCGTACGATAGACTAAAGTTGAGCTAACTGACCTAGTTCCAAAAATCTCCACATGACAGCAGGGATTACTGTCGGCTTCCACTCATTATCTGCCCATCTTTCTTTTGCGCCGTCTCTTTCTGTCCCTCGTAGATCTTAGGAGGAATCTATCTCTGAAACAGCTTTGTGTGGCAAAGGCCAGAAGTTGGCATAACTAGGTCAATGCTCTGCTTGTCTTCCTTCAGATAAAGAAGGATACAGTCGCTGCAGAAACTCACAACTCACTGCCCCGCACACAAAATTGACCGTTTCTGCATTTTATCTCTTTTATCCAGAGATTTAATGCATTCCTAGTGTACTATCAGTCCACTGTCTCTGCATAAATCTCCTCCTGTCTCCTCTTTTGACATAACTGGAATGAAGATGTCTGGCTTTGCTGAGATTAGTGGTAATGGCCTCACGCTCAAAATGAGGTTCAAGTGGCACACTACTTCATTATTATCCACTTGCAATCCATTAAGTGATTTTGTTGTGTGTTCGTTGGTCTGTTAAGTAGCTGTGGTAAATCTATAGAGGTCTTAAAGTCTAGTATGGCAGTGGCAAACAAATCAATTTTTGTAGCAAAATTTTAATGCAAGTTTTTTGAAAGTAAGTAATATGCAAATTCAGAAGCTTTTCATCAATTGAACAGTGTGCACTGCGTGTACTCACTGCACGTGCAGCCATGGTCATGCCGATGCCAGTAAGGAAGGTCAGATAGTAGCCAGGGTACACCCCGTGCCACATGGCTGACAGCAGGAAGGTGGCAGCAGTGGGGTTAATGGGACAGCGCTCGTAGCACACCCTGAGAAGAAAACATAACGCGTACATCTAGCGCTCAGTCCAAAAAAGTGGAGACCAATGAATCAAAATCTCATAAATGGGCAAAACTGTCTAATTTAAGTTCACTGCATCAAATACAAATGCTTCAGATTATAGGTTCTGTAAAATGTCTCCACATAAATGATGCAGGTATCAAGCAAACATTTTTGCTTATGTGTCAAGGACAATATACATGCACAACTTGTTCTCTTGCAGACTAAGAAAGCTACAGCATTATAACAGAAATGCTCTTACCTCTTAAGCCAAAGAGCTGTTTGAATGTTCCAATTGTCTAGGAACAACTTGAAACTGGTGGCGAACTGAAAACGAATACAGAAAAAAATATTCTTTCAGGCTTTACATAAAAAGTAGCTTTATCTGGATACAAAATAATAAAATGAGAACAAAGATCCAGACCTCAATGTCCAGAATTCTGAGATTTGATATCAGATCCCACCGTGGGGAGCCATCTTTGTTGTATCCGTTGAAGCCGAATCCGGCAGCATTGTTGATAGCATCAGCTGCGGGACAGAGGTACATGGGCTTCAGAGTAGAGCGACTACAGTAAAGAATGACAAGAGCTTCCCTCCCTGCAGTTTGTAAAGTAGTGACGGAAACAAATGGAGCCTTGGATGCGTTTGTCTAAAATTAAGCGCGACACCACTAGATCTTCACCACTAGATGGCACTGTTACCTCAAAAAATATCTTGAGGTTGCATTTCACATAGACAAGTTCAATTATAAAACTTAAAGAGGCAGTGGGGTTGAGCAATATGATCTTAGTAACACTTATAGACACACATTTCATCAGACTGTCCAGCTTATCACCAAATTTGAAAATTTGAATGCCAGTAGGCATAAGGTATTTCCTCCCTCTCCTGTCCCAGCTCTTCCTAACATTTTGTGCACGTTACACATGTTATTTAAAGACTGTTTCCTTTCCAGCATAAGGGAACCTCTGTATATACAGTGTTTATGCAAATGTTTAAAATCTGCATAAAATCAGAATATACAGATTTTATTTGTAAACATTCAAATGACAGATTCAAATCTCTGAATAACACATTTATGGGAGGAAATGTGTTATTCACTGATAAGAAAGCCAAGTCAAACTCACCGAGCGTCCAGACAAAGTAGTACTTTGGCCTCAGCGCCAGCATTGCCAAGTAAAGGTAGACAACCTGGAGATGGAAGGGTGTGGAGTTTACAAAGTCGTCGTCTATCGAGCGCTCCACTGGGAGTAGCTTGTAGAGGGACAGATAGACGGCCAGCGAGATAGCACAGGTACACAGCTTGGAGATGACATCATTCTGGACAAAGGTGGGAGACAATAAAAGCAATTAAGCAATCCAATTAAACTCGGTGCACTCTATTATATTCAAAAACGAACGCTGGCAACATGACGAGAGGTGATGTTATTCTACAGAAACCCGGTTAAGCTGATTTGAAGGTAAATCAAGTCCTTGAGAATCCTTTCATGTTTTATATTTAGCAACATCTGTTTTCACTTTGTTCCTTTCTTTTATGAAACACTTAAACACAAACGCTAATCTTGGACTGTCGTTAAATTATTAATGCATTATGCATCAAGCATATATGAAAAACCTTGAGGTTTCGATATTTGCGTCACAAATTCCCAGTAATGTCCCAGTTTCTGTCACGCAAATCAAAACCCTGTATATGTATGGCAATATATTATTCTTAGGACTGCTCCACTTTGGGCCTTTTATCGAAATGTGCAATTTTACATCACAGTTATGTGCATTCAAGATTCAAGATAGTACCTTCTGTCAAGTAAAAACTGCAATTTTGTATTGACCGTTAGGCTCATCTGCCTAACCAATCTAAATGGAACTTAACTGTGTCCACTAATGTGCTTTGTACCTTGGGCGAGGGTTCGGTTTGCTTGTACTTTCCATTCTCCTTGCCGTTGGCGTTCTCCTGGTGCCGCGGCTGGTAGCACGTTCCTTCAATGAAGGCCTTGTAGTCGTTGTAGGAGCAGGTTGGCCCTGCCAGGATCCCCATGAAGTTACAGTTGTAGCTCAAGTATTCCAACAAACTGGGCATACGACTTGAGGAGACAGGGATTGAACATTAGAAAATATTCATCCATTCATTACAGAAACCAGACCAAACATATATGAGTGACTAAACCCATGTTATAATGCCTTAGAGCAGTATTGTCCATATCGACTGAGAAGAAGTAGGATTTATTCGACTGAACGGTCCAAGCAAAGATGGAGAATCTCGACTGACCCTGGAGACTTTTTTTTCTCCTAGTTTTTCCTATTTAAATTTCATCTGCTAGGTGAAGCACAGTCTGACTGCTGGAACATGCGGGATGTCCTTCCCAGCAGCCATTTCAGAGTAAGCGGCTGACTCAGAGTAGCCCAGCGAAGGATTGTGATGTCTAGGGCCTTAAAGCTACAATGAGTAGGTCTTCTAGTGATCACTATGTTTGCTCGGTTTTATAACCATCTAGGCTGGTTTGTGTAAGATTCACATGTAAAATATGTGTTATTCTTTGCTGTGCATTTTTTTCTATTCTGTTCTTTTTATTGGCTAGTCTTTTCTAACCTTTTTGACAAATATAAACTACCTGTTTCTAAACAACTACTTTTACTTTTGTTTTTGCTGCATTATGGTCTCCAATAGGAATGACAAATGGCCTGCATTTGTATAGCGCTTTTATAGTCCATAGGACCCCAAAGCGCTTTACACTACATTCAGTCATTCACCCATTCACACACACATTCACACACTGGCGATAGCAAGCTACATTGTAGCCACAGCTGCCCTGGGGCGCACTGACAGAGGCGAGGCTGCCGGACACAGGCGCCACCGGGCCCTCTGACCACCACCAGTAGGCAAACATGGGGTTAGTATCTTGCCCAAGGATATTTGGCATGCAGCCAGGAGGCAGCCTGGGATCGAACCACCGACCTTCTGATTAGTGGCTGACCTGCTCTGCCACCTGAGCTACAGCCACCCAAGGGGGTGGGGGGGGGGGGGGGGGGGGGGGGGGGGGGGGGGGGTCAGTTATACAGCAGGATAGATGGAGGGGATAGGCATTCCCACAGTACAAGTCACCAGAGAGTAGTCAATGTGTTGTTTCCTAGATACAGAGTGCCTAACAACTGCTTGACAGCGCCAGAGAGACTGAAAGGGGAGGGCAGTGTGGCGATTGCCTATGCAGAAAGCAATAACGCCTTTATTAAAGAAAAGAGGATCATTGCTCTCAGACTGAATGCCAATTTAAAAATCACAGCAGCTTTTTAATTCCACTTGATTCAGTGAACTCATCATTTGAAGCATCAAAAACATACCTGAGTCACATACCTGATAGCAAAGTATTTCTGACCGGGAGTCAGCTGCCCTTCTCGCTTGGTCAAACCTACAAATGTAGAGAGACACTTCAATGCCAACAGGTGACATGCATAACAGCTTCACAACACACACACACACACACACACACATTATTTTAAGCTTGTTAAGGGTCACAAGCATTTTTCTAATACACTATGGTATTTTAGCTCTTTATTCTGTCAACAGGATATGGATTGAAATGGATTACACTCCTGCCACAGCAGCTTAATACCATTTAAAACTATCAACAAAACATTTTGTACCATAGATTCTGCAGCGTTAATTGTACAAGTTAGCGTAGGTGCTACACAGGGCCTGACCAGGGTGTATAACCTCACATCCTATGAGGCTGCCCTAAACTGCAAACTTTTGGACATCGCTTCACGGCTTTATCCAGAAAGTTGCAGGCGCGTAAATCCCCTTTTTTATTTGTTTTTGTCCGCAGCCCTGGCCTTCCTTAATAACACAATTCCCTCTTCATTTATGCTCATCAGCCACTTTATTAGGAAAACCTGATTGACTGGTTCTTAAGGCAAATATCTAATCTACAGGAAAGGAACAGGAACTTGAGGTGACAATTCACATGGGATCACCATAATAGAAGACTGGAAAATACATTTCCTGGTCTTGATTTGCTTAAGTGCCACAGCCTACCTGAGTATTGTTGCTGACCCTGTGAGCACAGTACCCATCTTTTGATGGCTGGTAACATGCCCTGATGCCACAAAGCTCAAGTCATCGCAAACCAGTTTCTTGGAAGTGATGATGAGTTCAATGTACGCTCACAGAATAGGTATAGAATGGGTTCAGACCACCATCATGTTGGTAAGGAGACCACCTGTCTAACAGTGGAAATTAACTTATGCTCCATCAATCGCAGGCTGGTAAATTTTCCTTCCTGGCTGGCAGCATATAGCTGAGCGGGACACAACAATATCACTTGCTACAGGAACGATTTCTTTACAATATTAACGACCGTTACATGGAAATTTATGGCTCACACACACCTGATCCTTTGTTACCTGATCCTAAACCCAACACACTCTTTTTTTTTTTTTTTTTTTTTTTTTAAATATTCATTCTTACATTCTCATCTCTCTATTCAGTGCTTGTTTTTTAAGATACCCGTCACCCCTTGTCCCCATTTCACATTCATTAAGCTATTATGTTGTTTAAAAATTCAATACAATATCAATCACAGCTGAGTTAGCAGAGGACAGTGAGTGACGGAGAGCAAAAGCAAAGGGTGTAAAGAAAAGATGATGCAACAGAGCAAACAGGGTGTTGTGTGTGCATAACCTCATCGCCTAACACTGGCTGTTCCACTTTGCAGTCTGCTCTTTGTTATGAAGACCAGTGGCTATGCAATTCATTATACTATGAGATTATATGCCTGTTGTGCAAGCTAATATTTGGTTAAACTTTCCTGTTCCTCGGGCCACAATTTAACCCTCTGACTCAATTTAAAACTCAAATTAAATATTGACCTCTGAGACTGTAAACTGTGCCATCGACACATGTATTCTAACAAAGGGAGACAATAAATATTGGGCAGGTAATCAGGATGCGGCACTTCGTTCATGGCCACTTATTAGACCAGGGGTGTCAAAAATCATTTAATTCGACTTCCGGTCGCTAGGGGGATGTAGCAGGTAGAGGAGAAGACTGCTCCGCTAACTTTTTTACCTTTTCCACTCCTGAACCAGCCAATTCACAACAAAGCTATTGAACTGCGTACGTTTTATTTTACGGTCTCCGAAATTGGTTTTTCCTCGTTCTAACATGGCCTCGAAACGCACTAAAGCGGCAGAAAAGGAGGACGACGCACCTAAGCTGAACATGGCGGCCATCTCCTCTCTTCTGGAGCAGCATAGGGAGGCATTGGCCAGCGACTTCAAAACATCTTTTAGTCTACTGGAGTCGAAGTTTGACGAAGTCCGCTCTGCGGTGGAAGACCATGGCCAGCGGCTCGGATCTCTAGAGCTAGCAGCGGACGACTTAAGCCAGCGGGTTAGAGATCTCGAGGACGTTTGTTCCAATCTCAGCGAATCCAACACTAAACTCCTGGCTAAAGTTACGGACTTAGAAAGCCGAAGTAGGCGCCAGAACCTGCGTATCCTGGGACTCGAGGAGGGCGTTGAAGGTGGGCATCCCACAGAATTCTTTGCAGATTTGCTCTGTGAGGTTTTCGGGAAGGAGAGGCTCCCGACCCGCCCGGAGATCGACAGGGCCCACCGTATACCTGCCGCTAAGCCAGCCCCAGGTCAGAGACCGCGACCCGTAATTATACGCCTTCATCGGTACCAGGTAAAGGACTTTCTTATCCGGGAGGCCCGGCGAGGAGGGACACTAGAATACCATGGTCGGCAGATCCGCGTGGTGGAGGATTACTGCCCGGAAGTTTTGAGCAAGCGAGTGGAGTACCGGGAAGTGATGTCCGAGCTGTACAAACGGGGTCTCAAGCCCGCTCTGCTGTATCCTGCACGACTTCGCATCACGTCTCCTGACGGCGCAAGACGCTGGCTTCATTCGGCCGATGAAGCGAGGAGGTACTTGGACGGCCTACCCGCTACAGCCGAATCACCCTGAGAGCCTGCTTATCTGGTGTTGACGTTTGTCCGCGGGTCAGCCCTGTGAGTAGATTGTCCTGGCTATCTTCGTCTCCTGGGATGTGGAAGGACTTTCGTTCATATCCAGGCATTACCGACGTCTCTTCCTTTTTTTTTTCTTCCCCCCCCCCCTTCTTCTCTGCTATTTACTAGCTGGGGGGCTATTCATATCTCATTGCTTCTATTGTCCCCAAAGTTGATCATTGGTTCTGTTGTGGTTCTATGGTGACTGCTTTAACAAATTTCTACTGCTCATAGAGGAGTGTTGTGCTTACTGTAATCATCGTTATGGGAGCTAAAGTCTGTTCTTAGTGTTAGACAGGAAGAGTTTATTGTTCTGGAGGGTACACAATGTGTGTTTTGGAGAGCTTGCTGCTTTTTTCCTTGGCAGCTGTCTTGTGGGTGGGGGGGTGGATGGGGAATGGGGGGAGGGGGGAGACATCCTTCAGAGCCGGGGTGGTTTTATGTTGTTTTGTCAAGTTGGGGGATCCGGGAACCATCCTACTCTCTGTTTTAGTCGCTTGCTTGTCATTTTTTTTGTACTCTGTTTTCAGCTGCACCTGTTTTCTTACATTTTCAGTGCGGGACTATGGGTAGTCGCTTGAACTTTGTAAGCTGGAATGTCAAAGGTTTAAACCACCCTGTTAAAAGAAGGAAGGTGCTCTCACACATAAAGCAGTTTAAAGCAGCTGTTGTCTTTCTTCAAGAAACACATCTCCGTGATTCGGATAACTCTCGTCTTATGTCCCGATGGGCAGGGCAGCACTTTCATTCCGCCTTTCAGGCTAAGGCCAGAGGCGTTTCTATTCTAATTGACCAAAATATTCCTTTTGAGGAACATAATGTAATTTCTGATACGAGTGGCCGGTACGTTTTTGTTTCGGGTAAGCTCTGTAATACGAAAGTTGTGTTGGCCAACATATATGCCCCTAATATTGATAATGTAGCTTTCTTCCAGCGTGCTTTCTCGTTGTTGCCTGATCTGAGCTCATACTCTCTTATACTTGGTGGTGACCTCAACTGTTGGCTGGACCCTGTGTTAGACCGATCCTCCCCGAATCCCTGCACTGTCAGTAAATCTGCTCTTTTCATCCAATCCTTTTTATCTAACTGTGGTGTCTCTGATGTTTGGCGCTGCTTACACCCCCACAGAAGAGAGTATTCTTTTTTCTCACAGGTACACCACACTTATTCTAGGATCGATTATTTTCTTGTTCATAAGCAGCTGACTCCATGGGTCCGATCCTGTGAATACCAGACCATAGTGATATCAGACCATTCCCCTGTTGTGCTATCAATGAGTTTCCCAGACATCCCTCAATCCAGACGACACTGGCGTTTTAATTCGACTCTCCTGGCAGATGTAAACTTCCTGGAATTCATGAAAGAACAAATAAACTTGTTTCTTAAAACGAATACCGTAGGAGAAACTTCTAGCTTAATAATTTGGGATACGCTAAAAGCCTTCCTTAGGGGACAGGTTATTTCCTATACTGCTAATATGAAGAAGAAGGCCTGTATAGAACGACTCGATTTAGTCAACCGAATCAAAGAAATAGATCTGCTCTATGCTAAGGTAAAAAGCCCAGACCTATACAATAAGCGCGTGGAGCTTCAGACTAAATTTGACCTCCTCTCAACGCACTCAATTGAACGTCAGCTCCTGAAGAGTAAGAGTTTGTTTTATATTCATAGCGATAAATCGGGTAAGATGCTTGCCAGCCAGTTAAGGGGCTTCCAGGCAAAACAACATATCACGAAGATTAGAATGGCTAATGGTAATATCACTTCGGACCCTTCCAAAATTAATGATACGTTTAGGGCTTTTTACTCCCAACTTTACACCTCCGAATTCCCGCAGGAAAGCACTTTAATGGATAACTTTCTAAAGACTTTGAATGTACCTATGCTTTCCTCTGATAGTAAAATCAGATTGGATGAACCCATCACGCCAGAGGAGCTGAGCGCAGCCATCTCCTCATTGCAGCCTGGGAAATCCCCTGGCCCTGACGGCTTTCCTGTAGAATTTTTCAAAGCATTCTCACCCTTGCTTTTACCTCAACTACATTTAACCCTTTCCGACTCATGGAAGTGTGGTAGACTTCCGCCATCCTTTTACGAGGCAAGTATTGCTCTTGTCCCAAAGAAAGGTAAGGATCCTGTGGAATGCTCATCCTTTAGGCCAATCTCTCTATTAAATGTTGATGCTAAAATTTTGGCCAAGGTTTTGGCGCGTAGGCTGGAAAATATCTTGCCCTCAGTTATATCCGAAGATCAAACAGGCTTCATTAAGAATCGTTACTCTTATTCCAATATCCGCCGACTATTGGATGTATTATACACCCCTTCCAATCAGGGTCCTGAGTGCATTCTCTCCCTAGATGCGGAGAAGGCATTTGATCGGGTAGAGTGGAAATATTTATTCACGATCCTAGATAAATTCAATTTTGGATCGAAATTTATTTCATGGATAAGGTTATTATATATGTGCCCTAACGCTTCAGTTTTTACTAATTCCATACAGTCGCGGCCTTTCAACCTCCAACGAGGAACCCGTCAGGGATGCCCCTTAAGTCCTCTTCTTTTCAATCTGGCTATAGAACCACTCGCCATTGCACTCCGCAGCTGTGGGGAGATCAATGGGATCCGGAGGAAAGGTGCTGAACATAAAGTATCCTTGTATGCCGATGATCTTTTAATTTTTATTTCAAACCCCAAAATATCTGTACCTGCAATGTTATCCATACTTCGCCAATTTGGCCAGTTTTCAGGATACAAGCTCAACCTATGTAAAAGTGAGTTGTTTCCTGTGGATGGAGGGGCACCAGTGTTTGACTATACTACCCTCCCCTTTAGAATAGCAGGGAATCAATTTACATATCTAGGTGTAATTATTACAAGGACACATAAATGTCTCTTCAAAGCGAACTTCCTTCCTCTGTTAAATAATGCAAAAAAACATCTGGCACAGTGGTCCCCTCTCTCCACCTCTTTGGTGGGAAGAATCAACTCAATCAAAATGAATATACTTCCTAAATTTTTGTATCTCTTCCAATTGTTACCAGTATTTATCCCCAAATCCTTCTTTGATTCCTTGGACTCAATTATCTCATCTTATATATGGAGGGGTAAACGCCCTCGATTGAACAAGGCTCAACTCCAAAAACCCAAGAGTCGTGGAGGCCTGGCACTGCCTAACCTTCGATATTACTATTGGTCAGCAAACATGCGCTACATTATATCTTGGCTTTACTTCCACAACAAGGGTAATTGCCCATCCTGGGTGCTCATGGAGTTGAACTCGCCCACAGGCTCTTCTGTCCTGGCCCTGATTGGATCTTCACTCCCCCTTCCCCCAAACAAGACAATCGATAACCCAGTTGTCTGGCACACGGTGAGGGTGTGGGCTCAGATGAGGAAGCATTTTGGATTAACAGGTTTCTCTCTTCTAAGTCCAATTCTTTCTAACCCCCTTTTTCAGCCATCACTATCTGATCCTATATTTCGAGATTGGCATGATAAGGGCATTACATGTTTCAATGATCTATTTTTTGACAATACTTTTGCATCTTTTGCCCAGCTTTCTGAAAAATTTAATCTCCCACGTACACATTTTTTCAGATATTTGCAGACCAGACATTTCCTCCAATCTCAGATTCCAAACTTTCCGGTAGCACCAGCTGCAAGCCCAGGGGATATGCTCCTCACCCTAATCCCAACACGTAAAGGGTTTATCTCTCTTATTTATGACAGGCTGGTGAGCATGAACGGTTCTTCGATAGATCGGATTAAAACGGCCTGGGAACAAGATTTAAATCAGTCCCTGTCTATGGATACATGGGACTTAATACTCAAATTAGTTAATTCCACGTCCCTATGTGCCCGCCACTGTCTTTTACAATTTAAGGTTGTGCATAGGTTCCATCTCTCCAAAGTCAAACTATCCCGTATGTATCCGAACGTTGACCCTACCTGTGATAAGTGTGGGAGTGCGGAGGCTTCCCTTATTCATATGTTCTGGAAGTGCCCTAGCCTCGAAGGATTCTGGAGAGATATATTTCAGACCTTATCCCTACTTGTTGGACACCATATGGATCCTGACCCTTTAGTTGCGCTTTTTGGCACCACTGGAGAGGCTGATGCACGGTTGACCTCGTCACAGCGTTGCATGCTCTCCTTCGCCTCCCTTGTAGCTAGACGTACAATCCTCCTAAGATGGAGGGGTGCCCCTTTGCCCACCCAGGCTCAGTGGCTGAGGGACCTTATGTACTATCTGAGCCTTGAAAAGATCCGGTATGCGATTAGCAACAACAGCGGTAAGTTTTACAAGGTGTGGGGGCAATTCCTGAAATACTTTTCCAGCCTCCAGGCTACGAACCCGACTTCCAGCGTTGCTCAGTAAATCCTCCCCCCTTCTTCTTCTTTTTATTTATTTACTTATTTATTTATTTATTTATTGTTAGTCGTTTGTGTGTTTTTCTTATTTTGTTTTTGATTTATCTGTGATGTTGTTTTTATTTGTTTGCTTCTTTTTTCTTGCTTTGTTTGTTTGGTTTTTTCCTTCCTGGTCTGAGGGATAGGGGTTCTAAGCGTTGTGGGTAGGGGATAAACTGCTGGAAGCAATTATAAGACATGTGAGTGTGTCATTAATCTGTATTCTGATATTTCAGTTTTAACAGTCGCTGTGAAACTTGCTTGTTTGGTGTTTGTCAATTCTGCGTGTATTTACTTTTCTTTGTTGCTTCAACTCAATAAAAATATCTTTGAGAAAAAAAAATCATTTAATTCATGGGCCATTTTATCTCAGTGGACTGGACTTAACAGCGTTACTGCATAGCTACCAAGAGTAAAAGACATCCAAATTTTTAAGCCGTATGTAAAGAATTTTGTGAAAATGTTTGCAAAAACTTAAAATAAAAACATGCTGGTACAGCTCCTTGGCTTAACCAGCTCAGTTCATTGTTGCATTGCAGGCCATGGGAAATGCGTTGTCAGTAAGAAGTTCTGTAATAGTGATGATGATTCAAAACTCTGGTTGCCCAACCTGTTGATTTTGTCCATGCCACTCACATGTTACATCTTGTTCTTAATGATTTGGCTTCCTACAAAATACAGTGAAATCTCCAGAAAACATGTACTCCTGTGAGACTTTGCAAAATCATCCAGTGACACCAATGCATTTGGCATAATTGCAAAGAGAAGCAGTTAAAATCCTTATATCACACTATTCAAGTAAACATCATCCAAATTGTCATTAGACTGATGACTGTGTTCAGTCAGTACACTGAGGTGACTTAAGCCACCAAGTGGGCGCTAAACAGCTGTGAGTACCTCTCTGATACTCGGTTAGGTGTTCCTATTTTAAACATGATTTCACTTCTGGATATTTATTTACTCCTCATTGGCACATGTGGTGTTTCAATTATATCAGCAAAGTCTCTATTTGTTCCAGGAGCGGAGGGAGAGTCAAATGCAGGTCAGCCACAGGGAGACAAATTGGACTTTTGCACGTCCACTAAAAGTTGTGTTACCTTAAAAAAAAAAACAAAGAAATAATCACAGGCTCTGCAGTATGTCACAATGTAACACGGGGCTGTTCCATCACATGTCTTGTCTTGACTTGACTTGACTTTTTGGACAGCACAAAAGCACAAAGTCTAGTTTAATTAGATTTGGGATTAAAGAAAGTCTTAACGGTTGAGAAGGGGGAAAAAAAACAATGCAAAGTTGGTCATTGCTCCATTATATAACTATGTTTATGCTCTCCTTCTGGTTCAGTAGCCCACTGTAGGAACTGACAACTGGCTCAGAAATGTGGCCATCTGATCTGTTTTCACACTCCAAAGAGAATTGAACTGACATTTTCACTTCTGTCACATCTGCTACTTCTTTTTTTCAAACTATGCACACACACGCACGCACACTACACTGGAGACACACGGGCTTTAACGACACTTGTCCTTACCATCATGGATTTCAAATGCCATGCTGGTGATCTTCTGTGTGATAACCATCATGGGCCTAAAGACAGAGTAAACATTAAAAAAAAAACCCAAACAGACCAAAAAACAAACACGCAGCACATTTAAGTCTCAGTGTTCTGACTTTAGGATACATACATTTCCTCATGCACTAAACCTTTGTCCTGAGTTTTCCTGCCTGGCTGCTATCCCATATTCATTTAGCAACTATTGTTTGATATTTTATGTGGAATCTTCCAATAACAGTGCAAACACTGAGTGGTAGTATCTTCACAATGGCTAGTTTCCTCCAGGATAACGGCAGCCTTTATTAAACTTCCTGTTGTTGTTTTTTTCTCCAGTTCTGTGCTGGTCAGCCCTCCTTATCCCGACTTAATGATATTCTCTATCAGTGCGGGATATGTATAAGCCTGAACTCAGAAAAACACAGCTCCTCTCCTGGTGCTTGCATCAGCACATTCTGGATTAATTTTATACATGAAAGCTGCTGGTGGCATGAAGTTGAGCTACAAACGGAAGAATAAGCCACAGGGTAGAGATTATTTGCTCTTTAAAGGCCAATTGGGTAAAAGTTGCAACTATGGGATGTTACTATGAGACTTAAGCCAATTATTTTTATTTTTATTTATTTTTTTTTATCTTGCACGTTTTACGGATAAATATGTAAATGAGGCGTTATTTACCTATAGTACTGTGCAAAAGTCTTGAGCCACATGTCATTTCTTTATATTTTGGTAAGAAGAGAAATAGTTGCAGAGATTCATGGAAATGCAGTATATTAAATACAAACAGTTTGTATAATACTAACCAGCCTGAAAGTCGATATTTGATAAGACCACCTTTATTCTTTAATAAAACCTAAATTCTCTTAGGCAAGCTTTCTTGATAGGTTTTTTAGGCCTGCAACGTTTTGCCCTCCACTTGTCCACGCACACACTGACCACCATGCCAAAATATTTCAAGTTTTCAGCTAATAGCTCTTTAGGAATCACCTTATTGATGCAAAACTACTATTTTATGCCTAACTGTCTCATCTTTTGGCATCAAGCATTTTTGCAGATTCAGCAAAGAAATTGGAAGAAATTGTGTATTTCTGCAAAAAGTGCCTAAAGCCAGAATTTAAAATGCGTTGTATGTTATGTGTTGACACAACACGAGTATGTCTTTTTTCTGCCTGAATGACTCATAGGTCAGTGTTAAGTGACTTAAAGAAAAAAATGCACATTTGGCTGGGGTGGGAAGTACAATGACATTTAAGAAAACATGTGATTTTGACATTTTGAGCGAAAACAGAGGGACAACAGATGTAGCTGAAGGAGTGAAATCTCACAGAGGAAGTATGGCTTTGCATTAGGTTGCTTAGTAACTAGCCACCCCCAACCTGCTGGGAGTGCGGGCTGTGTGCTCAAACTGTCAGACTGTCTGGAGAAATGGGAACCAGCCACTTGGAACTGCAGTCCCTGCCGACGTCCTCGTGCGGACACAGATGAGCAGTGGGACTCAGTCTTGTATCCATTTAGCTCGAGTCACATCCAATATTCGGCCGATTCTTATCGACGACTTCTCCTTTTAGCGTCATTTGTAGTCCATTTGGGATTCAAGCTCAATCACTGAAGGTCTTTAATGTTAAATTAAGGTCCAAAATATCTTAAAAGTGCACTGATTATGCCTCATTTTCTGTCATTTGGCAAAGTCTCAAATGTTGAGGTCAGCACACAAGTAATCCCCGTGAGCCAAACGTTCAGGCTTCAGTCTACTCAAAACACACAGTTTCCCTCAGACTTTAGAGAGGACAGAGAGGGGATTATTCTTAAAATTTGGTCAGCTCAGGCATACAGTTCACAGATGCCCCACACACCTGATCTTTAAACACACTGTATATGCAAGGGCTAGCCAATCAAACTGGGCTTAAAGGGAGCGTGGTCTTAAAAGGAAAGCATTCGAAATAGCTTGTTTCAGAAAATGGATAACTGATGGGCTGTACAACAAAAAGCATTATTTTGAAATGTGAAAAATGAGGATGAAAGAGTTCTAGTGTTAGCTTACCCTGTGAAATCTGCAGAGTACATGCCGTAGTCAAAAACGTAGACCCGTGTGATTTGACACAATATCAAATAGCCCAGTGTTACAATGAAGCAGTATCTACACAGAAAAGAAGCAGAGAAAAAAAATTATTAGATTTTATCTGCATTTAAGTGACATTTAAAAAAAAGAAATAAAGTAGTAGTCACAAAAGTCAGACACAAAAACCGCTAAGAAACTTGGGTACGACTTGTTCTCAACTATTCAACATAGCAACGAGGAGCTTTTCAGACCAGCACCTTGATATGTGCAACATAAACAGTTCATTTTAGAGTTCTGGGGAGAAAAAAAATAAACTTTCATCTCTTTTTTTGGATCTCTGTGGTTGAACAAAGATTTTTTTTTTTTCCCCCAACACAGCACAGTACGCAGTGGCCTCAGGAACACGGCAGAACTATGCAGCGGGGGGGGGGGGGGGGGGGGGGGGGGAGTCGTAAACTGGACAAAAGGGCAGAGAAGGCTCCAGCAATGTGTCTCTGTCAGGGAGGGAAGACGGAGGACAACACGACCTTTCAAGACAAGGCCCAAAAACAGAGCAGCGCTAAAGGGTCTAACACAAAGCTGCTGCAGAGTCAGCTCAAGTCAAAGCTAGCCAGATAGCATCCCTCCGCTGTCAACAATAAGAGGATTGTGCCTCTCTGAGAAGCAATACAGCATACCAGCTACAACAATGCTGTGCTGGAGATAAGCCACAACGGGACCTCTTGCTTCTCACAGCCTACTGTATCCAAGACGTCACCTGATATCTGCTGCCAAGCACGTATGAAACAAAATAAAAGAAGGCACTCGTACTTCTCCAGTATGAAACATTTGTATAGCTTTCAAGAGCCATTTCTCTAGAAGCAATCAAACACTACAATTGCACACTCCTATTAATCACAAAACCCTTAGAGGAGACAGACAAAGCACAGTAAACTGGTGATAATCACTGCGTAGTCCTTTTTTATTCTCAGAGATTTGTATACAGCCCACACTTGGCATCTCATCCGAGGGTATAAGCAGTTTACACAATATTCTTTCAGCATTCTGCACATATAGGAGACCAAACGGCTCTTTGCAATGTTGCTAAGATTCCCACACCGCTGCCTGTAGCTTTTTCAAAGCTGGTTTCATTATTCTCTTGCATAAATTGACAATATTCTGTCCGTCAGACGCTTTCACATAATATTTCTCAAGGCTTCATTCATACGTGGTCCAAAATTAACACCCACTAAGCAGTAGATTAGTAGGAAGACTCTGCATTTGGTCAGTAAATATTGGAGGGCTATCTGTCACACTGGCTGGTAAATACCGGTGGCAAGAAACAAATGCAATGAAATTATGTAATGACAAAACTCTTTACCCCTTGAAAACTTGCAAGGAGTAGATTAGTTTGTCCCCAAGAAAGTGTGAACGCCCTATTATATCTGCTCCGTGTATCGTTGCACATGCGTCAGATCTGGTGAAAATATACACATTTTATTGAGCCCCCATACGGAGTTTTACAAAATGAGTCAAGTTAGAGAAGGCGGGGTCTCCCTGTGCAGCTATCCTTGGAAAAACCTGGAAACTATTTTTTGATGGTGGTCAAACTACATCTTTAATTATATATTCTGAGGTGTCATGACTCGTCATTATGGGTGCAGCGGAGGTCGTCAAGTGTTTGTCAGGGAAAGAGGTAAGTCACTGTTGCCTGAACAGTCATCCAGCATTGAATTAAAAACTGAAATCTGCATCTGCAGTCTGTCCTAGCTGGGGAAAAGAGGGGTAAATCGTGAAGAGGTCGCCAGTCCATCACACAGCAGACACAAAGAGAATGACTACTAACGCTTATTCTGACACTGACAGCTGAGATAAAAATCACCAATTATCCGTGAGAGGCGGCAGGAGCACCTGGAGAAAGCCCACTTAAAACATATTACTGATGCGTTGGAGTGAGGTACATTGTTCAGTTGCACTGGCAGAAATTACACTCACTTTTAACAAAAAGACTAGACTGTATGCCAGAAAGTGCACATTTAGTGATTTAGTGCAACACAAAAGGGAATTTTTCTTTTGACTCCACAAAAGAAAAAAAAGAAAAAAAAAAAGAATCTTTATCAAAAACCCTAATTTTGCCAGGATCAGCACTCTGCAGTAGAAGTGTGCAGCCACATTTTATCAGTGAGGATGTGAACTATATATGCAGGACCGGCTATATTTGTACTGAGCCCAACAGGGATCCTGTCTTATCATCACCTGATTTGTATTTGTGTAATTTACAGCTCAGAAGGGGGTGTTTCATTTCCACTCAAGGCATCAGATGGAGCCTGGAGACTAAAGCAGGCTGGTCTCCCGCTGTGGGACAGCGGTAGACAGGTCAAGCCACACTGGAGGTGCAGGTATGGATACAGTGCACGGTGTATACAGAAATGAAAACTAAAAGCAGGCCAAGCAAATTTGAGGAAGTAATTCATACAAATGTCACCCTTAGATTTACAGTCAATTTAAAAAGAGATCAAATTTCCTTAACTCTGTTGGCTAGCACTGGAGCTACAGATGTTTAAAGGGTAGCAAAGTGGTTTCATGAACAGACGGATGCAACAGACTTGGATTCAGACCCTTTTTGGTCTTAATGACCACTCAATGCATGCTACACTATATTCGCCTTTTCCACACTTAAGTGCTTTACCTAGCTTGCATCCACCTACGCCCTATTTAGAGTTACCAATTACTGTGCATGTCTTTGGACTGTGGGAGGAAGTGAGAGTATCCAGTAGAAACCTACAAGCACAGGGAGAATATGCATCATGCCAGTATCTCTTTATCTTTATGTTTTCCCCAAACAAATGACGCATAAGTTCCAGACTTATGTGTCATTTGTTTGGTTTAGGTGAAGGTGCTGCCTGGTTAGAGAGTGTGCAGGTGGAAGGATACATTAAGTGCTCTTGGCTGGCTGTGAATTCTCTAGACTATACTCGATTCTCACAAGGGTTCAAGGTGACATCAAACTAGGGAGCTGGCAGGGCAAAGACCATTTGATATCAAATCAAACTGAAGTAGAAAATTGCGTTCTCACATATAGCTCAGGCCCACAGCTCATGTGTGAAAATGTCTCTTGAGGCCAGTAAAACAAATGAAAAAGAAAAGAAAAACACATAAAATAAAGAAAAACAACCCAATTGATTAAACAGCTTTAAGTAGCTACATGCTGTAAAAGAGCCAATTAGATACAATTACCTCATTTTAAGGCTCAAAAGCTGAAAACTATAAAGATCAGGTACCAACACATTTGCATCAAGACAGCAGTTTTTCTCTCATTTCTGTAGAAGTCTGACTTGTTACAATTCTTTTTTACTGCCAGTATCCCTGTAAGTGGGCTCTTTCATTACTCTGATAGCCTCTTTCATTAGTTACACTATATCTAACAATGTCACAGTTCTCCCTCTTTGCCGTCAACCAGCAGGCAGTGCTGTGTTCACGCTCGAGGCAAGTTGGAATGCATCTAGAACATTCCCCGTCATTTGCCACATCCAACAGGTGAGCCGTCAAAGACAGCAGGGAGCTGGGAGTGAAAGAGATCTGGAGCTCACGTGATGAATAGTACAAAATATGATGCCAACAACTAAACAAAGCACCTCTAGTCAGACTACAGCCAGACTTGGGTTCGATCCACACTTAGACCCAAAAAGCTGTCATACTGAGCTCCCTGTATGCTTGACCTTCCTCACTGTATGTTGTGTATGGGTTCGTTAGATTTCCCCATCTGTCACAGATGGCAGCTGAAATCCAGGATGTCATTTATGTCCCCTACTATGGATTGGCATTTTTTTTTTTTTTTAAACACTGGAGAATATGTCGATTTGCCCTCAGTGTTTTCATGGCAGCTTGAAGTTTCACAGTGGAAAAAAAAAAATAGTGTATTTAGCTTTATAATAATTCACTGCAAGCCTCCATTAAAGGGGACAAAAGATTATTTCCTTAGGTTGATTACTGCAGACAAGTTTTAAAAAAAGAAAAGAGGGCATTAAGGTAAACGTTTTACCAGTGGCACACTTTTATGTGTTGAGATATTTTAAAGTTTACATAAGCTGCTATGTTAGAAATAGTTCAAAGAACAAAGGTTGCGATCTAAAGTTCAGACTGACGTGTCCAGCCACTTGGCACAAACCCCCAGCTCGATCTCAGCTTATTAGACTGATAATAACTAATTTGTTATGTAAAAATATAATGCAGGTGAAGGTTTCATAAGTGTTACCGCAAGAGGGAGTGGACTGCGCTTATGTACCAACCTGCAAAGACACAACACTGGGCTACAAAGGACAATAAGAGTTGAACCTCTTGCAAAGGGTGATGCATGTCAAAACGTGTTACTCATCTAGTTAACCAAAGTTGTCATTTCCATTCTGTCACTGGGTTTGGAGCCTTTTCTTTCTGAGAGCAGCTGTTGTGATGAATATTTCCTTAGTATCTATTTAGAGCGATCTTCCCAGGGGGAAACATCCAATGTTCACACCTGCACTCATAACCTTGAATTCTAGCAAAAATAACATCTAAGCCAATGTGAATATGCCTGTGCCTCTGAGTGTGTGTGTTTGTCTTCATGAGGCATGGACACAGAAGCCCGGGAGCAGAATCAGTATCAGTGTGACTTAGGCCTATGTGCCCTAAACAGATAAAGCACATGAAGCCTTAAAACAGTCCAATATCTAATGTAACATTAATGACAAGATTCAAGTGCAGCAAACTTCAAGTTTTGGTTTCAGGGTTTATTAAATCAAACAGATTTTTTTATAGGTTTGTGAGTTTTCTTCTTACTTGTGCATGTTCTCCAGCCCAGCAAACACCATCACACTGTAAGACAGGCCACTCTGGACCAGGAAATGAAGGGAATACCTGTAGAGAGACAGATACCACAAATAATAAATACCACTGTTTATTTATCTACCTGTATAGTTGTAAGGAAGAGGAAATTACAGCATTACAAAGCATAGTCACACCAGCAACCATGTGAGGACAGACCTTTGTAACTAGTAAAGTGTCATCTTTAGTCACAGGGCAAGGAATGTGACCATAACATCACACTATGTTCTTAATTAACATGTTAGTAACAGCACGTACTAACAAGATATTAAACCAACTCTGCCATATATCCACCTCTCTCCCTTTGTGCGAGGCACAAACAGTTCAGCAGTGGCAGCAGCTACCGGATGGATCTTTGAAGGGCGCAGTGTGTGATCCTACAGACGTCAAGCCCTCCAGGAGAGGAGAGATGTCACAGTGTGTTAGCTGTGACTCAACAAAGACAACACGTCTATCAGGGCTGGCGAGGAACAAGAGATCATAGGGGTGGGTGAATGGAATTAACTGAAAATACAAGGGTTAAGAGTCCGAGAGGGGAAAAGGCAATAAAATTCTTATACAAAGAGACTCCAACCAGTTTGCCTGAAACGTACTAAATAATCAGTTCCAAATGTTTGTCCAGCAGCATTGAGGAAAAAGCGTATGTTTCTGGCAGAGAGGAAATACAACCTAAAAGAAACCAGTCAGCCTGGAGCATTTGGAAGGAAGCTCCTTTAAGACCAGCAGTCGAGGGCTCTAACACAGAGCAGCAGCAGAATGTCTGTGTGCTATGAAAGCCATGACGAAAGCCATCATATATGCCCCCTGAAAAAAAGCATACACCCAAAAAAAACAAAAAACAAAACAAAAAAACTATTGATGCATTCATGCATTTAATGCCCTTTCCTTCCTCTACATTACATGTTTATCACCAATTCCACTTGTCAAGTTCAACCTTTTTACCCTGTGATTAGCGGCTAATTCAGTCTTAGCAACATAAAACACTTAACTGGGAATACTGAGCCAAGTACAATAAATGCTATATATTACCTCCATAAAACGTATCTTCTTAATGACATTTCTATGGGTGTATAGTCTTTTTATTACCTACTAATTACTGCAGACAATAAAACTCTTTGGCGGGCGCTCACAGAGGTAAATATCAAATAGTGACTATTTGGCCCCTTTGTGCTAAAATAGACGACTGGTTTTGGCCAGAAAAAATGAAGTTTGCTCACATCTCTTGTGTTGTCGGACTAAGTCGGTGTTTCACTTCCTTTATAACTACACTTCCCCTGTCGCCAGTATCTGATGATAAGTTCCACAGCCTTGCTTGAGACGACTTTTCCAAGTAGCCTGTGGTTGAAGTCAAATGCTGTTCATTTACAAAAATAAATTTAAGTCCACTTGGGACCATTATTGCCACGGGGCCTTGTGATTTAGAAATTGCAGTGCATCCACATGGATAACCACAGCCTGTGTTTTGCCTGAATTTTGAAAACATCTGTGGTTGCCAGCTTCAAAACTTACATTAAACTGATTAGGCTGCCAGATATAATATGTCCACACATCTCCTTCAGGATTTTCTGGTACAGAGCAGAGTTCATAAGTCTATTAATTATAGCAAGTCATTCAGATCCTAAAGCTTCAAAGCAGCTCCAGACCATCACACTACAACCACCGTGTTTGACTGTTGGTACGATGTTCTTTTTATGTTAGTTTTACTCCGGATGTGACATGACTCACACCTTCCAGGAAGTTAAATTTGTATCTCATCAGTTCTCAGAATACCATCCCATTGTGCTTTTGGCAAATGTGAGATGAGCCTTTGAGTTCTTTTTGGTCAGCATTGGTTTTCTCCTTGTAACACTCCCATGGATCCCATTCTGTTTCTTAAGGTTGGTGGCTGTAGCTCAGGTGGCAGAGCAGGTCAGCCACTAATCAGAAGGTCGGTGGTTCGATCCCAGGCTGCCCCCTGGCTGCATGCCAAATATCCTTGGGCAAGATACTAACCCCATGTTTGCCTACTGGTGGTGGTCAGAGGGCCCGGTGGCGCCAGTGTCCGGCAGCCTCGCCTCTGTCAGTGCGCCCCAGGGCAGCTGTGGCTACAATGTAGCTTGCCATCGCCAGTGTGTGAATGTGTGTGTGAATGGGTGAATGACTGAATGTAGTGTAAAGCGCTTTGGGGTCCTTAGGGACTAGAAAAGCGCTATACAAATGCAGGCCATTTACCATTTACCATGAATCATCAACACCAACCTTAACTGAGACTAGTAAGACGTACAGTTGTTCCAGGTTCTTCTGTGACCTCCTGGATGAATTGTCGATGCACTGTTGGAGTGATTTTCATAGGCTGTTCAGTCCTGTAAAGGTTCCCTACTGTTCCATGGTTTCTCCATTTGTGTACAGTGGCTCTCACTGTGGTCGGCTGGAGTCCCATAGCTGTACAAATGGCTTTGTAACCCTTTCCAGACTGACAGATGTTGATGATTTTCTATTTTGGTTCTATTTTTGGATAACGTTTTTCCCTTAATAAATGAAATCATCATTTTAAAATACTAAAGGCCACTAGTGCTACCCCTCACCCTCCACGTAGATGCACCTGTGGTCTAAGTTTGAAGTTTCTAGGTGACTTTCTTCTTGAGTTCTTGGATTCACAAGTCTTTTAAGAAAACTTGACCTCTGACCTTGCAGTCATATGACCTTGACTTTGAAGTCAGGGTCACAGAGAATCAAACAGATTTCTAGTAGTGGCACCAATAGCATCAATTTGAGAATGTTCACAAAGTTGGGTTACCATGCCAACCACCCTCCCACCAGGCTGACAACTCCATCAGCTTTGGTTATCCTTGTCTAACATTAACATTTGTTTGATGATCTGAAACATTTAAGTGTGGCAAATATCCAAAAGAAACCAAAACAAATACTTTTTCATGTCACTGTACATAAAGAGAGTGTTTCTGATACTATATGATTGACTATCATCCATCTGCAGCTTGGTGTCAGCTCAGTCATAAACAGTCTGTTGGTAAAGTGACATAAGACCCCATCGGTGTGATGATCAGATAACACTTTATCTGGCTATCACTTTCTCACTTGCTGTGCAGCTTGAAGTCTGATTAGGAGGAAACAAGTGTTTCCTGCGTTTGCTATATATACACACACGCACGCACACAGTGGCAATGTGCCAGAGGTACAGTAGATGGTCTAATACAGGACAACAGCTTCCTAATGAGACAGCAGTTACTACCCAATCGATTACTTTGCTTTGGCATGAAGGGCTGTGAAGGTAGTGGCAGAAGTGACAAGGGAGTGCAAAGACGATGGCAGGCAAACAGCAGACAAACAAATGAGTACAGAATTTAAAAAAAAAAAAAAAAACAAAAAAAGCCCGGAATAACGAATGAGGCAATCGTACTATCAAACCTAACCTCCGAACAACCACCGACAAATATGCAGGAAGTCTGGTTTCATTTTTGGTATAGTAACATCAACACAAATAAACTACAATAATCAGGCCATAGGCAGACCAAAGAGTGTCACTGTGGTATTCAGTTTAACTGATTATTTGGTTTCTTTGCACGCTAACAGATTTTACTAGTGTTTGATGAGCATTTTAGTAGTTTTAGCAACAATCTTATTGTATATGAGCACGACACTTGAGAGTTATCATTCATTGTAAACCATTTGTGTGCAGTAGAGGTAGTAGGGTAAGAATTTTCTTAAAGCAACAGAGTAAAAACCAGCAGTGACATTTTGTTTTTCACACCTATAGTTTGTTTACTCTAGTGTGAATCAGCTGATGAATTTGTTAACTTTTAATCTCTCCCTTGTTTGGTTTCTCTTCACACAAAGAAAAATCCAAGTGCACTCCAAGCGAACCAAAATTCATCACTACAAACCACGTGAAAATGTTCTAGACTACTGGAGAACACTGAGCGTTTACGTTCATTTTGTGGTTAGTTGGTAGCTTATACGAACCTTTGCACATCTGTAGTGCATTGCTGCATCTTGGAGGAAAAAGCAGACGTGGCTTTGGGAAGTTGTTTTAGTTCAACCTTGTAACGTACACCTGGTAGCTTGTTAGGATCAAGGTCAAATCACATTCACGCCATAAATGAACCGCTGTGAAATTCATTTTGAAACGCACTGAGACCACTTCCTCAAAGGGTCTTGGTGCAATTGTTTTGGTCAGCACCAGGGTGTGATTACTGTGTTCACACCTGCATAAATGAAATGCATCAACAGGAAAATGAACCAGAGTTCAATTTAAACAGAATAAACACTGCAGGTGATTAAGAAATTCAAATAGACCAGAAAACGACATTGGAAAGAAAGCCATCAGAGAGGTTTCTTTTTAAAACCAATCTCCTTCTTTGCCATTTGGCACCATTTGGCATCTCTACACTCAAGTAGATTCTGACCTGCTTGCACAGATCCAAAATGCCCTGGACACACCAGGTTAAAAAAAAAAAAAAATTATGTGCGTGTGTGTAGGGGGGTGCACGAAAAGCCAAAACAACGCCAAGGCGCACCTCAAGTTGTGACTTAACGTTTGGCACGCATTCATATTTACAAGGACAACAAAGGCCAACGGAAACCATGACACTGGAAAATAAGTACTGCTGCAAGAGGGATGAAATCCAAAATGGTTTGGGAGTCTAGCTTTTTTTGGCTTAATTTCTATGACAGACGAAACCCAAACAAGAAGCAAATGTGGGTGTCTGTGTCACCATTTTTAAAAGCTGACTTTCTATCAAAACGACTTGTTTTGATAGAAAGTCACTACCTACGTGTAAAAATGAATGCTAGTTTAGCAAAACCAGCAGAGGGTGAACTGTTCACGTACGTCCTGATTTAGGAAGAAGCATTCTGGGAAATGTAGAAAAATAACTTAAGTAGAAATGAACACTTCATTACATAACATTTCTTGTATTATATAACATTACATAACATACTATATACTGATAATTGAACCATAAGTAAAGTCAAATAAAAATTTTTAAAAAAAAAGCACATAGCCATAACATGAAACTGGGACATGCCCTCTGTTTGCAGGAAAACAAAGTCACTAACGTGATAATGTAGGAAGGAAGGTTGGAGCAGAGTCTGAAAGCACACTGATGACAAGAACAGAGCTGCGGGATAAACAGAGGGGTGACTCACCAGCCAAAGCAGAAGAGAGCCAAGTAGAAGCCCAACAGAGTGGCCACCACATGTCTGATGAAGGGACTGGTCTTACTGGGATGAAGGTAGATCCGAAACCAAACAGCCATCAGCAGGGCAAACAGCTGACATGCCACAAAGTTAACCTGCGCACAGAGACACAGTAATGAATGATAAAAATGTATGCTTTTTCTGTGTATCACTTGCATATGAAAGATTATAGTAGAAGACACTGAGCATAAAACAAAGGTGTGGTCCACCTTGTGCAATTAAATTGTCTCTAATAGTGAAAAATAAAGCAAAAAATATCCATCTATTTATGAAAACAATAATATAATATGAGTCTGACAGGTCATAGCTGGGTTGGAGGGTGTTAGA
The DNA here is from genome assembly GCF_041146795.1 of Maylandia zebra. Taxonomy (NCBI): domain Eukaryota; kingdom Metazoa; phylum Chordata; class Actinopteri; order Cichliformes; family Cichlidae; genus Maylandia; species Maylandia zebra. The sequence goes on from NC_135185.1 coordinate 27,469,469, forward strand.
GTGGGTGTTTGAGACCTTGTTTCATCTCCTAATGTCTCCAAATGGCACAGCAAAGAGGCTTTACACCAGTCAATAGTGAGATTGACTGAATCCAGTGGGAGGGGGCAAAGGAAACCTCTCCGTTTGATTAGTAACACCAAACACAGGTGGAAGATAGAAAAGAGATTCTTATACAGTATTGATCCATCTGGATTTTGCTATATCAAGGCTATTTGACACAATTGTGACAACAGCCCAAGCTAACCTTGTAATAATTGTTTGACTCACACTGTCTGTTAGGGCTGCACGATTTTGCATAAAATGAGAATCACGATTTTTTTTTTGCTTAGAATTGAGATCACGATTCTCTCACGATTTTCTTCTCCAATATAAATATTTATTGCACTTAACTGCACATCAACTTCGTAACAGTTGAGACAGAACATGAAAACAATAAATAAACATAACAAAACAATAAATGTCTCACATTTTGTCATTGAAGCAAAATGTTGTACTGCTTGAAATTCCGTCTCCACCGTTGCTCTACGCTGCGTGTATAGAGCAGGTAGTGCAACAATAGAAAAATAGTTGCGGGACGGCACCGTGTAGCGTTTGTCTAGGGTGTTGATAATTTTCATAAATCCCTCGTTTTGCACAGTGTTGATGGGAGCCATATCTTTGGTCAGGTGATAAGTGATAGCCTCTGTAATTTCTTTGTGCCTGCGGGAGTTCGACGGGTATAGGGAAGCGCTGTATAAGGTTCCCGTTATTGATGTTTGGATGGTTGACAGGGACAGATTTTCTCCTGCCACTTTCTTGGCCTTACAGCTTCGTCTCTCCGTTGTTTTTTCCCTGCCAGCTGGCTTCTGTATCACGTGGTATAAGGCTCCGCCCTTGTCATTTGCTGAGCAGGAAGAGTGAGTGCTTGTTTTCATGCAAATTATGTCCCGGATCAAAATGCGGTACAATCGCCATCTTTTTTCCTTTTTTTTTTAAAAAAAAAATCGTTGTCATTTGGAAATGAGATCACACATAAGTATGAATTGAGATCGCGATTTTCTAACGATTAATTGTGCAGCCCTACTGTCTGTCATCATTATATTTCAAGTAGTTTTGGAAGTGTTGACATGTCTTTCAGTATACAAAGAGGTGAGTAAGGATCTATGATCATTTTAACATGTGCAGGCAACACTGAACCATTTTACGCAGTGTAAATCCTCGTGTGTCATATACTGGTACAGAAAACTAAATAATCTTTTCATGTGTGCTGTAAAACCTCTCACCACACTACACAAATGCTACATGAACATGCCTAACACATTATGAGAAAGGACATTTATTTTATTGACACATATCTTGCAAACATCTCATAGGGTTTTCCCTAAAATTACTATTGAGGCAGTGCATCTGAGCCAAATAAACAATAAAAAGCTAACTGTTCCCTATCATGTTTTGTTGTCCCACGCTGAAGCCTTTCCTCTTTGTCTGACACACGCAGCAGGGCAGCAAAGAGGCAAGCCCAGGCGAAGTGAAGATTTTACAACACAGCTTAAGTACGTGCAATCAGCCTTCACAACAGAGTCTTTTACAGTACTTTAATCTTGATAAAGGTGATTTAATAAACAGAGAATATGAATTGTTCCACACAAGTTATAAGAAAAGCTCTGCACATAGTGTTACTGGTAACTTAATGTGCCAATTATCTTGACATAGCTGAATCTTCCAAAGCTAGTCGTGGGCCAAGACAGCAGTCGATCCCCTCTGGCAAGGTGACAAAGAATGACTGATGCTTATGTAGCCTGCAGGGACCATGTGTTTTGTGAAAGACTTTCAGTCTAAAACCCCTTGGACTTGACCTCTGTTAATACTGATGAATTTATGGGCTCAGTCACACACTTCAAGGCAGAAAACTTTAGGTCCATTTTGTATAAGTTTCATAAAGCCATTCACCATCAACACCAAGATGATGATGGCGAAAACACTCATCAAGGCTTCATAAAGAGACTTCACTAACAGTGGGTAACATCATTTATATTGTCTATGGTTCTTCAATGTTTTTAAACTCAATGGTTTTCCATGTCTTAAATATTATTGTGTTCATTGACATCTCACTTTTTTTTTTCCATTCCATCCATGTTTCTTTTTTTTTTCTAAACAGTGATTATCTTAAAAACTATTTTTAAAATAGAAATAAAGAAGAGGATGACAGTATAGCTAGCTAGAAGCTTTACTGTGAATATGGGGAGAAGAAAGAACCACCACACCCTCACCTCTGCAACCTCAGAACCTAACCTTATGATATCTTTAATAATAGTTTTTCTATAACATCATACGTTTTCTGCAATATAGAAGCATGTCATTGCACATTGCACAGGCCTATTCCACATACACCCTCACAAATGCAAAGCAGAAGGCTGCACGGTAACTTCTTTATTGCCTCTCCAAGTCCATCTCTGCCCTCAGCCTCCTTTGGCAGATGCAAATGAACTACAGATACAAAACAAATTTCAAACATCAGTACATTGTAAAGGGAAACAGACTGTTAAGCACTAAGCCCACATTTGTTTGATGTCACGTTAAGCGATGCATGTCTGAATACATGACAGCCCGCCAATGTATATAGGTCATGTTAACAGATCCGTCTGGCCAGTGAACGGTAAAAGACAAGCAACACCATGAGCGCCATCCATTATCTATGGATCCTGCATGATTGATGAGAGAGAAAGGGAGGGGGACAGATATAGCCCTAAGTACTAAAGCCCTCGTGTCTGCAGGGCTATGTAGCCACAAATCATCTGCAGCATTAGCCTGAGAGTTTCATATCAGATGCTAGTTGGTTGAAAATATCAGGGCTTTTGTTTCTCCATGCGCACACAGACACACACACACACACACACACACAATGTATATGAGCCTCAACAATAGAAGCTACCCTGGTTTGTTCTTCTATTGTTACGAGTGATATTGTTTAAAAGGGGGAAACCAGTTGGCACTGAGATGAGTGTAATTAACAAATAATCAAGCAGGAGAAGCTAAACCAGATGGCTGTGTGCAGGTCCTGATGCTGATACTCCTTCAGCTTAGCCCAAAAGCAAACAAATCCAAGCAATCCGCTGGGAAGAAATGTGTCATTTTAGCTCCACGGCTGCCAAAAGAAGACTATGAGTCATTTATCTGTCTCATATGGATGAAAGACAAACAACCGCACCCAGCTGTGTGCCAATAAAGATAAGTTTTATTGACAGTGTCTGTCATTTCCATCTTTCAGCTATGGTTAACAGGGAAAAGGCCCAGTTTCAACCTAAATCATCCCCTGACTTGTAGTAATAACCGAGTAGCACTCTAGCGCAACAAATTTGGCAAAATTAAGCCGCAGTTCATTTGCAGATTGCTTCTAATTCTCTAAAGCTCAAGTGCTAAAAATAAAATAAGATGCCCTAATGTAATGACAAGAAATCACATTAAACCAACCTTCTCTGACTCCCTCTCCACCCACCCCTTCTCATGCAAGCCTCTTTCTTTGCACAGTGTTTAGCCAGTCCACAGCTTTGGATGTTGCTTTACACTTTGATTACCTTCAAGCTGCTCACTTGCTGAATATGACTTGTGTGCCTGTACACCGGCCCACGGGGTAACAGGCTGATATGCAAAGCAACAAACAGCCCACATTTTACTATAGTCACTGATTTATCCAAGTGTTCCAGTAAGACAAAAATAGCAGTTAAAGTCAACTAGTTGAATGTTTCTGTGGGAACCCAACTAGTTTTTAGGAGCGTTTAAATGTGCATGACTCCAATGAGCATTGAAAGTATGTCAAACCACAGGTATGCATCTTAAATTAGATCTTAGATTATTACAGCCACAACCCCTCGACTCTGGATTTGTACTGAAGGAAGTTACAACGTCCTTTGCTGACTAGCTGGAAAATCAAGAAGTGTGAATTGGCCCCTCCCTGGATATCAAAATATTGCCCTAAGAGCAAGGAAAGGGCGTGGCAGACAGACCGACAGACAGACAGCATTGTGTGAGTCAACAGTGAAGCGGAGCTGTGGGTGACCATTTGTGGCAAAACCTCAAGCGGGCCAACTGACAACTGTCAATCATTTATTCTTAAACTGAGAAATGAGATTGCAGTTGTTCACCTATTACGCTTCCAAGCTATTTAATTAGGACAAATAAAGAACAGAGGACCCAGGACCAGTGTTGGGACTAACGCGTTATTAAATAACGCGTTACAATAACTACGTTATTATTGTGGTAACGAGCACGGTAACTAGTTATTATGCCAAAACCAGGAACGCGTTAGTCGTTACTAGGATTTAGAAAGGGTCGTTACTCGTTACTTCGTGTGGTGGCTATCGCGGAGCTTCCACAGATTCAGTAATATTAGCAAGTGGTGGAGGCCAGCAGTTGGAGGAGGGAAAGGGACACAGAAGGAAATGAGACCCGAGGCGGCCGCCGGTCCAAGTGTGAACTGAACTTCAGGTAAGAAGTTATGACCTGCAGTCTCTCTGGGTCAGATATAAACCAAGTTTAGGTGGAGTTTATTTTCGTTATTCTGACTTTTTCCGTACTGCGTGCTAGCTAGCATGACGGAGTTTCTATACAGCTGGGTGGGTGCTATGTTACTGATGTTGAACTTTATTTTGTTCATAAGTTATTAGAGTTGCCAACCGTCCCGTCTGGTATTCAGAGAAAATATTACGCGTTTCTTATTGAGGTGAAAAGGAACAGTTTGTCCCGTAATTCAGCTACAATGAAAAAGGCACAAAGCTGGAGTTATTCTGTGTTTACGCTGCACAGCTGCCTCTTCTTCTTTCATTCTCCCCCCTCCCTCTCCTGTTTCTACTTCAATCATGAAAACTGATCAATGATCAGCTGATCGGCTCTCTTGTTTGTTTATCGCCCACTTTGCGCCAGAAAGAGGAAACCAGCGGATGTCGCGCTAAACAACAGCAGCATGTTTAAGCTTGATCAGCTGTTGTTAGAATTTATTTAATATTAATTTCTAGTATCAGCTGATGTTTGCTGGTCATGATATGGTTTGGTTATCTGGTGAGAGGGAAACATGAAGATGAAACCAGGAGATGTCCTTACTGGATCATCAGAGCTGAAGAGGTGATGGAGAAACAGGTTTACCTTTTAGGTGGCATGAATGAGTTGAAGTTATGAACTGTTTCTGAGAGACAAATAACACCAGGATCCTTTTCTAAGTAGCTGACAGCTGGTAACTGTGCAGGGGCGGGTCTAGCAAAGTGTTGCCAGGGGGGCAGGTAGGGCATTAACAGGGAATGGGGGGCACAAAGAAATACTTTTCTTTTTATTCTCATTTAAAATGTCTAGCTTTTAAAAAATAATTATCTGAATCTTACAACAAACAATTGATAGATTGATGCATATATACCATCAAAACAGTGTACATCACTGTCACAACAGTGTTTATTTTCATTCAAAGGCTTTATGATTTTTGCTATAATGGCGGCCGGTCTCTAGTCAAAATGCCCGGGCCAATTTTTTTGTCCCAGTCCAGCCCTGTATGCAGCTCATCTGCAGTCTGGTGTTACCTACATCTTCCTATTCAGAAGGCAGAATTTCCGAGTTCTGAGTACAATCGAAAGCACCACGACTGCAGTTTTTGTGTTGATGTAAAAGGCGCACATGACGCTGTGACGTAGGCTAGAATCATGGCAGCAGTCAATGACGGTCCAGGCGTGGGATTTCTCTCGTGGAAATATGCACATTATCTTTTCCTTTCTATTGGTAGGTGGCACAGTGCACTGTGGCAAGTAAGCAAGCTAGAAGACTGGCAAAGTTATGGAAGAAACACATTAACAAGAGAATTCTGAGTAAAACCAAAGTTACTTTCCCTAGTAACTAGTTACTTTGAAAGTAACGAGTAACTTGAAGTAACTGAGTTACTTTTGAGAGAAGTAACTAGTAATGTAACTCAGTTACTATTTTAAAGTAACTTACCCAACACTGCCCAGGACTAAAGGAGAACAGGAGAGTTCATGAAAAATCTGCAGGATTAAGACCAAATGTATACTTACAAATTTACTTCAAGGACTAAAGTCCTTGCAAGAAAAAGTCTCCTTAATAGTAAAGATGACTTTTTTATTACATACTTGCTACTTTACCTGTTGATTGTTATCTGAGATGGAAAAGATTGAATTAATGAGTAATGAAGGGGTTCATTTCTAAAGAAAGCACCTGAGAGTCTTTTATAGTTGCCAAACATTGACTAACTGATTCACACAGAGTTCATTGTGAGAATGCTGTGCAACATCTACACTGAATAGCTAAAAGTAAGCGCACATACATGACCACTTTAAAGAGCGGCTCCCCACTAACTGGTGGCTTATTGGAAATGAGAGCATTTGCATTCATATTCTCAAAGTGTTTCTGCACCATATGTTAGTTAATCGGAATCCTTTTATAGACAAAAGCTACAGCTTGCAGTACCTCTCACCGCTCAGTGCTGTGTGTTCAGCTCAGCGGGAAAGATATATTATTATTGCTCACAAGTCAATTACAAGAGCTCCTGCAGAATCTGTGAAATCATGTAGGAGATTGACATTAGAAATTAATGCCAGCAGTTGAGAAATAAGCTGTCAGGGAAAACATAACCATTTTCGGAACGGTTCTTTCACCCAGGCAGCACTTACACAATGAGACCAGATGACAAGCAAACTTGCTACATTTCACTCGCAGATGTGATTTTACACTGTGAATGGACACTGTAGCATCTGTGATTTTTTTCCCCCCTTCTTCGCTTTAAAAAGGTGCTTTCAACCAGAGCCCTCTGCCTTTGACATAAATCTAAGGAATTCTGGGATATGTAGGAACCAGTGTTCCCTCTGGGTTGCATGCAGTACTTTGCAACAAAGTTATATCGTTATAGAAGCCGCCACATGCCAAAAAGAAAAGAAAAGCAATATCAGACTTGATAGTCACAGGATTTGTTAAAAGATTAGGCTAAATGTGTTTTCTCTTGGCCTGGGATGGTTGTTTATTGAATAAACACTTTGCAGTAGACAAGCTCCTGTGCCGAGGTACGTTGTTCCTTCATTCATAATACATGGATCCCCTCTTCCATTATTGATTCACTCTGAAGTCAACCTTACCCTGGGGTACAGCACTCTTATTGTTTCAGAAACTAAGGCAGAATATCTGTGCTGCAGAATCGTTCAACATTCAAGGGGATGAAAGAGGAGAAAATGCTATTCTGGATAAATGCACTGCATTTATGACAAGGAAAAAAGGGACACAGACCAGCTTGGGAAAGGGGGAGGAAGACCCCAAAAACAAAAAGTTGCAGATCTGAGATGCTGGTAAGGTGCCATGTCCATGCCTGCTACTGACAGAATATTTACTTCTGAAGCTGAGAAGTGGCTCCAATGAGGCCTGGTGAGAACCATTGTGAAGCTAAAGCCCCTTCCATCCTTTGTCTTCAGCATACAATGTCAAACAGGGATGTCTCAGCAAATCAATCACATGTCATTACAGAGTGTACAGATCACAGAGACAGGCAACATACGGATGTTTTGATAGGTAGCAAGTGCCAGTGTGCAGCCAGCGCTTAGAGGCCATAAGCTGTCAGGCAGTTTTTCCTGGCAGCTGTGGCACAGGGCTCAGTTCAGCTCAGCTTAAAGACGCTATATTATAGACTGACACAAACTGGCACTGGGAAAGAAGCTGAAAGGAAGGCAGGAAATCACTGTGAATGCTGAAGACAGATAAGCCTGTTTCCTGAAGCTCATTACCAAGTCAAACCCAGTGTCCATGTATGGGTGCCTGCATGCATATGAGGAAACATAAAGGCCTTCGGGGCTGATCTTTTTCCAGTTCGTTTATCACCAAAATGATATCCTCACCCACAATCTGGATTTTAAAGCATGTCTATAAAGCAACTACTTCCCGCTCTGTTCAGGTTTTTATCTGTCTCATCAGCCAGGAATTTTGTGTTGGAGAGGAGCTGCAGCTGAGCAGGGAGGCTGTGAGGAAAGAAAGTAGGGATAGTACAGGAACGAAGGGATGGGCGGCAAGTCCTTTATTATACTCTGGGCAAAGCTTATCTTTTTTCTCTTTTCCACAAAAACAACAGTAAGAGACTGCAACCATGCTAGCGACAGTTTCACGCTGCCCTGAAACACAGTTGTGCTTTGAGCTAAATGTTAACATTAAAACAATTATGTCATGCTCACAAGTTATGCAGCTATAGTGTTTACAGTCTTCATTCAGTGACACCATCGCAATGTCTGGTCCCCACGGAAAATATCCACTTCCTGACTGCTTGACCAGTGGTTCCTGTTGACCATTCACCTTCTCACCACTCAGCCAACATGCTTAAAAAGGTGCGAAATTTACTTTTGCCATTTCCTGTTTGTTTTTGCATTTTTCCCCAAGTTTCACTGCTACTAAGTGAGGAGTTGGACACCTTTGCAGACTAGTCGGCATCTTCCATACAAACCGCGGGCATTCACAGCAATCTAGCGTTTAATGACAAAACCATTCACAAGAATATTTGTGGGGCAGCACTCATTTTGTAACTAGTTTCACCAACTGCCGCAACCACTTGCCAACCATTTAGCAACCAGTAACTGCCAAGGGGTCACAAGGGGTCTGAGATGTTACTCATTTAGCATGCTAACATTTGCCAAGTAATAGTACAGTCACACTAAAGAAAATAATGTCTGCAGACTGTAATTGAAAAAAACTGACTTTTTAAAAAATTCAGAGCAACTGACTGACAGACAGACTCTGATATCCATATCACCTGTGTGACTAACCGCCAATAAACTCAGGATGTGATTAGTAGTGTTTATGTGGAAATCTACATGTGGCCTATGAGGAAACCGATGACAGGCTCACAATCACAGACACACGCCTCAGGTATAAAGCACGAATGCTAAGCAGAAGTGAGAATTTGCATCGAGTCTACTAAAGGGCTTATTTACCCACTTGTGTCAAACTGTGTGTTATGATAAGAGTGGGGAAAATGCAATACAAAAGGTTCCCGTGGGTTACCGTGAGAGATAAACATCTAAAGACTGCCTTGATGAGTTTGACCTGCTGTCTGTTGGTGCCAACACCTTTTCCATAGATGAGATCTTTGCTTAAGGAATGACAAAATTTCACTCCAGTAAGCCTAAGTAGCACAGGTACACACACATACACACTCACAGGGGTAATATCACTTTTCATGAAGAGTATTCCTGTCCTCTCCATGTGTGTAGTCTGTGTTTAACACCCAGGGACTAAAATAGTTCCTTCCTGCACAAAGCCTCCCTTTACTCGCTGTGACGGGTGAGTTCCCATCTCAGCATGTGTGTGCATCTGCTTGTGTGTGTCTACACACACAGAGATAAATTTAGACAGTCATTAGCATAAAGCCCTTTTTTCCATGTCATTAAGTAAACCCACCCTTCCCCCCAAACACTCCTCCACCCATACAGCCTAAGCGACGCTACAGTCCCGCTCCGCACAGTCTCATTTGATTTCCATCAGCTGTAGTCCACAGTGACTCATGCAGATTCGAGTGGAGGGAGGGAACCAAAGCCTCGAAGTTAAACTCAACTAGTTCCACAGTCTGCATTCGATGCAAAACTGTCTGCGGAGGAAATATGGTGCACCACACATACACTGTCCTAATCCTCTTTAGAGAGTGGTGCAGTGCAAGCAACAGTTTTCATGTTAGGTGACAACGAGAAAGAGCACTCATGTTTAATTCCCCGGAAGATTAAAAACAGCTGATGATAAGAGTGTTCTTAAACGTTACAGAAAGCGGGGACAACAAAAGGATGACAGAGGAAAAGAGATGAGGAATTTTCTTTCTGAAACGGAGGTAGGAAAATTATACAAGAGCAAATGTGTCCATGCATATATGAGGCAGTAAATTTCAATAACATGTAATATAGTGAGCTCCATCCTCTGCCAAACAAACTCTCTGCGGGCAAAGACGTGGGAAATGTCACGAGTACTTTAGCCTCTGCCAGTAAATGTGCCACAATTGGTCATGGCTCCCAAAGACAAACTACCGTGTGTGTGTGTGTGTGTGAGTGTGTTTGTGTATGCGTGTGTGTTTGCTCAGCGCAACGAGGTTGTGCTGACAGTACGAGAACAAAAGTGGTCTTGTTCTTTCAGCCAACAAAAACAAAGCTCTGACATGTTTTGTGACACTGGCTATGTCTCTTTGCTAACTCGAATTAAAAAAAAAAAAGAAAAAAGAAGAAGAAATAAAAAAAAAAAATAAAAGTTTGACACTTTCACAAAGTCTCACTTAAGTCAGTTCAAAAGGCTGTCAGATGAATAAGATAGCCACTGAAAACTGTGGAATAGAGGCCTCACTCAGAGCCATAAACTCACCGTGTTGCCCAAGGCTATATTATGTTGGAGATAATGAGGAAAGTGTCATGCGGATAAGGCTAACCTAAAAGAAGTGTGCACTGGTGCACAAAGACACACACAAACAGAGACGTGTTAAACCCTGCAGTGTGGTGCTTTCCCCCTCGGAGCTGATCCACAGATCCCAGTCAGGCTCTACAGTCACTGCTATTAATAGTCGAACAATCAGACATTCCCCACAAGGTACAAAGTAGCACTGGGCCAGAACCATGCTGATGGTGTGTGTGTGTGTGTGTGTGTGTGTCTCCAGGAAAGTGTTTGAACCTGTCCCAAGCAAAGATTATATGGCAGCTTTTAATCATAAATATCATCTGAGCCCTCCCCCACAAAAATCATCTTGGATCCCTAAGAAGGTGTTACGATAAAGTTGTGCTTCCACAGATGCACTGACCTTGAGCTCGACCTTCATTCCATCCATATTGTACATTACTGAATCAATGCAAACTGAAGAAACAAGTCAAGTCCAGTCCAGTTTAAGATTATGAGTCACATGTACTAAATGGGCCCAAATAGCATGTGAGTACAGTCTCCAAATAGGACTCATATGTGTGGTTAGTTTTACGAGCGATTTACAAAAGTTGAGTCAGAGCAACCAGGCTGTAGCATTTATTCAAGCATCGGGTATCCTATATAGTGCCCAGGAGTAAAAAAAAAAAAAAAATTTAAAAAAAAAATGCACACATAACCCTCCCTAAAAAATGCATGCAAATAATTAGAATGATTAAATTTTGCTGGAAGGGTTTAAAGAAGCTGTATTATTATCTTATCTCTGTCACATTACTAAGGGACTGACTCCAGAGCCTGTTCTCTGGACGGCTGCTGTTTCACATGAGTGTGTGTACTGATTCATGAATGCAAAATAGCTGCAGTTTTTAAACAATACATTTTTTGGTGTAATTGATTGCATGTCAAGTTTTGGCCCAAGGGCAAAAAAAAAATACTGGGCTGTTGCCCACACAGGTCATCTCACTTTACTCACACAGAGCTGCTGGGGAATTGCTAATAAAGATGAGCTAGTTACATCTCGAGCGTCTAAGCAAACTTTAATCACCACCCTCATGTTGTTCGAACACGAGGCCACAGCTGTGCACATGGAATGTGCAAAGACAGCATTTCAAAGGGAGGGCAGGCTGCCATGTGTGATCAGCCTTGCTTTAATAATCCCCTTCAATACTTTAAAAGTGAAGTAGAGGAGCTGGATCTAATCTTAAAGACGTCATATCAAGCCAGCAATTAAACTAAAGGTGGCTCTGTTGTCTCTGACTCAATCTGCATGTTTCTGAAATACCTTATTTAAACTTCTCCACCCCCAGCCGAGAGCTATAATAAATTAATCTACAAGAGCATGACAGCTTTGACAAACACTGTCTGAAGGCCTTTTTTTACTCAGTGAACCAGCTCTGCAAAGATTTCCTGAGTGTAACTCTTAAAGAAAGCCTTTTCTTCAGCCAATGAGGACCAATGCAGAGAGTAAAACAGCCTAAGAAAAGTGCGGCCCTAAACTTGCCATAAATAGTCAAATGTATTCAAACCAGTAACTGCTTGATAACACTTTGCAAGTTAAAGGAAACTGGCACTGACCGCTGGCATCGCCACAAATAGTTCACAAGAATTTACAGTTCATATCAGCAACAGAGGATGCAGGCTTTATTAGCTCGGCTATCGGACCTACCAGCACAAAAGACAGGTTTTTGTGTAAAGTTACAAAAGACTGTAAATGCAGGGATAATGTTACATAAGCAAGTTAAGTAACCGACATTAGCTGGATGGATGAATGTTCTGTGGTTGTTCTTCTGTGGTAATACATTTCTATTCTACTACTGATGGTCGCTGAAAGACATACCATCTGAAACCACGTCCCCCTTCACAAGTGTACCCCACAGGAAAGTAGAAGTGGAGTTTGTGTGTAGACACGCTTGTTCTAAAATTATCAACAGTGTGTCTTTGATATCTCTTTGTAACTGAGAGAGAGCGATCAAATGCTAGAGAAACCCAAGCAACTGCGGCCACTTTCTATATTAAAAATAGCAATAGGTGCAACTCAGCATGTGCAGAGTGGCAACTGCTAAAATGTTTCTGAATGGACAAATACGATCAGCCAGGCATCGTACAAGCAAAATGGATACAATGGCTCTTTCTAAATTCAAGGCTGTGCTATCCTTCAAAAAGTATCAAGAACATGTGTTACAATGCTCGGTCAATTGGCGCAGAAGTGACTGGCTATTAGCAGAAGTTGGCAATGTGACAGGAAACACTCGAGGCTGCTTTGATGCACATGTACATAATGTGGCGAAGCTTCAAGCACAATATGCTTTCATGTTTGCAAGTGGGGGGGATAACAATTCTAGCAGACCATGGCACACTAATTTGTAACTTTATCAGCTTGAAGCGTGCACATAGCATTGTTCACCTTTAAGTACAAATTAAAAAGCATCGTGTGGCACAACTAATCAAGTTCAAGGGAATCGATAGCAGAAGGTGCTGGAGAGTGAACACGATGAATCAAGTCCCACTTTTCAAATGACAATACAACTCGTACTTTTTTAGTCAACATTTGTGTTGACTAGTTGGAATGTACAGCCAGACAGAGGCCTGGTGAATGTGACTGTCTTCCAGTGAGGGTCAATTCGTTGTATGCCCACGTAGTACTGTGCAAAAGTCTTCAGCCACTCCTCAATGCTTTATTTTTTTGAGGAAATGGGGAAATAGGAACAACAACGTAATGAAATGTGCAAACATAGATGGAAATACAGTATATAAGGCAAGAACAGTTTGTTCAGCTTACCAATAAACTCCCCGTGGCAGGTTTTCTTTAAGTTCTTTTTTTTTTTTTTTTTTTTTTGTGTCCCGTTTGGATCTTTAGCCATCAGAATTGTTGTCTTAAGGCCAAGAAAGATGCCAAGCGGATTTATTTTACCAAGTGGATCATCATGGCCTTGCCATATTGGTCCATTTGATTGACCTTTATTATAATTATGAATTTATTTTATTTTCAGTTGCTACAAACGGGACAGACATGACTGGGGGATAGGACAGGGAGAGAGAATGAAAGAAAGAGAGGGAGAGAAAGAAAACCAAAGGGGAGAAGAGACGGTGAGAAGGGGGAGAAGAAAGAAAGAAAAACAAACAAAAAAAAACACCTGGGTCACCTGTATGGAGAAAAAAAACAGAAGAGAAAGCAAACAACAAAGAGCAACATAATAAAAAAAACGGCACCATCACAATAAACTAGCTAGCAGTAGATATCAGTAGATACTAAATAATAAACGATATTGTGCAGCACGCAAGATAGACAGCGTACAATGTGCTTTGAGGCACATTTGAGGCTTTAAGTTCTTTAAGTAGTCTTCGGGACTAGTTCTCCAGGACATTCAAAGCTCTTCTTTGGATCGTGGCTGCCTTTTGTTCTATTCTCTGTCAAAAATGACCTCACACAGCTTTAATAATGTTTAAGTCCGGGCTATGAAGAGGACAATATGTGACTGATCGTGTTCCATTTTGTGCTTTTTTCCAGATGGTTGCTTGGTGGATCAAGTTTGACATGATCCCCAACACCAATGGCTTAAATACAGCCTCAAACTATGAGCCTCCACTGTGTCTTACAGGTGGCTATAACCAGTGTTGTACTTCACTCTTGACCACCTCTGCACTGTAGGCGATTTGAACCACCAATCTCTCATTTGGATTCATCACCCCGCAAGACCTATCGCCACTGATTTGCAGTCCAGTTCTTGTTTAATTTGGCATACCTAAGGCTTTTTTTCTTTTTCTTTTTTTTTTACAGTTTACCTTACTTTCTTGGCATTATTGTCCCACTGAGACCAATAATGATGAGGTTTTGGTCTAGATAAATCAACTTAAAAGGTTTTCCTATTTCCTAAGGACATGGAGTTTCATGTACTCTTCCTCTGCTGCCCTTGCAGGCCTGCCACTTGGCAAGAGAAAACAAACAGGTTAGGGTAAAAGGACTGGACTGAAAATGAGTAGAAAAAGCAGGCAACTTAAAATACAAGCTGGGATAACTATTGTTCAAGACTACTTTAATAAATTAAAGTCTGACTCCATAGAAGCAAAATATTAAGAAACATACAGTGCAAGACTTTTGCACAGTACTGTATATTCTCTTATTTATATTTATATTGGATGCATCTCCTTCATCTTGTTTGACGAAATGAAAAAAAACTGGCTGTGGAATGAATTTGACATTTTATTTGTCCGAGGAAGCCCTTGTATTTGATAAGCTTGCGGAGAATATGTTCAGGCGCTGCTTCATGAGTTTTAAATTTGTTTATATGGGTTAAAAAAAATAAATAAAAAATTTTAAAAAAATCCTTTTTTGCTGTGCACCACTGGATAAACTGACATTATCTATCATTTAATTACTTTGAGAAAACTTTCCGAAGCTGCAGTTTCCTAAAGTACAGCCTCGCTCAGTGACACCTAATAAAGTAAGACTGTGAGCTTTGCCTTCACCATCATAACCTAAAGCAGATCTTCTCAGATGAGTTTTGCTTGGTCACATAAATTCACATTCTGCAACATCAAATTTATAGAAATTTGACTAGCCTGTAATTTGAAACAGCTAAAATGAGCCCCTGAAAATATCTTCTCTGTGCCACCTATATGCTGTGCCACTCAAGTACTAAACTGGCACTCCAGGCCCGAGAGTGCAGGCTTTTTAGAAACCCAATCCACCCTCATAGCACCACACCATTACCAACAGAACTAATGAGTTAGTATAGCTGAGTCATGTGTACATCCACTTTTGTGGCGAGCACTTCAGACTGAAGAGGAGCGACAGCTGCACAGATTTCCCTCTCTTTCTCAATCTACAACCTACCTGCTTTGCTCTACCATGCAAACAGCAAAACCCATAACAACAGGCATTAGTAGATAAACTACATTACAGGATATACGGAAATCACTTGACTGTGTGTGTGTGTGTGACATAACAGATGCCTTGTATCACACTTGACTGATGCTTTCAGCCTAATGGCTTTGCCATTCCATGACTGCATTTATGGTTAGTAAGAAATACATCCATACCCATCAGAGTTATCACTTCAACCCTAATACAGGATGAGGTCATGGTGAATACTGAGAGTGGAAGAAAAAGGGGGGAGCTCCAAGTTTTGCTCAAAGATTACCAAAACCAGCTAACCAGTGAGTCTCCAGACAACTTAAGAATTTGGGAAAAATCACTTGAAAGGGTAAATAAAAGGGTGACTGCCACGCTATGATGATAGAACGCAGGTTTGCGCACAGTTTGTCTCTCTATAATGTAGCAGACTCAGTGAGGGAAAGAAATATATGAAAGGCAGCAGCAGAATTTTAATCGCTGTTGAAAAGAAATTAAGAATAAATGGTCCAAAACTCACAAGAGGTGCAACAAATTTAATTTTCCTAATAACATTTAATGGAACTTAATCAGGACATTATGTGGGAGAAGTACTACAAAATGCAGTTTTAGTAATTACACTGATTAAGATGTGTAAATTGGAAAGCTATGGGCTGATCCTTCCTCTATGGTCAGATCTTGTACTTCTCTGGATTTTGCTGTATGTCACACTTGTAACAGATAAGTGTCATAAACACATAATCATTACGTCTAATTGCATTTAGAGGGAGCTTGTCTGCTTGTTATTATTACTGCGTTGCCTGTTATCAGCAACTAACAACAAAGCATTCCCATATTCCCAAGGAGGAATTACACAATGCTTGTATAGTTGATAGCTAACCATAATAACGCAACAGCCACTGGCACTGTATTACAGAGAGCTAAGGGACCGAAATCAATTGAAAGGATACAACTCCCAAGAGGTCAGCCAATTAAAGACAAAGGGGAGGTAGGGAAACTCTAACAAGACCCAAGGGCTTAAAATGAAGACCAGAAGCCCCAAGGCAGGGGACTCTGGGAACTCAGTCAGTGGCAGGAGACTTTGGAGAGGAGCAAACATAGGATTTTTCAGGCAAGGCTTATCCAAGCTCTGCTATCGCTTTACTAAATGAACTGAAAGAAGCAAATGTTTGCTTTAAGGCTAATAAGAGGAACATTAAGTTCATTTTACAGGAAATCAGAGGTATCTGGAATTATTTTGAGTCCCCTTTCAAGATCCCGTTTTTTTACACTATAGATGTGACTACTTTTATCTGCTTTCAAACCTCAGTTAAACGCATTTTAACCTAACCATTAAACTGAATTGTGTCACAGATCACAGGGAATTGACAGTGGATAAAAGAAAAGTGGGAGTCAAACCCTCAAGCACTGTGTGGGCTCAAAGGCCTTACAGCACAATAGCTGGGTAGGCAATCCAGCAGCAGCAACAAAAGAAAGCTTGTTATTGTGATAACAGACATGTCCGTTGACTGTGACAGACTGCAATCCAATATGTAGCACAAACAGAAGATTGATTCTACAGCTGGGCCTTTTGGGAGCACAGGACAGAGCAGAGCCGCCTGTACACCGTGAGCCCCAAAGACTATATCTTTATATCAGACAGTGCACAGTGAAATTACCACTGAGCTACAAAACCTGCATGTTCACGGAATACCTCTCAGCACGGGTACAAATGCTCTGCTATTTCAAGATGAAATGACAAAGGTGAGAAATTGATACTTTTGTGGCTGAGCCATCAAATCACTGGAGACTAGAGAGAGTACTGTGTAATCCATCAGACAGTATTTCTCTGCATCACAAGGCAGGGCCACTACGGTCTACTGACACACTCACGTCTGCAATAATCAGCTGAAATCTCAAAGCTGTCTCTGAACCTGAATACATGCAAGCTCCTGCCTCCCAGCTTTAAAGGTCACTGCTTACATTAAAAACATCTCATCCAAAATCTCCACTGAATATTTGAGATCTATAAAGACCCTAAGTAAATGAGCAAAATGCCTTTTATTGGTGATGTCGTGCCAGTCGTGGCAGTGTAGCCTATGAGTGCACCACCTGCAAAACACAACATGGTACAGTTGGAAATTTCCACACTGCCATGCTCCTCTGAGACATCCCACACACCTGCACAGGTGGTAGTGCCGTCAGCCTTTTGAATGCAAGTAAACTTTATCAAGTCACATCACGTTTACCCAGAACACTGAATAGAAATGCAAAGTATATCATGCGTGAACTATGTAAACTTAATACAACAAGATCATTGGTTACAGACACGATCACCACCCTGTAGTTTTAGCCACTAGGCCTGAGCGCTGTAAGGAAACAAAACAATAACACGCTGTAATGGCTGCATCAACCATCTGTGCATCACAAAGTTGGTATTTACTGATGTCAGTGGATGATATTTATCTGTTGCGTCACATCTTCTACTAGTTGTTGGGTTTGTGAAAAAAAAAAAATCTTCATTTTGTCGGTTGAGGCACCTTTTTTTCTGATTTATGCCAAGGCAACAAGTATGACTTGTCAATTATTTATCAGTTGTTTGTCCTATACAAGACACTGTCTTATTAGACGTTAGTGCCGTGGGTCATGTGACTTATCACAGGTGATTTAAGATTGTGCCGCCCAGTGTTTCATTGTCTGCTGAAGAGCAGGTTTGCCTAAAATGTCACAACTAGATGCAATAAGTAAGAAAACCGTTGAGTCCTGTAGTGTGCAAGCCGTTCATTTTTTCCATGTTATATTTTTTCAGCTCTGCACCTGCACCGCATGATGTGCATGGATTTGTTCCCGTTTTATATTAATCAAAAAAAATTCTATTATGGCATTAGCTATCAGCTGAATTGCTTTTTTAAAGGACAGTACAGAAGTGCACAACTGGTGCACTGCAATGTAAATGCAAGACAAAGAATAGCTGCACGTACAAAAAAAGTTTATCAACTGATCTCTATTGCACTGTTGACAAGCAAGAAGGCTGTATCTGTTGTTTCACATGCATTTGGTATTGCTATCACCAGTTATTATAACTATATTAAGTTAATTCAAACATCACTTTCAGCCTACAAATGTCTAAAACAAAGGGTTAGTGCATATATACTTCATGGAGTCTCTTACTAGGCCTCCAGCTGCTGCATATTGAAACAGCTGCAGAAGGAACATCACAGCTGATGCTGCAAATTACAAAAGTCCCTTCTATCTTCAGTGTCATCAAAAGGAGGAAAATTGAATTTGGCCATTACCGAAGTCGTTTCTGGTATGGAGTCATACATTTATAGATGGACTGCATAATTCATTCAACTGGGTTATTTTTGATTTTCTGTCACTCAGCTGAATGATGATATGGACCCAATGAGCCTTGATAACAAGCAAAGCAGCTGTGAGGTTATGTGAACTGGACATTTCAGATTGAAACTGGATCTGCGATGCCTCGACCTGTTTGTAAAAAAAAACCCCAAAAAAACAGGACGTGCAAACATTAAATCCAAGAGATTTGATTTGATTTATTTACCCACCAGCTCTGAAAATGGCAGCTAAGGCAGCTCTGCTTAATTGTGCAAATACGTGATAGAACACCAAGTCCTAAAGGGAGTAAGAGAGAGCAATAAGTGTCCAGCATCCTCACTGAAAGTGGATATCTGAAACAAAAACTGTCTTTCATGCTTCCTGATAAAAAAAAAGGATCTGTAGACCAGTCGACATAAGAAGACTGAGTAGGAGGAAGATGGGATGGGGATGATTTCTTCATGAACACTGTATCTTTAAGACTAAGTGCATCAATTTGTACTAGATATGGCACAGTTTAGGATTTTGGAATGTAATTGTGTGTAATCTTTTCTCCTATAAAAACTCTTGAATCAGAGTAGGTGAATAGTGTTTGTGTGGGCACACAAAATGCAGTGGGAGGTCTTATTCAAAGTAGTGCCGGCATGTTACTGACAGAAGGCGGGCAGTGTGTGATGGAGAGAAAAAGAAGAGAGAAGGAAAAACATAGTGTCATTTTAGATTTTACAGCTTCTGTTATAGCTCTGAGACGAGCCAGTGCCGAGGAGTCCTAACATACAGGGAGGTGCTAGACCAAAGCAGGTGTTGATGTCCACGGGACCGCACAGAGTAGAAATGGAAATGTAGGTATTTTAATGCCAAACGCTGAGGTTGAAACATGCTAAATATTGCAGGATACAAGAGAATAAAAATCTCAACAGCTTAGCATGAGATTTGGTTCCAGTCAGCTACAGATTCCTCTAATAATTCTAAAACTTATTATACAACTATTGCAATCAAAAAACAAGCAAATAAGTTTGGATCCCAGGGATGTACACTCCTTACTTCATGTGACTGAGTCCTCAACACATGACACTCCCTGCAGAAACTGGTACATTCTACGGAGGAGAAAAATAATGGCACATTCTTGTCTCCACATGTAGCTTCAACTGAGGATGAAAGACTGGTTTACTGCTTGACACAGCAAGACAAGGAGTTAAACATTGACTAAGTAGCTGTGTGCAGGGTCTGCCAATGGAGATGCAAACCACGTAGTTTATTCACAAATGACAAAATCCATGATTCTGGACACAACTATTTTGTGTAACAAAGTTACATTTTTACTTTTAAAATATGGTAAAACACTAGCACTAGTGCTTGGCTGGGGAAGCAAACATTCCCCACCAAAAACCTTCTATAATGACTTCAAGACTTGCATGTGAAGAAAAATGCATGGCATTAGGAGCATGCCACTCTAGGAGGAGAACATTTTTTGGGGAACTTTTTTTATGCTTTCACAAAGTGTTATTCAGACTAGTTATGGCAAATGCCGAAAGCAATGTGGGGAATAAAAAGTAAATCGAGGTTTGATTTCAGATCACAGTTAACAAAAAGAACATTACCTGACATTGACAAGGAAGGTAGCAAGGTAGTTATTTCAGTACAAATGCACGAGATTAGAAAAGACACAAAAATGGGCCTTATCTGTCTTAGACTAGTCAGACGCTTTTACAGACAAACACACCATCTCTGCTGTCCAGAGCTTTGAAACCACCATTACAGATCATTATGGACTGATCCACCAGAGTTAGTGGGTGTGGTGCCTGTGAGTGCAGCTAAAGTGCCAATGTTTTGCACTACTTCAAGAATCTACCAGTGACAAATATACTTCAAAATAATCCACACAAGGCACAGCTATCAAAAGTTACCCAACCCGTCTCCATGCTGTTAAAAAAAATGCCCAAAGACCTGGCTTTGGGCATTTTTTTTAACAGCATGGGTCTCTCTTCTGGTGAACAACACAACACTGTCACATGTTTTCGCGGTTTGGGAATTTTTTAAAGAGGGATTCATGAGCTAAGATTCCTACAGCTATGAACCTAAAATAAAGCCTTACATCATAATCACAAGCCTGATTTTTTAAAAACAGCTCACCTTTAACTATACAGCGATAGATTTTGTATGTAAGAGTGAAAAAACAATGCAGTGGGTTAATCGTTCCTGCCTGCATACTGACTCTTTAAGGAATATTTAAGTGAAATTTAACTACATTTAAACTAGTAGACCTCAATTAGACTGGAGGACCCGATGGAATATTTAAGATCCCAGTTTGGAAGAGACTGGATTAGGATCTGGGCATCGAAATAAAGACACAAAGGGCATTACCGTTAGTGTAGCTTGGCTAAGAACTAGCTGATGGTGACAGTGAACCACCAACTGTGATATTTGTGTGCGTGTGCATGTGTGTGTAGTCGTTTTCAGTGAAACCGCAATGTATAAATGCTAAGCTAACGATTTGGTAGTGCGCATCACCAGCCTCTGCTAACCTCAGATCTACGGATGCTTCCTAACTGTGACAAACATGTATCGTAACGTGCCTTTCGCTTCACCGATCAATTTTTTTCTTCATCCAAACACATACCTGGTCAAGAGGGAGGTTGATAATTTCACTGAGCGGCTGCAACAGAGTGGATCCAGTGCATGATGCTGTCGTTTGGGTAGCCATGCTTGGACGGTGTCCGTAAATCCTTTCGTTTCCTTTCCTCCCCTCGGTTCACCTCGCTCCCCTAGGCTGCTGCAATGACAAATACACTGCCGCCGCCGCTGTTCCTGCCGCTGCTGCTGTTGTTGCGACGAGCTGTACTGTTGTCATCCACGGCACACACTCAACGAAGATAACACAGCCGGAACAAGAGAGTTACCCGTATGTTCTTTCTTGCAACTCGTAGTTATATATGTATTAGCTACGAGTTGCAAGAAAGAAACACGTTTGAAAACTAAACCACATTTAAGCCCCCTCTCGCCTTACACAGCATGCTAATTATTTACATTGAAGAAAAGTGGCAACTCCTGTTAGGAGCACGCGCAATGTAAGTTGTCGTAAAAAAAAAAATATATCCACCGCTATTTATTCACGAGCTGAGGGTTGTTTTTGTTTTTTTTGTTTGTTTGTTCTATCTAACGTTTAATATAATCTTCGTTCAATTTCATTAGCTCAAATAGGACACAGCGGTTGCTACTTTTGAAGGCTAGCGCGTGAACTATCTCGATTGTACAACACCTTTGATGACAATGACGTCGACAATGGTGTCGGTGTGGGTGGAGAGATGGCGACCCAGCCCTCCCTGACAACATTTTTTGACCCCTGTGTGCGGAGAACGTGAATCCCATTATCCAGTGCCACTGTCGTAAATCCGCATTTGGATTCGGGGTCCTCGAGGCAAATTGAATTTAAACGTGAGGGATGCTGCACGCTCCGCCCCCCTCCGTTCCACTGTCATTTACACCATTCCACACGCGAAGGGGGAGAAAAAGCATGACGTAAGGGGTGTTTTTGGTAATACTCGTTTAAGAAAAAGACAAAAACGAAGTTGGTGTAAAAAAAACAAAAAAAAAAGCAAGACCTTTATCTCAAATATCAGCATTGGTCCTTTATAGCGACATTAAAAGGAGGTAAACATGACTTCAGGGGTCACCATCTGTATAACCTGAGGGTGGTTATATAAAGATTATTATATTACACTTAAGTAACTCACGGATATTTCTAACATCGAAATTATGTAATATAATGTCGCTCAAAATGTCAGTATTTGCACATTTCCTTTTTATACCTGCTAGATACTGTTTAAATGTATAGTGCCCCTATTACTTTTCACAATGTCAGTCATTATTTTCATGATGAACGTCATTGTTTTTATTTATTTTATCACTGTTGTGTATATAAACCTTTTTCCGCTTATAGATTATGATTTTTTTATTCTTTAGCCTGTGGCTGTAACAGTCATTTCCATTGCTCTATTTAATCTATCTGTTTTTTTCGATTTGAGAATGTAAGACAGGATGTTGCCTTTCACTTTCCACTGCATCATGAGGCTGAAAGGAAAACACCATTGAAGTCCATCAATCTGAAAGGTGTGCAGGTGCAGCTTTGCACGTTATGAAAATGATGTGTTTTCCCAAAGGCTTTGTATATGCCTTTTGTATATGAAAATTAGCAAACCAGAAAAGTCACACAACTAGTTTTATTCTCCGTCTGCTATCAGCACCATCTAGTGGTTCCCACTAAATTTTCCTTTTAACCTGCTTAGGTATAAAGTATCGGATATATATTTAAAATGGGATTATAAATAACTCGTTTATATTGTCACTGAAGTGTTAGTCATAGTGTGTGGTTAAGTTTTCCCTAAATAATCCAGTTATGTTTTGTTTAAAGCGGTAAAGCTGGTGTCTGCACCAGGCCTCAGTAGCCAATAGAGGGCAGCGCGTACTCATAAACAGCAGCTCATTCGCTTTTTCACTAGTCCTGCAGTATATGAAAACTTTAGGAGTCAAAGCTTATGTATAATCCCAGTATAGTAAACATATTACATTTTATTAGGTTTATAAAGACACAAAAAATACACCATGTGCTTTTTGGTCTCCAGTGCTTATTTGTATATGATTAAGTAATAAAGGTAACTTTATATATAAGAAATATTTTAATGACACTGGTACAAGGATCGGCTTGACTGAGTTAAATGCATTGCATAGCATTGATCAGATCAGACTCATTCAGCATGGCACAGCTCAGTGGACTCCTTAAGTGCCTCTTAATTAAAAGCAGGGTGATGTGTAACACAACTCTCTGATCTTTTGTTCCACCCCAACACCAAATGCATCACCTTGGCACACATAACAGCACGACAGCTGCTGTGGAGATACAGACTAGAGGCCAAATGGAGGATGAAAAGATTAAGATGTAGAGGAGCAATAAACACAGAAGACTCTCAGTTTGCCTGGTGTACGGGCAGACAGATTAGGTATACTATCACAACTTCCCGCTTCTTAGCAGGAGGGAACTGGAGTAAGAGGAAAAAGGGAGCAGAAAGGGAAAGTTAAAGGAAACACCTGCGTCATCCAAAGGAGTCTTAGCAACTTAACAACTTACTGAAGCTACTAAAACTGTGTGAAAATTATTCTTAAATGACATTAAGTTACACTTCTTATATTACATTAAGTGTTACTTAAACCTGTGCCCAGTGTGTGTGAATGCACACAAGAAGCTACTAAACACATCCCAGACAATGCATGTAAATATTTTTTGCAGGTGTATAGATTAAAGTGGATTTCAAGCATCACATTTTATCAAATACATTTTATCAGCTGTCAGAGGTAGACGAGTCAGCTTGATTTATTATTTTTTCTTCTATTTGTGAAGTTTTTTTTCTCTATTTACTCTAATATAAATACTGGCTCGCTGCCATGCATAATCTTAACTGAGACAATACAGCAGCGTAAATAAGCTCAACCTCTAAAGCAATATTTAATGCACGTGTGTGTGAGTGTGTGTCATGAGGAGTGTTCTTGTTTAAGAGGCTTGTGTTTTTTCTCTCACACGTCTGTTTCCTACACTTGCATGTGTTTTTGCTGGCAGCCTTGGTGGTCTTGTTTGCATCACTCAGTATCATTTTTACCTTGACTTTTGCTTTTAAAACTGTATTTTGCAGTTTTATTTGGAATCAGTCTGACCCCATGGGAGAATGACAAGGCATTTTTTTTTTTTTGTGCTATCGCTTGTGCGTGTCTGCCTGTGAGGATTGGGGATGCTCAATTATTTAACAGTCGCTGGTGTATCATAAGGTTTTCTGAAGCTGCGCATCATACTGGATGCTAAAGGAGTCCATGAAATGTTAAAGAAAAGCTCCATGTGCAAGAAAGAAAACGGCTTGCATAAGAGAGAGCAGAACTGTAACTGTAGTGGGTGTAATGAATTGTCAGTTGATTCATCCACTTAGGAGTGTGTGAGACTGGATGGCATCAGCGCCTTTGTAATTGTCAGGCATTTATTTATACTGAGGCCCTCTGGAGATTGCACCTTCACTACACTATGCTCTCCTGGAACACTCACATACACTTCTTGTACCGCAGCTCTTATGTAATTACCGTTAATCATTCATAACTACACAAAGACAACTGTGCTTTTGTTCTTTACCGATGATATCCAATTAAATTGTGAAAAGAGATGCAGTTTGTTAACTTGACACTGTCATGGCAACGCCGTCCTATTTCTCACTGTGTCTCTCTTACAAACTGATGCTACCTAAAGAGCGTGGAGAAAAGAGGTGGTGAGAAAGAGCAGGGAGAAGCTTTCACTGGGCTATTTAAAAGGTTGTAGCACGATGTGAATGGTGGTGGAGTTAATGGAAGTTCCCACTCACATACTAGGGAGGCCACATGCACACGTATGATAATCCCTGCATTCAGTCTTCTATTTCTGCTACTACTTCTATTTCCAAAAAAACCTTTTCACCACGCTAATATTTGTTTATCAGCAAAGCTGTGCTGAGGCAAAGCTCCTTATTTAGTCAATAGCTCATGTTTTGCACTCATTCTTGCTTCTCAGGAGACATGCAGCCTTTCTCTTTACATATCAGAGAGGAAGTGCCTTTGTGTTTGGGGGTCAGGCCTCACTCCCAAAGCTGGACTAGGCTTCTTGAAATAGAACACAAGTCCACAGAGATGGACTACTACTTTACCACCACAATCGGCAATGTCTGAAGAGCCCGCTCTCTTCCTCACCCCTCCCCTCTCCTCCCTTTCCATTTTGGTTTAGCAGCAATGCCCGCAGACAGCTTACTTGGCACAGGAGAGTGTCGACCGTTTTAATGGTTCTGCAATTCCCAGTGGGAATTTTCTGCGAGCACATTATCATCGTCACTCAAAATAGTCTAGTAGTATAACCTGCGGGAATAAAATGAGCTGTTGTTTAAGTCTGGGGCTGTGTTTTTTAATCGGTGAACAGTGTTATGAGCTTTTACTGACAGATAAATCCTAGCTTTGAGATACTGAAAAACTTTCTGAATAAAAAGGGGAAAAAGGTTGAAATACAATATCAACATAATGCCGCATATTATCCAAATACCAAAAAAAAAAATAACAATAAATGAAAGTTGAAAGGTGTTTTTCAGAAAAATAAAAGCTGCAGAGAGGAGAAGAGATTTACTAACACTTCAAATAATTAGCATGGTGTGCCCCAGCTAGACTGCAGAGTGCAAACACACACACATGATTTTCCTACATCAACAATACATTTGGAAACATCTTTTTCCGTCAGAGAAACGGGAGCTCTCCCAGCTCATTGTTTCATTTTCTGCCCACACTCAGCTAAAGGGTGGGGCAGTCGTTCATGTACCCTCACTTACAGTCTGACTTTATGTAGTCTCCTAATGTCTCTCTATTTTTCC
Source organism: Maylandia zebra (assembly GCF_041146795.1). NCBI lineage: Eukaryota > Metazoa > Chordata > Actinopteri > Cichliformes > Cichlidae > Maylandia > Maylandia zebra. The sequence continues at coordinate 27,495,449 of NC_135185.1, forward strand.
CCACTCATCCAGGATTGTAGCCATCTCAACTAATGGAGATAACAAATAGGTGACCGATCTTATCAAGATAGTGGAAGAAGAACAGATTAAGCTCACAATATATGTTCCCAAACTGGTTCTCGGACAGGTTTTTTTTTTCATAGTTTTGTCAATGAATGCATGCAGTGTTCAACTGATGTTTGAAATCCATCATGCAGAATTTCAGCTTGTGATCTTCGACCTAAATTCACTTCATGGCCACAAAGTTCAGAAGCACTGCACAAACCAATGCAGCATGCAAAGTGGAAACACAATAGAGGCTTCAGGGGAGGGGAAGAGTGGGAGTGTAACTGGGAGTGAGCATAGCAGAATTTAAGGAGGCCTGTCAGTTTTCACACATGTCCCTGTAATATTCTGATTTCCATGTCCAAAATCTATTTTCTGAATTCTTTAATGTTCCTCTCCTGTGAAACCACAACTAGCCAAGATACAGGAAGGCAAATCTGTAGTCTAAATCTCCGCAAAGTGCTTTTTAAATTCAAGCCTTCCTTTAAATTGACAACAGCTGTTTTTTTCCCAGTAGGATGAATAAATTAAATTAAACACTAGCAGCATTTTTTTTTCTTTTAGTTGACTTTTGGCAAGAAAATCAATAAACCAAGAAGATAATGAATCACAGAGAATCAGCTAATGTCAATCACCAAACGTCTTATTTAGACTAACCTCACGGTGATTCATTGTGGATACGTTTAATAACCAAATTGTGGTGGATATAAAAAATCCCAGTGGACTCTAGTATTGATCCGATCCAGAAAAGAGATCATGCTTCTGTTTCCTCCTCGCATTGTCATTCCGCTGCACTTCCTGTCTTTTCACCTGCTGCTGTTGCATTATGCAGGACAACTTCTTCTATGATGACATTTTCCATATGGATAAATAATTCCATCTAGTCGGGAAAATGGATGAAGACGACTGCTGTTTAGGCTCCACTTTGTGAACAATTTCTGATCAGGACCGACAGAATCATTGTGTTGCATGGAATGAACTCACTGGCCTTTCATTAGCCTTCCCAAGGGGATACTTGCAGGTTCACTTCGCTTTATTCTTTCTGTGATACACCATAACTGCAGCATCCACTCCTAATGCACTTTGAACTGACCCGGCATTTTCAGGATTGTGGAATGAATTGCATCTACCCTCCCTGCTGTGAATCCATCAATAGGATCTACAGTGCAACTTCTTTAAATGCCTCAGATGCTCTCACCTTATCCGTTATTGTATCAATGCAGCTTGGGAATTTGCACCATGCCACTTAGGGGGGCTTGCAGGATTTTCTGGGAGGTTCATTTGGTTTCAAGGTGCAGAAGAGTAGCAGATTTAGAGAGAATCTAAAGCCAAGTTTACCCTGTTTTAATTTCAATGGAATTAGTGTGGATGAAACAGTGCTTGAGTTGGTGGCTGTTACGTTCCCCTGAGGGGTCTAGGCGGGGAGGGGGAAGTAACAAAAGTGACCGGGTCAGAAAAAGGAGTCAGGGAGGCAAAACAGTTAAATAAAACAGTTTTATTGAAGTAATTCAACTAAAGGAGACGGACAAGCCGTTATCACCATAAAAGAAACAAACAAAACTCAGGCGTCGGTCAGTAAGGCAAAAAGTCAAAAGGAAAGCGCAGCTCACTAGCTGGAAACACCACAAGACACTCAGCTCACTAGCTGGGCCCACACAAAATGGCACTCTGGCCCAGAGCTCACCCTTAATTGCTGATGGGAGTCAGCTGTACAGGAGGGAAAGGTGGCACCTCAGGCAGGAGGTAGTGGGACACGCCCACACAGGCACCCTCAGGAGAGAGAGAGGCCCTGCTAGGGCCGTAACAGTGGCAAAGAATGTAACTGTCATGTCTGCAGCCTAATAATGATTACCACCTTAAACTATTTTATCCACTTATACTGATCCATAGCTGGTAATGAATCTGTTTAGTGTAGCATCAGAGGAGGGGTTCATTTTTAATTGTAGATATTTAAAATAAATAAATAAATAAATCTAAATATCTGCATTGATCACAAGGAGAGTCCACACAGCACGGATATTATGTTTCCTCGACAGGCATGAGGTCTTCTTAGTACACAGCAGCCTGTGTGCCCATCTGCATGTTTTCAACCCAGAGATACGAGGATTGAACTGGTGAGATCGTTCAGAGATCATTATCACTTTTGTGTGTGTGTTTTGTCACATAGTTTAACAGCTAATATCCTGTGGTACGTGTTGGGGATTAGAGGAGAAGAGTAATATGCACAGCCACTGACCTTTTATTAATTCAGAAGTCTCATGTTGCCCCAGGGGACACTGAACAAAATACGACGCTGGTGTCTCCTACACAATGAAACATGACAAAGTGTGCTTTCACTCTGAATGGAGATCTTTCTAAACGGTGCTTTACAATCTGATTCTTATTCACCTATTTGCTTTCTATCAAGAGCAACTTGTGGTTCGTCTTCTTTTCCAGAGATGCTTGTGGCGGCTTGAACTGAACTACCAAGCTGCTCTACCTAGGAAACCTAGAGATGGTGACAGGTTGACAGGATATAATGAAGCACGGGGACACTTGATATACTCAGGCTCACAGAGCCAAATCCTAAGAGGACTCATAATTACTGTAAAAGCCTCTCGCTCCTAATGATGACAGTGAAGCAGCTGCAAAGCCTGAGCTCTTTTCGATCATCACTCAGATGGATGCGCGTGGTGGGGGTTGACTAAAAATGTCATGCAATTATTCGAGAGAACATGATTTCTTGGATGTCCTTCAGGGTGGCAAGGTTAAAACCAGGTCATTCCTCTGTGTGGAGTGCATGAATGTGCTCAGATTTGGATATTAATGGAAAACCCAGTGCTCAAGATTGGAATTACTTATCGATCCCGTGACCTTTTGTGTGTGTTATGAAGTAACATTTCAGTATAGGGTTTATATATTGCAGTCAGCCATACTGGACCAATCCCCACCAGTTAAATGATTTCTGTTATTGATTGAACCACATGTAATTGCTGCTAATACTGATCTTTGACCCTGGTGAGGTTTTCAGCTGACCTGAAGACATAAGATGAAAATAAAGATGCATGACTGTGATTTTTCTTTGTTAAGTACCACCACTGAGCTCTACTAAATAGTTTACAATCAATTTTGAATGTGCTGTGCACTGTAAAATTTGAAAAGTTGGCTTTACTTTAAAAGATATGCACACAGATTGCGTAAAAATATGACTTCAACCTAGCAGGAGCGAAGCAAGAGTGAGTTACAGCTGGAGTAAAACACCTCTGAATTTTGTGTATGCACTTCAGTGTAATCTGCATGTGATGCAAGCATCATCTCTGTGCAGACTCGCCATTCACGAAGACAGTAATGCTCCAGAATTTGTTAATTTGTCAGAAAATCTCAGAGAATCTGTAAGGAAAGGCCGAGTCTGTGGACTGATGGGCCCCCTACTGCTGCTCTCTCACCTCTTGTTCCTTTGCCTTTGCCCTCCCTTCATCTGTTCATCTCCTCCCATTACAGAGTCCAAGTACGTGAGGCCACCGCTCAGGTTCAGCAGGCACTGTCTGATCCGATCTTGCCTATCTGCAGCTGCTTCGTTTGTATAACAAGCTCGTCTTTAATCTAATCTGCAGTCAATGACGCGGTCCATAAGTTCCCCTTAGCGTGGAATATTCTGTTTTATTTGCTCGTGTGTGGAAAAGTTTCAGGTGCAGAATGGTTTTAATTAGCCTGCAGATTATTTGAAACAAAGAAGTCATTCATTCCAAGCTGGATTGTGAGCCTATCCCACCTGCTATACAATCATGATGTCATGGCAGTCCAATTAGGAAAAAGTGACTCCCACTGGAGCCTCAGTCCCCTTCATTACTGCAGTCTGACATGTTGCCTTGTTCCCGCTAACGCTGAAATACCAAATCAGTCGAACTTTGTTGGATATTTGTGGCTCATTTTGACCAAAGAACTGGCTCACTGACACGCCCTGTGCCTTTCTGTGCAGGATACAAATTACAAACATCATTTCCAAGAAGGTCTCTGTGTACAGTATGACATCTGCTTTGGCTATTGTTCTGTCTGCAGCTGTCTGGTTGTGTTTGGTTTCAGTTTTTTACGACTAAATGAACTTTGGTTCCGAAGGAAAGCGAAAATAACGCATTTCACAACAATTCAGTGATTAAAGTGGACATTTTCAGTTCGCTTTCTCAGTAAATCATTTGAAGATCCAACAGCTACAATTCTGACTTGTTACTCAGGGCTGGAAGTTTCTTGCATGCGAACAAGCTCTGCGTTGAGCTGCTGAATGAAGCTTCTGTCCAGATTAATAACGCAGCTGACGGCTTTTTGCTATGACACCCCTTTTCCGTTTGGGCTTTAAACAAATAGAGCTTGACTGTAAAATGGAAACATGGATGATTATACAATACGGTAAAAGTGGACCGTTGATTATTTAAGCAATTTAAACTGGTGTATTTGAACAGGATTTCATATTTCCTCACTGATAAGCCTGCGTGTTCTTCTTCAGGTCCCATAAAATATAAAACATGCTGCTTTTTATTATGTTTCCAAGCCATATCTTCCAGATGACCCTATACACCTGCTTCTCATTGCAGTACTTCAGAAAGAGACGTAGCACTCTCTGTTTAAGGCAGGTGCAACTGAAAATATTAAGTCCGTGGTGAAGAGGAGGGCTGATGTTGTTTGGTTCTGCTGACCTCACTGACAGAGCGGCTCTGTCTCTGGATAGCAGATGTTCCCTGGAAGTGCATGTATTCATTTCATAAGGGAGTCGAGGCCAGCTAGCCCGGTCAGGGTCAGCCTGGGTCTCGGGCTCTTCATTTAGCAGTTTGCCAGGAGACGCTGCAGCACTGAAAGAATGTGTGAACAGTGCCTATTTTGTGATTTAAAGGCTGCCCAGGGTTTTGCCTCTGCCGCCTCTAGACTATTTATACCAGTAGCTGTCCTGCCAGGGCTGAATGAGCTGGGAAACATCATCCCAAAGCCCAGGAGAAATGCAAGCACTCTGGGAGCAAAGGCTGTTGTTTTTTCAAGCTCCTGTTGACAGAAATTCCGGCATGAGAGTAACTCTTCACAGTTTTAGACTGTGCCTAATGATAGAATATTTTATTTTCTGAACTGTATTTTAGTAGATCCAACTTTTTTTTTTTTTTCATTTTTATTCTTGCCTGTAACTTAAAATGCCCATGCTCCATGGGCAAAACAAACATATACTAAACAAACTCTGAAGTGTAGGCAGATAAAAAGATGATAGAAAGCACACCATCAGATTTCCCTCCTTGCACTGATGCTGGTCCTCTTCAAACATAAATCTGGAACTTTTTCCTTTCTTTATCAAAGATGTGGTAGGAGCTGTGACACTATCGAGAGAACAGGAGATCAAAAATGGGTATTTTCCATTTAATCTTCTCATGCAGCACAGTCACATTAACGATGCTCACCTTTAAGCATCAGCATAATCCAAACAATCACATTCAATCCAGTTATTTTAAGTCTTTATTCTCTGATTCACTGAGCCATGATGAGCGGGCTCCTTGAATGAATACTGTACATGCTTTAGCTACTGCTGGAGTATTTTAGGCTCTGTTTGAAATCACAGGCAACATCTGAACAGCAACCCACTGTTACACAAAATAAAATGTTAATGTGCTCCTGCTGTTTAGGTGTTTAGCCGCATATAATTGGATTCAGAGATTATCTTTAGTGATGATCATTCCTTTAAAAGTAACTGTGTTTGTACAGAATAAGAACTGCTTGCTTTATGAGCATTACAGAAATACAGACCTGCAAAAATGACACTCTAAACCGCACTTTGATTATGATAGTGCCGCCAATTTGTTACACCCGGCTGCTTCTCCTCTCTCCACCTTAAAAAAAGAACCAGCAAGCGACTGTACACTCAAAGTGATGCTTTAAAGGTCTGTAGGAAATATTTCGGTAGGCGAAAAAGCTGACTCGTGGAACGCGGACAGTGCACTGAGTTTAGCTAATTTAACACATGACATGTATGTTATATTCTATTGTGCATTTAATACACATATTCTTACTTAACCCTTTATGCCACTTTTGATTATAGGCTAAAAACCCCGCATGTAGTATTATTGGTAGGGTGTTTTGCCACTTTGCAGCCCTTTGGTGATGTCCTCAGGCACTAATTTGTGCAATATCAGTGATGTTCTACATTAACTTATATGTTATGTTATGTTTTCCTGCAAGATTTAAAAGTGGCATGTATAAAATTACCATAAAGGCATCAGAGTCATATGTGGACTGAGTACAGCTAGCCTAACAGATACACAATACTGTTGGTGTGCCCTACAGTATTTTCTTTTCCTCAGATATTTTTATTAAAGTTTCTGCATCCATTTTTACAAAAGACCTACAGTATTTTTTGATTGAAATCACAGTTTGTATTACTTTTATCAAATGTAAAGGTTCATATCAACGTGAAAACTGAAGCCCCCCACACTCACTACAGTGTCCAACCTCCTTCTAAACGTCAGTAAGACAAAGGAGCTGATAGTGGACTTCAGCAATAAGCAGGAGAGGAACTACCAGACCCCTGTCATCAACGAGTGCCCAGTGGAGAGAGTGGACAGCTTCAAATACCTCGGAGTTCACATCACGCAGGACCTGTCATGGTCCTGTCACATCAACACCGTGGTGAAAAAGGCCCGTCAGCGTCTCTACCACCTCAGACGCTTGAGAGAGTTCCAACTGCCCTCCAAGGTGCTCAGGAACTTTTACTCGTGCACCATAGAGAGCATCCTGACGGGAAACATCTTAACCTGGTTCGGGAACAGCACCATGCAGGACAGACGAGCTCTACAGAGGGTTGTGCGGTCAGCTGAGCGCACCATCCGCTCCGAGCTCCCTGACCTGCACTCAATCTACAGCAGGCGGTGCTGGACCAAGGCCAGGAAGATCGTGAAGGACCTCAGCCATCCCAACAACAGACTGTTCTCTCTGTTGAGGTCAGGAAAGCGATTCCGCTCCCTGAAGACCAACACAGAGAGACTGAGGAGGAGCTTCTTCCCGCAGGCGATACGTCTCTCAATCACACCACCACACAGTACTGACCCACACATATGGTTCTTACACACACACTGGACATTCTGGACATTGTTTTCACTTCATTACTTAAATCACGCTGCTGTTATTGTGTATATGCTGCTGTTATTGTGTATATATTTATTTATATTTCTTCATACATTCTTATATAGTTCTATATTGTGTATTTTGTTGTACAGTTATTTTATTTTCAACTTTAATTTATATATTTTATCTTATTCTCCCAGTTAAATTTACCCTTCATTCTAATTTGTGTTGTACAGTTATTTCATTTTTAACCTTAATTTATATTTTATTCCTTCCTAGTTAAATTTACCCTTTTTAATTTTTCATATTTATTTCCTATCTTATTCATAGCCTTTTCCTTTTTTGTTTTCTTTAGGTCACGAGCAGTTGTCCAAGCATTTCACTACATATCGTACTGTGTATGACTGTGTACGTGACAAATAAAATTTGAATTTGAATTTGAATTTATATATCACAGAAATCACCTTCCTACTGCGGTGCTATAATTTACAAGCAGCACTGAACGCGGCGTGTCCCCATTGGCTGGTGCGGGTTCATTGAATCCCCTCCTCTACCTTTGTCAGTTCCTTGCGCTCCCGTTGAAACGCCTGGTTGTTGTTTCCCGGGGCTTGGAGGAAGGAGAAGTTACCTCTGCTCTGCTGCAGGTTTTCGGGACACCGAGAGAGGACAGCGGGATCTGCCGAGGAAGCTTTTCTTTCCCCTGTGACCACCCGGCTGGCCGTTAAACTGAATGGAGTAGCGGGATAAAAAGGCAGGAGGGATTTAACCTTATCCATCACCTTGTAAAGCACGGCGCGGTGAGAGCGGCAACGTGCAGCACTGCTGCGCTGGATTGTGTAGGGAGCAAACAAGGGAATAACACAAACAGAGATGGTTTACTACCCGCAGGGACCTTCACACACACCACTGCTGCTACTGCTCCTCTGAACTTTTCAGTCCTAGAAGTGCGCAGACGAGAAGGGGGTTAAGAAAAAGGGGCTCGTTCTTATCAGCAAGAAGGGATTAATGATGCCGGACCAAATCACAGTTGCAGAGTTTGTGGCAGAGACCAATGAAGATTACAAATCGCCGACCGCCTCTAACTTCACCACCAGGATGTCCCAGTGTAGGAATACAGTGGCTTCCCTGGAGGAGGTGAGTGATGGTAGCCCCTTGTTTTGCAAACATAAATGAGTTCTATTCAGATTTTCCAGTATTGGCAGGTAGTGACGTAAACGGTTACCACTCACTTACACATCCCTTAACCTTTATATTCACGCTTTGGCAAACTCAGACATCATTAATTAGAGGTTTTTTACTGTTTTGCGTCTACAATGTGCTCTGGTTGTAATTCAGTTTAATTTTAATGTCCAATTAGAGATCAGTCCTCACAGGTTTGCACAGCATTTACAACAGATCTATCCGTAAACCCCCGATTCCCCAAAATGGAAGGAATCTAAAAATGTATAACAGAGGAGGGGTTCTCCTTTCTAAGAGGACTAGACATGCAATAGATGTCTCATGTACAGAGTAAATGAATGAGGTAAATTAGGGGCTGTGAGAGGATTAAAAAAAAAGAGAAAGAAATCAGTTAAATATACACGACTTTTCACTGTTCCTGCACAGAGAGCACTTTGTGTTCTCCTTTAACTTGCAGGTCATCAGGAGGAAGGACACTTCCGCTTTGTTTCCTGACAGCCCTCTGCTGCCTCCCTCCCTCTCTTGTTGTAGTTTCCCTACTTTGTGTACTGTAATGGCAGAGCCTCGCCCTGCCTCCTGGTAAAAATAGAATTTCCCACATGAGTATCTCCGTTTGTTATGTGTGTTAGTGTGTCGCTGCTTTGTTTGCCGTTGGGTGGCATGTGGAGGGAATGGGGGGTTTAATTCTGGTGTCATTAAGGTAAAAAGTTTTGGAACTGGTGCAGTCATTTTTCCATCCAACACCTTTTTATTTAAAAAAATAAATAAATAAAAATGACAAGATGAGGGAATCTGGTGGCTTAGATAATCCACATATGGGCTCAGTGTCAGCTTAAGCTTCCTGATCCTCCACACCTTGGTGAGGGTTGTGGCTTCATTTTTAACCTGTGTATATATGTGTGTGTGCGTGCATGGAGGACTGAGCCAGGCAGACGGTCACACACCTGCTCTAGCTGACAGGTGCTTCTCCTTGGCATCAGTCACCATTCTGCACATACTTTGCCTCAACCTTTTCATTTATTTATTATTTATTTATTTTGCTGCTGCTCATTTTTTTTAAAAATAGCCACTAATCTCCAGTTGGGAAGGATTTTCAGCACTGCTCGAATGTCTTTTCCCGTAGAAGTAAACATAAAAGTGTTTTTTTTTTCTCTTCTTAAATAGCAGGTCAGCTGTAATTGGTGGCTTTGTGAGCTTGAATTGTTGGGTTGAGAGACTAATTCAGCAGCTTTGTTTTAGAGTGCTGCTGCCGCTGGAGAGGCGCACAGAGTGGCGTGTTGTTGTTTCACATTGACCTGCCCAAAGCTGAGGCTCAGGGAACACAGGGCCTTATTGTTGGGCCTAGCGGAGCTCGCTCACTTTGGTCTGTTTGACCAATTAAACGCTGCAGTGGAAGGGGAACACTTCCTCTCATTGTCTGCAGGCCTGCCTGGAATTTCAAGCGCATGTACGCAAACATAAACACATTTACATACACATGCGTGCACGAGCACCTGTTAGTGGTGCTCATCTTCCTGGTGGCTCATCTTGGAAAAAACTGACTAGCAGTCAAATGGACAGCGTACTTCACGCATTTAACCTCGAGTATAATAATACACCTGCATACTGTCTAGTCATGAATGCCGGATGAAGATTTTATACTGCTGTTTTCAGCATTATACCGATCGTCGAACCTTGTGCTGATTCTGGCCTTTCTGTTTGCTGTACAAGTGCTCATTTCTTTGCTTTTACCCTTCAGCTGACAGTCGAGGACAGAGCAGCAGTGTACTCTGTGATGCTACAGTGTGTTGGTATATGATTTCAGGTGACACTTGTGAGCTTTGTTTCCCTGTACAAGCTCCACTCGACAAGTAGAGCTTCTCCACTAAAAATGTGTTTTTATAAAATGACCACACTGCTATCATTTGCACAAAAAATGCATTTTATGGTGCAGTAGTGTATCGTGGTATCTCCTGTTCCACTGCTTTAGGAGCTTGCCCCCCATTATAACTTAGCAATGGGTTATTTATTAGTAGAAAGGAATGATTACTAGTCTTAAAACAGTCCTGTTTGCTGTTTGGGAAAATACAGGAGGTTTATCTGCTTTATCCTGTACTGTTTTGGAGATGCAAACTGCTTATAAACCTGGACGCCTCACCTCTTTGGAAGGTTGCATCCAATAATCCGTTTTCCTAATGAAGCGTGTTGTAAAGTACCTGATGGGCTTACAGTCTCAACTTCTTTAAAGACTCTGATCTTTGTTTCTGGCTGTTTATAGAAAAGCTTTAAACATGTTAACCAAAGCGGAGACTGCACCGCTCTGAGAGTTTATGTCAACGGGTGCACATTGTTGTGTAATTATTTCTTTCCAAACTTAATTGCATCTGACAGAATCTTAATTAGGCTAGTAGCTTTAAAGTGCTGGCTATTAGGAGGCCATTCAGAGAGCTTGTGCGCATGTGGGTGCTCGTTTGTAAAAACCACAACAATAAAAAGCTGTTTATCCAGTAAGAGGATATTGGGCTTTGTGTCATGGCCCCCCTCTGTGCTCATGTAAAACACTTGTGCTGACTTTGCTCTGGGCACACTTTTCAGCAGTCAAGATGTAGGATCTGTTTTTCTTTATTCGTAATAGTCTGTAATCGTTTTTTCTCATTCCTTATTTAAAAATATGACACTGAGGCAATCGTTATTATGTCAGCTGTCAGGTTTTTTTGTTTTTTGTATAACACAGACTGTGCATATCAGGAAAAACCATGAGCTCAAGTGGAAAGCAGGACTTGCCCTGAGGGATGATCTGATCCCTGTCTATTGATCACGCTGAAGAGTCATGCACTCAAGGCTCACTCGAGGAGAAACTCATGAGTATGTTTCGCTGAAGTCAGAAATTGGCACACATTGTAGTCGTCTCAGGTCTGTTTTTGCACCTTTTTTTTTTTTTCCCCTCTTTCAGTTACTAAAGGCTGCCTGGCAGACAGACACCTAAAACAGCTGCAATCAATTGAGTTGCCTCCAGGAACGAATCTCACGTGCTTTCACTTCTATCTTTGGCAGCAGTACCTGGTAGTTTCGTGTACTGTCACTATGTTGCGCTTGAAACTCACAGAGGAGGTTAAAGAATTACTAGTACATTCATTCTGTGGTAAAGTGGGTCACTTACTGGGTTCGCGATGTGTAACATCAACAGTCCTCTCAAACCGTTTGCTAACGGTATGAAAGAGATGTTAGTCATACTTTAGACTGCTGAGCAGCAGCGTCTGGGGCTGTAAAACAGCCGTCACTACTTGATATTCAAGACAAGCTTTTGTGTTCTCAGCCCTTTGATCAACCCTTTGCAGGCAGACACACAATATCCGTTATGACATTACAGCTGCTTTCTCATTTAAAGTTGTTTGACAGGTAGAGTGCTTGCCTCCCCGATGTAGCTTCGTATGTAAAAGTATCCCTAACTTGTTCCTCGACCTTAGTATATTTGTCTTTCTGTTGTTGTATAGTTATATGATATGTGTGTTGCTTTTGTGTGTGTGTTTTCTTTTCTTTTTTCTTTTAAGGATCATATAAACCATTGTCCACCACAATACACACACACACAACAAAGGAAGACAATTACTTCATGTAAAGTAGCATAAAGTATTTATGAAAGGCCACTTATCATGCAAGTGTTTCAACATTTGACAAAAAGACACCTTACAGCTTGCTCTAAGTGCATGGTTTAGGTAAGGCCTCAGTTAAACAAGACTAGAGATGAGTCAGCAACCTCTAGCTGCTAGGGAAAATGTGTATTTCCAGGGAAAAATGTTTATCTCCTGGCTGTTTGTGACTGGTAGCTGGCACTCACTGTGAAATTGACTGCTAAAGCCCTGCTCACACAGACCAAGAGAGTGTTAAGTGATCTCACTGTTGACCACAGAGTGCTTGGGAGAACTTTATATTCTTTAACCTGTTGAGGTTTCTGGCAGTCGCTGGAGTGAAATTGGCTGCAAAGTTCAGTAGATGGTACTGCACCAAAAACCTTCCCGTGATTGCTTTAGTTGTAAGTTGGGTGCGGTGGTTGACAATAGTTTTCATGGAAGGTGCCAACTTGTCTGCAAACACTCGCTGTTTACTGTACATTGTGTTTACTTTGGTTTACAGTGAAACTGCGATGCAAGCCAGAAGTGGAGACCGTTCACTTTCAAAGTAACAGTTGCTTACTGCTTCAACCAGCACTTTCCAAAAGGTGCAACTTTTACTTTGAAAGTCAACATTTCTAATTTTGGTTTGCATCACAAGCGTTTGTTTCAAGTCACCATCTTTCATGCAGTCTACAGGCAACCATGGTGATGAACTAGAGACCAGTTGCAAGGAGGTTGTTGTAGGTCTTTAGCTTACAATGTGAAGCTGTTGTTGTGATTTGGTGCTGTGTAATTAAAGTTAAATTGACTTGCTACAGCAGCCAGTTTCACCTGGTGACAGCCGGCAATGTCTAGAAACCACTTGCCATCTGGTTGAGGAATACATGTTTTTCTGTAGCACCAGCAGTTTCAAGGGCATTGTCAACTGGGCTCGATGCGATTGTAAGTGACGTGTCAGGATACCGCGTGCAGGATGCAGCACCAAAGACATCTATTTGCCCATGCGTGCATACAGATTTTATACAAGGCAGGTTAAACAACAGGTTAAAGATCTGCTGATGTCCGATCAGGCGGTTTAAAATTTGCATTTTTACATGCACTTCCATTTGTTCAAGAGCCTCGGGGCTGCAGTGCTTTTGTGAAAACGGCTCAGGTTACTGAGCCAGAAAACTTAATGAACCATGACAAGGAGCAACTAGAGGTCCAATCTGAAGCTTTAAGTGACTTCAAGTTCATTGAAATGCTAAAAAAAATCAGTTTCTTGATGTAATGGCAATAGTAAATGACTGATGCAGAATACTGCATGGCTTATGCCCTCTAATACACCCACTCAGTGGGCCTCTCCTTCCAACCTCTATCTCATTGTTAAGTTTATTCATTTTTTGCAGATGAATAACGGTTATTTATAGCCAAGTCAGCTTTTCATGGATTGTTCCTGGCGTTAAGGGCAGTTGGGGGTAACTCGGTCTTGAAGGCTAGCATCATTATTCATCCATCTGGCTATTAATTCACCCAACAGAGGTCCATGACTCTGGCATGCCAGCTATGCATTGTAAAGCCTGCTGGATTATTTGCACTTGATTTTGTAGTGAGATTATTTTGTGAGTATCTCTGGGAATGGAAATGGCATTCACAGCATGCACGGGTGCTGGCTCTGCAGCCCATACCAGTCTGCAGTCTGGTTCTCACAGACTGTTACTAACTTTTCTAATGCTGGTGTGCAACATGGGGATGTGGCTTATGAAAAAAAAACAGTGTGTTTAAAAAAACAGCAGCTGATTACTGCCTGCCCTGAGTCTTTAGCCTCTCATCTCTTTATAGCACCTCTAAGCCTAATCTGAAGCCACCAGTTGTTATGGGTACATGCTCTAACTTGACGCTATCCTCTGTTAGCACATGGTGATATCTCTTAATTTCTAGTCTGTTCTGCATAACCGGTTGGAGCAGGACAAAACATTTATTCTTCTCCTACTATTTGCGTTGACATGTTTTACCTAAAGTGCAACAATTTGTGGTGGATGTGTCAACATCTAAAGACAAATGTGGTCTCCTAACTCATTTTACACATGTCATTCTGCTGGCTTGTGTTGATTTTCCAGCAGCTCCCGGGCCTAAAGAGAGCGTGGCCTTCTCCTGTCCTGATTGCTGCCCCATCCCAGGCGTGGTTGGTGTTAACGGCTGTGACCTGGTCAGGGACAGCAGCTGCACCCCCATTGGAACAGGTGGCCTGGAGGAAAGTTTTAACAGCCTTCAGACAAGGATTATCAGTGCAGGGACAATCCACATCTAATAGCTTTAGAGCCACACAGTTGGATCTATAAGCTCTTACACATACGGCCTAAATGCGCCGTCTGGTCCAAGTGAGCAACCCAAACCCCCAGCCACCTTGGCCAGTCTTCTGTATCCCACCAAAGAAGCTTAATGATGCTCTCAGTAATTGAAATGGGATTTCTGGCACGATCACAGCAGTCTTGTCTCCTCCCTCCATTCTAACTCTTTATCCGTTGTCCCTCGACTTTGCCTTAACTGTAGTTAAGGCACCAGAATAGGCCAAGTATGTTGAAGCAAAGCCAAATCTTCGGATGAGCTCTTGAATTTTTAGCTTTTAGTTTATTTTCTATAGTAATCTTGCTTGAGGTACTGGTGATGGAATACTTAAAGTTGATATCTGGGGAAAGACATGTTGCATGTGATTAAACACTCTCACTTTATGACTATATCTGTGGTAAAAGTCTCTTTTCATTATCTGTGTGGGACTGCTAACTCAATGATTCCCAAGGGTTTCAAATGGGAGGTGGCTGTCCGGCGTCTGGGGCCTGGTAATGCAGTGTTTGTGTTATCATCCTCCTCAGATGGACTCTGGCCAGGACTCTCTATGATGTACCTCATTAAGATCTATTAGCGGCAAGCGTCCCAGTCACTTCAAAGCATTGATGCCTTTTATCCTCCGTGGCTTTGACTGTTACGATGTGATATGATTTTATTCAGTTTTGTGTGCTGTCTAGCCTTGTGGGTGAACGCATCAGGACTTGGTAGCGAATTCATTTTCCTTTATTGCAGCCTGTTAGTCATTGTTAGACCTAATAAGTCTGTTTCATTAGGAGACAGGGTGAAAATAGTCAGAAACTGAGTCCGGCATGGTGAAAAGGACTGAGGTTAAAGGACAAACGTGCTTCTCTCTGTCCTAAACAGAGGTTAGGGGGTTAGACACCAGGGGCACTTGGGGATGCCTGGAAATTAAAGCCCATCTCATCCATCAGAGTGTCCTGGCCCAGATTGTCAGAGACGGCTGCTTTTGATGGCTTTTGTTCCCTCACAGGCTCTACCTCTTCCATTAATGAACTCCGCTATTGATTTGTAGTCCCGTCCACTCCATGTTGCTTAGGCCCACGGTGCCGTGGGAGGGGTGAATCCTCACAGTTGTGCTGTCCTGTTGTCACTTTCACTCAGAGATCTGACCCAGACCTCTCCTTTGTTTGTTCTAGCGTTGCCTCCTCAGAGGCTCTCAAGGCAATCTTAGTTCGATTGCTTCTGACTCGCTTGGGGCCTAAGATCAGTTGTACGGTGTTGGAATTACACATCGGTAGTCTGGAAGGTGTGAAACCGCCAGTCGAACCTGCACCACCACCCTTCAGTTGTAGTACTGCTCTGCAACATCCAACATCTGTCCTCCTGGTGTGCAGTTTTCATAATATCAGTGATAAATTAAATGTTCAGCATAAGTCACAAAGCAAATGCTCTAAAATAGATTTGTAGAATTCATTTGTGGGAGTCTGCTACAGCACTGGAAACAGTGATACTTCCTGTAATTTTTGAAGCATGTTTTATCTGCAGAGATTGCCCGAGTCTGACACTTTTCAGATTGTCTGAGTTTCGTAGAGCGGAGTGAGTTCATGTCAATCGGAGCTCTTTTCAAGTTCTGAGTTCCCGGCGGAGTTCAGAGAGGGTTGTGTGAAATACAGGTCATCCTCGTCTCTACGTCTGAAGTGCGCTCTCAAGCCAACAACGGCACACAAACACAATCGTGGTCTCTGTAGTTTTTTACAGCAGAGTTTTCCAGGAGAAAACAGGTCATTTTCCCCTCTGTCTCTCAGGCATAATGTTGTAACTGTTGGTCTCTGGCACAGGAGTCTCTGACACCGTGAAGCTGGCACAAACCTCCGTGTGAAAAGAAGCCAAACAGAAACTTTAAGGTGAAGTCAGAGGAGGGTTTTTTCCCCACTGCTTCCTCAAAGTGCAGCACATTTGGTCCTTATTTCCCCCCCCACCCTCTCCTGCAAACTTTTATCAGCCTCCTGCTACTTTTATAAACTTCATTAAATACTCCCCCTCAAAGTTAGGCAGACCGTTTTAGCAGGTTTTAAATACATGGCGCCATCGGGGTCTTAAGCCTGCTGCTCATTTAACCCTCATTTTTAAGATCTTTTATGTTATATTTGAAGTCATGCACAGAGCGTGGCGGATACAGTGATGCAGACCTGAATCTGTTAGTGATGGGCTGGGGCTGCTCAGATGCTATAGATGCATTTCACTTTGATGCAGTGCAGCTGTCTGGGGAAACCAAAAGGAAACCATACTTGCATTGGGGTCTCTCACCTTGTAAAATGTAAAACACCCTGAAATACGCCTCGGGACTTAACATGAAAGTTTGTTTTCTCTGCCACTTAAAGCGCTGCAGTTGATGTTGTCATCCCAGTGTGATTTCTGGCAGCTGGTAGTCAAGGCTGTGGTCCAGCAGCGGTCTTTGTAGTGCTCACCGAGGAGCTGTAAAGCAGCGAGTGCGCGGTACTAAAGTACTTGTGGGTGGATGAGATGTTTTCAGAAACTTGCAGTTGGGGAGAAAACTTAAACAGAAACGAAACCGAAACTTCCCAAGTGAGTTCAAGCTGGAATTATTAGGCTCCCTGGAAAAAGATGTTGACTCATAATAAATGTAGTCACTGTTTAGCTTTGTGCTGGAGTCTTCATCAGTTCTGTCGCCAGAGATGCAAAATTGCACGCATTTCTGTGTTAATGAGCTCATGTCAGCGTGGAGTTTTCCATGCTGACCTCGGGCAGACTAACTTCTCACATCTCTGCAGTCGAGGGAACAGAAAGCCTGCAACTATGGCCCGTTAGCAGTCCACTCCACGAAACCCACCTCTGTCCAAATATTGACTTTTCTCACTCAGCACAGAGAAAAGTTGTGAATGAAACACTTGAAAGTGGCTTTAAAGGAGCTCTTTTAAAGAGGGAATTCATCTGCAGCTCGAGATTATAGATAAAATCTGTCTCGGGTGGAAAATCAGAAGCAGAGACATAAGAAAACGGCATGGCTTGAGCACAGCTTCCTCAGAGACATGCCTCTTGGTTTTAATGTCTGCATGTTTGGGGACATATTATACTCATTATACATTTCAAAGTAGCCCTTATATTTACTTTGAGCCTCGATGCAACTAAATTCATCCACTGTTGGGTTGAGCCTTTTTTCTTAGCTCCTGTTCCTCGCAAACAAAAGGTTTGAACAGGAAGAGAGACGGGCTTCTGCGCTCAGTGTCGCACCTTTGTCACAAATGAGATGATCATATTAAGCCACATTAAACATGTTGCTTCACATCATACAACATCATACAGAGCCAAGAGTTTAAAAAGCTCTCCAAGGGGATTACTTGTGGCTATTGTGACCTCAATGTTTGTTTAATATAATAATAACCACTGTGAAGGGAGACTTATGACAAGATATAAGGAAAAGCATAGTAGGTCTACTTCAGTGTTCTGAGTTTTGAGCTGAGACACAGATCTTCCTTCACCGACACAGAGCGAGTTTCCCTTCCTGTGTTTACACTGTGAAACATATGGAAGTGCAGACAGCAGCCCGAAGGCTGGTCAGTACTTTGCACTGTGCAGCTGCTTCAACAGCACACCTGCAGAAAACCTGACTTGTCCCTTTTTTGTAATGTTTCAGAGAAGACTGCATACAAATGTAATGTTTTATTTATGTTTCTCTTGGGCCCAAGTATACTTTTTTTTTTTTTTTTTTTTTTCCCCCCCAGGTGACTCAAAAAAAGGGAAAGTTTTTGATGCAGTCTCACACAGTGTATAGATGGGCGTTAACCTCGTACACCTAATGATAGATGTTCATAAGACACTTATGTAGCGCTAGTGGTCGACCTGCTAACCGCGGTGAGTCAGTTGCTGTTTGGCCTGTGAAATCTTTTACACAGCTCATCTGCTGTTTCAGATATGACGTTAGATCTGTCTCATTAAGAGATCCTGTTCCAGTTTTTGCTGTGTGGGCTGACCACCTCGCAGTGGGGAAATAAATATCAATGTGATGTTGAGTGCAGTCAAATGATCTTCACATCAAAACTTAGGCTTTTTCTGTCCTATTAACTCACTCTTTTAGTTGTAGTTGTTTTTTCCGTGGAGCTACTGTACCAACACATGCAGCAAATCCTAGGCTGCTGCTTTCTTACTCCCTGGTTTCCACTATATGAAGCAGACGCTTCCTTGGGTCCCCGTCGCAGGCGGTGGGGAGCTTAAAGGGTAAGGCAAGGTTATAAGACGACTTATAAAGACGCACAGACAGAGCGCAGATGTGCGTGTGTGTGTGAGCTTCAGAGAAGTGTGTGAAGATTTCTCGGATTGCCTTTCTTTAAAATTTAACGTGTTTGTTGTCTGCTGATGGGGCCTCTGAGGAAAGAGGGACGGCATCTTGCAAAGCAGACATGCTGTCATCAGCAGATAGTTAGCTGGCAGGAACAATGGGGCTGGGTCTCTGTCTTGTCTGTCAGTCACTCCTGCATGCAATCATCCAGGAATGTGTTTCTTCTTCAGACAGAGGAGAAAGAGGTGGAAACTGCTACGATAAAACAGCCCTGTTAGCTGGACCCACTTTTGCTGGCGTTGTCTATCACTCCCCGCTGTCTCACATGGTCTTCGTGTTCTCTCTACCTCACTGTGTTTTGGGTTTTGTTTCTCTTCTCAAGATATAAAGGTTCTTTTGTCAGTTACAATTATTTTGTCCTTATATAATGTCACTTTTTTCAGTCTGAAACCAGATTTGAAGTAAGTTTTAGTTTAGAGCAGGTCACCTACTAATTGGAAGGTTGTTGATCTGCATGCCAAATATCCTTGTGCAAGATAGCAATCCCAATTTGCTTTCCGATGCATCCATTGGAGAATGAATGTTATCAATGTTGGATAGAAAGCACTTGCATTGGAAAAGCATAGAAAAAAGTGCTTGTATGAATGAATGTTAATGAGTGAAGTTGTATTAAAAAAAAATTCTTTGAGTGCTCCGTTTGAGCAGAAATGATATGTGTCCGCTGTTTTTTTTTTTTTTTTTTTTTTTTCTCCTCTTAAAAAACCCTTTAAATTATTTTAAATTTTTTTAAAATGTAAACTTTAGTGGAGTGGAGTTGAGCATCGTCAGCATTATTCAGCTTTACGGTGTCTTCTTTCCTTCTGTCTCTGATATTATCTATCGGCTGTGGGCTCACGGCGATCAGTAACATGACATATAATACTCAGCAATTCAGGAAATGTACAAACTCAAGTGAATGGATCACTCTGACAGTCACCCCCGTGACCCTGCGTTAGTCTGCGCAGATCGGCTGCAGCAGATGCTGCTTTGTTATAATCACCACGATGATGATGCTGATGTCATGCCTTTAAGATGATTATCAGTAGAATTCAGTTTGGGTCTCTGATCCTTCACAAGATGGGAGAAAAGTGCGCTTCTAGTTAGTTTACTGTGAACTGCTAACAGGGAGGAGAAAACGGCTGACATCGCAGAAATGTCACATAAATTTGGCTGGTGAAGCAGCTCCAGGCCGGGTGACGAGGCCTATTGTGTGTGTGTGGATTCAGCTCGGAGCCTGGGCTGATGAAATATTACAACACCGCAGAGTTCCCCTCGCACTGTGAATACATTTCTGGGTTACATTTCTGCTTCAAACAAGTTTTTACAAAATGTCGCGCTATGCTCAAATGTGGGCAGTGCATCGGAGTGCAAATGTGTGAAAGTGATTGAGTCATGTGAGAATGAGTCAGAGGAGTGTGTTTGGTGGGTTTATTACCCTGCTGGCCTGTCAGACCACTCTGTGCTGATTGATGGTGTGCTTTGTGCTTGAGCGGGGGACACCTTGTGTGTTTGGGAGGCGAGATGCCTGTTCCAATGTGCGTGTAAGCCTTGGACTCGTCACTTAGTGTTGTTATGAGAGAGGTCAACCAGAGGTTTAGAGGTAACGGTCTGTGAGAGCAAAGTATTGACAGCTGAGCAGCCAGAACATAAAAATTGGCTGTTTAATATTGTGCCACTGAAAATAGCTCTGACCCATCGGATCGCACTCCGGCACCAGGTCATTGACCCAGTGTGTGGGGAGGGAATCGTGCACTCTTGGAGCTTATCCTGGGCTAGTTTTGCAATTAGGTAGGGCACATTTTCTTCCAGCTGGAGGCATCTGTCATGGGGGAGTCCCATTAACCTGTTTGGGGAGAAGTTTTAGGAGGGGTGATACATGTCAAAGTAATATCCACAAGAATGAGAAGACTCTAGCCAATTGCAGCACACGAGGCAGCATGTGAGTAGTGAAATGTATTCTGGGATAGTGCCGCATCCACCAGCGCACCCAGTTTGCATATGCATTGTAAACCTACTGCAACACAAACCTGCTTTATGTGAACAAAGCTGGACTCTTTTATTCATCACAACTGTTATAACCTGCACAGGGAAATGAGGTCACATTGAAATCAATGTTGCCTGAATGTCAGTGTTTCCCTGTGTACTTTGCAGTAGTTGACAAATAACTTCTAACATAGAGGCTGTTTGCTGATACTGATGCAGAACACATAGCTGCCATCTGACTGCTCTGATACAGCATATGCACCAAAATCTTTAGTCACAAAACTAACAGATTGCAGTAAATCTGATCCATTTGGCTCGTCGTCCTCCATGAAAACATGCACTTTATTGCCAGAGAGTCCCGCTGAGTCAGAGTAAGAGTGCTCCATGACTACCGACCTCGTCTTGTGTCGTGTATTTTTTAAATTTAACATATCATTCTTATCTCTTGTTATAGAACTCGCTGTTCAACTTAACTGGAGTGAGCTTGCACCTGACTGTTATCTCAGTGCATGCAGCACACATTTTGCACTTGTGTTTTAAAATTATGAATTAAACATACACAGATGATTTATTTTTTTATTTTTTATGCACAAAACTCGTCTGTAAAATTCTGCCACATGCGTTAGCTTCCGCAGCTCACCTCTGTTTGACCTCTCGTCCTCCAAACCAAAACACACTCAACCTCAGATGATCAATAAACAGATGAAAGGTTCAAGCATGTTTTTCTGAAATTGCTGGCTAGCTTAAATGAATTCAGCTATACGTGAGGCAGTTTTCATGACACCCTGAGAGTTACAGGGTAACTGTGAAATTGCACATCATATCGCCTCAAGCGCCAACCCCTCACTATGTTTGATATGTTTTGAGCCTGAAAATCATTAACTCCACCTTATGTTGAAGAGGGGATCAATGAGATCCTCCTGGAAGCCTTCTACACTCTCGCAGAAGCTCAGATACCAGCAGAAATGCTTTGAGTGCTTTTATGGCTTTCGTTCTTAGCACTTGGAGTAGACTTGATGTACAAAGGCAAGCCCCAGGTGAGATTAGCTCTACTAAAAAAATGCGCTCTGGGTTAAAAGTCTTTGTGTAGTTGAATTGGTTTGGCGGCGTATGCAGAGATGATACTCTTTGTAGGAAAGCTGTACTTTTCCTCAGTCCTTTTTCCGATTGAAGCTCAGTCAGAGCTACAGCTGCAGAGTCTGTCTGAGCCAGACAGAGCTAATGGGATAATGGCATATGTTACAGATGAGTCATTTAACGGTAGCTGAAGGAACTAAAACCACAGAACTGTAAGTCCCACTTATATGCAAAAGCTTCTTTTAATTTGCACAGTTCCTCTGGTTAAATACATCATATTTTATTTTTAGCACGTTACTGTTACCAGACGCTGCTGTCTGGAAGCTTAGTTGTATAAACACATATGTTCAGGGGGGGGGAAAGCAGTTATATTTAGAAATTTGAAATATTAGCACTTTGCACATGCCTGTGTTTTCACAGCATGAAAAATGCCTGAACTGTATATGGGAGAGATTTGGTCTTCTGTGAAACGCCAAGTAGAGGTTGACAGTGCGGATAATGTGCTGCTGTTTCAGGGGTCAAGGCTAGGTGAGCGTGACCGCGGGGTATTTTTCAGCTGAAATGAGCAGACTAAATGCATTTGTCAAAGGCAGGAGTGTGTCATGTATCTTATTAGTTTAGCATTTGTGTTAACAGTTCTGCACATATAAAAAAAAAACTATTAAGAAGTTAATAAAGAGAGTAATGAAACAGGAAAATGCCCACCAGTGTCTGCTAATAAGGGAAGGTTAAATCATTCATCACTAAAAGTGAGTGAAGTTGATTGAGAGCTCTCCTGCTGGGGTAGTTTCTTTTTGCTTCATGATGGATGTGGGAAATAATCTTCCTGCTATGTTTCCATCCTCAGTCTGCTAATCTGCTGATCTGCTAACTAATTTTCTCATCTGCAAATTAGTGATTTGCATCAAACACGTCAGTGCCAAAGTGCCTTAAGCTAGCATGCTTTTCCAGTGATTCCAGTAGACTGCTTTTGTTTCAAAAGAGATTTCCTATTGTAAAAGACTCCTCGGCTCGACTCATATGGCCGACCTTGTGAATGGTAAGTTGTATCCCTCTGGTTTTCCGTCAAACCCACTCTTAGTTACAGGCCTAGAGACCAGTGGGGAGTCCACTGGCAGTCACCAGTTCCTCCACCCAGTTTGTGAGTGGTTGCTAACAGCTTCTGTGAAGCCGTTTGCTAAAGCTGCTGTCATGTATTTTGAAAGTAAAAGTTTAGCCTTTTTTGCCTTCACTGCTGCTCGGCAAGTGGTTGGATAGTGTTTGCAGACTAGTTGGCAAGCAGCTGTGATATGCCAGAAAGCACAAGGAGGTTTTTGGTGCTCTTTGCGTCCAATTTAACATAGTGACAGCCTGCGATGACAATGACTAAAATCATCACCTGGCAGCTCCATAATAGTTGTTAGTTTCATGGTTTCTCTATCCATTTTTTTTTTTTATTTACAGTTTTTTGAAGTTACATCGATTTTACATTGAAGTAAGTGTAAATGTCATAGCTCATTAAACTCATTAAAATGCTGTTAAACTATAAAAGTTTCATCATTCTGTTCAAGACTGATCCCCCACACCCCATTAGTCGTTTTTTCCCTCTTCCATGAGTGTAACTGTATCCCCTAACAGACTGACAGGGTCCCCCCTCTTTACCCTTATAGGTGGCCTCTGTGAGCCCGTACTGACAGAAGAGTGAAAGAGGACATTGTGAATGTTCTTGTCTTTTCTCTGAGCTCTGTGTTTTATTCTGTCTGTCCCTCAACCAGTGCCACTTAATTTATCTGTCACTTTCCCTTCAAAGTCTCTCATCGCTTCCTCTTTTTCTGTTAGTGTGGGTGAGATGTGACCTCAGGGAAAACGACGTGCTGAGCAGTTATTCAGCATCTCGGAGCCTGGATATTAAAACGATTTATGGATTTAATAAGTTTTGTCATCGCATCTTGTGCAATTGCAGAGTAGAAAAAGTGCGTGTGTGTGTGTGTGAAGTATGTGTGAGTACATTGCTGAATGGGAGTCATTGTCTATTTTTGTTTTCAGGGAGTTGAGGGGATCTGATGGGTGTCAGTAAGACGGGGAGCGGGGCAGAGAAAAGTGGCGCCGGCTTTGCCCTGGTCAAGCGGACATACTTAATAAAGTCTCTAAAAACTTAATTTCCTAAAAACCCCCTCACCCCAAAAGATTCCTGTCATCACTGACACAGTGGCGCATTGTGTGAGCTTTTCTCTGTGAGACTGGCCTGAATGCATTGGAGGGAAGGTGTATGCGTGCATGTGTGTGTGACTTTGGTTAATCATAGACTTATATATTCATTGCGGGGAAAATGCCCTTGTTGCAATGGACCTCAGTTACTCACTGCTCTTGCCCTACGAGCCGTTACAGTGATGAACACACACACACACTGACACACTGACTAATGAGGGAGCCCAGGTCTATTCTTGGCTTTACCTTGAATAATGCATTGCTAGGAGCCACATCGGTGGGTTAGAAACGCACAAACTGTAGCGACCACACACAGGCGTGGATTGAGGTTGTGGACTAAACCGAAACCACTCAACGCCTCATTACAATTCAGAGCAGAAGCACAATCTGGGATTAGGAGGTAACTATCTAACAGTACACATTTAATAAAGGTGGTACATTGTGTTACTGCAAAGCATGGCTGCTTGCAAAACCTCAAAATCTCCACACAAATATGAGCGATTCAGATATGTCCATCTACCTCACAGGAAAAGGCACCGTACAGACTGGTGTTTCTGTATTCTGTGCACACTGTTGCACTACATCCTACTGAGTTTACCTTTGGAAGAAGAGTAAAGACCTCATGCAGACTAAACATACGCCATCTTTTTCACGCCATAAATTTGCACGAAGTTGAACGTTGACTTCTTAATGTGCTCTTCTCTGTGTGTCTGTCCAGGCTCTGGATGTGGATCGCAGCGTGCTGTACAAGATGAAGAAGTCTGTGAAAGCTATCTACACGTCTGGGCTAGGTGAGTCTTGACTACGCTCCATCACCACAGCAGATCGCCGGCCTCTTCTGCATTACTGAAAGAACAATGCTGCATGATTCAAATATTATGAACCATTTTAACATGCCAGCACTGAAGGAAAGAGTTAATTTGCAGTAAGACTAGATGCTTATGTCTTACCTTTTGAGTCTCCTTTAGGAGGAGACTCCTTGTTGGAGTGCAGTGAGCAGAATATTTCTACCTCTTTATTTAGTAAAAAAATATTTAAGAGGTTGGTTTGCTGGAAATGCTTTTTTTCAGTTCCTTTGGTCTTTATTTTCTGTTTGATTTTAAAAGAAAGTATATCCTCTGTCTTTGAGGGGGAGAGAGAGGTTTGTCTTTTAAGCCCTGTGTATGTGTGTGTGTCATTACCATGCTCATTATGCCTGGCTGTGCCAGTGTTGGGTGTTTTTTAGTGTCTTTTGTTTGGCCTGCCTGACAGAACCCTGCTGAGAGGCAGAAATGGAGAGAGACCTCTGAACAATGTGCTGAGCACGTCTTTTTCAGAACAGTGTGAGCTCTGTTCAGGCAGGAGGGACAGCTGTCTGATCCAGACCCCCGGAAGGAACAGCTGGGGAGGGGCACAGCCTGTGTTTGTATGTGGCCGCTGAGGCATGGACACACACGTTCTCACGTCACTCTTAAACATGCATTTACATTTATAACGTCCAGCACTTTTCAGTCCCATGTAATCTTTCATGCAGGTGCAAGCGTATAAGCTGCAAAATGTTGCCGTAGGCTCTTCATTTGAATCTTTTTACTGGGACGTTGCTGCATTTCAGACGGTTTTTATAAATGTTTGGAGTAGAAACATTGCTTTGTCTGTAGGAATACCACAGGGGATGCTCTTATTTATGCTCGCATGAATGGAGGTCACCTTTTGTTATCAGCAATTATCAAGGAGAAGCAGCCCAGACACCAGTGTGTTTTGAGTATAACCCAGAGTATTTCAGTTTCATGTCTGTGTGATCCTCATGTGCCGAGTACATGGCACTTTTAAATGGAAACACAATAATGACAGTTGTTTAGTATATTTTCCAAATACAGGCTACTAAATTAAAAGCCATATCTTATACTTAAAGTTTTATTGATCCATATTTCTATAATAACGGTACATCCACTGAGTGTTGTGACAAGGGCAGTTTAAATTACTATCTGCCAGTTCACTTCAGGCTTTTTGTCGCTTACATCTTGCTAACTCGCACTTGTTTTTATTATTAGGCGGCTGCAGACCTCCTCTGTTGTGGCTCAGTGTGCTCCCTGCCCAGCAGCTAAGTGTATACAGACATTTAGCTGCTATGTGGGGAATATAGTGGAGTATGTTGCAGGTGAAGCCAGATAATTACCTTTTGGATTTGGTGGTGATCAAAACAAGAAAACCAGAAAAGTGACTATTATGTTTCTCAGGTGACCAACCCAACAGTGTGTATTTCCTCACTCAGCACACCTGTGTCCCAAATGAGCGTTGCCAGGTTGTTGTGTTATCCCGAAGTCTGACAGACCTCGGTATCATTAAATCTAATGTTTGTCACTTCAGGGCGGCAGGCTAATGCTAAGGATTTAGAATATGAGCGATCTGCTTCCTTTGCTGCTGCAGCCGTCTACAGAAAGCTCGGCTTGCTTGCTAGTGGCTGCATATTTCGTAGTTGGACGGCAAGGCAGCCTTGTTTGTTTGACAGCATGCCAAACTAACCCGCACATCAGTGTAATGTAAATGGGTTACATAGCGCCGTAAATAAACAATCCCTCGACTGTAGTTTAGGAGCAGTGTTCATGTGGGCGGCTTTGCAAACCCTTTTACCTGCAGAAACAAGCTACATACACTCAAAAATGATCCTATTGGCTCTTTAAAACCAGCTGAGATTAATTAGATTGTAAGTGGTTAATGACACCATGCAACTTGTATCTAAAACCAAGCTCTAACATAAATATAGAGGAAAAAGGATCACTTGAGTTTTCTTAATGTTCTCCAGACAAGGTGTTGTGGGTAAAGTGTGAGTAATGTGACACATAACAGGGAGCCTCAGCACCTGCTATGGCTGACTGACTCTTCCAAAATTCTGCAAAGATATTTTAGGCTGAGAAATAACGTTTTGTAACGATGAGGAGAAAGAGGAGCTGGGTAAGCAGAGGGAATGTTGAATGTTTAGAGACTGTATTGAGGTCAAATCAACGATTTTTTTTAAAGAATTACCATCTCAGGGAAAATCTGAGAGGCTGAGCGTGCATGGTGAGTTTGTAATGTGGATAAAGAAAAAGATGGGAAAGGGAGCGAGAAAGGTGGAGTGGTTTTAAATGAGCAGGAGAACCCTGTGTTGCTGCAGAGACCTGTCAAGGTGTCAGCATGTGGGTTTTGATGAATAAACCAGCAGCAGCATCTCAGACCTCAGAAGGAGCAGGAGCTGATCGCGCAGAGCTGCTCGGACAGGCTTGTCAGAGCTGCTGAACAGAGGATAACTGGAGGGGGATGATGTACCTGTAGCTGGGAAGGACATTTAGTTGCTGAATATAATGCAGAACTCAGACCACGCTGCATCAGAGAAACACTGAAGTTGATCATGTGTCTGCAGGTAGCAGAGAAAACGAGATTCTCCATAAACTTTTAGCACGATTACCTTTAATGTCTGAGATAAATGGGCCGAGGAGAAACTAAAATGAATGCAGAGAGGACTCAAAAAAGAGCTCATGCTACTTGTGTAAAGCGGTTTCTTAGATTTTAGTAAATACAATTTAGAAAATATAACGTTGTCTTTGCAAGACTGAAGGTTTCAGGTGGAGTTTGCAGCTGGTTAAGCTGCTGGGTACATAATTGATATTTAATTATTTATGTTTATATATAAATACGTATATCAATGTTAAAATAAATTATTTGCATGTGCATTGGCTTGCATAGAAATGTAGCTTTAGACAAAGTTAAGTTGGCCGAGCTAACCCCGCCAGTTTCTGTTTTCATTCTAAGCTAACTGGATTTGTACTATAGCACATGTTCTCACTCACTGTCATCTCACTTACTGTCCTCGTTCCAGGAATTTGCAAAAAAAATATTTTAGCAAAACATCAAACTTGAACTTTAAGGAAAGTTTTCTTTCTCCTTTGATTGTCTCTCATGCCTCTGCGATTCCTTGTCTCTGTCCCATGGGATTAATAGTCACGCTTCCTTTTCTGTGTGCTTGTGGTCATTTTGCTCAGCGTTGTTTTCATTGAGTCCTTAGAGAGATCTGGAATTGATCGGAGGTCACCGGCGCATTGTGTCGCCGAGCGTCAGCTGACCCGGACTTACGAAGCTGTGTGGGAGAGACGGAGAGAGGAAGTTGCTATCTGGTGATTAAATCCCGCATGTGTGGGAGAGAAATGGAAGAGGCTGCAAAAACAAGCCTTTGGGATGTAAGATAATCCTCAGCAGACGCCTGGAAAGCTGTACATGTGTGTGTTTGTAAGTTTAGGAGGAAAGATACAGCGGTGAATGCCACAGGCGTGAGCAGGCTTCTGTCTTGCAGTGAATGCAACTTTATCATTTCCTGAGGTTGAGCAACAGGAATCCTTTTCTCTCCCTTTGACGCACAATATGCTGCCATTTACTTTCAAGCCGACTTCTTAAGCCATTTCTCATGCTGATTTTAAATAGACAATAACATCCACTCTCAAAGTTTCCCTCAAAGGAAGATGAAAGTACTGACTTCAGTTATACAAAGGAGAGGGGACCATCTATCCTTTTATTTTCCTTATCTTCATACATTACTGAGACAATATACGCTCAACAGCCAGTTTATTCAAACTGCGTATTAATGATCTATTGCAAATAACACGAAAAAGCTTGTTTCAGAGATACCAGGAGAAGCTAAATAAAGATGACTTATTATGAACTGTGACTCATGCAAAGCTACACTAGTAGAAACTAAGATTAAAAATACGGACTAGAAAAAAGCACAACATTCCCCACATTGAGTTTTTTGCAGAAGGGTAAGGGTTTATGTTAAAGTGGGCTGAATTGTGGTTATTTGCATACCTGTGCAATAGCCTGAGGAATCACTAAGAACTCGCAGTCAGCCTGACAGCTCTTCACTAATTGTAGCTCATTTAGTGTTGTTATATTCTGAGTTTGTCTTCTCTGAGAAATTTCCCTGTAACCTCTCGTCAGAGCCTGAGTTGGCGTCTTTTAGATCTGCAACAATAAAAATCAGGTAAAATCAGCTTATGTAATGCAACAATCAATGAATCTTTTAAGCTCTAATCATATAAAATCCCAATTCCCCATTTTCTGTTGTTGCATATCTTTAAGTGAGGTTCGGAACACCAGTGTTATTTCATGGAAATGTTTACTCAGTGTCTACACATCTGCAGGTAAACAAGGAATTAGCAGGTTGTGTTTGCAGTGTAAACTACAGGAAAATGTCTCTCCTGTCCTTTGTTGGGTTTTTTCCTGCCACGTAAACTCACACGCCCTCTGCTCTGTACTACGGGGCTGCATGCACGACATGTTTGGGTCATGTTACAACAAATACACATGTAGTCACTAAGCTGCCCTGGAGGGGTTTGTGCTATTTGTCAGCTTTGAGTAGGGCTCTCATGTGCCACTTCAAAAACAACAACAGGACCCCGCCCTGTTGGCTCGAAACCTGGCTGAGCTAAACAGCTGGAGCGGATTTGGAAAGCGGGCTGTGGATGTGTGGCAGTGGTCGGTTTCTGACACATGACTGTGATTGAAGTTTACTACATCTTTGTGTGGTACATCTCACTGCAGGTCTTTGTTATGTAAAAGAGGATTTGGTGCTTTTGGTTTTTTATTTATTTAGTTTTTTGGATGAAGAATTGATCACTTTATCGAAACATGAGATCGTTTTTTTCCCCCTTTATTTATTTTTGTAGGTCTTTTATTTCTGCACAGACCACAGACAGAGGGGGGGAAAGTCTCATTATAACACATACTCGCCAGGCTTCTCATTTTGCCACTTCCCCTGTGAGTCTCGCGGCAGCTTTCTTATCATCGACCTCTGTTATTGCGTCAGATGATATTTTGTGGCTTAAATTAGATTCGTCTCGTGAGCATGCCTGCAGGTAGTGACTCAGGCTTTCAGCTCTTCCCTTTTAATAACCTGATGGATACGTCAGCGGCCAAGACGTGAGCTTATCTAGTTACCTGGAACATCTGTGCAGTTGCTCGTTGTGTGTGTTTGTGTGTGTGTGTGTGTGTGTTACCTCTTAAATGCTGAGTCATAATGTGGTTGCAGGTGTCTTTTGGCATGCATCCTCACAATTTCAGACCCCCCCACCACCACCGCATCCCCTTATTTATTTTTTTTCTTTCAGTTGTTCCTACTTCCACCCCCTTCCTTCCACCTCTGTTGCGTTTCTCTGCAAGTTGTCGTCATAGCAACAGTCCCCTGGCGCTCCATCCCTGGCTCCACGGCTATCCCAGTGGCATTGGTTGTTATCAGCAGCCTAGTGTGGCGTGAAGTGCATTAAGTGGAATCTCCTAGGCCTAACCTTGTGGTACATTAAACCGATTTTAGACGCACTCTGAGATTTTGGGGCAGCAGGCGGCATTAGATGAGGGAGGCCTTTTGTGTGTGTCTTGCGGATTACATTGAAAACCGGATGGCAAGCTTGACACGATGGTATTGTCACAATACCCAGGAAAACACTCAATAACATTTTTCGATACCACAAGGAAGTTTCACCCCAGATTTAACAAAATAATTTCAGATTATCATCAGAGGTTTCATTCATTTTACAGATTATGAACATTTCTTTACAAAACCTAGTAATAAACCAAGGGTACAACAACACAATACCTAAAGTCACAACAACTTAAGTTAGAAGAGCATAAAAGTTGAACTTTGGATAAATTGTTGTGGTTAACATTTCTGATAACTGGTTAATTATTCAGTGGTATTGAAATGGGAATTTTCCTGACCTTGTTTAATTTAATATCAGTGTTTATTCTCTATTAATATTTGAGTATTGATACATTTTTTTTTCTTTTTGACAACCTTAGTGAGGATTTGAGTAAATTAAAGAAAACTTGAGATTGGGCCGTCTCCGGACCAGTTCAATCAGTGGTGATCAGTGCTGCCACAGGGTCGCTGGGATATCGGCTTAGTGGGAACTGTTGCACATAGTGACCGAGCCCGGCAACCATCAGATGCTAACATTACGTGTAGTAGTCCAGCTTGCTCTCTCTTGCAGCCTTTCACCACACGGGCGCTAGGATATTTCCTGGTGGCAATCTCGTGCTTTTGGACGACTGTGAACAGTGAACCGGAGTTGGTGGTTTGCTGATTACTAACTGTCAGGATTTGCATACATACATCCCAGGTCTGCACAAGCAACTCACTGGCAACAAAATCTAGATAAGATTGGCAAAATATTATATAAAGACCTTGCCTAGATGATAGCTAAAGTATATGTAACACATTTAAAAGGGACCAGTTGTCCTTTTTTCCTTATTTCTGTCATTTATTGTTACAATAAGCATTCATCAGTCAATTTTAGTGTCAAAATTGGGAAGAACGATAAAAGAAACTGCTGATCTACTGCAGTTTTCCCACCCAACATTGTTCAGTCTTTAGCATGAAGACAATGAAGACAAAATCAAGTCCATCGATGCCATCGAGTGAAAAGGACGGTATTGTAGGAAGAGGAAAGATGGCAGGCGGGGAGAAGATAAAAGAGTTCATTGCTACAGATGAAAGCAAATGCTGAAAAATAACCCTCAGTTCTCAAAAACGTGAGTGAAAGCACAAACACGCTTGGCCTTATAATATTATTATTGCATATCATTTGAACATTTGCTCTCTCTGTGTATCATTCTGTTTAGGCTAATTATCTCATCATTTGTATTTGTACGACCTATAAAATATGAGTATGCCCAGTGGGTGTAGACACACTGTAGCCTACCAAGAAAACACACTTCTCTGGATAGAGTCTGACCAATTTATCAGGCAGCAGATATTAGCCATTTGTCCATCTATTGGTATCGCCAGTTATATCAGTCATTAAAGGGAAAATTTAAAAAACTGAAGTAGAGACTGGAGAAACACCCTTCAACCATGTTATGAGTGTGGATGTTGACTAGTTTGTCCACCAGAGGGCACTGTTTGTAATACCACAAACACGTAAACATATTATTATTGCACATAACAAATATTAACTCCTGTATTGTTGGTCTCTATAATTCACCATAGCCTCATTGGTCTGTCCCATCCTTTTTTTTTTTTTCTTTCCAAAAATGATTGCAACTATAACTTGACTGAAACATTTTATCAACATGTAGGGTTAATTTGTAGAATTTATGGTTTGTGCCGGGGGTGAGTATCTCTTTTGGTCCGTCCCTGCTGACCACCTTCACTATAGATGTGTGAGGAAAACCGTGTAATGGAAGGAAACTGGATTGTTTTACACTGGAAGACTATCACCATGCATTATTAATACTTATTGATTGACTTTTAACTTGTTAGGATCAGAGAGAAAAAGACTTTGGTTAATCTGTGTGTATATATGTGTGTTTTTCAGCACATGTAGAAAATGAGGAGCAGTACACTCAGGCCCTGGAGAAGTTTGGAGAAAACTGTGTGTACAGAGACGATCCTGATCTGGGCTCGGCTTTTCTCAAGTTCTCCGTCTTCACCAAGGAGCTCACAGCGCTTTTCAAAAACCTTGTGAGTTCACACTGTGTGTGTATGTGGCTGTATGTGTGGGTGGGTAAAGTCCTCTGGGACAAAGACAAATTTTCATGCTGTCCTTAACTGTGTTTATTCCACCGTGTGTGTGTTCTCTAACACACACTGATCACACACCAAGTCCAGCTTGAACTTAAAGCCCTGAGGACATAGCCCTAGTTTTTCCATCAAGACATCCGAAGAGCCAGTGCAACACCAAATATCTCCTGGATCTAATACTGCCTGATCTGTTAAGCCCAGGTCTTGTGTGAAAGCCAACGCTTTATTAAAAAAATTTGACTCCATCTTGTGAGGTCTGTCGCTCCCCTCGCACACTTTATCAGCTCATACCGAGAACAGGAGCTTTAGATTTTGTGTTGGTGTGATCTCAGCGTCTTATATTAAAGAAATATGAGCTTCTGCCTGACCTGGATGTGAAGATGTAATCTCCAATAGCTTAAGAAAGCACTGGGTTCCTAGATTGCGTGTAGGGGCTGGCCTTTATAGCAGCTTGGAAACAGCCGAGTTAAAGGCAGAATTTGTGTCTTTAACAAGTTTGAAATGTGATTAAATATGAAAATGATACCAAGGGTGGTGGAATTTTTATACCCAAGACACTGAGCTATGTGTAATTAACCCTTTTGCACCTTCACTCGATGTTTTCTCACAAGCTTAACGATTCCTGAATCCGTTTCAGACTAAAATCTTAATAGCATTTCGTTCAATTCACTTTTGTTTAGATGCCACCGATTCACAATAACAGTCACTTTGTATAGTAAGATCTGACAGTGTTAGAGAGGATCTCCTACAGTTGAACAAATGATCAATTCAGGTCTCAAGCACACAAATCTAGAGCTAAGTCCGTGACTCTCGTGGCAAGCATGGTTTCCAGGAAAAAAATCTGCATTCCTGGACTGGTTAGCAAGTATAATCAGTCCCAAAGAGCGTGCCGCAATAAAAACCTCCCTGTGATTGCTTTGGTTGCTAGCAGACTGTAGTGATCGCCTATAGTTTGCATGTACATGGACTTTTCTGCAAACACTCACCGTTTACTCTCCGAGAAGCAGTGAAACTTGAAAAAATGGAACACCAACCAGAAATCGAGAGCATTCTCCTTCAAAGTAAAAGATTTATCTCACTGCTGCAACCAGAAGATTTTCAACTTTTATTTTGAAGGAGAACAGTATTTGCTTCCTGTTTGCGTGACATTTTTCACAGTTTCACTGCTGTTTTGCAAGTAGTTTGCAAGTATCTGGAGACTTCTGTGCAAACTACTGACGACTGCAGCAACCTGCTAGCAACTAAAGCTATCACAAGTAGTTTTTTGCTGCCAAATGGTCACCAACACGTAACTAAGCCTGTGTGACTGAGACCTTATCTTCATTAAGATGCTACATACTGCAGGCTTAAAGAATAACAAAACGAATGACCTGATTCAGCTGATTTCCAACCTTCCTTGACTGAGAAACCATCCATACCACTGCTTTTATTGTAAAACATGACCAGTTGTGTATACATGCTGTCGCAGTAGATGTTTACACATATTTATTTTTAGTGTTTAGTGACTGTTTCCACTGAACCTGTGTGACGTGTTCTGTGTTACAATTTGTCTGCTAGTGGCTTCTTTATTTGCGCAGCATTAGCCTTTCAAGGCTATTATTTACTTAAGATGAAGAGCTGAAACTCTGGATTTTGTATGTCCACTGCAAGGAGACGCAGCACACAGGACACTGCTGAAAGGATTACGTCTCAGTGACTTTCAGTCTCCTGCTGTCTTAAAATCTCTGACGTAACCTTTCGACTCTTATTTGTGTCTCTCTTCAACTTCCTCCAGTTCCAAAACATGAACAACATCATCACCTTCCCTCTGGACAGCCTGCTGAAAGGAGACCTGAAGGGTGTCAAAGGGGTAAGGCATATAAACAGCAAGTCTTTGTGTTACTCTCCATGTGCTGTGTTTTATACAGGAGGAAATATTAAAGCCATTATTCTTGGATGATGCCCTGAAGTACCTCTTATTCTGCGATAGTGGACGGACACTAAGGGTTGTTCTTGCACTAATTTCAATGTAAATGTCAGCTGATGAACATATTCATCTTGCAGTTGTTTAATCCGTCAAAGAAACCAGATCGCAGAGTGAAAACGGCTCACTAGACGTACAGAGAGACCTTCTGAGTGGTTCAAAGCTGCTGGACAATTATTACCCTCCTTTAGGTGCTGCAGTCTAGCTATCAAGGTTAATAACACGCTGCTTTGATCTCAGACCACGTTCCTGTTCCCAAAAAAGTAAAAGTGGAGCTGGCAACACAGAGAGAGAGAGAGAGAGATGGTGGATGAAGCAGTTCCTGGAATATACCTGTCTGCAGCAGAGCTGATTCATCAAACTGCAGAATAAAAAAAATCAGCTTCTGACTGAATGAATATTAATGTTAATGTTTTTGTGTAGTTATGCAAAACTATGAGGGATGGAGTCCACAATCTCTCAGCTTGAGTGATTATTTATTAATGTCTTGCTGCTACAATGGTGCAGGTTCATATTAAAATGGCCATAAGGTCAGCAAGCGTGCAAATAACAACACCAGTGAGAGCAGATATTCTTAATAAGGTTCTCTCAGGAGCACAGCTGCTTACAAACATGCTATTTATATGCTTTGTTTGCAAGGGGAGGCCAATCAGATACTTGACTTAAAGGGAGAAGGGCGCTAGCTAATAATGTATTGACTTTTTCAGATCGAGGATGAACAAGGCCCAGAAAATAAAGATTATTTTGAACCATGAATTATGCAAAGCTACTTTTTAGAGGCCGTGAATAGAAATGCGGAGCATATGAATGTTTGAGAACGTGTTACTGTGCATGTGTTTGCAGGATCTACTGCAGTGCTTCTCACTTTTTCTGTTGTGAGATCTAAAACAATATTCATTTGCTTGGCTGGTTCAATCTATAACTGTGTGTTTCTTGTTTAGCTTGGAGAAGCAAAATAGTTTTCTGCCCATCATGGGCGGTTTGTTTAATTTTGCAGTCCTTTCAGGTATAGAATAATAAATATGTTCTCCTGTAAACTCTTCTTCTTGAAAGCCTACTAGGAGTAAACCCTGAAGCTCTTCTCTGAACTTAGTGCTTTCTGTGACATTTCAAGCCTTCTTATAGAGGAAATTAACTGTGTGTGCATCAGAAGTTAGCTGGGGTGGTCTCTGCCTGTGCAGCTATGCTCTGAAAAACCTGGAAACTATTTTAATAGTCCTTAAACGGAGTCTTTATTGATATTTTACGAGGTGTCAAAACAATGTCGTCTTTATCGGGGGAAGAGCTAAACAACCGTGAAATGCCACCAAAACAAAAGCAGTAAATTAAGGTGGGAATAAAAGACCGTAGCTCAGTATTTTCGCAGGTTTTTAGTGCTACGTTTGGAGACTGCAGTAAGCGAGGGGAGGGGTGACACAAAGACTCGCAAGGAAATGTTTAATGCCTGCAAACACGCTTTGGTCTGAAATAAAGTGTGTTGAGGTTTAATAGACAGGCCTGTGCCTTGTGTATTAATGCAGTCTGCTAGACGGTCATGTGTGTCCACCAATCAGACTAAACCCAGACAGACACTCATCAACAGTCTCTGCCAATCTGTAATGCAATCAGACTGTCCACAGTGGTCTGTGACCTTTCACTCTCTAGGCACATGATTAGATTTGGTTTCCACTGAGGTATGATGTAGTTAAGTCGGCTCTAATGAGGGTGGTTGCCATGGAGAAGCCAGTTGTCCCCATGACCCCTGGCCACTTTGTGCTGTCTGGCCCCTGAACTGCCCCCCCCCCCCCCCCCCCCTTTTTTTTTTTTTTTTTTGGCGTTCTTTCCTCAAGTGTTGTCGTTTTGGCTTCAATCTCCTTTTCTGTTCTGTGATTTCCTGCCTTTGTCCTCTCGTCTCTGTTTTAACTCTGCTGATATCTCCGCCTTTCTCTCTCGACACTCCCCCCCCCACCCCGCCCACCCGGCTTTGGCAGCCAGTTGTCTCCGCAATGCTTGCCCACTTATTGCTCATTAGCCCACAGATGATTCTCATTACCCCAGTGGCAAAGGACTAATGAGCTGCTGGTTATTTTATACTTCAGGGCACACTCACATTTACACACACTTATATAAATGTCACCAGTGATGTAGTCACTAAACCTGGAAGTTAGGCTTCTACACAAAGAGAGAGAAAAGGTCACAGAGATGTACAGTAATGTTTACCTGTTGCTCACTTACACAGCCCAGAGGCTTTCCCTCGTCTCTTCCTTATTGCCATTCATTATTCACCTGTTAGGAGAGCGGGTGGGGGAGTAGGA
Source organism: Maylandia zebra (assembly GCF_041146795.1). NCBI lineage: Eukaryota > Metazoa > Chordata > Actinopteri > Cichliformes > Cichlidae > Maylandia > Maylandia zebra. The sequence continues at coordinate 27,531,993 of NC_135185.1, forward strand.
AGAAGTCCAGACATGCACGACAGGCTGTTTACACTACAGGGAGAGGAACAACTGAAGTATAATATATTAATTGGCTGATGTGGATGTCATTAAAGAGTAATGTATTTAAAAGATCAAAGGAGCTTACGAGGAGGAATGCATTGCAATGCGGATGGGAATTATGTACTTCACCAGTCACAAGCAGGAACAAGATTTACACATTTGTACGCTCATTTTAAACGAGTTGTGGTGTTTTTGGAAAAAATATGCAACAATTTTACAAGGAAATCAAACTCTCCTCGAATAAATGTTGATGACGGAAACCTGAGTTCACTTTTATTAATGTAGCTTCGAAAGCAGACCGTGCTTGAGGTAATAAAAGGAACTTGTGCTGATTTCCCTATTTTGTTCTTTGACTTTAATAGAATGGCTTTGCATGATTTAGGGTTCAAAATAATGCTTGTTTATGTTATACCAGTCCTGAATAAGACATCTGAGCTCACCTACCGTTTTAGCACCTTAAGCCCGTCTTACCTATAAGTCCCCCCCCCCCCCCCCCCCTTTTTTTTTTTTAATAGGTAGGATTAACCCTAACTTCTGCCAGTAACTCTTTACTCAGCATTTAAGGCTAAATGTATATCTTGATCAGATCATTTCTCAAAAATTTACACACAAAAGAGGGCAACTAACAGTAACACCTCAACAAATGAGAAGTATGCTGCGTATTTTGAAATGCACTTCCCTCTTGCCGTTCAGTGCAGATCAAAAATGCAGTTTGGTCTCTTAAAATTCTCCACGTTCAACGCTGCGGTGTGGCAGCTTCAGTAGTTACCAGCCTTTACATTTGATTTAATTCAGGATTTAATGGCTTTCTGGTGACCGGTGCTCACATAAACCCTGTTAATATTCTGCCAGTGCTGTCTTCAGCGATGAGTGCAATGAACTCACTCTGCAAGAGGCAGCAGCTAATGGCTCTGGGATTAGAGGGCTAACACTTAACAACCTGTCACTGCTGTTACTTGATTAAAAACCCCGACCATCTTATCACAAAGGAGAATCAAGATTTCATGTGTAAAAGTCAATTTTAAGGCAATGCAACACCCTTCTTCTCTTCGTATTTTGCTAGGAAAATGTGAAATGCATTTGTTATGACCATCTTTATTCTTCAACACAGCCTGAAGTCTCTCAGGCTTTTTGTCATTTCTTTATGTAGTCTTCAGGAATAGTTCTCCAAGATTCTTGAGTGACATTTTGCTCTGTTTTTTGTCAAGATAATCCAACACTGCTTAATAATGTTGTGCTCTCTGGGGAGGCGATCCATGTCTGATGGTGTTGCACTGTGTGTGTTTTTTTTTCCACTCATTATGTCTTTACTGAGATCATTGTGATGCTGAAAAATGAATGTGTTCGTGCTGCCAGTGAGAGGCTTTCCAGATGGTACTCCATGGTGAATTAAAAACTGATGGCAATTTTCTGTGTTCATAATTCCATCAATTTTCACAAGATTCCCAGCACCAGTGGCTAAAATGCACCTCAAACCACGACAGTGTTTTACAGATGGTCGTGGAAGTTTTGGTATACCTCAGCATTATTTCCTTGTTTCCCTTCTTATAGAAAATGGTCAGGTACAAGGACTGGACTGAATGAAAAATCGGCCAATATCCAAAGCAAAACCTTGAAAGATTTCAAAAAACATGAAGAACTATTGATCAAGACCACTTTGAAAAAAATGACAGGAGTAGAAGAAAGTCTGGCTGCTATGAAGAAATTAGTGGTGGCTAAAGAAGTTTTGCACAGTAATGAAATTAAGCCCTTTCACTGTAGTACCAACAAGAATGCCGCTGTGAGGGTCAGTGGAAAGCCCAGTAGTGTTATTGCTGGAGATAGACACACTCCCACTCAGGAGAAATTAGAAAGTGTTGATTTCACCAGTCTGTTCTGCTAATACTGAATTGTGAGAGCGGATGCCTGCATGACATCATACCTGCCGTCTAGTCGCTCATCACATGCTTATGGAGAGGTCTCTAACACACCGTGAATCATATCAACTTATCAGTATTCAACCCCAGTGACTAAGGGGTGCAGAACCTAGTGTGTGTGTTTGGAGCTTTGGTGGGGGGAAGCTAGTGTGGACTAATGCATTTGGATTGAGGGATATTAGTCCAGCTGTGTCCCCCCCTCATTGTGTTTCAGTGGATCGTGAACACCCGAAACCGCCCACGCATGCTAGCTGTTGGAGGTTTTTTAGATGAGAGCTGATCTGTGTTTGCTGATCTCATTAGTTTGCAAACCAAATACTCTGCAGCATTAGTGCTTTTAAAAATGACATTGGCAGACATTTAAAAACAGCACAAGGAAGTAGGTTAACGTGCCAGTGGACCTCCGCTGTAGTAACCCTTTCGTAGCACCACGTCACATGTAACACAGGCTTAGTCATTATTCTGGTGGCCTCGCATCAATTCAACTCCAAGCATTTTTATTTATTTTTTTGCAAGTCATCCCTCTGCTTTCTCCCTACTTTCCTGCCTCTCTGAACCTCTCTGTAAAAAAAAATAAAAAATAAAAGGGAAAAAGTAGGTCAGTAGACAGTTCTACAAAGTTTTAAAGTTAAGAGCCTCCACATCATTGATACATTCGAGTTTCATCTTATTACATCCCTTCTTCTGTTTCTCCACTCTTGCCTGATCATATCTAAGATCCCGCTGTGACATTCAGGGGTCTTTTTGCTGCTCACACTTTCTTCCTTTCTCTCTAAATATTCTTTAGCCAGTCTGTTAAATGATGACAGTAACATTTCATTTGTTTCTCTTCCTGATAGGCCCCCCAAAACATGCTTTTATTTTGTCCATCTTTGGCTGTGACGATAGAAGGATTATGGGCTGCCAGCCAATGCAAATGCTACGTAGTTCTTTGTCTTTTGTGCCCTCTGTCTTCTTTGCAGCAGGCGATAAGCTAACACACAAAAAAGATCCCAAACACAAGCAAGAGTAATCCACAGTACTGTTTTTTTCACATGTTTTTGACAGCTGCAGCATGTAGTGATTCTGCCAGGGTGTACATAGACCCCACACTCCCCCAGTGGCACCCTTACCTCTCATCAAGAGCCCTTGAAAAGGACTCCGATCTACTTTAGGTTGCACATTTAGTATATCTGTAGGAAAAGGTGTGAGGCACGTATTCCAGGAGCTGCTAATCCTTCACATGTATGCTCCTTGTATGGTCCTGGGTAGTAAAAGGTCGCCTTCTCCATCTTTTAGATTCAGCCAGACAGGATGCAGAGTGCTAAAAGCCTGCATATCTCTGAGGGAGTGTTTTGCCCCTGTGCCTTGTCCTATTCTGCTCTGCCCTTCCCTGCCCAGTGATGCCTCTGTCTGGTATTTTTAGCCATTGTTACCATTTTTCCTCCTCTCTCCGGCTCTGACATTTCCTTCCGCTTACCCTCTTTTTTTCTTTTTTTTTTCTCACTTGCTCTCTTGACCTGCAGTTCATTCTTTTAGTGGCTTCCTTCTACCCTTTGACAATTTTCCCCGCAGTCCTGTTCTTTTACGTTGGATTTTTATAACCTTTTATACTCTCTTTTCTCTGGCGGTTTCTGCCGTTGAGCTGGATGAGTGAATGGCTCCCTGCCCCTTGAATTGGCCCAGTGAACCATGTTGTGATCCTGTGGGCCGACAGGTCGAGCCTGTCACTCCTCTGCTGTTGAAGTGGAGGTCAGCGGTGGGGATCAGCTCACTCTGGAGATCTAACAGTGGCACTGAAGCCGTAAGCAAAACCTAAGGCAACAAATTCATAGCAAGGTGAAGAAAAGTGCTGCATGATTTGGTTTGGCTTTCTGTGGTGAGCTCACTGTAATGTTTTAATTACAAGAATTAAAGCAGCTTAATTGCAGCTAAATCCTTTAGTTTTTTTTTTTCTGTTTCTCTGCTGTACAGCAGATTTTCCTGGCCTCCTGACCCCCCTCCACTCCTCATAACAACACAACAGTTGATTTTGGTTGTTTTTTAGGGAATAAAATGGGCAGCTGTACCCAGTAATGTCTGCTTTGTGCGTCCTAATCACTGTTTAATCAGCACTGGAGGACCAAAGAGGTGCTTTAATCAAGAGTTTTGCTCAAGCAGCACACGACGGCAAGAAATCGTTACCAGAGAATTTGCGTTATGAATGCCAGAAACAGTCACCTTGTGCTCCTGCTCACTGTTGAGACAAATGCCGGCTGTATAGATTAGCTATATTTTTTTTGCAATGTTTTGCTATTGACGTGGTGAAGGCTGTGTCATTCTGCATCCAGTTTCTTGATTTCTGCTCGCTATTTTAACAGTGTAACCACACAGTTCCCGAGTTTTCTGCTTGATGCGCTTGTCTGCGTTGATTATGTATAGTACATGTAGGGCTCTGACTATCAGTTACTTTCATTGTTGAGGACCTAAGAGTATTTATTAACCGTGTTTGGAAGTCAGTCTTTCTTGTAACTTTTTGGCTTCTCCTTCGTGACGTCCGAAAGTAACTTCCCAATGGGTCTCAGCTTTCTTAATTAAATGTATGTGAGGATCCCAAAAGTTGCACCAATCACAGGAAAACCACAGAGTAATGTTTTTTTGTTTGTCTGTTGTTGTTTTTTTATGAAGATGCAATAAAGGCTTTGTTCTGATAAATGAACCAAACAATTAATAGACTGTAAGAGCCAAACTACCCCGTTCATTCAGCACCTGCAGCTTTGAATGTTACCATGTGCTCCACTTAAGAAAATGTCGTCCCAGTTTATTTCTCGTCTATGTTCTACTCAACCCTCGATCGTCTCGCTGTCTTTCAAAGAGCTTGTTGCTGGTTTTGTTCAGTTTTTAAAAATAATTATTATATTAATTAATACTTCCTTTTGTTTTTTCGCAGGATCTGAAAAAGCCCTTCGACAAAGCCTGGAAGGACTACGAAACAAAAGTGTAAGAAACTAAGCGCATCTAATCAGCAGTTCTTTGTGTGTTTTCTACCATATTTGATGTTTGCACTGTTGTTAGTCCATGACTTGTGCTCATGTAGTTATACGTAGTTTAACACTTCAAGTTAGTTTTGTTTGAATGATTTTGGGCAGTATGTTTAAAATCAAATGTTTAGTAAGTGTCTTGTGTCTGTCCTCCATGTTTCCCTTTTAATGCCTCTTCCCTTGATTAACAACTCAGGCAATTCCTTATAATGTGAATAACCCACTGTCACCTTTTCCACTTCCACACTGAGACTCCATTTTCACCGACACTCCTTTGTGATTGTGCATGCAAAGAACTCGGGAGTTTTTATAGCACTTTCATATATTTTACAAGCAGCAAAGGACATTCTTTACTGAAAGGGTAATGCGTCTTCTCTCCAAACCGTTTTGATCAAGCAGTGCAGACTGTGTGCTGACATTAAGGGTTCATCTAGATGCCATGTGACCATTCCCGACCGTCCTAACTTGTTCTATTTTGTTCGACTCCATTGATGGCTAATGGAGGCCATCAATAGAGTTTTCTGCCTGATATGAAAAGCATCCAAACATATCAGTGATCATCTAATCTATCCGCTGCCTCCATTTCATAGGCTCAGTCAAAGAGCAATTACAGTATTTGGTCAACATGGCATTGATTTCTGGTTTCCTAATTTTGTTTGCGAGCTCTTTGCACCCAATGCCTGATTTTGAATTCCTTGTTAGGGGTTCATCCCACATTAAAAGCTGTTTATTCAGGAAGTGTTTTGCCTTCATTTTCACAAGTGATTCATTTATATTTTGTTTAAATGTAGAAAAACTCCAAGTCCTTTGTCTTGTGGGTGCTTTGCTTCCTGAACCAACAGTAGTGAAAATGAATGGACTCTCAGCCCCGTCGTCATTTGAACAACTGTCAGTTTGGCTAGCAGCCAAACAGCCTGGCTAACACGTGTCTCTGTATTTGTCGGGGCTGAAGATTCATGTGCTGACAAAGGCCGGCAGTGTAAACCTAATGAAATCGGGTTTGGCACCTTCAGCAAAGCTAAACAGAAAGTTTAGGACAAAAACCAAAAAGCTTTTGGGACTAATGTCTGTGAGTGTGAGGTTGTTTGTGTGTGGTGTGCTAACTGTGTCTAAGGTTTTAACACTGTACCCATGAATATACACTCACTGGCCACTTTGCTAGATACACCTGTTCAGCTGCTCATTAATACAAATATCTAATTAACAGCTGAATTGATGCCAGATGCCACATTGCAGCAGCTCGGTACATTTAGGCATGTAGACACAGTTAAGGTGACTTGCTGAAGTTCAAGCCAAGCTTCAGAATGGAGGAAGGTGACCTAAGAGCCAGATGGTCTCTGAGAGAAAATATCTCATGAGCGGCTGTTCTGTGAAAATGTCTCGTTGATGTCAGAGATCACAGGAGAATGGCTACAGTGTTTCGAGCTGGTAAACAAACAGCCACTTGCTGCTGCCTAAGTATGCAGAAGAGCATCTCTGAATGCTCAGCACGTCAAACCTCTCACTCCATAACCACTCCTGTCAGCTAAGAACAGGAAACTGATGCTGCAATTCTCATGTTCCCACCAAAACATTGCCTCACTTTCAATGATGGCTGCTTCCAGCAGATTAATGTGGCGTGTCACAAAGCTCAGACCATGACGATGAGTTCACTGCACTCAAACGGCCTCCAGATCTCAGTCCAGTAGAGCACCAATAGACCTGATACCTCAAGATTTAAGGCACTTCTGAAAGCAAGAGGGGGTCCAACCTGATACTACCCAGGTGTACCTAAAACACAGTATCCAGTGAGTGTACCTCCAATGAAACCTAGACAAATGTGACTGTACAACTAAATACAAACAGCTCATAATGTCACAGGTAAGACAAAATATTTAATTAAATAATTAATGGACTTGAAAGTAAAATTTTAAAGTTGCTTTTTTACTTTTGCTAAGATTCTTAATTTGAAGTTTTGAATATTAAGTTTAAGGTTAATAAGTGAGTTAAACATCAGGTAGTGAGCTAAAATGTCTCGATGCATGCTCAATCCATCCAGGTAAGGAAATCCCAAAAAGTCGATTGTGTTCATGAACACAATCAACTTTTGTTACTTTAACGCACATGAAACAGGCTGGACTCTTACGCAGCTTTCAGTCACATTTCTGCATAACTGTTTAAAAAATATGCTGTGAGAAAATGCGGCACATCCAAAAGAATGACCTGTTGCATGAAAGGTTCCCCCCCCCTCCCTTTGTTGTCTTTCTGTGTTGTCCTGATTGCCTGTGGAAGATGGAGAATTTATGGGAAAAACTGGCTCTGAGCGCTGGCTGTCAGGCAGCATGTATCTCATTGGCTTGTAGTCTCTTAGGTCCTACTCCTGACCTTTTTAGTACACTAAACCCATGGATAACCTTAATCATCTTTAACGTAATCATCCTCAAACACTAAAAAAAAACCATGCACAAAAGAATCCTGCAAAAAGTGTGGAATCGAATCGCTGAGTCAAACCCCTCTCCCTGGTCGACATCTGCGCTCTAATTCCTTCTGCTTTATGTACTGATCTCAATTGTCGTCATCAGCGAGAAACTACAAGTGTTTGATTTCCCAAACAAGCTCTCAGCTAATTATGGAAACCTTCCAAAAACAGCGCTGATGAGCTTAGTGCAGTTTGACTCTTGGCACTTCTGTTCAAGCAGCTTGGATTATTTATTTATTTATTTGTTTTTCTATCATCTCAGTGAAATCGGTGCAATGAGCCGTGCGTTCCTCCTGTGCAGACACACCTACGCATTTGGTGTGTTTGCTTCAGGACACGATACATCTGGCAGTACAAGGTGATTTAAAAAAAAAGGCGAAATGAGACACCAGCTCGAATTACTGAGGAATGAATGAAGTCGGCTTTGCAAGAATTACTTTCTAATTCATCATGATTGTCTGACATAGCTGGTGGATCATTTCTAATGGGGTGTCTGCAAAGGAAGCAGTTCGCTGATCACAAATTCGGAGAAAGTCGGAGAGATTCAATGATGACGGGTAAAAAAACAAAGTGGGCATTCCCCCGAGTTAAACTTTTCTCACTTTCAAGGCGACATGTGACAGAGTTGTGAAAATTCGAGGCATCGAGGCAGCTAGAGCCTGGAATATCAAACATCAGCTGTATTCTTTGTTCTCATTGGTTGACACTTCAATCACTTGCTTTGGAGTTGAGAGAGGTTTATCTCAGGACCGGTCCACTCTTCATTCCCGAGCCTTTTTACACCCGTCGCTTGTCCCTTGAGCTTCAGAGCAAAGCGTGGCGAGTTAATCGTTCCCCGTATGGATGCCTTTTTGAACATCTCTCAACTCTGAGGCCAGTGACTGAAGCGGCCATCAATGAGAGCAAAGGATACAGTTGATTCACAGAGGGTTACCTAGGCAACTGGAGCCTGGAATGTCCTCTAGCGGGCTGGATCACTGACATAGGAAATCACTTCCTGTGCCGACGCCCCTCGGTGTTGCTCAATACTTTACTACGCAAGAACTTTAGGCACTTGACTAAATCTGCGTCCACGCAGCATCACTTTGTCGCTAACGGATGGTTTCTAGGAGACGTTTCAGGCTCCGGTTGCCTAGGTAACCCAGTAACATATTTAATACCAGGTTATGTCAATCCTGTGCTCTTATCAGGAGCTTCTTCAATTGCTCGCCTCGATATTTTCAGGTCATGAGACAACTTTTTTCACTCAAAATCGCCAAATGTAATCAACACTCTATGGTTTCTAAACATTAAGTTTTAATAAAGAGAATTTCTGCTTCTTCATGTAAGCCCATCTACTGCCTTGACACTTTTACAAAGCTGGCTTTTTCTCATCTTATATGTAGCTCAACCATGAACTGCCTGACAACTTTAGGGCTGATTTTTCACATTATGCCTTCTGTATGCTTTCGGTGCTGTTATGGATCTATTGATTGCTCTTTGACACCCTCTGCCACGCTGTCACTCTTGCCAGCACCAAGATAGAAAAGGAAAAGAAGGAGCATGCGAGACAGCATGGGATGATTAGGACGGAAATCAGCGGGGCAGAAATCGCTGAAGAGATGGAGAAAGAGAGAAGATTCTTCCAGCTGCAGATGTGTGAGGTTAGTTGGAGCGATTATCAAGAGACGGGTTTCATTTGGTTACCAGTGTTTTAAATATATATAACATGAATTAATGAAACATTAAAATTGTATGAAATCCTGTACTCAGCATGGATGATCTGATATCCTCGTGTTGGTGTTGTTCCCAGACCATCATGAAAATGTTGTTCCAGGTTCAACATTGCAAGTGACCAATCACATTGTTGTGACGTTATTCCTTTGCGCGCCAAGCCATTCGTGCATTTATGAAATTCCAATGTTGCAAGGACAATATTAATTCTGCTTACTGTTTATTAAAGGGTTAGGGTCAGGGTCCGTTGATCGGCGGACAGAGGCGGTTTCACGCAGCTTAAGTACAGTTTTTTGTTTTACGCCGGTTTTTCCCGAAGTCGCAAAGGTATGACGTCACAACATTCTGATTGGTCACTTGCAATGTTGATCCTGGAACAACATTTAGTATGATGATCTGGGAACAACACCAACACGAGGATATCAGATCAACCACTCAGCATAGTGTTTATCAAGAAAATAACAGGCAGTGGTGGGTTGAGAAAACAGGGCAGTTTCTGTCAAAGTAACGGTAAAAACTGAATACTGCGCAGCCTGATGGAATACAAAAATCACATTACATGTAAGCATGTTTATGTGCTGAATGCCTTTTTTTGATGTTTCATTTTAATGAAGCCTTGCTTGAAAAATTACATTTTTGCCCTTTTGAAGTGTCTGGGTATGAGATGAAAGTGATGTATACATTTGAGATGGTCCATGAGTATTTGAAGTCTCAGACTTCAAAGTTGCTTTTCCATCTGTGTGAACCTGGACTGACCCCTCTTCCTGGATCTGGATTCAATCTGTTTACAGTATCTCCTCAAAGTCAATGAGATCAAGATCAAGAAGGGGGTGGATCTGCTGCAGAACCTCATCAAGTATTTCCACGCACAGTGCAAGTAAGACGTGCATATTATATACGTCAAATTTATTTTACATCGTAGGCCACGTACATACTACTTTGATGCTAAGTGGACCTGACACATTGTGTAAAATTACAGAAAAGTTCTGGTAGTTCATCATCATCCAGACAGTCTTGTAATTATAACATAAAAAGATTATGTTATCATATAGAAAACTTTTGTCCTTTCTGTAAATTCACTGTTAAAAAAAACAAAAAAACACGTGCATTTATGTAGCAGATGTTGAAAAAAGTTTGTTATTTAACTGTTGATGAGGCTCCTTTTATCTAAATAAAAGGCTGTAAAACCTAGGAAAATGTGGTTAAACGTTCAAGATCTGTGCACTCCTTTACATTCTCAAAAGCCATCTAGCGGGCGGAATAGGAGTCTTTACCAGGCCCATTCTGGCCCCTAGGCCCTATGTTTGACACCCCTGATACACGTGGTTAAATTGAGTATATATGAAAAGCATATTTTTACTGTCTAATAGTAAAGATTTAGTTTGAGGTATGCATACACAGTTGATGTTATTTTTAATGTATTATATCAACAATATATTTAGGATTTAGGCAAATCCAGTGCCCCGATCCACTGTCACTGCAAATAAAAAGTTACTCACGTATACTGTAAATCTGTTTTGTGGCACTGGGATAAATTTGTGTGCTTCGTCATTCAGTTTCTTTCAGGACGGTCTAAAAGCTGTGGACAACCTCAAACCTTCCATAGAGAAACTGGCCACAGATCTGCACACGGTCAGAGCCGTTTCAATCCAGCCTGTTTGTCCACTCTTAAACTTTCCTTCATGACTTAGACATGACTTGTGTCTGTACAGATAAAGCAGGTGCAGGACGAGGAGAGGAAGCAGCTGGCTCAGTTACGAGACGTCCTCAAGTCGGCGTTACAGGTGGAGCAGAAGGAGGTAACACCCACAACAGAAACGAAACGATCAAATGCTTTATGATGTACCGGACAAGCTGAAATCTGCTTATTAAACTTCAGCTTCTCTCAGTGGTGACATTAAGTTGGGACTCACGCACACACTAATGTATATACGACTCCATTGCTAATCTATCCCTCTGGGTTGGGATCTAAACTATAATTGAAAAGAAGCACATCTTTTTTTCTTTTCTTACATCTGTCTTGTTTCTTGCATGTGCTATTAGTCGTTTACTTCTCTACCCAAATGAACTGAGGTAGACTGCTCATCAGCTAGATGCTCAGTGAACTGTTAAATATGCTGCAAAGCGCAGCAGCTTCAGGTCTAATCTGAAGATTGTTTTCTTCTCTCCTCTGCCGCCGCCGCCTTTTGTGAAACAAGTCCAGAAGAGTAAGTGGATTTGTGGAAAAAAAAGAAAAGCTATAGCATCTCGTGTTCCCTGTGGTGATGTCGTTGCTTCCAGTGCTCGATGTTTTCGATGTAGTCGTTCAGTGAGAAAAGTTTGAGGTGGGCCTGTCATATCTTTTTTTGTGTGTCTGCTGATATCGGCACACATCAAGCCGCTCCACCACTCAGAAGTCGTCCTCTCTGTTTCCCGTAGTGTTTCCACAAAAAAGGAATATGCAAAAAAAAAAAAAAAGTCTGGGTCCTCTTTCATGGTAGCTGATGTATTTAAATGAAGCCTATTCAGGCTGCATGTGTTAAAACAGCAAGAATTGCTAATGAGATTAAAATGCTAATGACACAATTTGGCCAGCTGCTGCTGCAGACTCTGACTTCAAAGGTGTACAAGCTCTTATTTTCTCCCTTCCCTTTATTTGCACAAAATCACTCAGGCTGAGAGGAGCAATCTTAACATAATTGATATTTGCTTTAAAATCCTCCGCGGAGCAGGAGACCCAGAAGCACAGTGTAATCCAGAGCAATTTTGCGCTTGTGCAGCTTCCCCTCGACTTCATACTGTTTTTTGCTAATTCGGTGTGTAGCTCCTGCCTTCCGCACCTCATTTTCTGAAATGACAGCTCTGCTTTGTCGCCTGTGTTTTTGCTGTTTTTTTCCTCAGGATTCACAGGTGCGTCAGAGCACCACCTACAGCCTGCACCAGCCGCAGGGCAACAAGGAGCACGGCACCGAGCGCAGCGGGTACCTTCACAAGAAAAGTGATGGGTATGTTTAGAAAAGGGCGTTCAAAAGATCAGATGAGTCACTACACAACAAACTATTTCTTCAGTGAAGAACGCAGAGAAGGCTGTGGCGTTTAGAGGCCTCATTATTCCTCCACCTCTGTCTCTCTCGTGTTGGTGGGTTACTAATGAGTGTTTGTCAGCAAGATTGTGCAAAAAATTACCTGCACAGTTTCATGCAGCGGCTTGGTGGAGCGATGGCACACGTGCAGTAAAAGAGCTGGCAAAATAAAAGATGTGTGGTTTGCTTTGTTTAAAACGAGCAGTCTGCAGATCATCTTGAATGCTGAAAATGTCCATAACAAGTAGTCAATGGTTACTTTGGCGATCCTGCTAGATGACATTAATTTGTCAAAATTGATTCAGATCATTTTGGCTTTTAATTCTTTTTATTGTTTTATTGTAGACATGCTCACCCCGTGTGTCATAACTAATGCATGTGAATGCTAGTGGTAATGTGATAATGATAAATATTTCATAGGCTTTACCGATTCACTGCACGGGTGTACGCGCGACATACTAATCGCTGCCGTCTCTGCGTCGCAGGTTGAGGAAAGTGTGGCAGAAGAGGAAGTGTACAGCGAAGAATGGATTCCTCACCATCTCACACGGCACAGTAAGCAAACAGTGGAAAGAAACACAAGACGACATCTTTTCTTCTGAAAACACACACAAACCTTTTAGTTTGTCTGCAAGCCTCATCATTGCTGCTTGTCTTCATATACATTGCAGTGAAAAAGCACAAAAGTGAATTTTTAGCATTTTTCACACACTTTTTAACACACTTCAGTGTGTTCAGTGTTTTTTAAAGTTTTTAAATGATCATTTTTATTTATTTAAGGGGAAATCTATCCAAAAGAAGGGAAAAAAGTGATTGCCCCCTTGTTAAATTATGATTTTTTTATTTTTTATTTTTTTTTTGAATAGTCCATCTCTGAGGTTATTAGGTTTAGAGGACAATGGCTTTTTCACACAGGGGGAGGTGAGTTTGGATAACTTTTTTCCCCCTTTAATTGAATTAAATTATCATTTAAAAAACTGCATTTTATATTCAGCCGGCTGATTTTAAATTGCTTTGATGATCTGAAATATGACAAATAGGCAAAAACTGAACTGCACATTTACATTTTCCACAGATCAAAGGACAAAGTCTGCAAGTTTACACTCCTCGGAGTTTCAGTTCACTCGGCTCATTTACATTAAAGATTCGGTCAACCCCTCTCGCTGACACGGTTCATCTCTCACAGAGCTGCTTATCAGATGTTCTGTTTGGCTCCAGCAACAGTCAGATACACTTAAACCAACACTCCTGCTCACTTGTTCTCTCATTTTTCTCCTTCTCCCCCTTTCCTTTCTTTCCCTCCCTCCATCTGTCTCTCTTTCATAGGCTAACCGGCCACCAGCTAAACTCAACCTGCTCACCTGCCAGGTGAAACACAATCCTGAAGAGAAGCGGAGTTTTGACCTCATATCACGTACGTTCAGCCTCTTCTCTTTGCTTTCTGCCGCCTGTGTTCTCCAGTGTGTTGTTGTAACCAAATGCCTCTGTTTAATTGGCTTCGAGCAGCAGCTGGCTGAGATTTGTTATGTAGCTGAGCAGATTTCAATTATTTCCCATGCAGCAGAAAACAGAGATGATTAAGAGACAATATTAACACGTCTGACGCATCTGAATCCAGCGTGTAGACTAGACTCAAATACCAAAGAGCAAAATGATGGTCGAATAATTGCTTTCATGGCTGAGAGAGATTGAAAGGCTACAATGTTGCTTTCTTTTGTTTGTTTCTGGCGAACAAATATTCAAATAACACTTGCTTGGAAGTCTGGTCATAAAGAGATGGCAGGAAAGGAGGATGGAGAGAGGGATGATCTGTGTGATGATCATGTGACAAACATGGCAGTTTGTGGCTATTTAAATGAAGACTAAACTTCAGGCTTTAGGGATATAACACAGTTTAAGTTTCCTTTCATTTAGTTGTATAAAAAACTCCCATGTGAAGATGGAAACACTCGTACTTTATGTTTTTGTTTTGCAGCCCGCCCTCAGTCTGACCTTTCACTTGAGCACTTTAATGCCCTCTGGAGAGAATCACTCAAAGCTTTTTACTGCATATCTGCAGCTCTTTGACTGATCTTCTTCCTCTTCAGTTTTTTTCTCCCGCTCATCTTTTCTATTCCATCATTTGTTTCCTTTCTTTTTTTTGTTTTTAGATGACAGAACGTATCACTTTCAGGCCGAGGACGACCAGGACTGTCAGATGTAAGTGCTTTTCCCTTCCTTCCTCTTGTGTGTGGGTGCGCCTGTTTATCACCTCCAATGCTTTCCACACACTTCCTCCCTGACACACACTCAGTCACTTTACCTCCCACCTCATGCCCATTAACTGCCCTTTTACTCCAGTCTGAACCCCCCGTGTCTGCCTTAGCTGCGCCTGTTTTTACCCACTTTCCCCCCTTCTCCTCCCCGTGCTTCTCCTTTTGTCATTTTTCCTCTTTTCATCTGCCCGACTCATGTCTCCCGTGATCCTTTACTCTGTCCCTCCTGCAGCTGGATCTCGGTGCTACAGAACAGTAAGGAGGAGGCGTTAAATCAAGCTTTTAAAGGGGACCATCATGTCGGCGAGAACAACATCGTGCAGGAGCTGACCAAGGCGATACTGGGGGAAGTCAAGCGGATGATAGGAAATGATGTTTGCTGTGACTGCGGAGCCCCGAGTGAGTGGCACAGTTGGACGGGGGAAACCCTCAGATGCCTTAATAAAGTTCAATTTAAGCCTAAACAAATGGAAAACTAACTATGTTTTGAATCTTACATGATCATTATGTGATATCCCACAATTTAGATTATGCTAAACTCTTATACAAGCAGCTTTTTAAGACCAGAAACGACTAAGTATACCTTTTTTCCATTTAAATACAAGGTTTACATGCTTTTCATGTTTTGTTTTGTTTTGTTTTGTTTTTATAATTGAAAGCATAGTGATGCCAGCTCATTTACTTTCATAAATGGACCAGATTGGGTTGAATAACAGGCTTTGAGAACTCAGGATTTCCTGGGATTTTCCTCCAGTATCAGCTCCTTTTTCCCTGAAGAACTTGTTTATGTGTTCGTGTACTAAGAGATGATTTATGGGAAAGACACGATTGCGCAACTGCTGTTGTGTAGACCTCAAATTGTAGTAATTCAGAAACCATAACGATCTCAAATTTTAGTAGGCTGGCGTGCGCACATAGTTGGTGGGTCTCCAGTCATGAGGATCTTCCGATTTCGTCAATTCCTTAAACATCATTCGGATTAAAGATTTTTAAGTCTTTACATTTAGCTTCAAATATTACTCTTATATAATTTCAGGTGTTTTTTTTCTGTCTTGCTTACAGCTGGGATCTTAGTGAATGCATATACAGTGGACCCTAAGAGTATTGTTCCAAATAGAGCCGCACCGAGTGCATTTTACACAGCACAGCAGCCGATAACTTCATTAATTATTTAAATCTCCTGACACAGGGGACTGGATCAAATCAGAAATCTCCACAGTTCTGCAGTCACGATCAGATTTTCTGGAAAAAGCAACATTGACTTTAACATCCTTCCGCTTGTATCCTCGATTCCTAAAGGCAGCGGACACTTAGAAGCCTGCCTGGAGGCAGATCAGACATGTGCACACTGCTTTGGCAAAGTGTTTGCTGTAATTTAATGTAGTATACAGTACTTACGGGGAGCGGGTAGTGTAATTCATGCACACCAGTGGTATAAATTCCTCGTATTGAAAACTCTTAGAGTGGTTCCCCTGAGGAAATATTCTGCCACAACCTTGAAATTAGTTTTGTGAAATCCCCCAAACCCATGAAATACCCCCACCACAGATCTGTACTTTATTATAGTATGTACGTACGGCAGGCACATATACCTACACATGCACAGAGTAAGCAGTCCAGCTCGGTCACTTTCCTGTGACAGTGTGTTAGTGTTAGTAAAAGGCTTTTCAGGCAGCCATTGGATTTCCACAAGGACACATCAAAGTTGGCTCACAGGCTGCTGAAGTGACTTCTGCTTCAGTGCTTTTCACCCACATACACTCCTCTCTCATGTCACTCATGCATTGTTTATGTCCCTTTTTCTCCATTTTCTTTACAATGATCTTTCCTTTTTTACCCCTTAACAGACCCGACATGGCTATCCACCAACCTGGGCATCCTCACCTGCATTGAATGCTCAGGGATACACAGGGAGCTGGGAGTCCACTACTCGCGGATCCAGTCCCTCACACTGGATGTACTCAGCACCTCAGAGCTCTTGGTAAATCACTACCCATCTTCTTGTTCCTCTTTTTCTTATCCAGAGCTCTCTGGAATATTTTAAGCAGGATAAGCTTGGAAAATGAAACAAGAAAGGGAAAAAATAGAGGGAGATTTTAAGGACAGGTGGACAGTAAATAAAGATTGGGTGAAAATGAGAAGCCTTACAGTGCCTTTTGCGTCTTCCTCTTTAAAAGACCTCTGGAAGTCTGCACACTCAGAATAGCTGAGATTTTGTTTGGCTTTTCTAATCACCGTTTGGAGTAGTGATTTACTGCCTAAGGGACGGTCGGGATTAAATGCTTCCAGCCATCATTGCTTTCCCTGGTGTTAAGACGCCAGTCATGTTGGCCACAGTCAGACGGGGCGTTGTGGAGTCTGTGAGGCTCCACACTTGGAGCTCAGGATGTCTCCTGCCTCCCGGTGGGGGCGTGATTGGAGCTGATGACTTTTGAGTTAATCGATGTGGCTCAGAAAATGACACATAACTAGTTTTAATTTGTGTGTGTGTGTGTGTGTGTGTGTGTGTGTGTGTGTGTGTGTGTGTGTGTGTGTGTGTGTGTGTGTGTGTGTGTGTGTGTGTGTGTGTGTGTGTGTGTGTGTGTGTGTGTGTGTGTGTTCGTGTTCCACAGCTGGCCAAGAATGTGGGGAATGTAGGCTTTAATGAAATCATGGAGGCTTGTTTAAGCGCTGAAAACGTGGTGAAACCCAACCCGGCCAGTGACATGTAAGTCACCCCCTCACACTCCATTCTTCCTCTATCCCCTCACCTCACCTCCATAGCTCTTCTGCTGCTCCCGTCTCCTCACTGATCTCAGTTTACACTCTACACATCGATTTGCGATCCTTTTATGTGACCCTTTAACACATTTTAAGTAACAAGTTTGACATGTTTTTATTGATTATCTCTTCTGTTTTAAAAAAAAACTAAGAAAAGAATCTGAAATCTGATCAACTTTTTATCATAATCACAAAAGCTGTTTTTGATCCTCAGAGTGAGAACAATTAAGGCGACTTCTGAAAGAACAGTTTAATGCATTATTGAAACCTGGAAAGGTAGTGTTGAGGTGTTGTCTTGAGGGAAGAAGTGTGATTGGGGGGAAGAAAATCTTGAATGATTCTAACTTTTGATTGGATGGTCGTAGATCGCTAAACATTAGCAGAATTCATGGCTCTTGTTAATGATAGTGAAAATAAGAGCATTTCCACATGCACGGTGCAAAGAGGACTCAAGGGTTTGGGGCTAAGCAGCTGGATAGCCTTAAGAAAACCACTTGCCAGTGAGACTAATCGGAGAAAAGGGTTTCAGTGTGAGATTCAGCTCTGGAGCAATAGAAAAAGGTTGTGTGATCTGATTACTCCAGATTTAGCCTGTTCCAGAGTGATGGGTACATTGTGGTAAGAAGAGAGGAAGATATGGTCATGCACCCTTTATGCCTGGCGTCCACCCTACAAGGGCCAGAGTGATGATCTGGGGTCACTTCAGCTGCTAGAGCTGATAAGTTCCAGGTTCAGCAAGATTAAAAAAATGAAGACAGCAGATTAGTTTTTCCATCAATGGATTTTTTTCTTCCCTGATGGCACGGGCATATTCCAAGATGACATGCTAAGAGCATCTGTGTCCTCGTGTTCTCCCCCAGGCAGGCGAGGAAAGACTTCATCACAGCCAAATACACGGAGAAACGTTTCGCCAAGAAGAAGTGTCCGGATGCGATGTCGCGGCTTCACACGCTGTGCGACGCAGTGAAGGCCCGAGACATCTTCTCCCTCATCCAAGTCTACGCTGAGGGGGTGGACCTCATGGAGCCCATTCCTCTGGCCAACGGGCATGTCAGTGCACAACATATGTTAACATTTTCCTGCGTACCATTTCTCCTCCTATTTATAATAATCTGTGGCATTATTATTGCTCTCTATCTCCTTCCATGAACCTGAAATCCACCACACGTTCCAGAGATTTCATGCAAATGCTTGATCGTTTTATTTCAGGAACAAGGAGAGACGGCTCTTCATCTAGCGGTGAGGCTAGTGGACAGAACGTCCCTTCACATCGTCGACTTCCTCACTCAGAACAGGTAAACACAGCACTGAAGGCAACCAGAAATCAATATGCTGAGATGGTCTGTCGGACCATCATAAAAAGACCAAAAGCTTATTTTCAGTCCTGCTGGTTTCTTGACATCCACTTTTTTTCTGTTAACTCTCTTTTCTCTATGGACAGAAACTATTTGCATAATAATAACAATGATGCATTAAAAACAACAATAGAGCTTTGTTTTGCTGTGGTTTGCGTGCTAAAAACACAATTTTACAGAAAGTGTTTGTATTGGCAAAACTACTCCCTGGTCTTATGGAGCACTGAGGCAGGACAGAAGAAAGCTGGATTTTATATCCTCTGTGTTGGGATTTAAAGTTTTTCCCCTCTTTGTTTCTCTTCCCTGGAAGTTTAAATTTGGATAAGCAGACAGCCAAAGGCAGCACAGCGCTGCACTACTGCTGCCTGACTGACAACAGTGAATGTCTGAAGCTGCTGCTGCGGGGGAAAGCCTCCATAGAGATTGGTAAGGAAAAACACCAGAAACAAACAGCACAGCCGCAGTGCATCAACAGTCCATTGTTCTTTTTCTGCAGCAGCTAACAAAGTGCAAGGACTGAAATATTGTAATTACAGTTTTGAGGTAATTGTGCTTTGGGTGTTTCCATGTCCATCTATTTCTCTCCCTGTACATTTAGTCCTTTACATTTTTCTGACAGCGTGAGACACCGGTCATTTTAATCAGGAATCACAAGCACAAAAAAAACCAATTTTGCAGATTAAACTTGATCACAGTACAGTTTAAATTGCACTGTGCAAAAGTCTGAAGCCCCCCCTCATTTCTTGATATTTGGATTTCAAGGAGTTAGACTTTCTTATAGTTGTAATATTAACTGGTTTAAGCACTAGCTCTCCAAAGCTTTCTAAAATTGTCAAAAAGGGCCTTTTAGGACAATTTTCTATCATTTTCAATCCACTCCTTGTACTTGATCATTTTCAGAGTATTATTTTTTTGTGTGTTAAGCCACTTAACACTGACTTCTGAATCATTCGAGCTTTAAAAAAAAAAAAGCACCTAACTTAAGGGATGAACCATTTTTTCTGCCTACATATAACATATGACTTGGCAAAGAATTGATTTTAGGTCTGAAGTGGTGTCAGAAGCCATTCTTAAGGAAGGGAAACTGAGAGAAAAGGCTGAGGTGTGCCGTATTATGCAAGAACTGGACTAAAGAATCAATGAAAATAGATCTTATATAGTAATGAAATGATAAAATCATCAGTTTGTGTGGAGGAGACCATGAGGGGCACAGTGAGTGTAAAACATGGCGTCATGCTTTGTGATCTGGTCAGAACTGAATATAGAAAAGTCACTTGCGTGCAATACCATAGGAAAAACTTCTAATCAGCATGGCAATGTTCTTATTGCTGCACCTATTTACTAGTAAAATATAAAGAAATGAGGGGTGGCTCAAGACTTTTGCACATTATATAGAGGCCACTGCAATGGAATTTCTTCATAACAGTGTGCTTAATACATGAAAGCTGCTCGTATTTATAAAGTTGCTTTTGAGTGAGACTTTTGAGTCCGGGAGTTTGTTTTCTCTGGTGGCCTATCTTCATCTCACACTTGGTTCCCAGAAAACAAGCCGTGGCAACTTTTTCTCACAGCACTTATCTTTCTGCTCTGCTCTGCTCTGAAATCAAACAAAACAGCCAGATAACAAATGAATGGAGACGGAGCACAGAGAGACACCAGAGAGATGCTCGGTGTGGGAAACGGTTTAATTATACATTTGTCTTGTCACAGTGACAGGAAAGGGAGAAAATGGGCCGTGTGTTTGTGCTCATGTGGCTTGTGAGTACAACAGTGATTATATGTGTCTGTTGTTTTGCCTTCTAGCTAATGAGGCCGGGGAGACACCGCTGGATATCGCTCGAAGGCTCAAACACCTACAGTGTGAGGAGCTGGTGAGCTTACTATGTTTAGACTTGGCTTAATCCTGCAAGCACATCGTCGCTTCGTGAAATGTAAGAGCTGTCAGTCATTTGCGTTTCCGTACGTATGTGTTTACAGCTGAACCAAGCACTGGCAGGAAAATTCAACGCCCACGTCCACGTCGAGTATGAATGGTGCCTGCAGCACGAAGACCTGGATGAGAGCGACGAGGATCTGGATGAGAAGGTGAGGGATGCTTTTGTGAATAGTAATAGTTCCTTTTTTTTTTCTTTTTTTTTTTTTAAAGATTTCAAGACAAAAAAAGTTTTAAAAAAGTGATAAAGAGACAAACAAACAAACAAACATGAAAGGGATGAAAACGACTAACGCTTGAGAGAGAGATCAAATCAGCTTTGTAGTGAGGCTGCTGTGAAAAACAACCTGAAGAGCTCTGAATTTCTGCAAGAGGTTTATTTTATTTTGTTTCCACTAAATACAATCTCCTTAAATTAAACACTAAACTCCTTATTTCCTTTGTGCTTTTTAATGCGCTTTGTCATTCTTGCTGCCTGAAATGATTGAATGTGATTGGATTTTGGACAAGTTTAATTATTGATAGTTAAACATGTTGTTTTCAAGGCTGAATTTTAACACAGGAGCCTTATATATATCTAGGAGGAGAAATGGTGCATTTTAATGCAGGAGTTAACCTGCCTCAAGTGGCCATTCGAGGAACTGCAGTTTTGGCGCTGGCTTGATTTTTCAAACCCTGAAAGTTGCCACTTAGATTTGATTGGACCTGAGTTCATTATTGAAAACTCATCAGATAATTGAAACTGGTTCAATTTTTGGGGGGGAATAACCATGTTTTAATTTTATTTTTGTTGTGTTGTTGCCTTTGTTGAAGTGTTGTAGCCAAATGAGAAATCTCCTAAATACTAAAATAATCATTCAAAGTAATGCTAGAAGATTAGTGAGAAGCTTTATTAAAAGGCAAAGACAAAGTCCCATGACTGGGACATTGCTGCCTGCGCAGAGCGTGCAGGAGTCACATGACAGCCATACTTCACTATGAATGCTCACGTGCACCTATGTCAAGTAATGTCAATAAAAAGTTCATGATTGTGGTGCATGTGTAAAGTGCATGGTACCTAGGTTAATCATATATGATGTGCTCCTGTCTCACATTGTGTAACTGTAATGCTCACATCCTCACATGCATGCCTCCCCTCAGCCGAGCCCCCATCGGAGAGACGAGCGACCGGTCAGCTGTTACACTCCGAGCAGTAACTCCCACCACGTACAGTCCGGCCTCGGCTCCGCCGGCCGTGAAGCTAAGGACAAGCAGCGCCTCTTCATGCCCAACCTGGTCAACAACGAGACTTACGGCACCATAGTCAACACAAACCCCCCTCAGCCCACCACCAACTCTGCTCCACCTCTGCCCCCGAGGAACCTGGGTAAGCTCAGACAGGAGAAATAAAGGCGAATGTAGGTAGAAACCACTGTGAGCGAAACACACCGGCAGGCATTTAATAAATCTGTTACGGTTTATATGAATGGAAAAAAATGATCTCATTCTCCAGATAACACAGATAACCTCACTTCTTCTGAAGCTGGCCTCTTTGCCTGCCTATAAGGAAGTGATATGAATAAACAAATCAATAAATAAAATCTAGTGACTTGCCACAGTCGGCCTATAATACCATTAGTGTCTGTTTGGAGTGCTGCCAACAGAGCAGAGGACGAACAGCCAGCTGTGTCGCCCCCCTCACGTCCCCACAGCTCTCAGCCTCGGCATTCATTGCCCTCATTAACCGTCGCTCTCAATTACACTGAAATGGAAACGACTTGACTTTATTAGTGGACGCTGGTTCTGGCAAACAGCCCTGCTCTCTCTTAGTCTCCCTTCTTTTTCATTTTAATAACCCCCATCTCCTTTTTCCCCATCTCGTCTCCAGTCCAGTTGTCCGGCCCGGGAGGCTCAGCGTCCAGCACCTGGAAGCCCAGTCCTTTAGACCTGACTGGCCGACAGAGGTCGTCCTCAGACCCCCCTAACATGCATCCTCCGCCGCCGCCCATGAGGCTCACTTCCACTGGAGGTATGGCCCCAGTTTTGTGCACGCTTAAATGCTGCCTTTAAGGCATAGAAACTCGTTCTCAGTCTTGACCAGAGCTACAGTGAAGTGATTTAATAAGACGTAGTGGACATTTTATAGATGTGTTTGGATCGCAGCTCTTCTCAGCGTCTAATAAAACATTTTACTGGAAGAAAGCTGTTAAATGTTTCATTTACATAATCGACACATGCACTTAGCTCACGTTCAGTTTTCTTTTCTTTCCACATGCATATGTCAAAGGTTCTTCTGACCTTAATTTATCAGTTGATCTATTTAAAACCAGACTTCCTGACTCATCACAACATCAGCTTAGTCACATTTTTCTTCACACTGTAAACAAATGAGCTAAAGCAAAGGATTGCTGTGTTCCAGCTCTGGGTCTTCCTACTGCGATGAAGATTGACTCCATGAGCAAGTCAGGTCAGGGGCCACTGGGGTCCCGGGCGGTGCCACCTAAATCTCCCGCAGGGTAAGAACATAAAGGCGCATTTATTTATGCACAGCAAAGTTTTAGATTTCCTTAGATGTAAAAGGCGTGTCGACATGTACTAGAGCTTTCTGAGCTACACAAAAATATTCATGCATTCACACATACACATGAAGATTGTGCACTGCGGTCGTGTGTCTTGTTTTGGCTGCTTGTTTTGTGGCGTTTCTTTCCAAGTGGATAGAGACGCTTCTTTAGCTTCTAGGCTAAGCTCCACATCAAGCCAGACAAGTAATAACTTTCCTCCACAGTCGTCCTTTTGTCCTTTTTTTTTTTTTTTTTTCTTTTTCCTTCCCACAGGCCTCATAGTGTTGTGATAAATGCCTTTGAGCTTCCTCAAGAGCTCTTTTCTCCATCTTGGTACGACTATCACTCTTCTTTTTTTTTTTCCTTCTTTTTTGTATTTCCAGAAATGATAAAAGCTTCAGCAGAGGGCCCCTAAATCGAACAGAATCTAAAGAAAGAGCATGTGAGTAACATTGTGTGTGAGTTGTTTGAGTATTCGCTCAGATCCCGTTTCTCCTCTGGAAACGTGGAAAGTTTTGTTGTCACCGTGATCTAATTTCCTTTTCATTCCAGCTAAGGAACTGCCAGGATGCCCTCAGAACTCCATAGGTCAGTCTCTGCCTCCAGCCCCCATGCCGAGGAAAGCATACCCAGTGAGTCCCTGATTTTTATTTTTTCAATTAACCCCCCCCACCCCCACCCTCCACCCCCTTTAATTATCATCCAGATTTTACTTTGCATATTCATTCAGTTTGCAGTACAGACTCATCTGCAGCTTATTTCCTAATTCATGGCTTACTGCCTTTGTAGAGCTGTGTAAGTCCCCTCCCTATTGTTTCAGTGATTCTAGTGCTTGCTTGTAAATTCAATCCCTTCTGCAGCCTGACTCCATAATTTGGCCTTATTCTGCATGTGAGAGGGCTACTGCTGGCATTATGTGTTTCATGTTAGCACATTTTAAGCGTTTTAATATTGCAAAGCGATTTGAAATTGACTAGAAAAACCAGAAAAGAGTGCACGTCTTTCATTTGCATGGTCTGTACACTAATCCCCCTCGCTGGCTTCTAGTTGTTGGTATTTGCCAGTCCAATCCCATGCAGTGCCGCGATGATTCACAAACCTCATCTTCTCGTCAACTTTGCCTTAGTTTGCTATTTAAAAAGTAAAATCCCACAGATTAACGCAAATGCCCTTGAAATCCTGTGTGTGTGTCTGTGCTTGTTCCCGTGTCCCAGAAGCAGAGGCCAAAGCGAGTGAAAGCCATGTACAACTGTGTAGCCGACAACCCCGATGAGCTGACCTTCTCCGAGGGCGAGGTGATCGTGGTGGACGGAGAGGAGGACCAGGAGTGGTGGGTCAGTATCTGTCACGTTGAAGACTCGGTGTGCAAGTTGTTTTGTGCATCTTGGATGTTTGCACGTGTTTTCAGATTTGAGATATTAAGCATTCTTTGATGGATGTAACTTTGATAAACCATGAGCTCATTCCCTCCTCCTCTTTTTCCGAATGCTGCTGCTTCTGCTTCCTCTGTGGAGCCCCTTGTGTGAACGCTGACCAGCTGCAACTTGTTTTCTCTGAGCCACCCCTGCAGATATGACCGTATTTAGTCAGTCTCACTTTGTGTCCCTCCATGGATCCAGAGTTTCCCCCCGAGGACCCTGTTGCCATGCTTCCTCTCTGTCCTATGTCCAGCTACATTATCACTCTTTTTGTGTCTGAGATATCAAATAACAGCACAGAGCTGCGGCTGCACAAACGGGTCTATCATACACTATATAAAGTCTGTTTCCTATGAAAATATTCTAGAAAACCGGCATAATGAGGAAAGAATGCTTTACAGTGTTTAAAACGTGACTTTTATCTCTGACGTAGTTCCTCTGATAAGCTTTGATCAGCATTTGATGTTGTTACTTGCCATGTTTCATTTAACTTTATCGGAGCAGAAACATGTCCTAGCTTTTTACTTTCAGGTATAGACGACCTTTAAAATGTCTTTAATGGAGATAATAGGTACTGTCTTCTTTATCCTCAAGGTAATTTAAAAGGGGAAAGTCTTTTACATGTAAAGCTCTCATGTTTGTTGTGACGTAGCCTTTTATTACTCTTTGCAGATTTAGATGGTGTTTCTGTTGATTCAGTTTTGTTTGACAAAATCCCGATTGATTTACATGGATACATGCTCATTTTTCATATAGCTGAAGATGTATTTTTTAGATTCTGAGCCAAACACAGAAAATATAGAAGTATATCAACTAAATCCAAGCACTTTAGAGCCTCTAACGCTGCCTGCTGTATATCCTGATGATGCTTGCACACATGACAAATGCTCGTTTCCCCCTCTGTGAGCACTGAGGGACTGTATTTGTGCATTTTCACACTTTTAGCTCAGTATACTTGTGTCAAGCATTATAATATACACCAATAAAAGCCAATGAAGTATGTAAGTAGTAGTTTTGGGATTTAAAATCTCAAAACTGAATCACATGGGTTGAAATCACAAATATTGGAAAAGTCTTCCCCACCTGTTTTTAACTACTCTGTCATTTTCTGTGGTGTTTGGTACTGTCGTAGACTGTATGTTAAAGATGGGCGTAGCTTCCTGCTCTAAAAAAGTGAAGCCAATGCTGAAGTGCCTGAAAGCTGCATTGTTTTATAACGGCCAGCAGGAGGCAGCACTGCTTATTGCCAAAACAGGTGCAAAAACAAACCCTGTTGCTCATTTGATTTGATTTCTAACCTCAGTAAACGCTTCAAGTCTTATTGCATACAGCTCAGTCAGATCCAGGTGTTTGTCCAAACGCTCAGCCTGAGGCTACACAACTTTAGTCAGCCAGTAGGTGACTTCCCCGTGGCTATGTCCATCTTTTAGATGAAGTCTGTACATACTTTAGTTGACTCAAATAATTTAAGCATTTCTACCCAAACAGACTAAACCCCTCTGTTTTCTTGTCATGGCTGCCTCATATCGTCCTCCGACCTCACGTCTCATCTGTCTTTGCTCTTCGCAGCTGGGCCACATCGAAGGCGAGCCAATGAGAAGAGGCGCCTTCCCCGTTACGTTTGTGCACTTCATCGCCGACTGAAATCCGGGACTCGGGAAGTATCACACGTCCCACTATCACCGACAAAACATCCACCATCGCCCCAGTGTTTGCAGTCGACGTCATCGGCACCATCATCACCATCTTCGCTGGCGTCTTGAGCGAGCTCGTTCAAGCGTCACTGCTGCTCCAGCGAGTCTGGGTGTCACAGGGGACTCATCGGACTCTGTGGTTTTAATGCTTGCAGTTAAAAAAGAAAAACAAAACAAAGATGATTGTAGTGAATGTCCTCTCACAATAAATGCACTTTTCTTGTCTTTTCCCTTGTTGACATGTATGTACAGGATTCCTGTCATCCATTTTCTCCATTATACAGACAGTCCTTAAAGCGACAGCACTGAGAAGATCACAGCGTTGTGTTTTAACTTACTAACAGCTGTCAATGTGAACTTAGTCCCCATGCTTACATTCCATATCTGTGCATGAGCAATTCTGAAATGCCTGCTTTTAGGTGCAGCTTTCCACATATGTAGTAGCCCTCCCGTGTGGAGGTTTTTCTAATGGTGCTAAGTTAACCTTAAAATATGCTGGAAGTTGCACCCAAGGGAGCCTTTCCCTGACCCAATTTCAGTGACGGACTGGCAATCGAGAACGGGGATGCTGCATGTTAAAATAGCCTCCAGCCCATCACACCTGGGAGAGTCCACTTTCCCGAGCCGGCATAGAGTAATAGGAACATGCATCCTCTGCAAGGCTTTCCCCCACACATGCACACTGTCTGCCCCAATTTAAGCTGCGGGGCAGGGGGTCATATTCAAAAGCAACACTCCAGTTGTTATTCCTCCTCCTCCTCTTCTTCCTCCTGATGCAGTGCTGACTGGAGCTGCAACAGGCAGTAATTACCTTTATGCTGAGTCCTGACACCTCAGGCCATCTCTGCCTGTCATCTGCCTTATTAGAGGAATAGAAGCGTGTGCTTGTATGTGCGAGTGCATGTTTTGTCTGTACGGAAATAAGCTGCAAACGAAAGCATATTCAAATAACAGGGAGCAAAAAAAATGAGAGCGTGGGAATGAGATGAAAAGCGGGAGTAAGCTCTGTGACTTTTGTTGCTTCCTCGAGACTTTTTCTTCACAGATGAGCTAAATAGAGAGGGAACACCCTTCCTGCAGCTTAAGCCTCATATAGTACTTTTAAGACAAGTTTATCTAATGCATTGTGAAATAAATATTAAACATAGTGTAATTAACTTCATTTTAGTTGCAGAGCAACTTTCTCTCTGTTCATATTGTTGATATTTAGGCATTTAACCTGAAATCGGAGCCTTTCGTGGATTTGTGAATGGCGAGAGGGTGGTAGCTGATGCGCACTCTCTCCACCGTGTTGATTATTAACTCACTGGATTGTTAAATCTGTTTGTGTAAATAGAGCAGGTTTTGTTTGTGGATATTTAAATGTAAAATATTGAAAATAAAAGGAGGGGAAAAAAAAAAAAAAAAAAGCAGGTTAACCCGGGCAGTAAATGTCTTTTAATGCACTGTGGTGATGAGCAGTCACAACCTCAGCTGGGCCTGTGTGTGTGCTGTAAACATGAATACAGATACTAATGTGTGCACGCACACACACAAACACTATTCAAATCATTCTCATTAACAGTCTGTGAATCACTGCATTGACTCCTAACTCTGTTGTGCAAGTAAATCGGAGAAAAACAAACTGGAACAATAAAATCTGAAATAGTGCAAGGCGTCGGTGTGTTTCTTCTTCAGAGTTTGTGATCCAGCAGCAAGTGTTTTTTCTTCCATTACCATATTTCGTGACCTGCATTTTAAAAACAATCTTGTCAAGCTAAGAGTTAAATGATGTCTCATGAGCTCCCTCTGCTGGCAAATGCACTCAAGAAAAGGAAAACGCTCCTCTGCTGTACCTGATCCACGTCTTTATTTTCCTTCTTCACACACATTTTCAACTGGACCAAAGTATTATTTCACAAGGTGAAGTCAAGTTAGTACCACAACTGTAAACAAGTCCCACAAAATCTTACATGTGTCGCTACCAGCCTGTTAAAATTTACTTTTTCCCAGCTAATCACACTTTTGGTACCAAGAGTTTAAAAAAAAAGAATTTTAAAATAAGCTCAAGTAAATCTTTAAAAATGAATAAATCCCACAAATTAAGATCAATGTGTCCAAAAAGTCAGGCGATATTTGTAACATTCCTTCTGGTCAAAAAGCGACCACTATTGTACCAATACTGCTGTTAGAAAACAAAACACTCACAGGGTTTCAAAACCTGAAGAGGGATTTGAGTGATTTCCTCTTGAAGCCAGCTGTCACATCTGTGTACCGAGCAGTTAATCCGATGATTGTCTTCCGTGAATTAACATATGCCAGCAAAGTTTTAGCACTATGTAGTACCATTGCGTACATTAAATACACTTAACGTTACACTTATAAAAGCTCTGCATTGTGTCCCAAAGCTATATTTAATGCAACCGTTTGCCTCCTTACTACACCTTCTTTTAATATTTATTGTGAGAAGGCAAAAAAACAACAAATTCCAGGGAAGTGACTCAGAAAAATTCACCACAGTTCTGTTTTAACTGGATGGATTACAGGAAGGGGAACAACAGCTAGCTCACGCCAGACTTTTCCATCAATAACAAAGATTACGCACCATCAGATCTGCCCTTTAGATGACCTCTCAGAAGGGTAAGAAAGCAAAGGTGCAACATTTTTGCCAATAACAATGCTGGTTGTCTAACTGTTGCTGGTTTTGCAGATGTTTCGCTCTCATCCCAACTCTCACTCGGAGCCTCTGGACTTGTCTGATGTCAGAACGCAGTCGAAGGAGGCCGACAACACTTTGCAGATGGACTGCGCCTGCTCCTGTTCAGACAGACAGCAGATGTCACGCATCAGGGAAAGGAAACGCACAGTGACCGTGTAAAAGACCTTCCATTTCGTACTTACTGAGCTGCTGCACTGGTACACCCAGATGCTGCACTCTTCTTGCTCTGTGTCAGTGGTTTTCAGAGCCAGCAGGTTCTTCCCCGCGCCTAGCCCGTCATCGTAGCACAGCATACGCACGATCAGGTAGAGAGGATGGCGATGCAGCACATTCTGAGAGTGTAGAACAAAAACACATAGTAGGGGTCTTTTTCAATTTGTTAACTCCGTTTCCAAAAATGATTTGCAAATCATTTGTGTGCCATGTTTAATTTAAGTTAAATTACGTTAAAATTAAACTGTTAAATCAAATCACATCAAAGGTTGGAAGTGTGAAATTTCACTGCACATTCACAGAATTCACGCTCACTTTGAATTTGATGCCAGCAACATTTTTCAGTGCATTGAGGGCAGGAGCATGTTTACCACCCTGTTGCATCACCTCTTCTTTTTAAAATTCAGGTAACCGAGGAGCTCAGTTGTTGTAGTTTAGACACCAAAATGTTCCTCCGTTCTTGGGATACTCTTCGAAATGACTGTGTACCACCTTTCTATTCCTTTACTACTCACACACTGGTCCAGCGACGCCACCTTGACGCCGTACTTGGACACTACAAGAACCATCTCCTCATCTCCGGGAACAAATGGCAGCTTTCCATCTTGCTATGAGAAGAGGAAGCAAAATTTGCAGTACCTTCTCTGTTTTATATCAGAATAATTACAGCATGTTTCCAAGGAGAAAGGTTAAAGTTAAAATGTGCCCAGATCTTTCTCCAGCTTCTTACCTGAGCAGCATCAATGTAGTTGATGAGGTCCAGCGGTTCCTGGAGGGTCTTGCTCATGTCAAACTTTAACTTCTCAATAGCACCCACATATTTCACCCGAAACTCAGCGCATGTCTCAGATGTGTTGTTCCCTATAGACAAAAAACAACAACAACAAAAAAAACACCAGTTAGAAAATTAAACTGCGAGGCTGCTTCAAAATTTTAACAGGAAGTCAAGCTGACCTGAGCTTTTGGTGGAGTCCGTGTCAAGGCTGGCAACAGTACTCGATCTGGAGAGTCCTCCCAAGCTGGAGTCCACAGACTGCAGTGAGACAGAAACATTAGACAGCGCCACCTTAATGAAACGCAAAGACACACGTGTCTGCATGCTTGTGTTGTTAACCACCTTGCTCTTTGTGCTGATCTCACTGCTTTGCGAGCTGCTGCTGCTGTGGCGCTTTTTGCCTTTCCGGAACATCCTTCACCATGACGACCGCATCCAGCCCTCCAGACCCGCTGACCTGGATCATCACAGGGCTCAGAGTTAAACGCGCAGCATGGCTGCCTTCTCAGGTGTTAATGGAGCCCATAAATAATTAAATGCAGGACACAGGAGCATATACGGTTTGAATAATTGATACCTAGTTTGTTCCTCTTTGGGGGTCTGGGCTTTGGGGAGGCCAATCCATGACTGATAGTGTTCTACTGTGTGTTTCTCTACCCTGGTATACTTTTACTGCATTGGCAGTGTTTTTGGGATTACTGTCATTCTGGAAAATAAAGGCGTTGCCAATCAGGCCCTTTCCCGATGGCACTGCCCAGTGGATTAAAATCTGATGGTACTTTTCTGTGTTCATAATTCCATCAATTTTAAAAAGGTCCCCAACAGCACTGGCTGAAAAGCAGCCCAAACCATGAGAGAGTAGTGTGTTTTACAGATGGCTGCACACATTCACCATTGGACCGTTCTCCTCTCCTCCTTTATACATGCTGATGACATTCTGAACCACTAATGGCAAGTTAAAGAAAGAGAAGATTCATGGGTGTGTGTTTAGTGGCTTCATTGAAAGTAAAATATTAAGAAATGAGGGCTGGCTTAAAACAACTGCTAAATATCTTTCATGAAATTCATGAGATTTCTTGGATATTTATATAATTTGTATTACTTTGGCAAGTACATGTTTCCGGTTGGTTTCTTTTTAAAAAATTAAAAAATAAAAATTGGGCTTTATTTTTATTCTAGCGAACTAAAATCCTTTCCCTCAGTCTTCTAGACCAGTTTTAGTTAAACTATAATAACCTTGAGTCATCCACACAAAAAGACATCCTAATTAAAATAACAACATCCACAAGTGAAAGGTGAGATATTTGTTCGAGTAGTTTCTTCATGTAGGAAGGTGTACTTGTCCTGGGAACTCTGAAAGCAAAGTTAAACTAAGGCTAGAAAAGCTACAGTATATTCAGTCACCACCGCTGCTAAACCGCATTTCACTTTCAACTTGAGTTTAATCACGTCTGAGTCTGAAAATAACTCAGGACCAGAATACTCAGAATAACAGACGATATAACACTCAAACAAGAGCCTAAATTGATAATATCGATTATAAACACAAATGTGTGAGATTATTTGTACTTTTTAACATTATAGTATAGTATTACAGTACTATTTAACAACGCGTACAACCACCAAGTTTAAAAACAGGAGCACCATTTAAACAGGAAACTACACCTGCAACTGTAACAGCCTCGTTTAGGTGCGGCTTGAACAGCGTGTCTGTAAACAGATGAAGCTAACGGAGTCCCAGGCTACAGACACCAAAGGTTAAGACGCCTATCACCCAAACTACGAGCTGCTCTGTGCTTGTAGTGCTGTAGCTACAAGAAAACCTGAGTGACTCAAACTTATCCTACTCACTCTTGGTCGCATTCATTTTAAAAGTTACAAGCCGAGGACTTCCTCGGAGGGGCTTGTAAAGAGAGTGAATTATCTAACGCTAACATGACTTGAAACATACCTGTTGTAACGAGGTGCTCTCAGTGTACCGTTTATCTGCTTTTCTTCCAATCCACTTTCTATTTATCCACAGTTTGACTCTTCGGCTTCCCTTTGAGCTTTGAAGCCTACACCCAACACCACTTAAAGGGGACGCAACGCAGAGGAAAAATAAACACATAAAAATCCTACGAATAATACGGATTATTGTGTCGATACATTGCTGAACTTAAAATAGATAATCCTAAATTGAGCTAATATATTTAACTTCCGTGCCTCTTTTTGCGTCGGGTTGTTTAATAAATGTTAGATCAAAGCTGGTAAAAGCCAACCGACGTGCGTCTCGGAACTTCTGTCACACGACTTGATTCCAGTCGGGCGTATTTTGGACACGCCCCCGGAAGTTCATTCAGAAAACACATTGAGTGCAGTATTATCGGATTTGTTATTATTATTTTATTTTATTTTTTTGTATTTTAAAAATGACACTAAAATTTTAGAACAGAATGGCCACAAAACGCAAAATAGAGATAATTGTCCCTGCCGAGGAAAGCGACCAGCTCCTGATTCGTCCACTGTGAGTTAATTTCTATTTTTTAGATATATGCACATACATATAAATATTATATTTTATGGCTGATTCATTGTGCCACCATAAAACCACATACATGCACTGATACCGTATTTGGCTCATGTTGCAGCGGTGCTGGGCAGGAGGTTGGGCGGTCATGCATTATCCTGGAGTTCAAAGGAAGGAAAATTATGGTAAAATAAATAATAACAAATAATTGGTTATACACTTATATCAATAGCAATAATAACTATATTACGGTTACCTGTTTGAAGGAGTACAAAGTGCAATTTTTTGTTTTTGATCCATTCATTCAATACAATTAAATTAATTTTATTATTTTATATATTTTGACATATAGTTGCCATTGTAGTATTTCATGTCCGAAAGCAGCATTGATGCAGATTGGATTTAAATGAACAAAGCTGTATTTGTGTGTGGCAGCTGGACTGCGGCATTCACCCTGGATTGGAGGGGATGGACGCTCTCCCATACATAGATTTGATTGACCCAGCTGAGATAGACCTGCTGCTGATCAGCCAGTGAGGCTCAACTGCCCTGTCTCCTTTACATTTTCACATTTTTCCTGCACAGAAACGACAGTTTAGATCTCTAATTATTGCTGGTTTTATGTGTTCTCATTTCAGCTTCCACCTGGATCACTGTGGAGCTCTGCCCTGGTTCCTCCAGAAGACCAGCTTTAAAGGGAGGACCTTCATGACTCATGCCACTAAAGCCATCTACCGCTGGCTCCTATCAGACTATGTTAAAGTCAGGTAGGGGCAAAGGTGCCTAGAGACAATTACCTTTTAATTGCAGTGCAGCATACAGTCATATTTTTATTATTATTGCAGTAACATCTCGGCAGATGACATGCTTTACACTGAAACCGACCTGGAGGAGAGCATGGACAAGATAGAGACAATCAACTTCCACGAGGTCAAAGAGGTGGCTGGGATCAAGTTTTGGTGCTACCACGCTGGTCATGTGCTGGGAGCTGCTATGTTCATGATCGAAATAGCTGGAGTCAAAGTAAAATTGCTGTTGTTTAATCGATAATGATAAGAAAGGATTGTTCGCTTGATTTTTTTTAAAAAGCTAACCTACATGTATATTCCCCATCTCCTTTTCCCTCCAAAGCTTCTGTACACAGGAGACTTTTCCCGCCAAGAAGACAGGCACCTCATGGCAGCTGAGATCCCCAGTGTCAAACCTGACATCTTAATCATAGTATGACATTATTTAACTATAATAAGTGATATTGAACACCTTTTTAAAAGGCTCCGTAGGTGATCGAAACATAGTCAGAAACTATTATTTGTCTTTCTGCAGGAGTCCACCTACGGCACTCACATCCATGAAAAAAGGGAAGAGCGAGAAGCTCGGTTCTGTAACACCGTCCATGACATTGTCAACAGAGAGGGTCGCTGTTTAATCCCTGTGTTTGCTTTGGGACGAGCACAGGAACTGCTGCTTATCTTGGGTTAGAAGTCATGTTTGACTCCCTGATACTGAAAATGTGATAATGTGTGTCAATATTGTTAACCTCAATGTTCAAATTTATGTTTAGCACTGGATTTCCTCTGATAGTTATGACTTTGGTTATTTGTCTTCTCTTTATCCCATTATCACTCATAGAAGTCTGTAAGATTGGGTTTAATGTTCTCTTGCAGACGAGTACTGGCAGAATCACCCAGAGCTCCATGACATCCCCATCTATTATGCTTCTTCCCTGGCCAAGAAGTGCATGGCTGTGTACCAGACATATGTTAACGCAATGAACGACAAGATCCGCAAGGCCATAAATATCAACAACCCTTTTGTCTTCAAGCATATCAGCAATCTGAAGGTAGAGACTGTCACAGAAACCCTGTGCATATTCTCAGGCTTGACTGTCTCCCTCCAAAAATAAAGCAGCACTGTCTATTCTTTCCAGAGCATGGATCACTTTGATGATATTGGCCCCAGCGTGGTGATGGCGTCTCCGGGCATGATGCAGAGCGGGCTCTCCAGGGAGCTCTTTGAGAGCTGGTGCACCGACAAGAGGAATGGAGTTATCATCGCCGGTTACTGCGTGGAGGGCACACTCGCCAAGGTTAGAGCACAGCAGGACAGCAAAAAAAAATTTTCTGAGCAAAGTGGGAAAAGATGCTGTGATCTAATAATCGATATGCTGATTCAATTGCACCAGATTGCCGTTATTTACAGCAATTTTCAAGCCATCAAATTTAAAACTCAGAAGCTGTGACAAAAGACAGGAATTACTCATTTTTTAAAGAAAAGAAATTAAGTTGCCACAAGAAGAAGGAAAAAAAGTTTTCAGTGTTCTTTGTTCATTTTCTCTAATAAAAATGAATCGAACATGTGAAGTTTTTAGGTCATTAATTTGGCAAAGCAATCAAACTGAAGGCTCTAAAAGCATTTACGTGCCATTTTCTTTAACTATTTTCTAAATCCTTTCACTGACTAAATGATTTATCAAGAAGATAATTGTAAAATCAGTCCTCAGTTATTTGCACACTCTACAGCACATCATGTCTGAGCCCGAGGAGATCACCACCATGTCGGGACAGAAGCTGCAGCTAAAGATGTCGGTGGACTACATCTCCTTCTCCGCCCACACTGATTACCAGCAGACCAGCGAGTTCATCAGAGCCCTCAAACCGCCACATGTGGTATGAGAAGAAAACAGTGTGGTGAAATTCACAGTTCTCTTGACTCGTCTTTTTTTGTCCTTTGCATAAAATGTTGCACATGTTTAATTTCAGATCCTGGTACATGGGGAGCAGAATGAGATGGCGCGCCTGAAAGCCGCGCTGATCAGAGAGTACGAGGATAACGACGAGGTTCACATCGAAGTCCACAACCCTCGCAACACTGAGGCTGTCACGCTGAACTTCAGAGGAGAGAAGCTGGCTAAGGTGCAGTACGCTTTTTGTGATCAGCAGTCGCTGAATTGTGCGTATGCTTTTTAATGACACTGTTAAAAATGACAAATCCACTGAAAATGGATACACTTCTCTT
The DNA here is from genome assembly GCF_041146795.1 of Maylandia zebra. NCBI lineage: Eukaryota > Metazoa > Chordata > Actinopteri > Cichliformes > Cichlidae > Maylandia > Maylandia zebra. Next base: position 27,567,348 of record NC_135185.1, read on the forward strand.
CTCAGGTGATGGGCTCACTGGCTGATAAGAAGTGTGTTCAGGGTCAAAGGGTATCAGGCATACTGGTGAAGAAGAATTTCAACTACCACATCCTCAATCCCTCTGACCTTTCCAGTAAGTTCACTTTCATTGTCCCCAGATGGAGAACAGGGCCACCAAAGCATTTTAGTAGCGTTGATGCTTCATGACTCTGTCATTGTTTTGGGGTATTTGGCCTCAAAACTAAACCAAAGTAGACTATGAATGAATGAATGAAACATTCCTCCTCTCGGAGCTGTACTGACCTGATCTGTCTGTTCTGCAGCGTACACAGAGCTGGCCATGAGTACAGTGAAACAGACCCAGGCCATCCCCTTCACTGGACCCTACTCACTGCTTGTCTGCCATCTGAGGAATCTCACAGGTAAGACTGCGTGACCATTTCTGTGGGAATCTCGATGACCATCTCTGCAGACAGTAGACTGTCTGAGACCATCCAAACTCATAAAAAGAAACAAAAAAACACAACTGCCCACATTGTTGCAGTTTGACACGTACTGCAACCTTTTGAGTTTTGTCAGCGTGTGAGTGATTTTTACCCCGTAGTGGTGACCGTCTTTCTCAGGTGATGTTGAAGAGCTGGACGGAACTGAGAAGAACACTTTGAAGATCTTTAAAAACATCACTCTAATCCAAGAGGCCGGCATGGTGCTGCTAGAGGTGAGAGCCCACAACGTAGCGCTGTGCTTTTCACACCAGTGTGCAAAACTGGGAGTCCTAAATGTATTTCTTTAGAGGATAGACACAGGGTTTGATATCACTGAAACACTCTAATAATCCTTTTAACAAGGTAAGAAGGTGAACACTGCACCAGTGTGCCACGTAATAGCAACTACTCATTTATGTTTTCTGCTGCTTTCCACGTGCATGTGTCCAGTGAACTACAATCCTGGGTTTGGTTCGGTGCAGACTATTGACTGGATCACTCTCCTTTGTAGCCATATAAAATCTAAGGGACAACTTTATGATTGGTTATTTCTGCTCCTAGCCACAGATTTTTAAAGGGAGTGTACGTTGTGATGCTCAGAGACAGCTTGGGACTTGTGTTTTATTAATTTGTCTTTATCTGCTGTTTCAGTGGATAGCTAACCCTCTAAATGACATGTATGCTGATGCTGTCACCACCGTGGTACTGGAGGTGCAGTCCAACCCAAAGGCTCAAAAAGGTCAGCTTGGTTATATAGACCCATATAAAAGATGGATGTAGGTAAGATGAAATCGCACACTGGTTTGTTCACACACACTTTGAAGCCTGAAATTAAACAGTTTGGCTGTGACATTTGAGCTAAGGGCTGTTGAAATCCCCAATCCACCTGATGTCATAGAAGTCATAGTCTTGGTGATTCTGGCCATTAGATTGTTTCTTTAATCATTTCTTTTGGTCGATGATCATGCACTCCTTGTTAGTTTTTGGTTTTTATGACATATTAAGTTCCCCTTTGTTTTTCTCCTTGCTATAATCAGGACCTTTGGATGTGTAATACACCTATTATGGTCTAGCATCCAGAAACTGCACAAATGGATTGGGTTCTGTGCACAAAGTACTCATGCACTATATTAACAGTTCACTCAGAACTTTATATATGGGATTGTTATCACGAATACCCATGAAACACCTGGAGTTGCTTCATGGCACACTTTTTGGGAATTATTGTCTTTAATCCTGCATTTGTGTGATTGAAAAGTGTGTGCAATGACACAGTTTTAAAGATTTGGCCTAAATAATTCTGGAGTGAATGAGCCTAAACATGATGACCGGACTAGTGACACCATATAACCTGTGACTCTCACACATGCACGTATGACTTGCCAGTTTCAGCTGAAACAATTTCAGTGTTTCAAACCATGTTCCAGAGTTTTTAGTTCACCATTCATGAGGTTTCAAGAAGAAAATGAAAGACAGATCTGAATGTTTGAAAGTGTTTTGGAAAAACTCTGTAAAGATTAGATGAACAATACTCAAAGGATAAATCCAACTGGTTTATTTTGTTAGATAAGTTGAACAAAAAGTTAAACAAGCAAGTAAATAAAGAAACAAGGTAAAATGAAGTAAGAGCAAAAAAGTTAACAAGTAAATAAAGAAACAAGGTAGAGGAGAGAAAACCCCAACAATCCCCTCTGAGCAAGCACTAGGCGACAGTGGGGAGGAAAAACTGCCTTAAAACGGGCAGAAACCTCCGGCAGAACCAGGCTCAGGAGGGGGCAGTCAACTGCCGGGACTGGTTGGGGGGGTGAACAGAGGTGGAGCAAGACGAGGCTACATCAGTTGAAGAAGCAGCAGAGTTCCTCTTCCGGAAAAAGCTGAAGAATTTTTTCTTCTTTTTCATGGACTTTTCCACGAGGGCCTTTTTGTCCAGGATGAGGGTTCTCAACTCATCGATGGTTTCTGTGTTTTGCCTCTCAAGTTTCTTGCATGTTTGTTCCACCTGTTCTAATGTTGCTTGTGTTTCTTCAAGCTTTTCTTTGAGGTCTTTGGATGTTGCCTCCTGTGTCAGCTTTGCCTTCTGCAGGTCTGCATTTCTCAGTTGATCTTCTTTGTGCAGGCCTTCTAGCTGCTCATTTCTTTTCTGGATATCGTGGAGCGTACACTGCAGGTCTTCATGCGTTCTGTCTTATTTTTGCTTTTGGGCCTGCATTTCTGTGTTTTCCCGCTTCAAGTTGTTGAATTCCAACAATATCCCCTTAATGAGCTCCGAGTTGTTTTTTGCCATTTGATCGATCCTTTTCTGCATCTGTGAGCATCGTTTTTCCAGTGTTTCCTTTTCTCCCTCCAGCTCACTTGTTTTGACCTTCAGTTCATTACAGACTTCTTGCATTTTTTGATTTTTACTCTCAAAGTCCTTGATAATGCACTTTTCTTCTGTCAGTCTTTCTTGCTTTTGCTCTTTCTCTTGAAGGAGGTCTTTCTTTTGGACCAGTGTTTGATCCAACCTTACCTTCACCATTCTGTACTTTTCCTGCATGCCTTGGAGTTCGCGCTGCAGGTCGTTTTGCTTTGTGTCCTGTTGTTCCTTCTGTTGGAGGACTTCTTTATTTTTTTCTTCAGCTTCATCAAGCTTTTTTTGGAGCAGGTGATTCTTTTGGTCCATGTATTAGAGATCCCACTCTATCTTATCAATCGTCGCTTTCCTGCCTTGAAGCTGCTCGGACATTTCTTTAACTTCAGCGCTCTTTTTCTTGTTTTCTTTGATGAGGAATACAATCTGCTCTCTGGCTTGAGCAAACTTGATCCCCCAGCCCTCATTAATAATGTTGATGTCGGGCTGGCGCTGTAGTGTTTCTTCCAGGTGTTTGTTTTGTGCTTCCATTTGTAAGCACTTCTTCTCCAGGTGACGTTTTTCTTCTTCAATTTGTTGAATTTTGTTCTGGAGATGGTTGTTTTCATTCCTACTCTCCTGTAATGCCCTTTGGATGGATAAGAGGCCATTTGGAGAAATTGGCCGGCCACGCGTTGAAGGAGAGGCGGCGTAATCTTTTTGTCTCGGTTGCCGTAATCTTGGATACATGTTGGCGTTTGTATCCGATGACTCTGAGAGGTTTCCAAATTTTTCTGTAGTGAACGTTTGAAGGCTGCAAACAAACGAACTAAAAATTGCTGTTTCTCACCCCTACTTAAGGAAAAACTTCAAAGGATCAAAGATCCTTGTGACATCATCACTCCTAAGCCAATCAGATTGTCACATGACATTTTGAAATGTGGAATGGGGATATATATTTTTTTAAACAGTTTTCAAATTTAACTTAATATTTAAGTGTTTCTTACTTGACCCGCTTAGTCGATTAAAAAGTTAATTGCCACGAATACCCCTAATGTTATATAACAGACCACAGAAAAAAGACAGGTTTTTTTCTACGTGACAGAGCTATAATAAATGTTTAGTTTTTTTTAATCATCCTACTTTTTATAAAAGGGAACATTATTTAAAGAATATGTATTTAATTAAAAAACTCTGTATTCATCTAAAGGGTATAACAAGAAGGGTGACCTTCCTGCTCGAAAATGAAATGACCAAAATAAATGTATTTCTCTGCAATTACAAACTCTGTGTAAACAGTCTTGGTGTCAAAATAAAGCTAACACTGGTGAGATGTCATCAGAGCTGTAAATATTACTGCAGAAGTTACTGTGACTCAAACATAGAAAATTTGATTTTTTATTTCCCTCACCTAATTTTTAAAAGTATTTTATAGCAGCGGTCCCCAACCCCCGGGCCTCGGACCGGTACCGGTCCGTGAGTCGTTTGGTACCGGGCCGCGAGAGTTGAGGCTCAGGTGTGAAATGTATAGTTTTCAGGGTTTTTATCGGTTTTCAGCGTTATTTTGTTATCGTTTTTATTGTTTACTCGGTTTTCCTGGGTCTCTTCACGTGTGTTATGAATAAATTTTCTTTTTTTCGGTACCGGTACTAGTTTTATTTTGTTGTATTTATCCGCGACACCTTAAAGGCCGGTCCATGAAAATATTGTCGGGCATAAACCGGTCCGTGGCGCAAAAAGGTTGGAGACCGCTGTTTTATAGCATATAACACCTTTGAAAATATGCTTTGGTTCCCATTTAAGTCCAGAAAATCCTAAATCAAGATATGGATATTACCTGTCCACAGATTCATGGTGACGTAACTGCTCTTTTAACTGTCTGGTGTCTTTGCTTTGTTTGTTGTTTGCAGACATGGTTTACATGAGCTTTTAGCTGAGATTCAGAGGTTTCTGTGGACACTACTCATGTCAGCACTTATATTTCGGACCTCGTGTTATAATTGATTAAACGCGATCTCCTCCCTTTTGCCCCCATTTTTGATGTTTTGGGTGCAAATGATCAGGCATTACATTCTCATAATAAATCAGATAAGATACTGCAAATAATTAAGCATACTATACTTTGTCATATATATTATGTTACATGTGACCATAATTTAAAAAAAATTTAAAAGATATATAGTCTTAGTCTTTAATTGAAGAATGTTTTTACTAAAGTCATAAATCAAATGAAAAGCAGGGAAATTATAACATAAAAACTGACATTTTTTGCTGTAAGAGGAGTCGCCCCCTAAGGGCCATTAGAAGTACTGCATTGGTTTCACATTTCAGAACTCGATGTTACATCCATCTTTTAAACACAGTTAACAAAGCGCCATTAAGCACGTGGTGTACACGTGTGTTTAGTTGCTGCTGTAAGTTTGAGGCGGGTGCTATCTGGTTAATGCCAGTGATCTGCTTTCTGCCTTATGAGCAGTGATGGAGACCCAGAGCAGCACCATGGACATGGATGTTTTCCATACTCGGCTAGAAGTCATGTTGCAGTAAGTGACAGAATAAATCCATAAAACATTTTTATAATGCAGTAGCATGAATATTTTTATGGAAATGAAGTTCCTCGGATAAATAGTTGCTAAGCTCTTAATGAATTATGTTATTTGTCTGCTGTCTGTTTTCAGGGACATGTTTGGAGAAGAATGCGTGAACTTCAGCGATGGTAAAATCATCTCTGTGACTGTGGACGGGAAGACGGTGCACATTTGCTTGAAAACAAGGGTGAGGGTCTTTTGTCCTGTTAATGGGAGCTGCTGATTTGGTGTTTGAGTATGTCGCTGACTTCTTATCCCCTCACCAGTCTGTGTGCTACGAAGATGAATGCACAGAGGACGATTCACTCAGAGAGATGGTGGAACTGGCGGTGCAGCGGCTCTATGACGCTCTAAACCCCGTTATCTGAAGAAAGACACACACCTGCCTGCGGGTCTCCAGACATTGTTAGTGATCAGATATACACACACAGTTGGGACATCGTGTTAATGTAGATTAAAAACAAAATGCTGTGATTTGCATTGAAAAACACATTTTATCCACAGAGCATAGAAAACATCAAATGTTTAAACTGAGAAAATGTATGATTAGCTCAAGACGAGCTCATTTTTACTTGGATGGCAGCATCACTTCTTAGGAAAGTTGGAACAGTCATGTTTATCCACCAGATTGTCTGTTTTATGTATTGTAGATGATGAGACAGTCTTCGTAATTTTACAGAGGAACATTCTGAAATTGTTCCACAGTTTACAGAGCTGTTTCACAGACTGAAGAAACACAGTAACAAGTGAGCAAGACTGACTTGCGAGAATAAGCTATGTGATGTTATTTAACAGATTCTTGTGTTGTTTGTATTGTAAGCACTTTTAATTATAAAATACATCATTATGTTAACTGCGTTTGAGTGTAGATTCACTGCAGGTTTCATTTGACCTGAGTTCATTATTAATATGCACTGATATGACTTGTTTACTTTTAAATGTGATGATGTGTGTGAATTTCTAAATGCACTACATGTGCTGTAAGTATTTGTTGTTTTAAGAAGGCTTCTACTTTAAAAACAGTGTTGTGTTTACTTTTGTCGATTTTAAATATACAGTATTCATTGTAATCGTGTGATCTTTGGACATACACATGCTTGTTTTATGTAATTTAATATTTATTTTTGTTTTAAAATCTGTTCTCACTAAAAGCACTACATGCATTGACAAAATCAAATAAAAAGAGGCAACACAAACAGTGCCCATAAGTCTTTTATTCATTAAATATCTGAAAAAATATACCCAGTAATTTCACAATAAATATAATCAAAGGCACATTCTTTAAAAATAACCATCTGATTTTAACCATAAAGTTGCTTTAATTCCCATTTTGGCTGGACTTTCAAGATATTACCACACCCTTTACTTATATTACTATAAATATGTCATAAATAGTAACACATTACCATTGAAGCTTGGCTTGTCATTAACATTTGTATAATTTCTACCAGACAAATGACTTTATTAAAGCCAAAGGAGCTGAAGTGAACGGTTGTAAACCAACCACCGAAGCGCTGCTGTGCAAAAGGTAATACAGGATGAACCAAGACCACAAGTGATTTCTATTTTGTCATATTTAACCTCTTCTATATGATGTATTCACAAACAGCAAATGTGCATGTTGCACATATAACTTTTTTTGCTGATCAAAGCTCCAGAATGAGCTATTTTTAACAACACATTTGAACGGGGGAAAAAAAAGCTTTAACTAATGGATGCTTGTTGTTTATTTTCATGACAATTTACTACCCGACTTAAAATTAGGTGAAATGTTTAATAGTGTGATCAGTGGAGGAGTTTCAAGGGGGACCACAGTGTCCCTCATTTCCCAGCAGATTTACTCATCCCCGTTTTAAGTTGATTAGTAAACCTATGGCTACCACCAGCAGCATACCAACTCCCAGCTCCATCATCTTGCCCATTTCCTTCTCGCCTATAGTGTCCTGTTTCTTCTTCAGTATCTCCTCTTTGCGGACTCGGATGTCTCTTTGCCTCTGCAGCTGCTCGCTGTAGTGGGACTTGTAGAACTGGTCGAAATCAAAGATGCCTCCTCGGCCGTCTGGGTCCACCACGGAGCGTCGGCTGTCGGTTTGCCGTCTGCCTGCGCTCCCGCTCGTGTCCTTGACGGAAGGCCTGACTGTAGCGGTGAGGTCTGCCAGACTCAATAGTCCCAGGTCATATTTCTTCCTGAGCCCCTTGTTTCCCAGCACGGTGTAGGCCTCGCTGATCTCCGAAAAGCGGACTGTGGCCTCTTCGCTGCCAGTGTTTCTATCCGGGTGGTAGGTGAAGGACTGCTTGTAGTACGCTGTTTTTATCTGGGTTCGAGTGGCGGAAGGTGCCACTTCAAGGATATCATAGTAGCCAGTTTTGGTTTTGTAAAGAGGCTCGGATCTGGCTCCATCACCGCTGTAAGCCCTGATAAATGACCGCTGCCCGTGTTGCCAGTACAAATGCTGACTATAAGGGCTCTGCTGTCGGCGGAAAGTGCGGGGCGAAGTCCTCCAAAACCCGGCGCGTCTCCACTGTCGAGACAGATTCCTGTTTTCTCTTTGTACCTGGTTCTTATTATAAAGAGAAAACTCCTCAGGAACATAGTAATGGTAATTTTCTGCAACCGCTCCGTTCTCACAAATAGCACCAAGCACCGGCTTTACACTTGTGTAACCGTCCCGAGAAGCTAGAGCACGGTCTGTGTGCGCGGCGTCTTTGGCTCCATACGGCCTGCCATTATTACTATCACCCCAAAGAAGCCCTGCTGGCAAAGGCGAACCGTGTGAGGCACCTTTCTCGTGTTTACTGTGGCTGACACGTAGGCAGTAGTTATTTAATTTGTGTAAGAAACCGTGCGCCCTCCTTCCAAAACAACTCCTGACCTCCGCCATGTTTCCTCTGACGAGTGCTACGTTCGAAGCGTGTGTCGGGTAATCTCGGGGAGTTTTTGTCTTCTTCTTCTGTATAGGGTTTACTGGCGGTCGGCAAACAGCAAAATGGTGCATTACCGCCACCAACTGGTGTGGAGTGTGGACTGAAAGAAAGAAAGAAAGAAAGAAAGAAAGAAAGAAAGAAAGAAAGAAAGAAAGAAAGAAAGAAAGAAAGAAAGAAAGAAAGAAAATCCAAATTCTCCCGAACAAATGGGTCTGCCTTAAAAACCAAAATACAGCCTGATAACTTTCACCTATAGAGGTCGTGCGAAACAAATCAAGTCGAACTTCACTTCCAATATAAAAGAAAAAAAAAAGAAAAAAAAGTATTTCTATTTATTGAATACTTTCTCTCTTTTTAAACTGGGACGTAGAAACACTGAAATAAGAGGTCATGCATAAATAAACTAAAAATCAAGACACTTATATGTAATCAATTATCATCTAGCTTCTTAATGAGAGAAAGGTGAAGCCAGATACATCAGTAAAAAATATGGACACTCTAAGTGACTTAACAACAGTGATGGGAATAAAGGCGTTACAACTAACAGCGTTACTAACGGCATTACTTTTTTCAGTAACGAGTAATCTAACTAATTACTATTCCTATCGTTACAACACCGTTACTAACAAGAAAATGCGGAGCAGTCACGTTACTATTTTTCAACAAACAGACGGTTGAAGCTGTGTTTAGGTTACTGCACCTTATATCAGTTGCACGGAAGTAGCTGTAAGTAATCTGGACGCTAGAGCTGGGCGATAGAACGATAACGATATGTATCGCGATATAACTTTTACTCGATAGAGAAATTAAGCTATCGCGATAGACCTCGCCGCTCTTGTCCTCTTAAAATAAAAAAAAAATTAAAATAAAAAAAAAAGGTCAGCCAATCCAAACTAAGTAGCGCAGAGCCGAACCAATCACAGCCGCAGCGTCACGTCGCGTGACTTGTTACGTACAGCACAAGTGCCAAGCCGCACGTGTGTTTGTTTGGGAAGCAGCCAGCGGGTAATGGAGCCAGCGCGTAATGGAGGAAATGAGTGTGCCGACTAGAAAAATCAACCGAGCGTGACCGAAGAGAAAACAGATGATGGTTCCAACGCCGGAGAGATTGTCGAACGGAAGAGCCATAGAAGTTCCGTAGTGTGAAGGTATTTCGACTATTTCAAGTCTGACAAAAAACAGAGTAGCGCGCACTGTAAATTGTGCCGAAAGCAAGTCTGGAAATACAATAAACTGGTGCATGCGTCACACTGCGCGCCACGTTATTGTTTCGGTGAAATGAATTTCTACAATACTGTTACTGTTAATTCTACTCTCTGCAGTGTTTAAATGCTTACATATACACACAGTTACTGTCCCTCCACACATACGACTCTGTTCTGCTTCTATGCCCCAGCTTTGTTTACTTTTTCCCACCGAGGCTTCTAGACTTCTGATTGGCCAACATTTCTGCACGGTTAGGAATCCAGCGCCACCTGCTGCTTTGGCATGTTCATAGCAGCGTTTTCCTTCATTTCTCCCTTTATGTGTGGACGGGATTATTTTTTTAAAACGAAAACGGAAAATCTCCGTTTTCAAAAATACCCGTGTACGTGTGGACGTAGCCTCAGTCTCTGACTGGAAGCGCTAATTCGTCATTCGGCTTTTGTCAGACTAAAGTAACTGTTAAAACTGTTTGAAAAGCTCAGCTATACAACAAGGAGAGATTGAGAATTTCCTTTTAGTTCTCAGTTTATTTGATATTGACAAAAGTTAGTCAGTTTTGTCTGTTCTTCTGTAAAACAAACTAAGATTTATTTTTAGAATTAATATTTTGTTTCTAAGTGGAATTGACAATTTAGTCTGTTTCGTTTGTTCTATTTTGAAACTTAAACGCTTTAGCGGCTGCCTTTTGTGTAGTTTGCAATATTTGCCTTTATTTATCTGAAAAAGTCTCATGTTCCTTAAGTACATCTACCCTGTTGAACTTATTATGAGAAATAAATATTTAAATAAAAACAAGCTGCTGATTATTTCACATTTTACTTGTGAGCAACGGCACATTTAAATCTTACAAATATAGTTATTTGGCTTATATCGTGATAGATATCGTTATCGCCTGAAATGAAAAAAAAAAACATATCGTGATATGAAAAAATCTCATATCGCCCAGCTCTACTGGACGCTACAGCTTTAAGTAGCTGCGCGTGCTCCTGCGGGTGGCAATCACTTTCTGCCCAACGATCACTTTTTTGCACAACACCTGGAGCTAAGGGGGCAAAAGAATCGCATGAGTGCTGCTGTTTAACTGAGGAAGAATAAAGTAGTCGTAGTCGGTAAGCCAATCACATGACCACTTCAAGATGACAAAGCAACAAGGTGATATTTTTAAATTTTGAATTTTTAAATTGTGTTGATAGGCCACGTAAAACCAGAGTCATGATAAACAATATATACATGGCGTTTTTTCCTCAATAGTTTTGTCAAGTTTACTGTCTAAGGACAGCGCTAGCAAGCACTCTGCTTATGACCAAAAAAAGAAAACAAAAACCCACCCCTTTGGTGTTGGTGGAAAAATTCACAATGTCCACCAATCAAAAACTGATAGGGCAACCTGACATTTGGTTGTTTAGGAAGAGGGGGAAGTTTTAGGAGTGATGAGAGAGAGAGAGAGCAGAAAAAGAGAAAGAGAGCGAGTTTTGAGATGTGAGAGGTTTGTGACGCTTAACATGTTTGGAGTGTGTAGTTAATGTGTTGTCTCGTGTAGTTAGTTAGTGCGTAGTGTTGTGTGTGTGTGTGTCATAACAATGAGGTGACTGCTGTCTGCAGGTATCAGGCTGTGATGTTCTCCTTTATAGTGGACAGAAATTATTTTTTCGGAGTGGCACAAATAATTTGTGTGGCATCTTATTGAATGCAGAACAGCTGATTGTTCTGTAAATAGTTTGAAATGGTTATTTAAAAAAGGGTAAAAGGTAAATGGCTGCAAATAACTTTGTCTGCGAAACTTGTGCATATGATTTTAAAATTGGCAATTTATATTAAAGTTATGAAATATGATTAAATAAACATGTTTGTGGTTGTTACAAAAAACTTTTCTACTTGGGATTTATGTTTTTTGTCTGATTTTGGATCAATTTTATTAATACAGTATGTCAAAATGAAAACATAACTGTAAATTCAAACACGTGAGGTTGTGCTGAAAACAATGATACCAAACAAGGCAAAGTAAATAGTTTTTAACGGTGAAATGTAGAGGAAACATCAAATGTAATGAAAAATGACCAATTATACCCTGGACCCCAGAGGGTTAATTTTTTTTTTAAAGTAACGCAATAGTTACTTTATAAGTAATTCATTACTTTTAGAATATTGTAACTCAGTTACCAACTCAGTTACTTTTTTGAAGAAATAATTAGTAACTATAATTAATTACTTTTTCAAAGTAACTTGCCCAACACTGCTTACCAATATAAATATCACTGAAAAATGATATGACATATATTAGTGGACATGCAAATGTCAGACTTTAATGTCAATTTTATTTCTATAGCACATTTGAATGCAACAAGGTTGAGCAAAGTGCTTTATAAGTTGGTCAAACCAAAAAAGATAAAACCGTAGATCGATCGAATTAATGGAATAAATATGGAATAAAAACAAACAAAAACAATAAAATGAGCTATATTGGTGGCGGGGTTAGCACAGAGAGACAGATAACCATTCACCATCCACAATCATAACATAAAAAAAACACATGGTACTCAAACTTAACCCAAGTTAAAAAAAAAAAAAAAAAAAAAAAGCGACCAGAGCAAAACAAAACACACAAGTAAAATATATGTGTCAAAAACAAAGACATAGCCTAACATATTAGAAAACCTAGCCTTATTGTAAGGCTGTATTTGTTGTTTGGTTAAAATGTAACTAGTTATAAAAACATTATAACTTGACTGACTTAAATTTCATAATTTCTAGAAGATTCTTTTGTCCTCAAATATAATGATTAAATAATAACAATTTAACGTATATATTTTGACAAATCTATTCTAAATCAATTTAAAAAAAAAAAAAGAATGCATTTTTATTGTGAAGGATGCCGTTTGATCCTAACCGGAAGTGAGTGCGGTCTTCTTTGTCGTCGTAAAACATTTCATACCAGCGTTTCGGATCCACTTAGTGCCTGCGTTAACAAATGCAGCGATGCCCCTTTTTTATGGTCTTTCTCAGGTAACTTCAGCTACTGACTTAGTACACTGACTGCATCATGGTTAACCTCTGCTGTCTCTGCTGCGGTGAACTCCCTGAACCCCGCCCCCCTCCTCCGGGAGCAGCGCGGGACTCCCGCTCCGCACAGCAGCAACATCAGCAGCAGCAGCCTGCTGGCTCCGGCCCAGACGCCTCGGGGCTGAGGGGGCCACCAAAGGGGGGAGCGAACGGAGCGCTATTAGGAGCGAAGCAAGTGAATAAAAAGGAGTGAGCTTCCAGTTTCTCTCGGACATGCGAAAAAGTGCAGCATGCTCTCATCCGATCAGGACTCTGCGGAGGACGCGGCGGCCAGCGGTCTCAATGATGTTGATGGAGAAGAGGAGGAGGAGGACTCACCGGCTGAGAGTGATGTCCCGGAGGAGGTAAGAGCAGACAGATGTAGTCATTATTTTTTCTTCTCTGATAACTTCCAGAAAAGTAAGTAGTAGGTAATAAAGAGCCATATGTTCATTGTTCAAATGTAGGAGGAAAAGCCACACAAAACATGCGGTTTTGTTTCATTACTGCCTTTTTGGTGCCCCGTGCAGTCATCTCTGTGCCATCACTTTCACCTGCAGCCAAACAGCATCATTGCTTCTTGAAATGTCACAATAGTTAATTTGACATAGTGGCAGCACACTCGAGTGATGTGGAAAAGTACTGTAACGACAAAAGCACAGATTATAGTCTTGCACAACACAAGTTTACATGCATGTGTCTGCATTAGTTCCTCCACGCCCTTGGTGTTTACTGTCATCGCGTAATTACTGTGCTTCTGTCTGCAGGGGGATGACTCTGACCACATTTCTGTGGTTGCAAACAACTTGTGCCTATTTTCCCCTTACATTTCCTGAGTTCAGCTTCCTGTAAACTGTCTCCATGACCAAGGATCTAGCATATATGAGTCAGCTTTTCTTTTTTATTAAAGGGTAACCTTTTTCAGATGTCGCACCTATGATGTCTGCAGTCACAAGGCTTGGGCCGCTTCAAAGTCCGCCTTCTCTGGTTCACAAGAACCGAATCCCTCATTTGCTCCACAAATAACTCAGGTGGAACCGACAGTGTAAGGCATCTCCACCCCTGTGGCAGTGCAGTAATGAATGGCTGGCTGTCAGGATAAATCCTTTCACTCCATAAAACACCAGAGGTAGTCAATGTGGAGGAATATCACCACGAGACAAAAACAAATTTAAGCATTTGAAATCAGGAATCTCAGATAATTGCTTGACAAAATGCAGTCAATTTAATTTCAGTAAATAGTCTGAGCTAAGGTTCTCTTTATGCACTCTGGAAGTTTTGACTGTTAGTGTTACTGATGAAATAGCATTCAGCCAGTGTGTTTGCTGAATAGGACTGTTTGACCGCTGCTCAGTTTTGCAAATGGGAGCACTTTATGTTTCTGTTTGGGCGCTCCGCTCCAAACCTCCCAGTGCTCCGCAGAGTGATGGATGGGTTTGTGACAAAGTGGTAACAAGAGAAGCTTTCAGGACATGTACTCAAGGGAGAGTGAAAAAAAAGTGGAAAAAAAGATACTTTTACCCTACTATTTCTTTGGGTAGCTAAAAGCTTTGAGATATATTTTATTCTTTACTAAGAACAGTATAGGCCAACTGCAAGTAGAATAAAATGGACATGTTCAAGAGAAGTACTGGTGCTTCATAACTGAAATTAACTGTGGTCCATCTATAAATTTTCTTAACTGCTTATCCTATTCAGAGGTTGCGGAGGATGGAGTCTGTCTCAGCTGTTATGGGGCAAAATGAGGGCTGCAACCTGGACAAGCAGACACCTACGGCAAGTTTAGAATCACCCATTAACCTAACATGCAGGTTTCTGGAGGAGGTCAGAGTACACGGAGAACATACAGCTCCATGCAGCCTCACCCAGCTGGTGCATGTGAAGCCAGGACCTTCTTTGTGTGAGGAGACAGAGCTATGAGCCACTGTGAACCCACTGTGTTCAGTTACAGTCGACCTCTATTTACTTTAGCTGTAATTTAGCTGTTAATGCAACTAAAATGTGTTGTTTGGAGATGGAACAAACAAACTGCTTCCATTATTGATAACTGGTGGAACTTTGTTTTGCAAAATAGCATGAAAAAAGCTTGTATCCATGCCGACACTTCCATTAAGAGTCTTTCTTTCAGGAATAAATCTTGTTTCTCTCTCAACATCATGCAATACTTGATTTCTGCCACTTTATTTTTTACCTTTATTATGGTGATCTGATTTTTACGAATACACCTGACCTTACCTAAAAAGATCAGATGCTGTCTGCCGTTGTTATTTACATTTTTATCAGATTCTATCATAGTCATGTACACCATTGTTCTCTGTATGCTGCTGTTAAGCGGCTGTCTCTGTGCGCCCGCAGGCACAAACGTTTGTCTCCAGACTCAGAAGAGAATTAGAAAATAAGACTCTTTAATAAGCAGCCGCTATTATCCAGGAACAATCTACAGAAGGTGGTCCTCCACAGTAACCGGTGTAGGATCAAGAAAAAAGTTCCCTTGATCTGCTTAATTGCTCTCATAATTGCTCTTGTTTTTGATATGGTATTGCATATGATCCGGTTAACTCACTTGTACATGTTTTACTTACATTACAGTCCCTGCTGAATCCCAGTGTTCTTCCTTCAGTGTGATTTTCTCTGTGCTTAGGTAGGGAAAAAGCGCTTTGATTTATAGCTTAACCACTTTCATTTGCATTTCTGCTGCGAGCCTTAAAATCGCTGCCATGTTTAGCGGGTTCATTGCTTTAAGTGTGTTTTTTCATTACTCTCCCCTTCATTTCTTTTCCATCCCTTTCCCTCGCTCTCTCTTTCTCTCTGCAGCAGCGTCCAGTCAAGCAGTCCCTGGGTGCTTGTGTCTGTCGGGAGTCCCACTGGCGCTGCCTGGTGCTCTCCCTGCTCATGTACAGCTGCCTGGGTGCAGTGGCCTGGTGTAAGCTGACCCGGGTCACCAAGATAAGCTTCAACTCTGCCCTCACCTCCTCTTTAACATCCTCCTTTACCTCCTCCCTGCGGGGCGCCTCTGGGGTGGGCATCGGAGGACACGCTATGATCTACCACGACAGCCCCTGCTCGGACGGCCTCATCTACATCCCCCTGGCCTTCCTGCTCATGCTCTACGTGCTGTATATTGTGGAGTGCTGGCACTGCAGGGCCAGGAGCGAGCTGCAGTGCAAGGCAGACGTGGACAGCGTGTACGAGCGGGTGCTTCGGATGCAGCGGGCCCAGCCTTGCATATGGTGGAAAGCCATCAGTTACCATTTTGTCCGGCGGACACGACAGGTGACCCGGTATCGTAACGGGGATGCGTACACCACCACGCAGGTGTACCACGAGCGAGTCAACACTCACGTGGCCGAGGGCGAGTTTGACTACAGCCACTGTGGCATGAAGGATGTATCACGTGACCTTAGAGGCCTGGAGAGGCATCCAGCCATTCGCCTGCGCTTCACCAAGTGTTTCAGCTTCACCGAGGCGGGCCCAGAAAATGATTACCTCAGCCAGAGAGCCAGGTTCTTCTCTGAAATCGAAGGTTTGGATGATTACATGGAGGCTCGGGAGGGGATGCAGCTGAAGAATGTGGACTTCAGAGAAAACCTCTTAGCCTATGTAGACCCAGACAGCATGCCTTGGTACACTTCCCAGGTTGCCTTCTGGCTGGCAGCTCTGCTCATGCTTTCCTGGCCTCTAAGAGTGCTCACGGAGTACCGCACTGCTTACGTGCACTACCGCATCGAGAAACTGTTTGGGTTGGAGTACACCCACAGCAGCCCCTCCCCTCTAGATGAAGACAGGCCTGTGGGGAGAAATATTGGTTGCGTTATTCCCAGAGTTGACACGCTGGACAGCACTGAGATGGAGTGGCACATACGCTGCAATCGCCAGGTGATTCCCAGCTACTCTGAGGCGATGCTGTTAAACATGAGGACAGGGGCTTCTAATTCATTACAAGACACGTCTTCCTCTAACTGCCTTCTACTGGACAGCAGCCAGACTGCTGAGAGCTACGGAGCGCTCCAAAGCCAGGACGACTGCGAGCAGTGCAGCGAGCTGAGCGGACAAGGAGCTGAAGGAGGCAGGAGGAGGACGATCACCAGCTCCAGCTGCTCCTCCATCCTGTCCTGCCGCGGAGCGCTGTTCCACTCGCACCTCTCCTTGGACACTTCTCGCTTTTCCCTCTGCCGCATGTACGGCTCCCATCGAGGGAGTCGCAGCAGCAATCTGACGGAGCCCTGCTGCGCGGACGAGCAGTGCTGCCGGTCGGACTCCAGCCAGCTGGCGCTCAGCAACAGTCCACCAACGTACAGAGACGCACACTTCTTTCCTGTTCTCATTGTGCACCGGTCCGAGGGCAGTGAAGGCGGGAGGGAAGTGAGGCGCTACTATGTACGGAGGGGGTCATCCTGTGTGGAGACGGCCTTGTGAGACAGTGGTTAATATCAGATATGATGGAGGGTATGGTGGGGTTCATTGCTATGTGGATCAAATATGCACTTTTAGCAAGTTTCACAGTAAAAAGAAATTAAAACAAAAGGAAACCAAGAGTGTTAATTTATTTATTTTGAAAAAAGTTACAGATAGCGATAGCACTGAACTTCATCCACATCCTGTTGCTACACCAGGGAGTCTTATCTTGGAATTTTCATGTCTTTGCTGCATGATCTGCGCATCCTGCTAATTTCATCATCTGTCATTTGCAGAAATATTTTCATTGTGTGTGTGTGTGTGTGTGTGTGTGTGTGTGTGTGTGTGTGTGTGTGTGGTGTGTGTGGGTGGGTGAGGTACCTTTATGGTTACAGAGCGTTGATCCATTCAGAGGCACATGTAAGAAAAAGAGGTAAAATTTAAAAAGTTGCATGTTGTTGCAGACCATTTGAAAAATTAAGACACGCCAGGTTGAAGCCAAAGACTTTTTTTAATGTTATTTTTTATTGAGACCTAGAAAAAAACAATGTGGAACATGTGAACTGAAGACCGTGATGTGAATGTCTAAGTGAAAACAATAAAGGTGTCAAAATGTCTAAAATCCCAATGAATGTTATCACTAATAAAATGACTTTTTAATAAACTGTAACAAATATTATAACATGTGTGTCTGTGGGGCCCTCAAAGCACAAGATGAGAAAGAAAGGAGACAAAACAAGGAAACAAGATCTGAGTTAAGTTTTTTTTTTTTCTCTGATCACATTGATCCAAAGCGACAATGTCACACACTCTCAGACTCACAGCTCACTGTTACGTCTCCTGTCCTTAACTGCAAGGGCACAAACTCTAAAGATAGAGTTGGGACTTCACTTCAAATAACACCAGAGGGACGAGTGGTACAAATGAAGCATATATTGATACAAAAATAAATTCAGCATGCCTTTTAGACTGGAGAGTTCATTTTCTGAATAGCAAGCTAAGTTTTTGATTCACTCTACTTTAAATTCACCCAGTCTTATTAGCATAGTAAGTAACTGCGCATTGTTAGAGACTTCAAAATGTTTTTCTAGAAGAATTTCTAGTAAAATTTGGGGTTCTAAGACTAAGATCTTTAACTGAGGAGAAAGATTTGATCCTTTTAAACTGGAAGTTATCAATCCTTTTATCTCATTCAACTCATGCAACTTATTGCAACAATTGGTGGATTCCCCCCCCCAAAAAAAGAAAATGTTTAAATAGTGACATTCTTATTATCGAATGAACAATTTTTTTCTTTCATCTGCCTACTACAAAGCACCGTTGGTAATACTCCGTTTTCCACTTATTTTCAGAGGAGATTTTCTATTTTGAAGATTGTTACACATCAATATTATTCAATTAATATTAACCAGATTAATGTTTATAAACAAATTTACAATTTTAATGTAAAACCATTCTAAATTTGCACACTACAAATTGTAGTTTGAAAAACACAAGGCCACTTAATATTTTATTTCATTTTATTTTATGTCAGGCATTTACATAATTTGCAAAAAGTCATTAGTAGGCTATATAAAATAACCTATATGTGTTATAGAGAGATCTTTGTTAAAATTATTATCATCTGAGAGGCTGATATTAGTTATTTGCCGATATATCTGTATCAGTATTTATAAGGGCCAAATAAATATGTTATTAGTATTGATGTTGCATAGTTTGTCCACTAGTGGCCACTCACACAACTGGAGGAAAAGGAACATATAAGCTGAAGTAACCAGTGATTTGTTGTGACAATAAAACCATTTTTAAATTCATTTTTATATTATCTTATTGAGGACTCATGAGTAATCTGTTTATGTTTAGTGTGTCTAAACACTGGCGGATCGCTTTTTAAAATCCCGAAAATATCAGCTAGTCTTAAAGATCCTGTACCAGTCAGGCGCTAGAAATTATAGGAATTTTGCGTTATACTTTGGCCGGAGTAATACAATAAATAAATATGGGCATTAATACCAAATCTGTAAAAATAATAAGTATTCATATCAAAGTATAAAATATTTGTAAAACCCAAGTAAAACTAAACATTTTCAAACAATAAAAACTACAAACTCCCAAACAAAAAGTCAAAACAAAATAAAAACTAGTAAGATAATATAAAAGTATAATAACTCATATTGGAAGATTAGAAAAAACTTTGGATGGCCTTAATTTTTACTTTTATATTCTGATCATAGGGTAGGAATTTGTTGTACAAAACACTAAAAAATAAGAATTAAAGCACTTCTTAAGTCAAACTGGAGTACCTAATGAAGTGGTCGGTATGTGTACATGTTTATCGCGGGCTTGGTCTCGCGCCTCCCTGACGTCACTTCCCTATACACGCGAGGTTTGTGCTAACGGCAGCTAACAAACCATCTGACAGCCGAGAACGTTCACTGAGCTCTGTAGCTTAGTCAAATTAATGCGAGGAAAACCCAAGTGACTATCCCCGCGGTAGATGCCGGCTCATTTTTTCGTCAGCGGTTTAAATGCAGCTGCGGCTCTGTGAAAAAGGCTGGTCTGTTGTTGACATCCATAACGAGCACGGATGTGTCGCCAGCCTAACCACAAACGCTTCGAGCTAGCCTAACTTTCTCACGGAAGTTTTCCACCTGGTATGCTTTTCAAGCATTTGCTCACTGTGACGCGGCGTTAGGCCGGACTTAAGTCTGTTACTTAAGAGATTGCGATGAAGCTCCAGTGTGATGTCGAGGTGGTGAATCGGATGCTGCCGACGTTTGGGATGAAAAGTCGAGGCAAAGGGACGAGAGCAGTGCTCTCTATTGGAAAGCATTTGGACAAGACGACTCAGCGCAGCAACATCTACTTGATGATCTGCACAGCCAAAGACAGAGCCGGATCAAAGTACAAGGTATTTTACTCCTTACTTTAAAAGCTATTGTACAGCAAGTACTATCTGTTCAGTCTGGAGCTAATGTTTATCTCTGGGTGTGGTGCGTCTGTTTTTATTTGGTCCCTAAAGTAAGCAAATTACAAGATGATTAAAGCTAATTATTTTATTTAATTTACTCAATTTTTCAAAGTACATTTTAAGACCAGAAACGTGTAATTTAGTTCTTCTGGCGTCTGTTTGTTATGTCATGGATGGCATGAGAAGTGAAGTGACGCTATCCCATCATGCCTTGCTTTTCAGACACTCAGGGGGAAAAAGTAAATAAATATATAATGAAACCCAACGGCACGGCTCTAAAAAGTTAATAACTTACTAAATCGTGAAAACTATCAGTTGATCCGGCGACTCAGCATTGTTTAGAATATTTAATAAAGTAAAATATACTTGAAATGTTACGGTGTTGTGCCAAAAAGTGATCGCTGATGTTTATGTGTTTTTAAAATCTAATATCTTTCCTTAAGTTGATGAGTAGACTATAGTCAACTGGATTTAGTAAGGGGGTATATATAAAATAGAGAAATTACCTGTTTTGCTGCTCTCTTTATGACTCTGTTCTGTATTATAGTGGCCACCTACGATATCTTTATAGAACTAGTATGTTATATTTGTTACAATTTCTGCTCTCCTCTTGTTTAGACCTGTTTTGGTAAAAGGCATTTTTAATGTCAGTGACACTTTTTACCTGGATAAATGAAAGATATAGAAAAGCCACTTTGCCAAAAACATATGACATAATTTTTGACTCAAAGTGTATTTATATCATTAATGAGAGATATGTTTTAGATGTGTTTGACAGATTACACCCTAACAAGTCATTTAAGACAGTTTTAATACCAGAAAACCACTGCCTGTGCTGTTTATTGGTCAGTGAGAACACACAGACCTTTTCTTTTCATTTTCAAGCTCCAGCAGCTAATATATTAATCATTTAGTTTATTGATCTATGACCAGTTTTCATAGTGAGTTAAAGATTGGATCATTTTTCAAATAGAAATTCACTAGTTCCTGTGCACACACACTAAATGATATTTAAGAAAAAGAAAAAAAAAATCCCAAATTTACCTAAAGAACAAACATCAGGAAAATCTCACTGGAAAGTACTGCTGGAGTTAATCAGATCTGCCTTTTAAAATATTCATTATTTTTCCAATAGTGACCTAAACTGGAAACCCTCGTCATATTGTTTTCATTTTGTCAGCCTCTGATGTAAACGTTTGCAGCTGTTGTCACCTAGCTGTTGAATGTTGAAATTCAGTATTCCAGTCTTAACTTGCTTGATGCACCACCGCCCTGAAGTTGTGTAATGTTTTTTCCCACCGCTGAAATTTGACCATTTATTTCTCTTCTAGCTAAAAGGCAACATAGAGAAGTTCTTCACTTGGTTTGTGGAGGAAGGCAAGGCCACTGTGAGATTAAAGGAACCTGCTGTTGACATTTGCTTGAGCAAGGTATGACATAGAGCACACCGTGACTGCAGTCTTAGTAAGGAGTATACAACTGAAGACCCTGAATTAAATTAGAAGATGTATGTACATTACAAGAGTGAAACAAATTGTTTTGCATTAACTAACTGTCCAATTCCACTGTTACATGGTTGTTTATTGAGCTTTTAGTCAGCTAGTTAATAAAAGTTTGACTGTAACATGTAATTTTTACATTGTTTTTACATTTCTCACAGCAGAGTGATGTATTTTATGAGGATGTTTAAACTGTAATATTAGAAAAATACACAAAACCTGCTTCAGCCGCCTAAGCAGTCTTGTTTGAGTCTGTGTAATAGGAAAACTCAGAGGACAGAAGACACTTTGTTTGATTAACAGGCTGTTGTTGGATGTGCCTGGAATAGTCTTAGCCTTATTCTTTTAGTTGGTGTTCAGATTTCTGAGAACACTGAAGAATGAATATAAACACAGAATTCAAGCCAGCAAGTAGGCTTAGCTTACTTCCCTGTCATAGGATCATGTCACTGTATTAAAGCTCCCTCCCCGCTCACTAAGTACCTTGCTAAGAGTCTAATTTTGCATTGTAGTGCTGGCCCTTGGAATGGTTGTTCTCTTTGTCTGTCCTGGAAAAAGAACTTTATGTTCTCTGACTCATTTGTCAACCACAGACACACACACACACACACACACACATACACACGTCAGTTTCAACCCCAGTTCATGCCATAGCAGAGAGCTTAGATGACTTATTGTTTGTTTTTCTTATGTTGCACAGCCCTCCGAGGTGTTTAACGCGTCACACTCTTAGAAAGCACACAGCTTCTCACAGGCTTTTAAATTGAGCAGGTAAACATGGAGAAATGTGTAAACCAAACCTCGGTTAACCTGCTTGGCCACAGTTTTGTAAACATTCTACTTCTCCTACAGTAAATGGATTAAATTACCTGTCAGTGCACTGTACAGGTGCACAAACCTGTCTCCAACTCCTCTATTTTCTATCCAACCGACAATCTCTCACTCCCAGCTGCATATAGTCCATCCTGTTCATTCAAAAGAAGTATGTCAGAGCATTCTAGGTCAGGGAATCTGGGTTAGATATTTCAGTGAATCTAGTCATGCACCACAGCGACCTTTGAGGAGCCGTGAAACTGCTGTTTCCTGTTAATCCACTGATCCAGAGTAACTGTATTTATCTATCTCTAGGCCGACTCCAACAGCTTGAAGAACTTTCTCTCGGCGGCTCGTCTGGCAGACAGAGGGAGTGACACGAGCAGCCTTCCTCTGTCCACACTGACTCCTGTTCGCGCCAGAGACGTAGAGCAGCCCAAGAAGAAGCTTGCTATCGTCTCCAAGAAGGATTACCCACTCACCTCCAACTTCCCTCACTCCCTGGAGCAGCTGCAGGTGTCGTACTGCAAACTGTCACGCGTGGACATGCGAATGCTTTCACTCAAAGGTAAATTGATAAATAAAATAAGTGAGTCAAGTTGGTTAAAGGTACCATGTCTCCTTGTCTATGCAAATCCAATAATAAATAGTTGGGTGTAGCTCCAAGTCACACATGGGGAAAAAGCCATTTCAAGACCCCAGACTCCTAAAAAGTGAAAATTTGTGTGTCAGAGTAGACTCTGCTCTCTAAGCTGAGGTGTTTCTGTTTGATTTTTTTCAGCTCTGCGCAAGCTAGACCTCAGTAACAACCATATCAAGAAACTTCCTGCCACCATCGGTGACCTCAGCTGTCTTTCCGAACTCATCCTTCACAATAACCACCTGGAAGCCTTCAGCGAGGCACTCTGTCTGTCCACCCTCCAGCGGACCCTCCAACACCTGGACCTCAGCCAGAATCGCTTACAGACGCTCCCTGCTCAGTTCTGCCAGCTCAGAGAACTCGTGAACCTTAAACTGGACGATAACGCACTCCTGTGTTTGCCGTTCCACATCGGCCGACTCTCGAAGCTGAGGTTCCTGTCCGCGGCACACAACCAGCTGACTGTACTGCCCGGTGACTTCCGCAAGCTGAGTCTAGAGAACCTGGACTTGTTTGGAAATCCATTCATCCAGCCCAACCCTTTGGACCACAAAATGCAGCTTACATTCCCACTTCCACTTCAGGAGTTGGCCTCCAGAGCCGTGGCCAATCTCAGGTTAGATTTACATGCTGCTCTGCATCCAGTTTAGACCTCACTGTGGTTCTCTAGCAAGTATAAAACTCATTAATCCTTTATTCTTTCTGTCACTTTACAGAATCCCATATGGACCTCACCTTATCCCTGCTCACTTGTGTCGGGACCTCAAAATAGCCAAGACCTGTTACTGCGGTTGCATCTGCATCAGTTTCTACATCAAGACTGCAGTGAGCATGAACCTCCACCAAGTCTCTCACACAGTTGTGCTGGTGGATGACATGGGAGGCACAGACGCACCGGTGGAGCAGCACTTCTGCTCGCTTTCCTGCTACTCCGAATTCTTAGACAACTCCCTCCAGAGAGGAACCAGATGAGGACGGAGACCTATTTGATCGAAAAACATTGCCGCCTAGAAACCTCTGTGCACGCGCATGTGTGCGCTGCAGTAGGTAGCATTGTGGGATACAGTCTAAGAGTACGTGAAGAGGAAGCTGCAGTGGTAAATGGCTTTGCCGTAGTTTCCTTATGCTGCCTTTGTGTGAAAAGACAATATTAAGTTTGTTGTGTTTTTAAAAAGAGCTTCAAGCTGTTTGTTATATGCTTACATTTATGTTCTGAGGCAGTTTCCGTTTATCAAAATGGGCTCTGAGACAAGCATGAATATGTTACCTCTTGCCCCATCTGAAACAGAGTGGCACTTACTGTACGTTATGATAGCAGGCAGCACAAAACCTTGTGCTGCTGGCAAGCCTCTTAACAGTATTTTTTTTTCCTTCCTTGTGTTTAAAGAGACTGCAGGTTCACCCACTGACCTACTTCCATCAGACAGGGGAATTACAAGATTAGATAAATTTCCTGAAAACAGTGCCTCAGGGTCAATGACTAACAACCAAAGGGAGGTGCTTTTTACTGTGCAAATGACCCACAATTTTTACATATGTGAAAGATTAAATAAAAGTATTCATTGTCATGTCTTAAGTACTTTATTCTGTTGGATCCAAATGATTTATTCCCCATTTTTGTCACAAGTTTGCATGAAATCAGCAAAAAAGGAACGTCAGGTTTTTAAAAATTACGAGCAATGTTTCTGCATCCTTCACAGCACCATCAGTCCAGCTCGTACATTAGAGTGTTTAGGAAGGTGAACCCAGCTGATGATGTATGATCACTGATTACTATCTCATTTCCATCCTTATCAATTTCCCTCAGTAATACAGGTGGAGGCTTGTTACGTTGTAAGACTGGTGAGATTTGCTCCGTCTGCAGGTCATCTTCATCCATTTCCTGCTTTGCTGAGCCTACAGTGACGTCTTCAGAGCAGAAGGTGACCCGCTGGCCCGATTCTCCTCCGCTTGATGTCTTCACGTTACGTGTTGGATGCGTATCCTTGGACTTCACAACCCTCTCAGAAGTGTCGCACTCATCCATAGCTGTTTTTCTGGCTTCGTCACTGGATGTCTGGTTCTGAAATGCTGCATCTTGTTCCATCTGGCACAAAATTGATGAAAGAAGAGGAGAGAAAAATCAGTAGTTTGTAGAAACTTGTACCAACAAACTGAATTTTACAATTGATCTCACCTGCGCCTTTCCTGCTACATTTGCTTTTTTCTTTTCAGTCTTCTCTTGGATATCTGAAGGTTTCATTTTGGATGCCTCCTCCAAACTAGAGGCCAGATTTACATCTTCCTCTCTTATTGCACCATGGGATTGTTCAGTGGAGATTAAAATGTGCTGATTTTCAATCACAAGGCCCTCATCATCAGCCACTGGGCCTCTTTTCAGGGCAAAAGCTTCACACAGAGTATCATCATCCTCTGCTGCTCTGTCGCATCCACCTTCACTTGACTTCTCATCTTCATTCTGATTACCTTGTTTTGCCCATTGCTTCTCCTCTTTTAATTTGTCCTCCTCCTGCGCTTTTCTGCCTTCGTGACCTTCAGTTACTGTTTCCTCCTCCACATGTTCCTGGCCCTTCTTCCATTTTGCCTCATCTGCACCGATCGCCTCTTCCCTAATTTGTTCTCCTTTCTCTTGAACTCCGTCTTCCTCTTTTTCACTATTTTCCCCCCCTTTCTCCTGCATGGGATTTTCAGTTTGTCTTTCTTCCTTTAATTCAGCCCCTTTCTGTAGCTCCTGCTCCCTCTTCTCCCCTTCCCTGTTTTTCTGTTTGTCTTCTTCTTCAACCTCACTTTTGTCCTCCTCGCTCTCATCACAACTTGCACTCTTATTGTTGGCCATTGCTGGCCCTTCAAATAAATCAGGAGGCAAATTATGAGGAAGAACAGGCAGGGTGACGATGAGCTGTCCTCTCTGTTTGTTGAACTTGGCCTCTCCTTTGTCTTCATCCACGGGGTAGGCTAAATGTAGTTCCAATCTGTAGGCTGGTTTCTTGGTCTCCAGCAGCAGTTGCTTCTCTTTTACTTCAAGGCTTGTGTCTTTGACAGATTTTAGAAGAGGCAAATCAACAGTCACCACAATCTCTTTGGGCCTGGGGCTTTGGGCTGAGTCTCTAGAGCATCTAAAGTCCTGGAGATCAATAAGTGATCGATACTTTACTGTATAGTTCGGCTTGGTTGGCTCTCTGGTTTTCAGTAAGCTTTGAGGTTTAGAATCAGTACTGTTTTTTGTTGTTCTTGGTGCCTCTGTGGGCTTTGATTGTGTGCTCGGTTTTTCTTCATCTGGGTATGGAAAGGCAAGGGGGTCTGGAGGGTCTGAAGACTCCTTGGCTTTGAATCCAGGTATGGCTTTTCTTATAACACAGGGCTGTGGGGTGCCTTTGTATTTTGTTTTCATTTCTCTCATGTTCTTTTTGTCCAGAGTCACTTTAAAAGTGCCCTGGATTCCCTGGATAGCTATACTGTCCACCATTTCCAGAAAGCTCTTGTTTTTGCTTGCCATGCGGGTAGTGTCAGGGTGGAAAACAACATCATAAATCATCATTTTGTTACCTTTAGGATCTGTGTCCTGCCTCCCAGGGTGCAGACTGTGAGGCAAGGACCAACACTGACCTCTGCGGCCATTCTCCGACACAACCCACTTAGATGAAGGCTTCCCAACTTTATCACTGGCGCAAATGTTGATGAAACATTTCTGCTTGCCGTCCACGCTGGTTTTGATGGCCCTAAACGGTTCCGGGTGGATAAACTCGACGGTGTTGCCTCGCTCCTGCTCCAGGATTTTGATCCCTTCTTCGTACATTTTCCTGTTCTCGGGGTCTGATATTTCTTGGGTGTAATCCCGGAGCATTTCCCGGAATTTCTCGTCTTTGAAAGCTTTCGTAAACCTGTCGACTTCATACGCTGTCAAGTTGAGCTCTTTGAGCTTCTCCCCGAGCTCCATGCTGACACTGGGAGAACAGAAGCGCTAAGCTGAACGTAGCTCGGAGGACAGAAAATGGCCTCAAATTTCCGTGACTTTTAATCTTTGGATAAAATAAAGAGGTGAAATTCAAAACACATTTATCACCTGGTCTTACTAATGTGAAAGATACGCGATATATTTTTCTTCTTTAGGTCCAATAATAGACGGTCCAGCGACAGTGTAGCGGAAGCAACAGTTGTGTTGATGTAACTATAGCAACGACAGACCGGCGCAACCAAAAATACCGACTGATAGCCCCCCCCCCCCCCCCTTTTTTTTTTTTTTTACGGATTAAAGGTTAAAATCCAATAATAAACAATAATAAATGTCGTCATTTAACGAATGAATACCAAAAAAATGAAATATGAATGAGAATATGAGACACTTTTAAATCCCATATTTGGGAAATTATTTTGTTAGAGCAGGTGAAGTCGTGATGAAATGTGCTAATAATATTAATATCATTATTTTATTATCTTTTTATTACTGTGTTACACAATGTGACAGCATGCGGTATCAAAGGCTCGCTATATCTGTCTTAATCAGTGTATTCAGTTTGTTGATGCCACAAGTTCCAACTATGGCAAAGTGCACTGCCTTCCCATCATTTTGCTTCACGTGTACATGTTGAAGGACCTCAGCTTCCTTAGGAAACTCAATGTGGACACTACTCTTCTTATAACAGCCTTTGTGCTGTTCTTTCAGTTCAGCCTGTTGTCAATGTAGACACCCTGGTACTCATCCAGTGTGCTGATGTCCTTGTGCTGAAATGTGCACCGTCTCTCTGATGTTATTTCCATTCAGAAGCTGATGATTCTTGCCAGACCACTCTATCCAACCAATGTGGAAGTATAAGAGTATTTCTGTACATGGCACGACTTGGAGTTGTACTGGAAGGCTCAGGTGTAGAAGGTGAACATGGATGGAGACAGCACACGCTCCCTGTAGAGTCCCCGTACTGCACATCACCAAATCAGACAGAGAAGGTAGTCAGAGATGGTAGATATGTTTTCTGATATTACTACCAATTCACTCCCAAATCTCTTAAACCCAGGTTTGTAACAAAATTGTGTGCAAGCGAGTGACTCTGAATAGGGTTCATAGGCACAGGGTGTTACCTAAAAACACACTGGAAGAGACTTCATCAAAGAAACACCAGATGGACTTTAGTATTAGAGCATTGCAGAAAACATTTCAAAGTTACATTAAAAAATTCCACTAAACTGCTGACCTTAAATGTGTAACAACGTAACGAAATTGCAAAATTTTATTTTAGGTTACAAAACAACATTTACGTGTGTCAAGGTTTGTCTTCCTATTCTCTTCTACAATGAAAAATTCCACAAACATGCCACTGCTACAGTTTTTTAAACAAATGTTTTCCTGACCTTTAATAGTTTAGTCTTTACTGTCATTTCAGAAAAATCTTAATTAACATTTTGATCATTTTTAAAATATGATCTGTTCGGAACTGTGATTAAGGAGACATTGTATAGTAGATACAATTGGTCCCAACAATAACTCCCAGTAATACCTAAAATCTCGTCATTAGAGCATGCCACCTAATCACAACCTATGAATTAAACAAACTCTATTAATTAAAGCTTTAAGCAAATAAATTTGAATAAAATGCATAGTACAAATAATCAATTAGCTACCCTTGAACTCTATACAGTATACTTTTTAATTTCTACTCATTATGTTATCATGTTAATGATGACATAATGGGTAGGCCGCTATTTGTGAAATATCCATTTTTTTCTTCTTGTTTTCTTGTTTTTTGTTTTTATATTCCGGGCGTGTTTTTTCCATCGTTGCAAGCAATAACATTACACAGTCCCACCAGCAGGTGTCTCCGTAGACCACAGTTCAGGTGGAACTCAGCCAGTTAGTATATCGGTTAGTAAGGCAAATGGGCGGGTGTGCGAGCGAGAGAGGTGATTGGTCGCACCCCCAGCAGTTCCTGTTCCTCACTGTGTGATTGGAAGGGGTGGACTGTTACTAGGTATGGGACCACTGCTTATGAAACTGCGTGTGTGTGAGAGAGAAAGCGGCATCACAAAGAGACAGTACATCTTTATGATTCATAAAAAAATAAAGTTCTAACAGTTTCTCAGAACTTTGCACGAAAAAAGGTCAGGCATGTGACTTTATTCTAAACACCAGTCCACATATGCTAAATACACCAGGGACATTATAATGAACTTAGTAGAGTATTATGCAAGAGCTGTAACTCGTGCCCTCCTTGCTCCCATGTGACAGATCTGAATGTGCTCAAATATGCTTCTAATGAACTCCAATACAGAACAACCAACTTGCCTGTCTGTTCTGACTCATCTGGCTCTGTCTCTGAGCTAATGAACAGGACGCGATGTCCCCAGATGGATTTGCCAAAAGAGCTTTTATAACACCCAGAAAAAAATCATTCAACCAGCAGGAAGCTACCCACAGGCCAGTCAGCACATTTGAAAGAACATGAGTGAGCTTCAGTTGAGGGCGGTGGCGGTAGTGGGAGTCAGCATGACACACACACACACACACACACACAGGATGTGGGCAGGCACCACTTTTGTGTATTTGTGCGTGAGATGACTGGGAAAGATTGCTGACTTCATCTTGATCCCACACATGATTTTTTTCATTTTTAGAATATGGGAAAGGTCACAAGACTCACAATCACGACTCATTTACCCTTGTTTTTTTATTACAAATATGTATTAAATAATATGAAAAGGTAGACAGGGAGATACAATCAAGGTATAATTATGGTACTGATGATTACTATTCATATGTACATTTCTTTTCACCCATCCCCCCCAAAATGTGACAAATTCATTTCATAGTACAACAAACAACACATTCACATACACGTACATGAATATCAACACAAACAAAGGAGAGGTGCAGAAGGTGAAATGTATAAGACAAAACTTCATACAAAGGCTTTGGCAAGAGTGCATACATATAATCACAATTATATAAACAAAGAATCTTTTAGAGAAAATATGTGTACAAATGAGCAGTAGAGCAGGAAGAGAGTCCAGTGCATGATTTCTTTTTCATTCCCATGATTCAAAAGAACAGCAGTCCTATGTGCTTGACTGCTTCCTGTGTGTCCCTCTGGTATCTTGGGAGTGGGTCGGGTGGCAGGTTGTTCATTGTTTAGTTTGAGCCAACAGGTACCAGCATGCTTAGCGCTGCAATGCCAGACTTCGAGGGAGGGATTTTTCCTGTGGCCATTTTGTTCAAACTCCTGACGTCAGCCTGCCAGGAGGGAATTTTCTTTGTGGTCATGTGGCGGCGGGCGTGTTTGGTCAGGTGATCGCTGCGCATGAACCGCCGGTCACACACGGGACACACAAACTTCTTCTCGCCAGTGTGCGTACGCCTGTGACGGGAGAGCTCGTCTGAGCGGGCGAACCTCTTATCACACCCGTCCCAGCTGCAGCTGAAGGGCTTCTCACCTAAGGGAGGACCAAGTGAAGAAAACAAGTGAGTCACATTGTAGTCATAAAAACTTGACACATAACTGAGCTTGGCTTACAATAAAACAATGAGCTCACTCTCTTTCCCGACAAGAATAACAAGGTTGGAGAAGGAATGTTTTACAAACAGGATGCAACACTCATTTTCAGTCCACATTCTCACAAGCAACTCTGAAGGCAGTAAACCCCCCACCTGTGTGTGTTCGAAGATGAGCTTTGAGGTGTGAGCTCTTGAAGTATGTCTTCCTGCAGCCTGGGAAGTTGCAGACATAGTTCCTCCTGCGGGAAAAATCCATCTTTGTGGCTGTTGTGGTGCTGCTGGGTCCTGTTGACAAGTACACAGGGGCTGGGGCCAGAGGTAGTAGCTTGGTGTTGCCCAGGGTCATGACAGTCTGAGGGCAGTGGGTACCCTGAGAGACGGATGACTGAGGGAGGACCAGCATCACTGTGCCTTGGGGCACTGAGGAGCCCACAATCAGGGACTGCTGGACAGGGGGATTGTTAGCTGAGGTGGGTTGGGGGAGGATGGGTGTGGCAGCAGCCCGAATGCCAGAATTGGATGTCTGAACCGCACTGGGGATGAAGGCTGAGATTATACCCGATTGGCTGCTGACAGGGAACATCTGGCAGATGATTTGAGGGCTTGCAACTGGAGGAGGGGACACAGTTGTGGGAACAGGGGGAGAGGGTGGGCTATTTTGTGGTTGGCTGTTGACAGGAGTTAGGGTGGGGACACTGTCCAAACAGGATTTGGGGGGACTGGGTGGCTGCTCTGTTTTTGAAGGTATGAGAGAAGCAGGAGGGGATGGAGGTGTGGTTATCTGCTCTGTGTTTGTGATGCACTGCTGCTCCTGCTGCTGGGAGACCATTGTAGTAGCTGTTACCATGTCCCTAGCTTTCTCTGGATTGGGGGCCACTGGAATGTGGTGCTGGCAGAGGGTTCTATCCGCAGTGTGGCGGATCACGCTTGTCGCCATTGCTTTGCAGGGCTGTGTGAGGGGGAGAGAGGGGGTCTTTTCAGCAACGGTTGCCAGGACAAGTTGCTGTGTGGATGCGACCAAGCCAGAACTTGACTGCGACGCGGTGCCTGATGATGTTTCAACAAAGCTGGGACTGTGGGGCGGGGTCATACACTGCAAAGAGACAGTCAGAGAGTTAAAAAGTGCATCTACTGTCTCTAGTTGCATAAGAACCTACATTTGCAGTGATAAGCATCACAGGTGGCAAGAAGATAAGACATAAGAATAACCATCATAATGAGCTATAAAACAGTGATTTTTATGACCCTGCCTCTGCAAGAAGGAACTCTGCCTGACAGTCAAACACCTAACTGTAACAAGGTTTTTCTTGTTGTAGCAATTGTCAGCTGCCCCAACCTCATATCATTAACACTTGTGCATCACAAGGTCAAACCTTTCAGTCCTTTTAGTTCAAACTATGATGAAGAAATGCTGCAGTGGTGGTGCCCATATGTTGGTGCTATATGATATGTCTTACCAGGGAGGAGAAGGACACAAAGTCCTTTGGGGGGTCTGGAAGTTCTGATGGTGGGAGGGAGTCGCCGGAGTCTGAAGCTGGGGTTAGGGGTCTTGGTTTGCAGGTCTTTGGCTTTGGTTTTGGCTTTTTGCGGCTAAAGAAAAGATCTGTGCTCCAACAGCTCATGCACACCAGAGCCTCCGCTGCTTCCAGGTCAGTGTACTCCAGACCAGAGCAGTCGAAACCCAATCCACTAGAGTCAGAGTGCTCGCTGTCATGCCTCCTTCTCTTTACATTAACCTCACAGGCATCCATATTCTCAGTCTGGGGGGGTGGAGAAAATTTAATTACATTTCTGTGTTCAGGTCACTGACAACACACGTACAAACACACAAAGCTATTTTCCACGCCTATTCCACATTATGTTTATTCAGCTTTTCTCCGATCGCGCTTAGAAGGAGACATTTTTTTATTCTATGAACCCGAATGGAACAAAAAAAAAAAATTCTATTTCCAGTTATCATCTGCTCAGTCACTCTTCCTGTACCTGAAGTTCCCGGGCCAAAAAGGAGAGGGTGCTGGTGACTACACCCCACCCCATGCACTGCCTCTGGCCCGAAGCCAGGACACCTCCCATGACCAAATATAGACCAAACAGTGACGTGCTGCCGAGATGAGCCATGTGAAATCCCCATAAAGCGGGTTTGCATCAGGAAGTAGGCTTGTCACGTTCCAACTTTTATTATATATTTTTCACAGTAAACAAAGCATATTAGTAATTCTCCACAGAAATACACCCGGACTAAAAAAAATTGACAGCGACAGAGTTGCGCGTGTCGTTGCGTGATATTTTTTTATTTTTCTTATTTTATTTAAGGTTGAATAAAATGCTAAAAATAGTGTTCATGTTAAATATGTTTTTTGTGGCACTATTGCAAAGTTAATTAGACAAAAAATTATAATAAATATACTTTTTTAAAAATGTCGAATTAAGCTTTTCATTTATGTAAGTGCTGAAATGTCAAAGTAAACAAGTGGACGTTAAAAGAATTGAAGTGAAAACAAACAAAAATGTTGCGTAAAGCTAAAGTGACAGTTTAATAAAATTGCCTTACCTCGAGTGAGTCCATTTCGTTGAATTTTCGCGATGGCACTGAGGAATAAAATATTTTGATATCGCGTTTTTGTTTCTGAAGCCAGTTTAGAACAAAGAGACGGCGGTTGCCAGAGCTGCTGCCTGTTCCGATAGGGTTGAGGTCGTCTTTTCTCTGACTGGCTCCCTTTTCTCTCAGCTGTGTGTGTAAAACGTGGGGGGTGAAAAGGAGGAGGGGGAAGGGGAAAAAAAAAAGAATAACAAAACTCACAACACGCAAAGGCGGGTGGCAACACTCCACCAATCACGAGCGTGCGTGTGAAGAGCTTCAGCCAATGGGAGAGCAAAAAGCGCGTGAACAGTGCGTGCTCGCTGGACGGTTGGAGGAAACAGGGTGCGTGGTCGTTGGTGGGCGTGGTCACAGGAGTCAGCAGTGTCAGGGTAAACCCGATGAACTGCCATCCGCCAAACTAGGCGAAAGGTCGTTTCAGTGTATGCTGCATTCATGGGCTGTAGGAATAATCTCTCGGAAATCACACATAACATTAATTTGGAGCTTAAGCACAATGTATGTCCTGGAGAATGGTAAATCGGATTCATTTTAGTATATGTTAGAGTAATATATTATAAGACAAGAATGAAAAACAATGGCCAATAAATGTTCATAAGTGATGACTGGTGATTAAAAATTATTATTTTTATTAGATCTACCTTTCACAGTCTAAACATTTCATCAGACATTTTTAAATATTCAAATAATAGCCGCTATCTCTCTCTTCTTTTTGATATTAAATAAGAAATTGCAGTGAACCCTCTTATATGAAGTTTTAACTGTATTTTTTCTGCTTTTTTGTGATGCTGTACGATATGTTTTTTAATAATCTAAAATAGAATGAATAATACAGCAAAAAGTCCACGTCTAGTTGATTATTTTTGAAAAGCATTTGCAATAGCTCATAAGCAAGCAAACATTTGAATTTGTAGTTAACTATCTAGAAAAACATTTCAGTAGGCATATTAAAAAAAAGCTTTAAAAAAGCACCGATTTAATTGTGCTTTATACTCAGCTGATTTGACTGAATTTATGGAAATGGGTCTATCTGAGAAAGGTAGCGAATTCATTTTTACCAGCTTTTCCCACAATACCTTGAATGCAACACGACTGCCTGCCGAAACGCGGGGTTCTGTCTCCCGCGCTCGTGTGTTTTGTTTTGTTCTGCTGTTTTTCAAGGTGTTTATGTCGTTTTCTTGCAGCTGTTAAGCAATTGATTACGTATCAAATTCACGTTTTATAACACAATGATACTCAGCCAAGTTTCCTAAAGCTTGTTGTTGCGATCTTTAACTTTGTTGCCAGAAATAATGTATCACTCCCATGTTTCAGTTTTCCCCCCTCCACTGTAAACTAGGCCATCCAGGAAAACACACCAATTCACTGTCAGTCATGTTTTCCTGTTTTGTTTTTTTTGTCATAATCCTCGAGCCTTCTTTTGTCTTATTGGGTATTTTATTTTTATTGAACATCTTCATACATATGAAGACATGCTATGGCTTAAAATAATTCAAGTCTCCACAGGGCAGTACATGCTTATTTGTCCTGTATGTAGGGCAAAGTGCTTTCTGTGTTATGCATTGTGCTTCTGACTCTAAATATGTTCTGAAAGCTTTATGTAAGTGTGTGCTGCATGTTTTTCCTGTGTCCTATTGTCTGACCATTTGTATGAGCACATCTACATGTAAGAGAAACCAAACTGGTCCTGACCTACATGTGCTGTTAGTTACATCATCACCAACTGTATTTGGACAAAAGGGGGAAAAATGTGTCAGAACTTCTAACAAACTTCTGGAAACCACAATATGAAAAAAAGTAAAAATCAGTGCTTTAAAAGCATTTTCTTGTTGTTGTTTTTATTTTTAGTATAATCACAAACTTTGAAGGGAATAGCAGGTCCACTGTGATTGTTATGATTACCATTGTATTTTATATTTTATTTCTAGTCATTGGTGCTTATACAATAAGAATCTGAACACAGTTTACCTAACTGTTAAGGTGCTGCTTGCTTGCAGCAGGGAGGGGAGTAGCAGGTGTGTCGGCTCAGCCTTGGCAGCGCATGGCTGCTAAGGAGGGCCTGGTCTCGGTATGACTCACATAAGCATGACCTCAGGGAGCATTGAGGGCTTTGGAGCTGCGGTAATGCAGTTTCATTGCCAGCTGTTAGAGAGAAGAGAGGGGAAGAGGGAGGAGCTGCTAAGAAAACCAGTTAGCATGCAGGCATGACAAGCAGCCGGGTCTTACGACAGCAGCCTGTTTGTGGGCCAGTTCACTTCATCTTACTTAAGGGAATCTGGAGGAAAGGTTATGCTGGCCCTATCTGGGCCTCTGCATGCACAACTCCCCTGTCCAACCCCCCCCACCTCAGCAACTCCTGGACCGGAGTCAGGAAATGGGGGAGTTGCCCCAGTGAGGTTAAATATATCACCAGGGGCCACATTTCACTAAGAGCCTCTGAACTTTGACACCCATCCACAGAGAAGGGTTTCTTGTCTAAAAATGTAAAATATCATAAATATCACTCACATTAATCCAAATTTATTCATCTGTTTGCTAAAATATGAGGGTGTGCGCATTCATAACTTCTCTATAAACAAACTTAGCACGATCTCAATTCATTTTTATGGACCTGAATTCAAAGTGAAGCCTGCAAATATGTGGCAAGATTGTTTACCTCCCAGTTAAAGAAGACATGCACAACCAGTTTGTAGTTCTTGCTGTCCTTTGCAGAGCTACGTTGTTGTTTGCAGATCATTGTTGCAGCTCGAATGTTGCAACCCTTGGCAACACTTGCACGGTTTCCTGATAGTCACACACGCTAATGCTAATATTAAACTACTCAGAGTGCTTTGTGGGCTCATAGAAACACTGTCCAGCAGTTGCTCCTTTTCACCATAACTACAAACTGGCATCTGGGTGAAAGGACACAATACATAACTACATGGCTGATAAGGAACATTTGCAGTATGTGTTGAAAATGATGAATTACACACTGACATAAAGACACTATTTTACTTTATTATATGTGAAGTTGAGATTTGCAAAGTTATGAGAAAAACGTGTATTGAAAAACAAAGCAAAAGACAGAATGGATGTTTCCTTTAGAAGAAATTATTAAAGTGTGTTTTTGTATATTTTAGAGTCGCTATTTAGTCCGTAAATGTATGTTTTTTTTTAGCTTAAATATTATTTTGAATGGGCCTTCCAATGGACTCTGACCTGTTTAGGGTGTACACCACCTTTTGCCCTATGACAGCTGGGGAAGGCTCCAGCCCCCCTGCCCCCACAACCCTGAACAGGATAAGCGGCTAAGAAGCAGCTGTATAGTGCTTAACAGATACATTAGACCACACGTCATAAAAACAAGAAAACACAAATATTTTAGAAATCTGTCAAAAATATATTTAAAAATAAATCCTACTGAATTCATTGAACAAAATTCAGGTTTTTGTACACAGATTTGAGCAACTGTACATTTTTGAGAAGTGAGAAATGAATCATGTAGAACATTCAACCACTAAAACATTTTGTTTCTGTTCAGGAATGCAAGTAAATACATTTAATTTGGCATTTTAATTAAAAAAGCCAAATCATTATTTTTTCTGCTTTTTTGTAAAACAATACATTTGAAGGCTCATGGATAACAACAATTATTATATTTTTAGTATTAAATATATCATTTCAATTGAAGAGGTCTAATAAATTGTTCTAATAATTTTTACAATGACCAGTTATTGTGTCAATTACTGGCACAATTACTAGTTCTAAAGGAACTTCACTGAAAGAATCCTTTGAGTGTGCATGAATGTAACAAACAAAACAAAGAAAAAGCACTGAAATACGACTGAACTCTTCATCTTAATAATCACAGTTGGTATGCAATCGCTCTCAACTTTATTGGAAAAAGAGGAAAAACCAATTTTATTTCCTGCTCCTGATGAAATTTTTTGGTGTTTATTTCCAGCCACAGATGACCTGTAGTAGTCTGCAGTGAAGGATGTTTTATGTACCTCACACCATGTGACTCCTCCCCCTCTCCTCCTACACATAAGAGTGGAGCAACAACAGGGAGTTCTCATCCAGCAGCCGACTCCTGATTGGTCAGAATGGGATTCTGAAGACAATCTGTTGCTATGAGAGACTGACTTGTGTGCTGCAAGCTTGCTGTCTGTTGTCCTGGCAACATGAGGAACAGGAGGCAGGTTTGAGGGCTCCCTGGAGGAGCTTTCCTAGAGGAGACGATCTAATGATGTGTGGTGCCTAATGATGTGGGCTCCATGTTGTTATTAAATATTACACTTTGAATTTTGTTCTGTGCGGCTGTCGGGCCACTTGGTTCTCTGTGCTGCTCTATTCATCATCCCCACTTTCTAACACCTACATTAGTTACATTACAAACTATTTCTGTGCTCCATTGTAAGTCTGAAAACAGCTCAGGTCTACTCAGTGTGTGCTCTGTTGAACCTCACTATCCTATGTGCTCTCTGTGTTTTTAAGATATGGACTCCAGCCAATTGTCTTTCTAATTCTGGGCATTCGATGAAACTCAGGGGCATTAAAAGAAATACAGCATCAAAAAAGAATTAATAAAAAACAACTAGCACATTTTCAGGCTCATGAGCAACCCCAAGACCTGGCTATGAGGGCACCACAAGTTACAACAAATACAACACATAACAATATAACAAGTAAAAAACAAACACAATATTCCATACAGACAAGTGAACATAAATAAGTGAATAATGTGCGATAAAAGTGTGCGGCAATCGCACTGACCAAAAAGGCTATTCTCTCACTCCTTTAAAATGGACTTAAACTCCCCCATTGTAACCATTTCTGAGATTTGTATGCTGTTGTGATAGCGTAGGCTATATTGGTTGTGGCTTTTACACAAAGAAACACACAGATAAGAAGGAACCAGCCAAAGCAAAGATTTATAGATAAAAGCCAACCAATGGGAAATTCTGCGGATATGAAGAGATGGCCAGTGATGTACACAATTTCCACAGGCAATAATAAACCGTAAAGAACAAAAGCACAGTATCACAACTGCACAGGCCTTAAATGCATTGCTTTGTGGTGCGGTGAAATTATTTGGAACCTTAAGGAAAAAATCATAATCCTACTTAGGTAACTGTAAAAATGGTTTTGTGCAGAGTAGTCTTTTTCACAATATTAAACATTAGACTGTATCACTGTATCATAATTCATTAATGTATGTATGACTTTAACACTGCAGCAGGAGATAATTTTAATTAGATTTCCACTACTGGGCATCTTTCCTTTTAGTAATAAAGCATCCATTTATCACTGCACCTGGGTTATTGACTGAATTTTGAATTTTGTGGGTTTATGAGTTCTGCTGGTTTTGAGAAGGGACACCCACTTTGGATCCTATCAGTCCATTCAAAGGGTTTTATTAGAGGTAAACAGACCGATAAGAGCCAGACTGGGCCCTCTATCATCCATTCAGATGGATGGCCACCAGCTGTATTATAACAGAAGACTCCAGAATGAAGGGATTATGTAATATTTATAGTCTTCTTTTAGTGATGCAATTTCATATTCCCTGGTGTTTTTAAGTTTCTTTGCTTGATTATAGATGAATTTGGGTTTATTAGTTCCTGTTTGTGCTTCTACTATTGTTTTACTGGTTGTCTTTCTGTGCCTAGTTTGTATGTTTGAATCCTTGTCTCTGTGTCTCTGTGTTTGGTTTTTGGTCTCATGTGTTTTATATTTCATTTGACTTCCCCTGGTCTGATTATTCCAGATTTATTCCCACTGTGTTTCCCACCTGTTTTCCCCTCACCTCATTACCTTGTGTATATATTGTCCGAGTCTCCCTTTGCCCTTTCTTGTGTCCTCCCTCTTTGTAGTGTGCCTCTCCAGTTCCCGTAGAGTAATTTGGGGCTTTTGGTTATTCATGTCAATGTTCAGCCTTAAACCTGAAAACAGTTGTATTCTAATATTATTAGTAGATTTATATCTATATTATATCTATATATGTAATCAGAACTTTTAAAAAATGACATGGAGTATAAACTATAGTAAAGTAGAAGTAGAAAATAGTATAAAGTATAACAAATGTACTATAGAGTAGTAGTAAATTAAGAAGAAAACGGTGCAAATATATTAAAACTGCTCTTCAGTAAAGCACTTGAGTTCCTGTAGTACAGTTTCTGTACTGTAGCGGGAACTCCGAGGATCTCTGCAGGAACAGCCAGCGCAAGCTCGCTTTGGTTCTTCACTATAAGTGTTAGCAACTCTTTGTACCTAAGAATATTTTCTAAGTCTGTTGTAATTACATTTACTAAGCTGTGGTCTGTTGGGTATTAAAAGGAAAAGGATGGTGTTAAAAATGCAATGAACTCATCAGGAGCGGACACGGACAATGTTCATGCAGCAGGGAGAGAAGGGTCTTCTGAAACCTCCTCTTCATCCGCACACTTCACTAGAGATGACTCAGCTTTCCTATGCAATATCTGTTTACAACTCTATACAGCAGTACTTTAAACCCTTCATTTTAACCCTGAACTGCTTGTTGTACTTTACACTTTGTTTACGCAGTCACTTTAGTTGTCTTTTTCGGCTACATTTAATAACCTGTTGTTATCTGCTGTTGTAACAATGCCGTATGTAACTATAGAAATTTTGAAATCCAGTGCCAACGCTTAACTTACTAATTTCAATTTAAATGAATTTCTTTAAATCAGGGGTGCCCAATCCCGGTCCTCGAGAGCTACTATCCTGCAGCTTTTAGATGCATCCCTACTCCAACACAGCTGAATCAAATGGTTTGATCTCTTCAGCATGCCATCATGTTTGGCAAAGGCCTGATAACAAGCCATTCATTTGATTCAGGTGTGTGGGAACAAGGATGCATCTAAAAGCTGCAGGACGGTAGCTCTCAAGGACCGGGATTTGGCACCCCTGCTTTAAATCATATAAGAGAAGAGTTGTGATCAGGAACCACTTTCCTGATCAGTCATCCATACTTACAACAGAAGTTCCTTCATGACACCAGCAGTGGGTTTAATGCAAGACGTTATGCTAACTCAAACTAGTTGAAAGAAAATGTCCAAAACACACATTTTTATTTGTCTTTACAGGATATATCCACCATCATTTATGCAAATTAGTGCATTTCAATAAGAATAAAAATCTCATTGTGGCTTCATAATGTGGTGGTTTACACTATTTTTCTCCCAGGAGGAGACAAAAATCCCTTTGGGTTTGTGTCAGAAAGAGCATCTGCTGTAAAAAAAAAAATAAAAAAATCGGATAAATCAAACATGTGGAGCTACCTGCTGTGGTGACTTCCTGTGAATAAGGGAACAGTTGAAAGTAGCTTTCAGAGCATTTTAATGAGATCATTTGCATATTCAACATTTTAGAATACAAAAACATAATAACAAACAGTTTTATTCAGTAAGCAAATAATTCAAGTTTATTTATATCGGGCTTCCACAGCCATAAAAAAGTTTCATCATGTGTAATAGTAGAGTTTTTTTCTAATCTATTCTCCTGCAGAATGAGAAAGTAAAAGACAACAGATGGTGGAAGACACTTGAAGGCATCGCAGTGTGGCAACATGGCAACATGGCAACATGGCAACAATGGCGAGGCTGGTTGGTTAAATTCTAACCAAATGAGTGCTTTCTCCTCTTTATAACTGCACAACTGAACCATAAGAGAGCCCCCTCTTTTATGATCATATGTTTAAAGGGATCAGATTGCTTCTGTAGCCATAAATGGTAGTACTGCATGAGTCTACCTACTTACTGACAGCTGTAAGCAGGGCCGGGTGGGTAACTTTGGTGAGACAAAACTGGAGGTTAGAGCAGGTAGCTACTAATTTGCAGGTTTTTGTTTTGGATCCCTGTTTAGATGCTGAAATGTCTGCTTTTGTACATGACCACTAATAAAAATAGACAGACTAAACAACTAAGTTCAATAAGCATGACCTGCAATCACTGGTCTGTCTGCTTTCCAAGGTGTTTGGCTATTCTTTACATAACTTTCCCACACTATAAAACTCAATGCTGACATCATGGCTCTAGTCCAATCATCTTTCTGACCTCCTTCTTTAAGCCAATCAGCCTTCACTCTCAACCTAAATCACACTGCTAATCTCTCATTCTCTCTTGCAGATTCCTTCGTGCAACTTGCCTCCTCTCCATCTTCGCCTTACCCAAATCACTCCATCCAAGCCTCCATGTTATCTTCTCCACCACCAGCTTCTAGACTCTGGGGAGCGGGGTGAGGGGGTTGTTTGCCCTAAATTCTTGCTGGGTGTCTATTCAGTAGTGATGGACCATCCAAGCTTAATCACTAGATAATAAATTCTGTATATCAATAAATCATGTTCAGCTCCTTCTTATGATCTTTCCTTATTGAACTAATATTAAGAACATTAATTTGCTCCAAAACACACCGATAGAAGCTGTAAGATTGTCTCCACAGACAGGAACAGCAGGAATCAACATCTGCATCTATTGATAACAGGATAGAGAGAAAGACGTTCTCCAAAAGCTGTGCAGCTGATTATAAATGCAGTTATAATTAATGCTGTTATAGCAAGCTGTAGGCTGTTCGCCCAGTTAGAAAGGGTATTTCTGTTTTCTGTGATGTTTTTTTTTATTGGCTGAAGAAAAAGAAAAATATTCCTGTTTGGTTTTGGTTGGTTTGGGTGGGCCAGACAACTTGCTTGCCTGGCAAGATTCAGTAAAACAACCTCCAGGGCTGGAAAATGAAGCAAATGCAAAAGTACCAAAACAAAAAAACTGCCATTAATCTGACCAAGGCAGCTTGAGGTCTATGGACTCAGTGGTCTTTATCAAGAAACGACTAAAAACAATTTTTTTTAGACTTGTGTTTAGTTAACTCTTTTTCCCCCATTTTTAAAAAAATACTCTGTTATTTTCTGGAGGAGCATTTTGTGATCTTAGTCTTGAAAAGTGATATATTTCAATAAGGAGAACTCATTAGAAGGAAATGAACATGATTTATTGATGTAAAGAATTCAGTTTGAGGTATTTGGCGGTTAGACCCCAACGGCCCATCATAGTGGTGATAGGGTTTAGAGCAGGACCCTCCCAGAGTCTAGACGCTGATGGTGTAGATGAAGATGGAGGCTTGAATGGAGTGAAGAGAGGCAGTGATGGAGAAAAGGTGGGCTGCATGAAGTCGACTGCAAGGAAGAATGACAGCTGCGCAGGGAGATTTAAAGTTTTAAAGTCAAAGCTGGCATGAAGAAGGCCAGCAGAATGCTCACTGGACTAGACCCGTGATGTCACAATTGGCTTGGCAGCGTGGGAAAGTGGAAATGGTGCAAAGCTTAGATTACCTGCCCACAAAGGTTGATTCTGTTCATCTGGATGTAACGTTTTTTAGTGGGAGAAACGATTCGTTACTCATCCAAGTGACTTCTTCAGTCTCAGCTGACTGCAGGTTTCCCCAATCTTATAAACAGTACATTTGCATAATGAATGAAACTAGCACCACTGAGGGAACAATGGGCTGGGAGGTCATTAATATGCAAATTCTCATGATCATTGATTAACAACCACTGATCAAAGATCATTGATCAAAGACCACTGATTAATGGCCATGACTACCATTCACAGAGAGTTGGGGAATGGCTGATGTACACATCCTGGACAGGGAGGAATGCTGGTTTGAGCGCGGAGTCAAGGAGGCAATTTACATGAAAAGGAAAAGACCATCTCTGAATTGAGGAAGGGGCCTAAGGGTACGTCTTTTGCCATCTTACAATTCTGCATTTTTACACTTTCTAAATCACCAGGTTAATACATGCACAATTCTGTGATGCACACTTTGTACTTAATTCAGTGATTTTAGTAATTTACAACTTGACAAGTTGCACATATAAAACATATTCTCACTTACACTTAAAACATGTTTGAAATAAAAGAATCGGTGAAAATGAATCAGTGAAATGTAATGTTTCCAAATGATTTTAAACCGAAACATGAAGGATAACCTGCCTCCGATCAGGTTTGATATAGCTCATTAAGTCATTATAATCGCTTCGTAGTACACCGCTCTGGGTGGTAAACTTTATTTTTAAAGCGTGGGTACTGTGTTTTTCTACATTTTTACAAAAATGAGTAATTTAAATGTTAATTGTAGCATTAATGTATCAAATTTCAGGACCTAGCGCAATCAAAGCATGCCAGCTACTGTATGTGGAAATTTGTGGCCAGGTTTCCGACAGAGAAGCTTCTCTGCACCAGGCTATCCTGTCATGCCCACTTCCTGTCTGCAGGGTTGGAGTTGATGCCCAGACATCTGCTCCTGTGGACCGACAGTTAATCTCTGCCACAGCCCAACAGATCAACCACCATCATATCTGATATTTAATAAAAAACATCTTATTAGAAGAAAGAAAAAAAGTCTTACACAACCAAAACAGCAGCTACAGCAGAGCTTTTATTAGGGAACAAAAACAACAAAAAGATGTTAACTTTGTGTTCCTGAATGTGTAATTTTTGAATAACTTCATATAAAAAGAAAAAAACAACAACATTATATTATGATGAAATAGAAATCTATATATGGTTAAAAAACAATGACCCACATCCATTCTCTTAATAAATATATACACAATAAGTACTGAGATACAAAAGAGAGATCATTTA
Source organism: Maylandia zebra (assembly GCF_041146795.1). Classification (NCBI taxonomy): domain Eukaryota; kingdom Metazoa; phylum Chordata; class Actinopteri; order Cichliformes; family Cichlidae; genus Maylandia; species Maylandia zebra. The sequence continues at coordinate 27,610,944 of NC_135185.1, forward strand.
GATCCCTTTTTTCTTTTTGCTATGTACAAATAAAAAAACAACAACATGATTTCTATAGTGTATGTTATGGCAATTGATGAGATTTGTTTTCTGAATCATCATATTGCACTTCCAGGACAGCCATTACAGACTGTGCTAGATATTAATTGACCTATTTTTACAGCATTTGTGAATCTACTCTAGAGGAAAAGGGTAGTTCTGTTTTCGCAATATTATCAACATATTTAGTGACCATTTAATACTTACAGAGGAGACCATTATTTAAATTGATCTGAGAAAAAGCATTTTTTAATGGCACCTAAAAAAAATCTTCTAGGCTAAAAAACAAATACATTTACAATATTCTACCAAATTATATGATGGTTTTACACACTAAATACTGCCACGTTTTGTTTAGTATTAATACACTGAACCTCTGGAGCTTCATCAACAATTCAAGGGCATTTTACTACGAATTTCTGGGCGCTAAACTTTGCAGATCATCAGCGCTGTGGCTTTAGAATGGGAAAGATAATCTCTTTCTTCTGATGAATGAATGAACTCTGCTGCTTTGTATAGCATGAGGTATAGCAGCACTTCAACTGCTCTGCAAGCCTGAGCAAAATATACAAAAGCAGGCACTGACGTTTGAGGCTCAGCTCATATTCTCACTAAATGCAAAAGTGTCATGTCAGTGTCAAATATGTCCTCACTTGTTAATTCTTATGCACAAACAAACAGCTTTATAATGATCAAAATGTATAACTTACATCTCTAACCAGTATCCGTTAAGAGCTATGGCTTTTAAAAAAAGGAAACAAACAAACAAAAAAACATCTGTTGAACGCTAATACAACACGCAGACAACATGAATGACAGGTCCATAATCACTGCATAGCCAGAAGTGTAAACTTGACGGCTCCATTTGTCCTCAGCCCCTCTTTTCAGGGTAATCTATCACATCTCCAATCAGATTTCAGTGAGGGTGAGTTTGTACAAGCCGCCCAACTCCTCCATGGAGATCTGGAAGGTGTCTTCGTTGGAGTAGTGTTTGATGATGTTGTCATCCATGTGGACTAGAATGCTGTCAAAATGACAAAATAGTGTGTTGAAGTGAAATATTTTAAAATGTTTTTTTAATATTATGAATTATTGTGACATATATGTAATTTTGCAGTGGTACATATTCATATGAATCATAGCCAAAGTTTTAAATACGTCAGTGTATCCACAAATAATCCATATGAGCCAAAAACATGGGCTTCAATATGATCCAAACAAATCATTTCAGACAGCTTTTTCTACTCTTAGCTCTGTATGACATCAGTGACAGGGGAAATACTTAATATGGTCATTTAGGCTTAGTAACCCCTCCCACCTACTTTCTTTCAAAGAGAAGACAGCTGTTTTTTAAGGGAGGTGAAAAGACTGATTTTTTGCTTCACATAATGGCCCAGTATACAATAAATACACTTATTTTGAACTGTGACTCATGCAAAGCTACTCTAATGGAGTTCATGAATAAAGACACGGAGCTGGAAAGGGGCATATTAGAAAGCATTAAGTTTGGGTGTGTGCAGGACTAACCATGCCAGAGCCACCAGCTGGTTAGCTTAGCATAAACACTTTCTCCCATTATATAAGTGTAATTCTTGTAAGGCATGTGCGTATTTCCTCCCAGGTCGTGATTACCTCATCTGCATGTGCTAATTGCTGATTGGTCAATTAATCCCCAAGTTTACCGTTACTTTATGTGTGAGGAGAACCTGTTGTGATTTAATTATAATAGTGCTGTCAGCATTAATATTGTTAAAATGACGTTAATGCGAGTTAGCGTGGATCGCCCCGTGCTGCACGGCGTCAACACATTAACGAGCTAACCGCAGTAACGTGTTGACGCCGTGCAGCCCAATGCACGGGGCGATCCGCGCTAACTCGCTGACAGAGATTTACTGCATTAGTGCGGTTGTGGCGTTAACGTCATTTTAACAATATTAACGCTGACAGCACTAAATTATATATATTATTATAATATAAATATATTTTGTTATAATTTATATGATATAATATATATAAAATAATTTGATGTAAAGGGGAAAAACCAATCATTAGTCTAGAAATACAATGGAAAAATATGATTGGTTATAACTAAATGATCTATTTCATCTGCAGGTGAAACAGTTCAGTAAAGCACCAAGAAATATAGAAATACACTTTATGAATTTTGTATTCATTTGTTCATGGATAACAGATTTCCTCCTTCACAAAGTTTCAAACATAGTGTGGAAATGTGATAAACATGTATACACTCACCCTTTCTTGCACTTCTTGTAGACCTTTCCAACCTTATCATAAGGCAGTTCATACTTCTCCGAAATCTGGTTGGAAAAAACAAAACAAACACAAATTTGTGTTAAGAGAAATACAGAACACCTCTACTACCTGTTATCTCACCCACTCCACATAAGTACTCTATTACTAATATCCATGACCTTCACACTCTTTTTCATCTTTTTAAACTTGATGACCCCTGAAGTACCCATTCCACTTTTTTCCCAGGACATTTCCACGTTCCATGTCTTTTCTAAATCTTTTCCCCTAACCCTCCCCTCCATTAACACCTTTTGTCCCCTGTGCAATTCTAAAAAACACATTTTTATTTTTTCCCCAATCACTACTTTGCACGATTCCTGTGTTAGTGGCTCAGCAAAGCTTAGATGATGCAAGAAACTGTTCTTTAGTACAATCCATAGCTAGTTCGGTGAACTGAGGACAACTTACAGCTTCCACCAGGCCTTTCAGCGTGGGATTCTTCAGCATGAGGGCATCAAACACCTCGTCTGTTTCCTTGCGCACGTACAGCAGGACTGTGTGGTGAAAAAAGAGAGAGGAGGCAAGCAGGCGTCAAAGAAAAGCATGCACGCTCATGGACTGAACACAAACACAAATTCAACCTCAGACAAATGTCAGCGGCAGTCATAAAAGGGTTTATCTGCGTCAGACCAGACTGCTTTACTGATGCTTTGGTACATTTGTGTGGGTTTGAGGATTTGAGGTTTTACCACATCTCCAAAGGACTTTCAGAGTGGTGAAGCTGCATGCATATATGTACACATATGCCTTGAGCCATTAATACATTTGCAGCTATACTATATATAACACTGCAAGCCATCTCCTTGCTAGACTGCAGAAGAACATGCAGAGATCTCAGATAGAGCGCTCCTAGAAGGTTCACTGATACTACACTAGATCTGGTTCCAACAGATTTTTAAGACAATTAAAAAATAATACAGTTTGCTGCTGTAATCTGAGTATGTGGCTAATTTATCTACTTCTTTATGTGGACTAAAAACAAACAAGACAGGGGAAACTGAGAGATGCTTTTATGATGACACAAGCCAGATTTACACATTTACACTGAAGTAGCCAAACATAATGACAGATTTCAGTTTGAGGAGCCTGCACAGGAGCTGACTGACTACTCTCTACGTCACTGAGACGTCAACAAGTCCCCAAAGCTTACAGTTTTACAACAAGGAAAAACATGACTGCTGTGGAAAGGTAGTAAACCTTGCCACAACAGTAAGCCAGTACAGAAGGGTTTGTACCACTTGCAGTGTTACAGCACCTTCTAAATGTAGTTACTTCCACTTTTCTGCCTTGTGTCCCCTTGAAATGAAGCAGCATGTTTAAAGACCACAGAAGAGAAAAAAAGTGTCCAGTTATTGATGAAATTATTTTGAAAAAACATGCAATCGGTGACTCCTTCCTCCCCTCTCTGTGGTTAACATCATTCCGCAAGAATGTATTTAACAAGGTCGAGTGTGGCTTTGTGAAGGTACGAGAGGTGTATTTGTGCAGAAGCACTTTGAAGCAGGCCTGAATGTTTAAAACATTCCTCCCTAAGCTACAAAATATTTCAAAACATGCATTTACAGATTTGTAATGTATTGAAAATTGTAGTGTCTATGAATGGGATAGGTGGTGAAGGGCAAATGCTTGTTTGCATAGATGTCTGCATGCACGCAGTAATCTGTGGTATTTCGTTGGGTCAGTGGAGGGCTGGGGCACGTGTATATGTTGGAAGACTTGGAATTATCACATGGCCCAGAGAGAGAGCGAGAGCGAGGGAGAGTGTGTGTGTGTGTGTTTGTGTGTATGTATGTGTGGAGCTACAGGCGCTGACCACAGCAAACACAGACGGACACGCACGCACACGCAGCCGCACAGGGGAGCATCACTCAAAGGCTGCTGATTAGAACATGAGCAGTGTGGACATTGCACTACAGCAGCAAACACACGTAGTACCTTTCTTTGCTTCCTCCACTCTCGGCAGCTTGTTTTGGGGTGAACCGAACTCATCGTCACTGAAGGGTAATCTCTTCATGCCCGAGCTGTGGTTGAAACACACACGCACACAAACAGCTGCTTAAATGGTCTCAACAACCGGCTGACAGGCCATAAAGCACGAGCACAGACAAAAAAGCTCACGTACATTTCCTAGAAACCGCAACCCTGTATGCATTTTACCGGGAAGTGTCAAAGGTCACGGCAATTCAAAGCTACCATGAAGCAAATGTGAAGTGAACTCACCTGTCTTCTCCATCATCTGTGGAGAAGGGCTGCAAAACAGAGAAAAATAAGAATTTCACTCAAATGCAACATAAAGGTTACAAACTACATACAGCATCTCACAATACATTTTATTTGCATTATAGTTAATTGTTATCAAATATTTATGATGATTTGTTAAAATATATCCAAAAACGTTTTTAACCAATTTCCTGCAGTTGTAACTTTTCACGTAACTCTTCATGGTAGTGGCTAAATCAGTCAACTAGGCCAAAGGTAAAGTCAACAGCCGAGTCCAAATAGTTTCCTGTGTTGCCCCATTTATTCTTCCTTTATCACTGAGAATTGGAACTGGTCAACATAAACCAGTCTGTACAGCTGTGGACGGTGAAGTGCAGGTCGGGTGGACTGACAGGACTCACTGGTATCTTGTGGCTCACGCAACTGCACTCCTTTTTTATCTTGTTAGCGCTCGTGTTAAATACCAAATATCGATTAGTGTCATTATTTATCTATCACCCGATTGAATAAATTTGACTGCAAAATGTGAGAATAAAGTAGAACTTGTCCATTTAGTCTCAAACACATCAACTTAATGCCTTCAGATTGCAGGCTCTTAATAAATATTAGAGTTTTTTTTATCATATGAAACAAAGTAAAAAAGCAGATCCTCTGATTTAAAATGATCCAACTCTTTTTTTTTTGTAATTCCTGGAAGGCTGTTGTTTTTCTAGCCTTTCGCCCTTTGACTGTATCGATTACAGGCATTGCTGTGAATAGATTTTCTATTCTGAGAGGAACATCAGCAAACCCGTTGGTTATCAAAAACTGATAGCGAGGCTGCAGAGAGTTCGGTCAGGTTCAATGTCAATGGCATCCCCAAAAATAACCAACCTCCTGTCTCTTCCTCTGCTTTCCTGGTATTAATGTAAACGTCACATGCATGAGAGAAGGGGGAGGGGGTGGGGGGGGGGGGGGGGGGGGTGTTGGTGTCCTACTTGCATCATTTACCAACAGGGGGCAGTCAAAGCTCACACCTAGTGGAATTTCTCAAAAACAGTATCCTTTGCCCAGTAAACTCATGTGAGCACGTCAGGTGTGCATGCTTTGCCGTGTGGCGTGCTCATCTTGAAAGTGCCATGTGACGTGTTCACTGTGGCAGAGCTCAGAGTCCAGTTCTAAAGAAGAGGCGCTCCTTCCGTTTAAAACTCATAAAAAAGCCAGATAACCTGCAGAGTTCAGGTAAACTCCTATATCTCTCCTCATCCTCTGCAACATGTTTCCACAAACCGACAGGAAAACTGCACTCCTCTCTCCCTGTGCACCAAGACTATTTTTTGCTCTGAGCATATGAACACATAAATCAAGGTGGTTGTATGCCGGTTTGTTTTGAGTCACTGGTAAATGAATCATGGTGTGAGTAACCAGTTTGAAACCTAGCCATCAGTATGTAGGACTTGTATCAAAGCTCAAAACCAGAACTCTCTGTTCTTGCCAACTAGCAAGCAGGCAGGTCACCTCAACTCAGCTGGCAGCCGAGTGGGCGGAAGCTGAAAAACAAACTGTTTATGGACCACCTAAGATGCTATGAATGTTGCAACAGACACGTTCGTGCTTTGGGAATGGCAGGAAACATACAGTTTTCAGTGGTGGCCTAAAAAAAAAAAAAAGTTTTGCGGCTTTGATCGGCACTCACATGACGTTGGAAGGTGGAGAAGTGAATGTCGGGAATGAAGAGGACAGGCTGGGTCTCGAGATCAGTCATCATCTTAAAGATGGTCACATCGTTACGTTTCTGGAGCATTGGTACTTTCATGTCTGCAACTTTGAGGGGAAGACAGCAGGAAGCAATTTAATATTCATGCAGTAGGATGAAGTCAAACATAACACGACATGAGTGAAACAAGGTTTGATTGAATACATGTTTGCTGAAAGTTATCCAGCAAATGCAGAGGAAAACCTCCTGGACACATGAGGACCACATTTACTCTTGTCTTTGCTCTATTCTGGTTTCCAGTATTAGAGTGTAGTTATAGTGAAGTTGTAGCGTAGGTCTTCAAAATAAAAATGTTTAGCTGAAGCAAGCTGAAACATGCTGCAGAGCTCAGAGGAACTACAGCTGCAGGGGGTAAACACACTAAGGGGATGTTTTCATCTACATACAGGAAATCATTTTAACAAATACACGTGTCAGGGCGACTTGAAATGAAAATTGATCGTACTGTGGAAGCCTCTGGTCATTTTAGTAATGATATGTTGTAGCTGATTATCCTAAAACTTAAGAGCAACTTACAAGCCAGCCCAGAGTTTAGGTCGACAACTTTCCCTTTCCTGCGGGACTGTTTCCTCTCCTCATCTCGGATCTTCCTCTCGGCGCCTTTGTCACAGAAGACTTTGATCTGGCAGTAGGCACGGTGGATGGGCTTGTTGCTGCGGTTGTTGTAACTGTAAGTGTCGATCTGCAGATTCAGGGGAAGACCCTTCACCCCTTTCTGAGAGGAGAAGTCTGTGCTCAGACAGTTGACGGAGATGAAGATCTGTGAGGGGAGGAGAGAGGAAGAAAGTTGAGGACCGAAGCAGACTAATGTACAACTTTAAACTTAAAAGTTTGTTTATTAAAGTAGAAACTGCTTCTTAATCATGAAGCCAATGCGATGACGTTTAACTTTCAGGAAGGCCTTGATGCAGCAGGTATCTCATAGTCAGGCCTCACATGCTTTCAGTGTCTTTTGCTGGCCTCTTTTGGTGGGCTTTAGTAATTACATGCTCATTTTACTTTCCTTTGTCCTGGTTATTTGCTTTGAAAACACACTCTAACTGTGTTAACACAACACACAATCAAGACAGGTTTAAAAATACCACATAGAAAAGTCTCAAGGGGAAAGTGCTTAACAAATTTATTAGATCACCACCAAATGTAAGGTTTCTGCCACACGTGTGCGTTTTCTTGTCTATATATATAATTTGCTGTTTTACAAAAGAGCAGAACAATAGTAAAGTAAATCATTATTATGCTCGAGTTATTTCTGACTTCTCAGAGAAGTCCAGTGTTGAAATTTGGCTATAACCACCTGAACTATGTTCAGTGAATTTGATAGATTTTAGTTTGAATTGATTTAATTAATTTGTTAAGCAGTGTACAAATAAATATAGCCTTTGTCGTTCATTTGGTGTATTCCACAAATGAAGACATTTAACAGTCTTTAATGGTCCTTAATGGTCAACAACTATATTTTAAATGTTAAGGAAAAAGTCTGTTTGGAGCAGAAACATTTTATACATCATTTTATATCCATAAAACCTAATTGGGGACAATAATTAATAATTAATTTAAAAATTCACACACACTAAAGGAATACCAGGTGTTACTTTGAATCCAAATCATTCAATATAATGTCTTATAGTATTTAAAATGTAACCAGTTTAGTATTACGAGTAATGGAAGTCATGGAAATCATATGATAAAACTGCACTTAATAAATCGATAAACTCGACTTGATAACAAAAGTACTTTTAAAGAGAACTGATGCAGCGTCACAAGCTTTTCCATAGAGCATGTTACTGTGGATGATCTAATACTCTTTCTTCCTTTTTTGAGCTGTTTCAATCAATAACAACCACACACATGCAGACAGTTTGGATGTTGGTGCTGTTTTGATGTAAATATACTAAAACAATATGATTTGCAACCTTGATTTGATATAGTAAAGCCTTACATAACTTTTGCCTTTGTTCCTCTTCTTATAACCTTTATTACCTCCATCATCACAGGACTATATAAGGGTTACATATACAGTACACTTTGATATATGCACATATACTGCTATGCATTCAGCCCAAGGGCAAACCACACACATACAGGTACTTCCTGACTTCTCACCTTAACACACACCAAGTTTAACTAACACAACCAAATGATTAAACTCCTAATTATATCCTGAAATCCCATCAGCATGTAAATTGACCTCACTTCCCAAGGTCAGAAACCCAAACTGATCCTCTCAGACATCCATCCAAAGACACACACGCCAAACACCTTCATCTGTAACCAAACACCTCGCTGATGAGATGCTCAAACAATGTGGCTGGGCGGTTATACAAATGGTGAAGTAACAAAAACACACAAGGATGAACATCCTATGAATGCATGCCACAAGTCATGAGACAGTTAGACCCACATCCTGGTATGCAAGCGTGAGTGTGTGTATAAGTGTGTGTGTGCTTAGGAAGGTCTGTTCATGTGACTTTATTTATCCAAAGTGTAGCCTAAAGAAAAGTACGCCGGTGATGAGCGGCAGCGCCGTGTTGTCTCTTTGTCTGTTTGCCACCTTGTCAGTAGTCTTCCATCTCAGGCCGAGAGCAGAGCAGAGCCACAGGGCAGCACGAGGGTTGGGAACAAAGAAATAAACAATCATGAGTGGAGACGAGGACAGGAGCTCCTCCTTTCTGACGGATTTTGTTTGACAACTGTTCCATCTGGTCACCTCCCTTCCCAATGAGTTTCCTCATTCCTGCACTCTTTGTTTCTCATGTCCAAAAATACCTAAACATGCGACATCACAATAAGGGTGACAGGCAGGTTGGACCAGTCAAGAATATAAGAACAGAGTGTAGGAATAACTCTCTCTTTCACACACACTCACACACACACCTACACCTCTGTGTTTTTACACAACCTGAGTAACCACACAGGAGAGGAGTGACTGCGACATGACCGCATCCTCACTCTTCTTTTTTAAAACCACTAATTATATTTAACAACTGTTTTTGGGGGGATCAAAGTGAGCAAAGGGGATGACGATCACCCATAAAGGGGACTCGGCACCTGACACTGTCATTCAGGCACGGGGCCTTAACAAACAAAAAGAAAAGGAGGACTATTTTTAGGTGTCTAAGTTTGTTGTTGTTAAAAGGTCAAGCCTCATATTTAAACGTTCAAGACCAGGAAGTACGCGGAAGCCTCGGATCACCGGTGATCCTGAGAACCAAACACTGTTCTTGTTTTGACAGGAACACTGAAGTGCAAACAGTGAACTGTCATGTTTGGACTTGGTTCAAGCAACAACCGTGTCAGAGATGTCAGTGGGGGTGTCAGGCAGCCGTGTACCTGTGAAGGTGTGGATGTGGGTGTGGATGCGTTAAGTCCACTGACTTACTTTGGCCTCCTCGTTTGTGTCCCAGGTGAAGGAAATGGCGTTATATGAAATCTCCTCAATGTTGCCGATGGTGTTGAAGCTCTCCTTGTAGTCAGCTGGAGCAACAGATGTTGGTTATTAATAAATGATGTATTGAAAGCATATTAACTGCTTTATGCCGAGTAAAAAAGAAATTAGCCCATTTAAATAAATCTAAATAAATGATAAAAAACAAACCGGAAAAAGTAAGAAAGGTAAGGTAACTTCAACATATGCTGAGATTTATGAAAGTTACAGACTAACAGTAATCCATCAAAAGCAAAATGAGCTGTCACAATCAAAGAACACACCTTTTCCTGCTAAGCTGTGCCTACAAACAGCTGCTTGAGTTTGCAGACAGATGAGGATTAGCGTGTCCGCTATGTCTCCGCACTCAAACTGGTCGGTTTGGTTTGTTTTATTTCACGATGTGGTTTATTATGAAAACATCGTTTTTCAGAACTTACCGATGTCGAGGCACCTCTGTTTAGCCGTGTGCTGTCTGGAGTGCCAGTACTTCCAGTGTTTTAGCTGGTCGTCTCTGCACTTCTCCTCTCCAAACACAACCATCACCACGCTCTGAGGAAAAAAAATAAAGCACAGTGATACCTTAATATGACTGTCAATAATCAGATTTTGCAATACACTTTCTCCTGTCTTCCTCCCTTCATCCCCAACCGGTCATGACAGATGGTTGCCCCACACTGAGGTTTCTTCCTGTTAAAACTGAGTTTTTCCTTCCCACTGTCGCCAAGTCCTTTGGGTTTCTCTGTATTTTGTAGGGTCTTTACTTTACAATATAAGGGACTTGAGACAACTGTAGTTGTCATTTTTATATGAATAAAACTGAATTGATCTGAAATGAATTATATGTCATTTCCTGGTTTTTTAAGTGCTCTTTCTTACCCTGACTTTGGTGATGGGTTGCTGCAGGCCTTTGTTGTCAATCTCCCTGAGGGTGATGGGGTAAAACTGGCCCTTGTTGAGGTACGTCATTGTCCCGTCACCTGTCTTCTGACGCAGAGATTTGGATGCCTCGAGAGTGTACTCAAAATTATTCCTGAGACACACAAAAATAAGGGTCAAATCTAGTGAATACCATAAACAACAGCACGCTGCGTTTAAAAAAAATCCCTTCTGTAAACAAATCCGAGGAGACGAATGAAACAGCAGAGTAACACCTAGCGGGCTTTAAATATGTGCAGACACTTGTGAGACACACAGACGGGAGTCTGGTGTCTCCCCTGTGACTGAGATGAATGAAGCCATTCTGCTGTGCCGTGTCAAAAGCTGAATGGCGGTGTGGAAGTTGGACGGTGGGCCGGCGGCAGGGCGACTTACCCCGGCACGGTGTCAAACTGAGTGTAGTCCTCGGGCGTCATGGAGGTCATCCGAAACTGGAGATCTCCTGGGAGGGAAAACACCTGAAGCGCAAAAAAGGAAAACAGAATCAAGCAAAGCATGGGAACAGGAAATACAACAGCTGCTTTGCATAAATTTTAGATGATTTTCTTCAACTAGCAAACTGTGTAAGCAACTAGATGAACACTGTGTTTCATTCTAGTCATTTATTAGGCTAGGCTTTCTCTCATCAGGTATAACAGTTTGTTTTGGTGTTTTTTATTCCCCTTCATTTTGGTTTTTGTTTAAAAAAAATGGCTCTGCGGCCACCTCCACCCCCTCCTGTACAGGGGTTTTGTTGGCTTTTCTGAGGTAATTCCCCTCCAGGTTAAAAAGAGAAAGAGGAGAGAGAAAGGGCTTTGGCTATTGTAGGAGAAAAGTACAGCACTTTATTGTGTTGGTGAGACAATGGCATAATAACACACTGGCCACTATTTTGGCATGTTCAAATAAAACCAGGGAAGGTTGAGCCCACCGCCGGCTCCATGGGATCGGGTGAATATCCTATTGTCTGATGGGAGAGATCTGAGAGGGGAGAGGAGAGGAACGCGAAGGAGAAGGAGGAGGTGGGGTGGAGGGGGTGCTGGGAGAGCATTGGCAGGGTTTTGACGGTGGGGGGGGGGGCATCGAAACACTCACTTCCTGGGAACCATCCTTAAAGCTCTCGGGAAAGGTGGAGTCAGGGGGCGTACGAGCCTGGGTGCCAGGGCTGAAATGGACCGCGTTGTGGGTGAGCTGGCGGTCAAAGACGCCCACGTGGCTCTCCGTTTCGCTGCAGTTGTTTGGCACAGTCACCGAGAAGCCGTGAGTGGGCACCTCTGTCTTGATAGTCTGGTTTGGCACGGTGGCAATGGAAACTGTGACAGTAGTATCTGAAAAAACAAAACAAAGCAAAAAACCCCAAAACAGTTAACTGATCATCAGGTTTCTAAATTTTTCTGTTTTTTTCTGTTTGTGTTGCTGAATCAGAGCAGACCTGGTGAAGAAAAGTGGGCTCTCTTGTCTGGGCCCAGCTGAAGAATATTGAAGGGAGTTTTGAGCACCGGGATCCTGTTTTCCATACTGGCTTCCTGGAGTTGGACTATGGAGTGTCCGGCCTGGATCTGGTGCCTGTGACGAAGTAGAAGTGCACATAAATTTTAGATCTCCAATACAATACATCATTGCTTTGATAAACCTTGAAACAATGGGTTATTTATATGATATGTTTTTCTGCTTCTCCCTTTTCTCAGTCCTGGGTTTCACCTTTGGTGTTGCCATGCCTGAGAACTGATTAACGACCCATTGATAACACAAAGGAATTTGTACACCGGACATTTTCCTTCCTTTTTTGAGAATTTAAAGTTGTCTTCTATGACACTCGGAGCAGCTATTTTAGTACGCCTGACTAAAGCAGCAAAAGAAATCCTAATGTCAATAATCATTTTTCCTTGCTGCTCTGGAGAAAACAGGTACACTCCTGAGAATAAATGTGCATACAGTTTTTAAATAGAATTTAAAAATCATATCACAAGAGCTTGAATCGCTCTCTTATTTTCTGCTGTTGCCCTCTGCTGTGCTTTTATTTTTAAAGGGGGAGGTGGTACGCGGAGAGGACTGCCGCTTACCTTTTGTTGGGATCCACATCAGAGACCAGTGTGTCTGTCTTGGGCTGGTGTATTGTTCTCTTTTCCCTGGGCACCTGTATACGAGAGTAAACACAGCCGCTCAGCGTCTGACCACATCACATCTACCAGACTGGGTCATCCTGCTGTTTGTACTCATAGTTAGATCAGTTACATGACATAATGTAGACTCTGTCTCACAGATGTTACTTAATGATCAGATGTCACTAAGGGTGAGGATCACAGAGGGAAAGTTTGCAAGAACCTGGCAACTATTCCTCCAGTATGTGATTTTGCACTACTCCTCATAGAAGGAGGGGAGAAACTATTCCTGCTGAGCTTTTCCTGATACCTTATAGTAGTCATAGAGCAGACCCAGAGCTGCGGCACTATCCTCGTCTCCATTTATGCTCATCATCGCCTTGGTGGCAGCTGTCAGCGGGTTCTCCAGAAAAGATTTCCAGGCTTCATCCTCTGTGGTGAAAGAGCGACGCTGGCCGCCATAACCCGGCTCGTTCTGGAGAACCAGGACTGCACGTTTACTGCTAAAAGGGGGAGAGTGTGTGCTTTAGTTACCGCATACAAAGCAGTTAATGACATGAAATAAAAGCCATGGATGTGCGCAGCAAAAGGGAAGAGCCGTCCATACTAGAAGGGATTCATCTCCTGTTATGGACTTATTTTCCACACTGACTCCACATAAGCTCTCCAGACCGGGACCTGAAATCTCAGTGTCGCTCAAAACAGACAAACAGGTTATAAGAGCGAGAGATCACCCATGTAGATGTTTTTTTTTTATCTGCAGGACCAGTTGGTCAGGCTTTTCGAGGATTGTGCAACAAATCTCTGCCGCTGAACCACAGAGGCAGAAGGTGTATCGAGAAAAAGATGCTCTACAGGATCGTCCAGTGTAACGACTCTAGTTCGGGGATCACTCATTGGTTGAGAAGCCGCCCGCATGTGACGCATCTGACCCGGCTGCATTCCTGCGCTGTGCTTGCAAACGAACTTGTTTGTGACAAATAATCATGAGATTTTAACGCTCAGTCGCCGCCTGCCTCGCGCTCCTTCTCTTCCTCTTCAAAATTCAACATCGCCTTGGTATGCTGTGCACAGTGTGCAACCTTAAGCTATTTGAACCTGGGTGCATTACATTTAAAGTAAAACAAAAACGCCTCTGCGTGTACGAAACGGCTGATGATGAGCCTGCGACGTTTGCACTGAAGTCACCTGTTTACAGTAAATTTTAATGTTTACACAGCTTCTGTTTGCTGAGACGCGTTAAGCCCCAGTCAGAGTAAAGTCATTAATGGAGCTCTTGTTATTAAAGTTTCATCCACAAACTTCGGAAACCGCATATATCCCCTCTTCAGCCATCCTGCAACCACATCCAACAAAGTAATTATTATAAAGTGTGAACGGACTGGATCAGTTTCCATGTTGAGTATCTACAACAAATACAACTTTTTTGTCTCCCAGTGGTCAGAGAAAGTGATAATTAGTAACCCTATATCTAAACGCAACCTGATATAATCCATTATGTGTTGGCTATAAAAAAATATATCTAAGGTAAGGCAATATAAGCCATTATTTACTAAAACAATGGTAAATGGTAAATGGCCTGTATTTATATAGCGCTTTACTAGTCCCTAAGGACCCCAAAGCGCTGAAGAGTCTGATTGCTGATCAGGCAAAAATTACACTGAGATGTCAAGAAATAAAGTGAGTAAGGCAGCATGAGTCCAGACTTCTGTCACTTTAATGTACAGGAGCAGTAAAAAAAAAAATAACACTACTTTTTTGGACATTTAGAGAAAAGAGCTTTAATCCCTCATTTTAAATTAAAAAAACAAAACAAAACACACACAGCAGTGTAGAGTAAAATCCATGAAAACCTCAGATAGCCCTGTGCTCGCTTGTCTATGTTAGTCGTGGGGCCAACGCCTAGCAGGTGTACGATTTCACTCCCCTCAAATGTCTCCTTGTCACTGCCCTCAAACCCCCCCACACACAGAATACAGAATATATCTCAAACTAAACATTTATATATCTGAAAAACACTGATTTATTTTTATTATTTTATTATTTTAAGCTCTATCTTCCATTAAATCTCTTTTACACCTGTGCAGAGGCAGTTTTCCTTGGCTGACACCTTGCTGCCGGAGACTTGTGCCTATTCCTGAGCAAACATCATTTCTACTATCCACATAACAGTTAAAGCTTAAGGCAAAATCAAACAACCGCCCATCTCTACTCCGGGACGGCTCTTATTCCAACAGTCGCCTCCAGCTCGCACGACAGGTGGAGGTACACCTGTACAGGCTCGAACATGACAGGTGAAACGAGCGGAGTTACAACACCATGGGAAACTATGAGACTACACCAACTCCCCGCTTGGCAACCCGCTGTAACAGAGCACACTTACCCTTTTAAAAGGAGCTATAATGATCGTAGAATAGGCTCATGCTTATATGCGACACGAACATCAGGACACGATTTTGAGAAAAATACAGAAGGCTGCAGCTGCAGGTCACAGTGTGACCTCGGCTTTTGAAAAATCCGTCAGTGCAATGAATGTATTTGTTTAAAAAAATTGCAAAAATAATCAGAAAATCCACAAAAGCAATTAAAGTCAGTATTACAAGCTTATAGTGTCAACATGCTCTTTGTGCGGGCTAACAGAGGAGTCAGGACAACTTACTTGTCATGCTCCTGTGACATCTCGGTCGGTCGAACTGGACTTTCTAGTTGGTACTGAAAATCCGATCCGTCTTCTTTACCACCCTGGAAAACTCCGCTGCTAACACTGGATAAGGGCCACGGCAACAAACAAGGTGTCCCCTCCTGAGAGAACGGGTTTTGTCGGCTTTTCTCGCTTTTTGGGGCAATGCTTAGAAATTAAGGCCGGTTTTACCTGTGACAAGGACGCGGATTGGATTACAGGTGGACGGGAGGCGGGGTCTTACTGTCAATTGCCCTTGCCGGGCTTGTGATTGGCTCACCTGTTGGCCTACCTGCAGCTGTAGGGTGAGTTTGGAGAAAGCAGTGGTAAAACTGGGTTTTAAAAGCTGTGATTTTATCATATTGGAATATTAAATGAGAAATATATTCCCCCTACCCCTAAAAAAGGCCAGTGCAAAATTTATTGGGATGACTTAAAAATTAAAATGATTTACAAAAAAAAGGAAAGAAAGTCTTTGATGATTACAGTCACTAAGGAAATATTCACTTATTTGTACACCTGCAGGCTTCATAGATGTCACTATGTGGGAGCTACTATGATGGAGATTATTGTGGCAGAAAGACCTGATTCACTTCACAAAGACATGAACAAGCGCGCTCTTTTAAAGTCTACACCGATAACTCCTGTATAACACGGTAATAAGACGTTTAGTAAACTAATAACGTAATTCACTGATAAATGATCAGCATGCTGTGGATTAGTGGAGACCTGTTTTTATGAGCATGAACTCAATTCAAAGACGACAAATTAAAGGAGAACCCTCTGTCTCTGTATGGTGGCTCTGTGAGAGTTTTTTGATAACGTGGGTCTTCCTGGAAATCCTTTGCTATCCTACATGATGCTGTGGGAATTCTTTGTCATTGTTATTTATTTATTTCCTCAGTGTTTTGTGTTAAGCTGTTGGCCAACATGCTGTTGGCTGTTGTCTGTGCTTGCATTGAAAATGTACATATGAGTATGACTAAGTAATGCAGCTCAAATCTATCTATGGGTACAAATAAAATAATCTAACCTCATCTAACCTAACCTGTGCCCTTAGAGCAGGGGTGAGCCATTCATTCACTAACTGTAAACACTTCTTTTATTAGTGGCAGTTTATAAAGACTTAAAATTGATGTTAAGCAGAACTGAGTTCAGATTATAGGTGCGACCGTACACAACAGTCCCATCCAGCCCCTTGGGAAATTTAATTGCCCACACCTGCCACCTCTTCTTCATCTAAGGGATTTCATTCATGTTGAACTATTTCTATCCTGATAGGATTCACCTCTTCCAGTATGACCTCCATCCATAAGGCTAAAGGAGTCCCTTAATGGTTTGGAAATTACCCGAATTGTGTGTTATGGCCTGTATGAAAATTTGGACCAACTTTTTAGCCAGCTGGCTCCAAGAAATATGTTTGAGTACCAGATTATTAGAATTTTGCAGCAATGATGCCAAGTCACACAGAAGCTGCTGTGATAACATCGTAAGAAGATAGTTTACACTAATTTCTTTGGGATGCACAGATATAGTAGTGAAACATGGGTATTGCCAATATCGGACCTGCTATTGAATGATATCAACAAATAAGATGCCATCTACTGACATCAGTGGTCGGTATATACCTGTGCGTTCAAATTTATGAATAAGTGACATGACAAATATCACAAGTGGTCTATCAGTGTGCCTGATATAAAACCATGTGTATCAGTATTTACTACATGAAACATCTTTGATGAATACAAACGCTTACAGTAACCTGTCTTAATGCAATAAAACAAGATGATAAAACTGTAAAGCAAGTGAAGAATTATGCTTTGGGCTTTTTTGTGTCAGTTTCTGGGTATCTTGAAGGCAACAAGAAACTGAATTTAAAAAGTTCCAATCATGGGACCCCTCACTCACCTAAACATATTCCCTCACATAGCTGGGGGCACTTTTTCCATTCTGTTTAACGGTAAGTACACCTTTCGTCCCACCTGTGTCTCTACTACTAGATGATGTTACAGAAGCTTGTTTACCTTCTTCCAGAGGACAGATAAGCATCAGTCTGCACAGCTGCAGGTAAGAAACAGGCAAATTAGTCCCGAAAGCCACATCAAGAGTGCAAATAAAGTGATGACACCACTGAACCAAGAGCTTGGAATAGAAGCACACTAGCACTGGCAGTCACGCATAAAAGTTTGAATAAATTAGTGGTCATGTGTCTATACGGCACATTTAGGATTGTTTGATTGCCATTTGCTCTGCAATTAGCTGTGAGCTATGACTCTAAAACAAGCAAGATGAAAAGGAAGTCTGAGTGAAAACAAACAGCTTTGTTAGCGATAGAAGGGTCTTAAGAGATGCTATCAGATATATTCAAAGTTTCCCCCTCACACAAACACTTACATAGAAACTCTCCAACGACCCCACCCCACCCACCTAGCCTAACTGCCTACCGATCCCCCCACATCCCTGACACACTCCCATGTAGACACAACCTCCTGCTCCTGGATCCTGGTGTACTGTTTATTTATCCCAGTGGAAGGACACCTGCTTCTACTGGTGCTTATTTGTGTTTGCATTGAGGACATGGGATAGTAGAATAAGGGAGGGATGTGAGGATGTGTGTGTGTGTGTGGTGCTTTGTGTGTCTGAGAGGGGAGGCTGGGAACACGTGGCTGCGCTGTTGATGGTAGCTGCTGCTTGATGCTGACTCGACAGAGCACATATAGGGAAAACACACCAAAGACAGCAGAATGTGGATCAAAGCACAGGTTCAGACATGAGAAAAGACCTGCTGAATCACTTTTGGGATGTAGAAGACACATTTCATCTGAACAACAGTGTAAAAGAACAAGCTTAAAAATGTGTTGTTAAGAATTGCTGAAAATTTTAAAGTGAACCGAATGTCTTTAAAACTTATTTTAGTTTTAATTTCAGGATGTCCAAATAAGCCTCTCCCACTTTACAATTCTCCTTTGATGCATCTTTTTGTCCCTCAGAGCGCCTGAAGGACAGTCAAAGGGGACTTTCTATAGCTTAATGCTTTGATTCAGAGCTGTTTGGTTTGTTTTTCTTTCTATCCAGACTTTTGAAAGTCCCTCTTTGTTTGAAAAAGAGATCTATGTCCATGCCACCAAAAAGCATCTCATACAACTTAAAGTTAATCACCTTCAAATAATGAGATTTAAATCAAATTTAACATTCCTGGGAGGACTTTAAGAGATCTGTTTGGTGACATTTCTGCAGTTATTTAAATTATCAATAGGTCTCTGTTTTCAATGTGGTCCAGACAGGAAGGTGTGGGCTTGGTCACTACGTAGTTCGATTCTTTTACTACATGACAACATCTGATGATGTGAGCCGAGTAGGTAATACATGACAAAAAACTTTCATGAATGGTGCATTTATTTTCTTATGTTTACAACAAGAGCAGGAGTAACATAATCCTGTGTCAGCCACCCCTAAACTTTCTTGTAATTTTTATGTAGTGGGCTTGAGCAACAGTTCTCCAGGCTTTGTGAAGGTCTTTTAAAGGTTTTCCTTGGACATACCTGACCATTTTCAGAGAAGTGGTTTTTTTTGTTTGTTGAGTCACTTTACACTGACCTATAGGTCATTCAAGCATAAAAAGACACCTAACCTAAGGGATGAACCAGTGTTGTGTCGACACATAACAGAGAATTTAGCAAAGAAGCAATTTTGAATTATATCTTCAGACGCTTTGTTACTAGCAGCCTGTCTCACAATTTGTTTCATTTTCTTTAGTAGAATTTCCAGTTAAACTGGCATAAAATTGTATTTTTCCATCAACAAGGTGATTCCTAAACAGCTGCAAACTTGTGTATCCTTAAAAAAATTGAAGAAACTGGACAAGCAGGGAAGGTAGGCCTAAAAATGATCTACAGCAGATGAACAGTATCTGAAAGTCCTTAAGAAATATTAAAAAACAAACAAAAAAACAAAGACCTGATGCAGGACCTGAAGGCCTCAACAGTAATGTTCTCAGTGAAAGGGTGGCTGCCAAGAAGTCATTCTTAAGAAAGGGAAACAGGGAGAGGCTGAGGTATGTCAAATTACACAAGAACTGGACTGAAAATAAGCACCTTATGGAGTGAGTTTGACACTATTGGTTCAAATTGTCATCAGTATGAATAGAGGTCAGCAGAGAGGCTGTAGAGGATTGTCTACAGCCATCTGTAAAACACTGTGGAAGCTCTTTATTGCTTTGGGACTCATTTCAGCCAGTGGTGTTGTGGATCTTGTAAAAACCGATGGAATTATAAACACAGAAAGGTATAGCCATATTTCAATTCGATTGGTAATGGCTTCATTTTGCAGCATGACAATGATCCAGGACTCAGCGTTATGCATTGGCGTTGATGCTTTGAAGTAAAAAACTGAAGACGTCAGATGTTTTTCAGGAATAATTTCTGCTTTTTTGGAGCCGAGAGGACAGGATTCGTTACTCCTACTCTTGTCGTAAACGTAAGAAAATAAATGACAAGGAACAGTTTAAAAAGCACCCAACAGCTGGACAAGAGCTTTTGAACATCCTTCAGGAAGCCTGGAAAACTATTCCTGAAGACTGCTTAAAGACATGAGAAGAAAACTTGCCTATGAGAGTTCAAGTGGTCGCACCAAATACAGACAGTCAAACTCTCTTAGAATTGAACAAACTCTGTTTTTATTTTGTGTGTACTGTATTTCCATGTATGTTAGCACATGTTTAACTGAATCACTATGTCTATTTCCAGTTTTCCTAACAACATCAAACTGTAATGATTGTAGTGCATCTATCTCTGTTTGTATGTTCCCTATCGCTTCCTAGGCAAGTGGAACACTCTTGATGAGATTTTGCATAAACACTGCCTAGGGCACCGTGAGCGCCAACATCTGCACAGCACATACAAATATTTTATAAAGAGCCCCCGATTGTATATATTTGTGCACTTCACAGCTCAACTGAGCAGCGAATGAAATGTAATAGTATGAAACGCTGTGTCACAATATAATGTATCATAGCATCATACTATGATCATGGTAGCACATTCAGGCCTGTTTGTACGTACATGTATTGTGGGGGTTTACTAGTGTACAGAAACGAGGGCTGACTCAAGATCTTTGCACAGCGCTGTAATATGTTATAATACTGAAAACATTTTTTAAGCGTATGATTCGGGTGACCAGGTGTCTCCTTGTCTCACGTTTAGAGAAAATGTCCCAGATTTTAACCCTGGTCAGCTCACATTGACTCTCATATAGAGCATTTTTCTCCTGTTTTGGCTTCCCTTCATTGGCTTCCTGTTAAATCCAGAATTCCTGCTCCTCCTTAAATCCTGCTCCTCACATACAAGGTCTTAAATAATCAGGCCCCATCTTATCTTAATGACCTTGTAGTACCATATCACCCTATTAGAGCACTTCGCTCTTGCTCTGCAGGCCTACTTGTTGTTCCTAGAGTATTTAAAAGTAGAATGGGAGGCAGAGCCTTCAGTTTTCAGGCCCCTCTTTCTGTGGAACCAGCTTCCAGTTTGGATTCAGGAGACAGACACTATCTCTACTTTCAAGATTAGGCTTTAAACTTTCCTCTTTGGTAAAGCATATAGTTAGGGCTGGACCAGGTGATCCTGAATCCTCCCTTAGTTATGCTGCAATAGATGTAGGCTGCCGGGGATTCCCATGATGCATTGAGTTTTTCCTTTCCAGTCACCTTTCTCACTCACTATGCATTAATAGACCTCTCTGCATTGAATCATATCTGTTATTAATCTCTGTCTCTCGTCCACAGCATGTCTTTATCCTGTTTCCTTCTCTCACCCCAACCGGTCGCAGCAGATGGCCCCGCCCCTCCCTGAGCCTGGTTCTGCTGGAGGTTTCTTCCTGTTAAAAGGGAGTTTTTCCTTCCCACTGTCGCCAAAGTGCTTGCTCATACGGGGTCATATGATTGTTGGGTTTTTCTCTGTACCTATGAAGCGCCTTGAGGCGACTTTTGTTGTGATTTGGCGCTATATGAATAAAATTGAATTGAATTGAATTGAACTGAATATAGAAATGTGTAGTTCATAAAGAAATGTGCCCGTCTATGGATGCAGCTCTGAAAGTGAATACAAAAGTGTACAAAGGCTTCAGCATCAGAACAATTGTATTAAAAAGACAATATAAATGTCCTGGATAGAAGTTTTATCACAATCCCAGACTCAGACTACCTCCCTGCATTAGTCTCATATTGGTCAACACGAGCACACTCTTTGCCCTACATGTAGCTTCTTAGAGTCTCGTCACCCAAATAACCGCAATCATGACTTTGCGTCTCATAATTATGACTTCTTATGAAATACTGGGGAAGAATTTCAAATTTCTCCTATTTGGACTAGCACAAAAACTGAGCACTAAATTTGAACAGAAATATTTTTATTGCCCTCACATGGGCACAGGGGGCTTATTTTACACTTATTAAGCAGAATGAAGTAGAAATTGCAGGAAAGCCAAAAAGGAATGTCGCCATACCAGGATAGGGGCTCAGGATGTGAAGTTCTAACGGCTTAGATATCATATTTATGGCTTTGTGTCCCATAAAATATGGTACAATCCCATATTAATGAATTTTAATGGCTTGATGATCTAATGACATTTTCTCATAATTATGAGTTTATATTCATGTGCCTAAAAATGAAGAAGTATAGTGCCCTAATTTTGACTGGCTTTCTTATTTTGATTACAAACTGTTTGAGTCAATTTTATTTATTTATTTTTTAATAACTTTTTGCAGAAAAGAGCTTCCATAGAACCCACATCCAGGCCAGTCTCCTTGTAGTTGTTCAACAGCCTGAGGCAAAGTGATGACGTCATGAGTGTTTGGGAGAGACAGAAACATAGAAAGAGTAGGAAAAAAAAGACAGACGGCCTAAATGCACCTTTAGTTTATTTTTTGGTGCAGTTCTCCAACAGTTTCCAACGACTTCAACTTGTCAGCACGCTCGTATCACCTGCCTGACAATGTGCCCACCGTTCACCAACCACTTTTTCCATCTTCCTCCCCTGTCATGCCTCTCATCTTCGTAGTCGGTTGGTGTTTAACGCTATCCTAGCACACTCCAGGCACATAACTGGGATGGAAATCAGATGCAAATCTTTACCCCGTTTGTCCAGCATGTGAGTACTTGTCTGAGCAGGCGGCATTTCTAACTGTAGTGAGGTCCTACGGTAGAGGGTGTTATTATTGGTTAAACAGGTGGGCGACCCTTTGCGAACAATGAAACAGTGTTGTAATGTGTCTGAAGATCATTATCATTTTTGCTGGCTAAATGTTAACGGACGTATGCGTACACAGAGCTTTTCAGCACGGAAAGTGATGCGAGCCGCGTAAATCTATTTACATGTATTAAACTGGCGACATATTAGTTTGACCTCCAAATGTTATATTGACATTGTGGGATGGTCACCATGCCTATAAAACTGCAATCAGTCATTATTCAATGAGGTCTTGATTTAGGAGCTTTAAGTGAAGGACAGTTGGAGAGTCTGATGGAAACAGCGCAGTAATCTTTTATGCTGAGGTCGGGGTTAGATGGTATCACGATGTTTCCAACTGATTACAGTAAAAACAGCCATGAGGACTGAGGGCACAGCAGACCCGCATGCTGCTTCACGGCAACTAAAACACTTGCACTAATACTAAAAACACACACACACACAGAAAGAGGGAAAGGAGCCGGTGTTATGGGATTCTGGGATTCTTGATGATGTGTTTGTGTCTGTGTTTTGCTTCACAACACTGCGGATGTTTTAGCCCCGAGCTGCAGATATTAATGACCATTTTGACCTGTTGAAGAGACCCTTTTTCTTAATAACATCTGAATGCAGAGCACTTAACTGAGCTATATTTGTCATGAGAGGAGTTTGATCAATATGCCTATTTTATATATTATATACATATAAACATATATACTGTATATAAAGATTGCTTTGATATACACATACATTATGTATAGCTGTTACAGACCTCAATCAGATCCCTTCACTTTTGCCAACTTTATTGCCCTTTAACTTTGATTTTTATCAGACTAATCTGAGTAATCCAAAGTAACAAAAATATTTGTTAAAAAATCATAAGGACACTTCATGTAATCCGTTTATAGAAGCTCTGTTATCAGCAGTTGCAGCTTTGAGTGTGTTTGTCTTTACAAGATTTGCACGCATGGATTTGGAGAGATTATCTCTTTTTTTTTCTTTTCCAGATCAGCTCAGTTTCTCTCAGAGTGACTGAAAATAGCACAGTGACATCTTCAGGAATTTCGATAAATTTGTCTGTTTAAGGTTCCTCCAGTGTGTAGTGGTTATTGTAGTCACTTGGCAAGTGAAAGGTTGCTGGTTTGATTCCAGCCAGCGAGACAAAAATCATTTTTTTTGGCATAAAACTGCTAAATCAAACATGTGGAGCTGTACAGTTTGTCTGAAGTCCAAAGACCTCCTGGGTTGTCAGAGGTGAACCATCTCCCATATCTCACAGTGCTGAGTTTCCTTAAAAAACGAACTGTATATAACTGCATTTAATCCTGTGCTGAAAAGCAATGCAATAACACAAGCCCACTGCCACCACAGATAGCTGCTTTAAATAATTACTAAACAATAAAAACTGAAGCCAAATCCTGATTTTTATCCATCTAAAATTGCATTTACAACGTTATGAAGCATCCAGATATAAGATTCAAGATTCTTTATTGTCATTATAAAGAAATATACAATGAAATTAAGTTGACCACACTTAATGAATATATAAAAATAAGAATAAAAAATAAGTTATGCTATAAATAGAAATAATGACAGTTAATTTAATTCATGCAGACACAGCACACATGAATATGAATGAATTTTAAATGAAACAACTCAGATGCAGTTGAACTTTCAGACTTTCAGCTTTAATTCAGTGGGCTGAACAAAAAGGTTGCATAAAAATGTGAGCAACTAAAGCATTTTTAACACAAGCCTTTTACTTCAGGGCCTCAAAAGTAACTGGACAAATTAATTAACTGAAAATAAAATATTCATTTCTAATGCTTGGTTGCAAATCCTTTGCTGGCAATGACAACCTGAAGTCTTGAACTCATGGATGTCACCAGATGCTGGGTTTCCTCCTTTTTAATGCTTTGCCTTTACTGCAGCAGATTTCAGTTGCTGTTTGTTTGTGGGCCTTTCTGTCTGAAGTTCAGAGTGAAATGCATGTTCAGTTGGGTTAAGATTTGGTGACTGACTCAGCCATTGGAGAATATTCCACTTCTTTGCTTTAATTAACTTCTTGGTTGCTTTGGCTGTATGTTTTTGGTCATTGTCCATCTGTCTTATGAAACGCATCCCAATCAATGAGTAGACAGTATGTCTCTGAACACCTCAGAATTCATTTGGCTGCTTCTGTCCAGAGTCACATCATCAATAAACATTTGTGTCTCAGTGCCACTGTCAGCCATGCATGCCCAAACCATCACACTGCCTCCGCCCTGTTTAACAGATGATGTCGTATGCTTTGGATCGCGAGCTGTTCCACGCCTTCTCCATATTTGCCATCCTTCTGGATTGTTTTTCAGGACCTGTCCTGGCTCTTTTAGAGGTTGTTTTTTTATTTTTTTTATTTTTTTAGCAAAGTCTAATCTAGCCTTTCTATACTTCAAGCTTATGAGTGACTTTCACCTTGCGGGTGAGCCCTCTGTATTTACTTTCATGCAGTCTTCTCTTTATGGTAGATTTGGTAGACCCCTGCAGAGGGTTGTTCATGGTTGGCTATTGTTCAGGTGTTTCTCTTCACCATGGAAATGATTCTGTGATCATCCACCGCTGTTGTCTTCTGTGGACGTCCAGGTCTTTTTGCTTTGCTGAGTTCCCCAGTGCTTTTTCTTTTCCTTCTCAGGATGTACCAAACTGTAGATTTTGCCACTCCTTCTATTGCAGCATTTTCTCAGCTGGGTTTTTTATGTTTTCGCAACTTAAGGATGTCTTGTTTCACCTGAATCAAGAATCCTTTGACTGCATGTTGTCTTTTAAGAGAAAAATCTTTCAAATGCAAGCACAACACCTCAAATAAACCCCAGGCCTTTTATCTGCCTAATTGACAGTGACATAATGAAGGAATTGTCGACACCTGCCCATTAAATAACCTTTGAGTTAACTGTCCAATTACTTTTTGGTTCCTTTAAAAACTGGGTGGCACATATTAAGTATCTGAAACTCATAAACCCTTCATCCAGTTTCAATATGGAAACCTTCAAATGAAAGCTGAGAGTCTACACATTATATCCATGTCCATTATATGACTATAATTGGAATATGTTTCAATGGACAGGTTAAAAAACCAAAACTTGTTCAGTGTCCAAATATATATGGACCTAACTGTATATATTGGTGCATGGACATCCAGCTTCCCCCTAAAGTCAATAATAATTAATTTTGCCTTTTTGAAGTATAAGATTGTTAACAGTACACCGCTCTGTGAAACCTCTGTATCTTCTCTCTGTATCTTCTCTTTGATATGTGTCATCTCCATATCAAACTATGGTGTCGTATCTTTTGCTGCTACTAGAAGGAATAAACAGATTGTCACAATACCGTGAAATAAACCTTGGGCTTAAACTAAAGTGTTGCAATACAGTGGAAATTATGAGACTAATGAGTTTTTTCATGATAGAGTGAAAATATTTTCTGGGATATTAAAGAAGAATTGTTGTGCAAGACAGCTGCACAGCTCAAGAGTCAAACGTGCGTCAGCTCAATTAACAGGCTTTATCTATAAAATATGAGGAACAATGACAGGTGTCAAGGTGAGGTGATAATCTGTGAACAGCTGCAAAATCAGTAGCATCAACAGTATCTGCTCTCTGCAGCCTCTGCTTCCATTTCCTTTTGATGCTTGTTTATCCCATAAAAAGTGACAACTTGCAACAGTTTTGTATTGACTGTAGTGTAAGGCCTTTATAAACAGCCGAGTACAGTTAACGTTGGCTGTTTGAGGAATGCTGGTAAACAGAAGTCGCAGCATTCCTGTGTGATCCGAACCTCGGCAGCGTGCTGCTTTAACAACATGTACAGGAAATGTTCCCTACTCCACTTAAAACATATACAGACACGTATTCCATGAGCAGAGCAGGCGTTACTCTTGAGATAAGATGAAATCTTAAAATTCACCCACTGAAAAGATAAAGAAATCCCCTTTTCAGTTTAGTGTTTTCAGATATTATCTGTCCAAAACTGCTTTTTTCTCTGTTGTCAGGCTTTGCACTTTTTGAGAACATTTTTAGTTAAGAGGTGAGTTCGATTATCATTTTCTGCTGATCTAAAATCCTGATCAGATAAGCTCTCAGTGAAAATGTCTTGATCTTATCTTGAAGGTTAGGTGCAAATTTTTTTTGTCTCAGTTTGTCCAGCTGGATGTGAATCTGTCTTATTATGTCAAATTTAAAGCATGAGGTTCAGTCCAACCAAACAAAGTCTTTTTTGTTCGTCTTGATAACACTTTAACCTTACTCATCGCAGTCTTGTGACTTACAGGTGCCTACAGAAACGCACAAACAACAATGCGAGGATTATTTTGCTCTATGGGGAAGACGTGCATAGATGGGACTGGCCTGTTGACTTCAGTGAAGGCGGTTATTGTTGAAGAAAGCGTGAGAGACTGCCAAACAAGCTCTGCCACTTGTCACCTAGTTCAACCTCCCATTCTGCCCAGTCCAGTTTTGTTTCTGCTGTGATTGATTTTACTTCACCTGCACAAGCAGCAATCACGGCCAGTGACTTTCCTTTAAAAAAAAAAAAAAATCAGAGCACATATAAATATGAACAAAATGCAGATTCTTTTTGTATTGTAACTGGTCAAGACGGCGCTAATTTCAATCATTCTGTAATTGTCAGGCTAATAAAGGTAGCAAATGTGTCAGTAATAAGCCAGTCTGCTTCTTTTCCACTTTCTCTTATAGCTATCATTTATTTTGTGTACCTTTTCAGCAACTGGCCCTCCAAGTGCACACCATGAACTGACTGAATACTGAGTTAATGTCCCTGCTATGAAACCACTCACATGATCTCAAGTGAAGGCTCAACAACTGGGTAAAAGGGGCCGAATGTGTACAGAACACACGCATATCAAACATAATGCAAAAATGCAGTTATTATGAATAACACACAAACAGTTAGGTGCAACTACACTGAATAGTTTGAGTATCGCTAAAGTTGACTGACTTGTAAAAAACAGAAATGGCACTAAATGCAGGACGTCTTAATACTGAGCTGAGCCAAAAGACCTGGCTCACTGAAAAATGCCAGTATTCCCATCTAATCTCATCTCCCTTCATTATATCAGTGTAGTATATCTTTATAGACTGCCACAAATAACAAGTAATTTAAGATGTCAAAATGTTGTAAAGTGCTTCTAATTTGCACTTCTTTGTCTTTCGTCCTTCCTTTTATCTTCAGAACTGCTTTTTGATCCAGATTAACATGATAGAACCACACAGCAGCTGCAGATTTGTCAGCTATGCAAATCTCCAGATCCACCACATCCCAAAGGAGCTCTATTGGATTGAGACTGTTCATTATCTCGTTGGAAGCAATCATCAGATGGGTACATCTGGTCAAAAAAGGCTGTACGTGATCATCAACAATGCCTACGTGGGTTGTGCCATTTAAATGCTGCTAAATTGATATTAAGGGGCACAAAGTGTGCCAAGAAAATATCTCCTACACCAGCAGCAGCCTGAACCGCTGATATAAGGCAGGGTAGATCGAAGCTTTGATGTTGTTTATGCTACATTCAGACCCTCCATCTGAATGCCGTATAGTTCTCTCCTTTTTGTTTTGGTGAGCCTGTGAGCGTTGCATCCTCAGTTTCCTGCTCTTAGCTGAGAGGAGTGGCACATGGTGTGGTTTTCTGCTGCTGCAGACTATCTGCTTCAATGTTCAACCTGTTCAGCTCTTGTGCTCTTCTGCATACCTTGGTTGTAATGAGTGATATTTTGAGCTACTGTTGCTATCAAACACTTCTATGCAGTCTGGCAACTGTCCTAACTCTAGCCTTTGACAACAACAAGGGATTGTCTTCTGGATTTTTTTTCTTTTCTGGGTTGTTTTCTGTAAACCTGAGATGTTGTGCAGGAAAATCCCAGTAGATCAGCAGTTTCTGAAATAGATCAACAACCATGGCACATTCAAACTCACAAATCACCTTTGACTGGTGATCTTGAGCCTGTCTTATGCCTTGAGCTCCACTGATCTGCTGCCATGTGATTGGCTGATATTTGCATTAACAAGTGATTAAAAATGTCCTTAATAAAGTGGCTAGTTAGTGTATGTTACAAATGAATGCAACTGCAATGTCCAAAACACTATTCTATTTTTCCATTAGCAATGCAAAAGCAGCATATTATTGTTACAGGCAGCAAAAGCAGTGTTATTTTAGCTTTTAGCTATTAATTAGCAGAAGAATAATTTATTGATGAAATAACTTTTACTTACAAAAAACTTTGGCCAATGTTAGTCATTTCCACTTAAAAATCTGATTTTGGTAACTGCTGCAAAAATGTGAGGACAACTTTGTGAGGGCCGCTTCAGAGTAGAAGAAGGTGCTGGTTATGTTTTTACAACAGATTTAACACGGTATTTGTGGTCTCCAGAGTGGAAAAGGTTTTAATCTGCAAAATAATTATTAGCTTCGGTGAAGCAAAAGAGGAGCCATACTGTAGGAAGCAGATTACTTTAATCAATTATGAAAGAAAAATCTCAGAAGTGTGCATGACTAAGCATATTGCAGTACATTTCCTGGGTTACTTTCCATCAAAGCACTGGCTATATGTTCTTGCACATTATGTACGTGCTCTGAGATCTGTCGCTCGCATTTAGGTACACATTTATGCTCACCCCCACACTAACCGACCTGTGTGAGACACTCAGCAGACAGGAATCCTTTCAGACGAGATTAGCTGCCAAACCTGAAATGTGCCTTAAGAGGAAGCAGGAAACTGAAGCAGCATCTAAAATGTTTTCTGGAAAATTCATTTAGTAAAAGAACAACAGGCTCACACTAACAGTAATTATGGGTTTAGCTTCATGTTTTGCTAAAATGCATCAAGCTAATTTTAGTTCATAGGTCACATACAACCTAGCTAGTGGCAGGTAAACCGAAATTTAAAAACTACTGTTCAAATACTGAAAATGTAATGAAGTGTACAATGTAAGCATATAATGCAGGATCAGTTTTCCCACATTCAGTCAGCCTGTTCTCTCTGCATGCACATTAAGGTTTACAAACGACACAGGGGACTTGCAGTCATGGTAAAACAAAAGTAAACCCTCTCTCATAGCCATGATAAAATATCAACTGGGTGCTAGCAGTTCTCAAAATTAGGTAAATATAACCTGAGACAAACAGCAGCACATGATATATCACATTATGCCATTATTTATGTATCACAAACAAAGCCAAAATGCAGACACAGTGTGTGAAAAACACTGATTCGGCATCTTTTATGGGCATCTTTGCCCAGTAACTGTGCTGCAAAACAGGCCCGAATCATAACCACCACCATGCCTGAAAGTTGGTACAAGAGCCCTTTATCTGTCCAAAGGGAATTGTTTCAGAAGACCAGATGGAATAAATCACACTGCCAGAGAAAAGACTTTCTACATGCAACCCTTCCAAACAAGCCATAGTTGTTCAGTCTTTTTCTAAATGAGCTGTCATGAACTTTAACATTTAACATGCTAACTGAGACTAGCAGAGTGTGAGATGTAGCTCTTAGATTTTTTTCCATTTTCTATAAGCAAAAAAGCCTGAAACAGGACTGCCAGTAACTGTTTGTTTTTATGTGTCCTGTGAGCCTTGATCACCCAATCATTACCTAATCAGAGAAGTGAGACAGCAGGTTAATGCGGGTGACAAGAGAATAATAAGATGATGAATGAGGAAAGACACTGAGGGCATGCGTAACAGATGGACTTTAAATTGCTTGGAAATGGCCTCATAATTCTTCCTGGATTGATGGAAAGTCACAATTGCATCTCTGAGGTCAATGCTGATGTCTTTTCCTACTTAGCATCGTGTTAACATGCACCTGAATGCACCTGAACACACTTCACTTGCTGAAAACCAATTAATCCAATGCATTTGATTAACAGCACCTTGGTGCTACTTACCGTCATATAAAATCAAAAAGACTCCAACACTGCTTCTGCACTTCGGCTTTAATTTTTGGCACATGTATTATGTCTTACTTTGTAGTGCATCTGAATTTATAAACTGTTAAGATCACTGTACAATCCAGTGTAGGGGTTCTCCAATGTAAACATTCATACGTTGTAATTTGAGCGTTACTGCATTAGAAATAGCAGATCATTGTCTTAAAAGCCATAATCAGTGACTTCTTTGCAATCCAGGGGGCTGGACTGGTCCCTTTGGTGGACTGGTTCAAGCATGTGGGCCTATGTGTGGGAACCCTGACATCGATGGACTCTCAACCTGTTATTGTTTGTTTTTCACTTTCACAACTGTCAGCATGACACAGTGAAGCCTTCATACATAAATGGCTAAAATCATATATCAGTAGTACCGTTTAAGTTCACTCATAGGACTCCAAAGAGATCTTTCATGTTTATGGCTAAAATAATAAGCCTGGGAGAATATATGGACAACAGTGGGGACTGATGTTACACACAGGAAGTGAAAATAAAAGCTCTTCAGCTGCATCTGTTCGTACCGTGATTGATGAACGAGATGGTGTTAGCAGAGCAGCAGAGAGCCAGTGATATTAGGAGACGTTTCAGTCAGGGATAATCCATTTATAACAACACATTCACACATGCATGCACATACAGTCTCATATTTGACTCCTCTGTGGTGACACAGCGAGCAGGATCTCAGTGGGGCATGTATGTACCTGCTTGAGTTTCTGTTGTCTTCAAGCCAACCGTTGCTGCTTGGCGTTTACCACTGCCTTCATGCCGTCAACTAGCTGTTGCACTGAAACCCATCTGTTCTCTCCTCTATCCCCTGTTTAACTCTGTAAATGCAAAGTGGCTGATATTCATGGGGGGAGACGAGAAGGGTCTTTTTCTGCATTCTGGTTCATGCACGAGTCACTGAGGCTCGTCGTGTTAGTGAAAAGTAAGTCATGAACTCCCCAAAAAAAGGCGATGGGGGTTGGCGGCAAGTGACAAGTCAACCAGGAAAAAAAAGGGTAACGTCATGCCTGGACAGAGAGCAGGAGAAGGAGGTTTCACTTGAACAAGGGCCAAGACTTTTAGCCCAGGGGGAGGTAACAAACAGGAATAAATGATAGTGATGACACTCCTAGATAAATTTCATGTTCGTGTGATATTTGGGAATATTTGTTGTGACACAGAGTCTGACACTTACACGGAAATGTTTCCAACATCTAGCTATACCAATTCTTAATGGTTTTTATAACTGCTCTTCAACATGCTGACATTAAACTTGGCTTCTCAGTGAAAGGTTAAAGATTCTTAAACACTCTTTTGCTAAAAAAAACCCAGATCCTGCTTTAAAATCTGGCCATGACCTACTAGCTGCATTTGTGATTTCTTGATACAAAATTTCATCTTATTTTGTTTGCTTTATGTACTCACCTTTTCTGAATACAGCCAGATTTATCAGTGTATTATAGACTTTTCTAGATTTTTAATCACTATATATAAGTTGTAACGGGTGTTAGTGCAGTGCTGTGATTTAACAGGTTGTAGAAGCACCTTCTGTAGCAATAAATTGAAGTGATGGTTTCCTGCATGAC
The DNA here is from genome assembly GCF_041146795.1 of Maylandia zebra. Lineage (NCBI taxonomy): Eukaryota > Metazoa > Chordata > Actinopteri > Cichliformes > Cichlidae > Maylandia > Maylandia zebra. Next base: position 27,643,168 of record NC_135185.1, read on the forward strand.
TTTATTAGTCTCTCACATTGGTGTGGAGGCATTTTGGCCCACTCTTCTTTACAATGTTACAGGTATTTGTTTTGCACAGCTCTCTGAAGGTCCAATTACAGCATTTCAAACTCCTTGATTCTCCTTTATCCAGGCATTAGGCTGTAGATTCGCTGCTGTGTTTGGGATCATTGTCTTGTTTCAGCCAAGCATTAGCCATCGAGCAGATGGCCTCACTTCTGACTCTAGAATACTTTGGTTTGCAGAGACCGGCTTAATGACTGTAAAGCCCCCAGGTCCCGTGGCTACATTAAAAAAAAGCCCAAATCATCATCCCTCCACCACCATGCTTCACAGATGATATGAGGTGTTTGTGCAACTGTTAAGTTTGTTTTTGTCTAAATGTGGTGCTGTTCATTATGGCCAAAAATCTCAGTTTGGTTTCTTTGGTTTGTTTCAGACATCCTGTCTTTTACGTCAGACACAAATACTTCCTCCTGTTTTTTTTGTTTTTGTTTTACTTGAACCTGTCCGTTATTTACGCTCTTAAATGTTAGGAAAGCAGAGTGGGTGTATTCAGTGAGCACTGTCAACCACTTTCTTTTTCACACTGCAGCACACACAGTTGTACTGCATCTGGCGCAACCTTTGCAACTTTTTCCGTACCATACAAATAAAGTTTTTTTTTAAATGCCTATACAAGATTTTAAAGATTTTTAAATCATCTTTTTCAAATGGATTCCAGGATAGTTTCTCATGCTGCTTTTAAATCCAACGAAATGAGGCATATATGACAAAGTTTAATTCATAAAGCATATAGAATGTAATACTTGGTGTTTACTAAGTCATATATCATTGTAATCTTCAACCTAATTTTATATGATAAAATCCTGTGAGGTTACTGGAGTGTTTACAGTCAATCAGCAGCATCTGTGAGGCTTTAATCTAAACTTTGGCTGGTCGTTTATGAGACCATGTACTGCGAGGCTTTAATGTGTGTGGAGCGCGGGTTAGAGAGTGATTGAAACTGCTGCTAAAACAACACCTTTACATGCGTGCCTTTTGTTAACTGAACTACAGACCAGTCAAACCAGCAACACCTCCATCCTTAGTCCACGCCAGGGTGGAGCAGAGAAATCACTGCAGTTGACAAGCTGGATTAGGCCAACCGTCACCTTTGGTTTTTGTTTCTATGTTGCTGTAAGGTTTCAGTCAGTTTATGTGATTGGATCTGTGACACAAGACACACAATGGCATGTTTCCACAGAAAATCGCGGGAGTATGTATTGACCAACTTTTTTTTCCATGCGTTCATTCGCATTTGTTTTTACTTGTTTGATTTGTGAAAAATACGAATATCTTTTATGATTTGTTCTGAACCAAAAAAGATAAATATAATGAATTTACTATTAAAGACACTTTTTTGGGGATTTTTTAGTTCGCTCTGCATCTGTTTTTGTGCGAACAGCAAAAAAGCAGCAAATGCACGATTAGGACTTGTATTTTGGCACAGTGTAAATTTAAGCTCTTAATGAACAAAAACTTATTTACATTTATCTTCACATTTATCTCATCCTCCAGTACATCAGGTCTGTCAGTGTGTGGCATCAAATACTATAATCATATTATTTTTAACAGCTTCATGGATAAAAGGTGGTTTAGATAAAATTGTCAAAAACTCTGACTAACGCTTAAGAGAACATAAATCAGAAAGAGTGACTGAGCAAGTAATTAATATCCAACAACGAAGTGACTGATGTAGAATAAGAACCTGGAATTTTAATTAAAAATAAAATCTTTCCATTCTCCAAGTTTTACCCCTTTGGCATTTGTAAGCAGCTCTGTTCAAACTGCTGTAACACACTCCAATTTATCCATTTGAGGACTTTTCTGTACCTCATGCTTTTCTGCTTTTGCACACTATCATTTGTGATTTCTTTCTTCATAAGTAGTTTGCTTTTGTTGACCCCTGCTGGAAACAAAGAGACATTTTCTAATGCGCAGATTTGAATTATGAAATATGGCCACCACTGGTATCCACATATGAAAATAAATACCCTCTCAAGCCCCTCAACATGCATTAAAAATAAATAAATGCATAAATGAGAATTTAGAAAGAATGACTACTCCTGGGTTCAAATCCAACATGTGATCTGGCCGGGGCCTTTCTGTGTGGAGTTTGCATGTTCTCGCCAGCTTCCTCCCACAATCCAAAAACATACAGTTAGTGGGTTTAGGTTAACTGGTGATTCAAAATTGGCTATAGGTGTGAATGTGAGTGAAACCCTGACTGGATAAATGGAAGAAAATGAACAACTGGCTTTTTTGTGCAGTACTGTAAGAAGCCAGAAGAGGGCACCACATGATAGCATGTAATTATGTGTAATCAATTTCCAGTAAAACTGTCTCCTATTCTGTGGTAAAAGAAGTAGGTTGCACAATATTTGCCCCTTCCAAAAATTAATTTTTCCTAATTACTGAGAGCTCTTCTTGTGTTCAGGCAACACACACACACACGTGCACACTTTAACCACCTAAAGAAGGTTATTTATACTCTCAACCTTTCAGGACCCCATCATTTGTATGCAAATATCTTGCTGTAGGGTGCTCTTATCTATGGAAATTAACTGCAGGCTTCAACTGACGCTGCAGATAAAAGAGCAGGTTTGATATGAGGCCTCCTAGCTAGGAGACCCTATTATTAGGGCTAATACTTGCTGTTTCACACACGCACGCTCAAGCAGAGCTGCACTGGGTCTGACTCTTTGTCTCTTTCCTTTCTGCTCTCCTGTCTCTCGCTCATGAATATTTCACCAATTTCATTCCCCTGTTGAGTTTTGCTCTTGCAGGCTGCTTCTCTCTAAAGCACCTTTTCATCTCTCACCTTCTTCTCCTTTCGGTTCCTAACTCTTTTATCATGATGATGAGTGAATGAGAGGAGGTGGATTGGTATCGACCTGTGTGAGTCCCAGTTAAAGCAAGAAAAAAAAGAAGGTGGGTATTTATTATCATGCACTGCATGGGTAAACAAAAAGGTGCAGGTAATGAGCTGTCAGAGGTACTCGCTGGATTCATCATCCTTGTCTTTTTATTTGTCTATAACCTGGAGTCTAATTGCACTGTTTGCTTCATTCCACCCTGTGCTCCAGATGTGCACAGAAAATGTGCGGAGATTTGTGAAAGTAAGTCACTGATGAGAAGAGCAGACAGTCACTCCACTCCACCGCACTGCACACATGGCAGGAAACAGGAAACAGGACAACATGGAGGGAAGTGCAGCAACAACACGATGCCTTCCCCCTGCTGTCCCTCCTCCTCATCGCCACACACGTTCGCTCACCGCAGATGTTCCCATGTAATTCTCCGCCCTCCCTCCTCAATCCTCTGCAAAATCGCAAAACGTCGGCGTGATACTGGTAACCATAGAAACCGCTGCACGACTCGCTGCTTGAAATGCATTCGCATCAATCCCACTGAAAACTGGGACTATTCCACCCACTAGAGGGAAGGAGGCTGGGTTCATCACCATGAACAGAAGCAGTAAACGTTAGAGTACACACACACATACGCAGCCACCCACCCACAGACATACACACACACACATCTTATCTCTTATTTTTTTGTGATTTGACACCCTACTGTACATGGAAGTGGAGCAAAACAGATCCAAGTGTCTCAGTTGATCACTTACATTATTATCATTATTTGATCACTACTACTGACCACTAAAAATATATACAGTATAAATGGTTTCTTCTTTTCTTTTTTAAACAGGGGTGTCACACGTAAGGCTCGAAGGCCAGAATTTCTTTTTTTAATGTTTGTTTTTTGAGAATTTTAGAGGAAACACATGATAACATTCATTATCTCCCACCTGCTGTTCCAATTATCCAGTCAGGAGCCATGAGTGAACGAATGCAGAACAGGATCAGACTCAGTTATTATTTCCTGATCTAAACCTTATGCTGTCTTCACAAACAAACAACACAACCACTAAAGGCTTTAAACTCCACAGTAGTTTTCCCCTCTACAGCCGAGAGTCTCACAGTTTCTGTTCACATGTAACATATTTTCTTCAAATCTAGGGCAACATTGTAACAATGGCTTTCAGAATGTATCTTTAGTATTGGCAGTTTACTGAGCTCTATGCTCTCTGATTGGAGGATGTTATTTACATACATTTAATGTAGGCTAAACTATTGGACAATTATGTGTCATTGTGGTAGTTATAAATAAAAACCTATGCCAGCATATAGCAATATAGCAATAGTATCGATCGCAACGCTGGTATTGATCAATACTAATGTTATAGGATTGATACTTTGTTTCTATCTTCTACACTCATTGAATTGTGTTAAACAGATGATTTTTTTGGAAATGTAAAAATATACCTCAAACATGCTCCATAAACAGTAGTGCAATTTTACCGTCTCATATATTTTATTTATAGCCTATAAAGCATTTAAACAACTGAAGTTGTCACATTCACATTCCAGGTTTCCAAAAAGTTAGTTTCATAATACATGCTAACCTAAAAGGTGGGTTTTTGTTGTGTTAACTAATTACTGTAGAAAGTAAAACTCCCAGTGATTTAGTGGTTATTAAGATGTGTTAAGAATGCTCTCCCATACATAAACTGTATTGGTAGTGGTATCAGCAGTACTGGCCCTGTATTTACTTGGTATTGAATTGATACCAACATCAAGTAAAAACATGCTCACATAATTCTTGCTGCCTTGGCTATAGCTTGGTTTTTGTTATTGTGCCTGCTGGTGCACCCGGCAGTCCAGTTATCAGCCCAGTTTACGCCCTGGGACAGCTGTCATGCTGGTATGTAAACAGCTGACTGAGTCCCATCGAGAAAAACTGTAGCTGAAGACACAATAGAGATGCAGACTTGCTCTTTATTCTATTGCACTATGAGTAGTGTGTGTGTGTGTGTGTGTGTGTGTGTGTGTGCATGTAGTGCCAGGTGTCAGCCAGATTAGTGACCAGTCGGCAGTGACACACTCCCCTGGAATCCTCCCTCTGTCTGTCTCCTCCCAAATCCTGTCTGACTCTGTCTGTGCTTGACTGCTTGTCTCTCATGCGCACCACATGACCTCACAGTCCAAAGATCAAGGATGCCTGCGAGTGTGTCAGCCTGCACTTGGTCTCCATGGCAACAGTCAAAGTCAGACAGGGGGAGAAAAGAACGGTGACACAAAGAGAAGCTGGTTTGAAGCGATCAGTCACACCAGGATGCAGACCATTTATGGCCCTGGGTAGACTTCACCGGGGAATGCTGACATCACCTTCATGAGCTCACTCAAGATATGATAGAAAACTCTTCAATATACCTCCCAATAAACAATAAGAATGACACATGTAACCTAATGCAGACTGGATTTACTGCAGCACCACTGTTGATGTAGGGATACATGATACTGGGTGTTTTTATATAAATAATGTCAAATCTTTCAATTTTGGATCTGTATGGCATTAAACAGAGGAACACACATCTCTGACTGTGACTGTGCCCTTTTGTTTGCAAGCAGCAACCAATCAAAAGAAAACTGTCTTAAGGAGGGATAGGCTATTGGTTCTAATTCTGTGTTTCTTTTACCTCAGAAGTCAGATGTTGAGGCAGGGAGTGACATACCGTGTTCCAGTCTTAGTAGTCAGAAAAATAAAGAAAAAAAATGGTTTTATTTTGTTTCAATAGCACAGTAGAGCAGTTTATGCATCACTGGCAGTACAACACAATGGGTATTATTCTGTGCCTGAAAACAAGCATTTCAGAGCTCTATGTAAGGCGTATTTAACCAACCACAAACATGCAGCAGTGTTAGCATAGGTTAAGAGTTTTAGATTTTTTCCTCCGCTGAGGAGGTGCGTCATTATTCTGTCTGTAAACATGAAAACTTTGTAGAGGTAGCAGTCGTGTGAATAATCAGTTAAAATTTGGCTTAAATCCGCCAAAGTTTTTATGGTTAAACTATGATTCTTATAAACGTGCTGTGTACTGTCAACATACAGAACATGCCATATATTAAGCATTTAAAATATCATAAAATAACATTTGACCTTTGACCTCTCCTTCAAGATCAATAGGTTGATCTGAAGGTCAAAGTAATATTTTTTTTGTCTATATTTTGTTACTAAACATTTAAACAAACCTACCAATTGATGAGAAAAAAAATAAATACAGTACTATATCTTTAAAAGTAACTACTGCTCAGCGAGTGAGCTGGCTTGGTTGATGTTTGTGTTCTTCAAACGCTTCTTATTACTGTTTACGTGCACTGTTATCATGTTGGGTTTGTGAAATCAGGATTGGTGGGACTTCTCTGACTTGCAAAGTAGGAAATCCAACTTTCGGGATTCCACCCGGAAATTCTGACTCAGAAGTTGGGATTTCTGGCATCCCACTTCAAATGGAACACAGCATTAAAGGGACAGTGGCCAAAACAGTTCTTTCAGACAGAGGCTGAACTTAAGAGACTGCACTAAAACTCAGTGTTACATAAATAAGCAATTTGATTGAACTGGGTGAAACAAAGCTACTTAGAGAATAAAAACAAGGAGCTTCATTCCTTACAAGGATTGCTTAGCAGCTTTACACTAACACATTCTAATAACATTAAACACACAGCACAGTTTGGACTAATGCTTGTTTGTTTGGAGTCCTTTTGAAGATATTTTAATGGTTCAAACATCTGGAAAGTATCCCTTCAGAAAATCTCCTGGGTGAGGTGTTTTGACCGAGGACCAGGACGAGAGAGATTTTGTCTCTATGGCCCTAGGAACTTGTTATTATTCCCCTGTAGATGACTCAGGGAGGGGATGTCTGGGTATCTCTGCTTACACTGCTGTTCATAAGCAGTAGAAAATGGATAGATGGATATTTTGTGGCAATAAATGGTCAAAATAAAGATTTGAGGTTAAGGTGAGGCTAAATGCAAATGCAGCTGGGGCATTTCATCTACACTAAGACATTAATGTGCAGTAATTTGTTTAGTAGTTAACTATAAAAGAGGTGAACTAAACAAAAGACCATAAACACGAATGTAGACACCACTGCAGACAAATAAAATAGTAAATATCCCTCAGTAGATTAAACTGGCAAAACATCTGAAATCTATAACTGCTGCAACCTAGCATCAAAATGTAGATCCCCATGGAAGTTTCTAGAATATGAAACCATTAGAGGCTAGTACTGCTAAAGTGGGGACAGTTTATGACCGGGGGTGGGGGTCTCACAGCAGGAAGGCCTTTGAGTTGTTCATTCTTCCTGTCACTACGTGGGTTTTCTTCTGGTACTCTGGCTTCTACCCACACCTCAGAGTCAGGTTCGGTTAATTAGGGATTCTTAACTGGCTGTGGGGATGACTGGTTGTCTGTTTGTCCTCTATGTGATTAATTGACAACTTGTCCAAGGTGTTGCCTGCCCCTCATGTCTTATGTCGGCTTCGAGAAACAAAATGTATGTGGTTGTGGGATGGGATGTAAAACGTTATCTCACTTTGTTCCCTTAACAAGCAGGACAGACATAAAGAAATGAAGACTGTTAATGTTCAGATTTTTATAAAATCCTGTTATGCAAACCAGTTGTAATGGTAAGAAAATAAAAGCAATAAAATTATGCAATTAAGTCAACAAGTACAGTCATCACAGAGCAGGGTCACCTTGGGAGGAGAGGAAAAAATAGAAACGAGAGCAGAGAGCTCGTCATCAGAGCAGAACATGTCCTGAGGCCTGGACACAGATTGAAGCTTCTCTCTGTCTCTGTACTCGTCTACCGTCTGTGCTTCTCAGACACATAGCCAGATTACCTTGGTGAAACAAAGGCATTTTGTTTTGTGCCTGCTGAGGAAAGCTTTTATCACAAGTGCAAAAAAAAAAAAGAAGAAGAAGCGAAAAGACCACGCTGATCTCTGTCTGGGTAAGTCTTGCACAATCATCTCAGGGGACCAAAAAAAGGGAGAAAAAGTAACAATTCTCCATAAAATCACTCTTGTTGTTACATCCAATGGATGAAAAAATGAAAAAAAATTGAAGAAAAGGGTTTAAAAAAACTTTTCAAAACACACGTGTGACAAAGTTCTAAGCGCCTTATCAGATTTTCCATATTTGGGCAAAAGATAATTTCCTGAAGCATTGTTTCCAGGAAGACACCGTAGCAGCACTTCCTGCAGGGATATCCTTGTATATTTCTGTCCACAGGATATTTGTACTAGTTCTGGTCCTATTCATGTCCCTAATATAGTATTTAGCAAAGTAAATTAACTGAAATACTGAATGACAGGGAACATTCGGCCCACGTCTTCTTTATCAGCCTCAGCCGCAGAGAAAACATTTCACTGATTGACAGTTTACTTGAGATACTCATCACAACTTCTTTTTTTTTAATTGAAGACATTGTTTCCAAATGATAATAGAGAGTGTGTGCATGCCAACTTTACCACAGAAGGAAGAAATTAGAGCAGAAATTTGAACCATTAGAGAAAAAGAGAGTTGACCCTTGGATGGAAATAAAAGTACAGACTGAGAAATAAAAATACTTAAAATAATAATAGTTAGATGAGATGACTAATACCAATTTCATCTTTGTTTGCAAAGTTTAATGAGCATTAGTTTGGCAAAAAAAACAGGGAAAGGCCAAACGTGGCTCACAAACTGTACATAAAAGGTGGGTAGAGTCCCTGTGATGTCATTCACTGTCTTTTCTACTTTGCATTTTGAAACCTCAACAGCTTTTTAGTGGCTACTGTGTTGGTTTTTTAGAGCCTGAAGTGATCATATTTGATTTAGAGTGCAGCGTGCTAATCTATCAGCTAAACCTAGCAAGCTTGCTAAGCAAGATGTAGCCATAACGTGTGAAGTAGCCTGAAGCACAAACCTCTTGGACATCTTTAGTGTACAGCCGGCTGATAATTTGATGAAAAATGGACCAAATGGTGCCAGCAGCAAAAAACATGGAAGAATAGTGAAGGCTTCACATTAACTTGGCAAGCCAAAAGTTGTTGGTTCAATTCCAGCTGGATACACAAATCTCCTTTGGGGGAATCTGGTGGAAAACTCAAACCAAACATGGCGCTGCCTGCTGTAGTGATCTCTTGCAAGGGAGAAGCTGAAAGCAGCTACAGTTGTTATGAAGTGAGTAAAACTTAATTTACTACTAGTCATAATTTAGGAATCTAACTGGTTTCAGTCGCCTCAATATCATAAGATTATCCATCCATCCATTCTCTTATGCTTATTCAATTTAGGGTCATGGGGGGCTGGAACCTATCCCAGCTGTCTTAGGGTGAGTGGCAGGGTGCAGGCTGATCTCAAGATTTATTACAGTGAATCCAGTGGCAAGTCTAGGTTCAGAGTTTTAGGAGTGCTCAGCTCTCAGTCATGAGGTCATGCATACAGTGCCTTCCAATTAATATTAAAGGAATATGCCACTGGTGCTCAACTCTTTTCACATTTGCAAGCCTCATTTCAGCTGGGTACATGCTGTAATGTTACCTTCAAAATGAATTTAAATTGGTAACGACCTATTGTGTCCAAGAATAATTCAGAATGAATAATCGTAGATTTTTATATTTTTCACCAGTTTTAGGGTGGAGCCTTTGGTTATCAAATCTGAGGCAAAGGCTCAATCATGTTGACCAAATTTTTCAAAGTAAGAAACATGCACAACATTGTTTCAGATCACACTGCCAAGCCATACACAAGAAGCAAACTGCTCAGACTGCAAAGTTGCTTTTACATTAAAGTTTTTTGAGTCATACAAATCCTCCCTATATTGTGCAGACTAAGCACAGAAAGGCTGTGATAATAAAACATTAAAAAAATATTTTTTAATTATTTGGTGAAAAATATTTATTGCTTTTCCAGCTAACTTCATTATCTGCCAGTTTACTCACCTGGTTGTTCCTGCTCTTGTACAGTTGTTCTGTCCTGGTCTCCTTTCCACTGAGAATCACACACAAACACATTAAGATAACATAATAATATCATTTGATTAATATTATTATAAGAACAAGTTGGGAATCCATATTTGATATCAGTATAACACACAGCTTAGTTATCTGAAATCATCATCTGTGACTATGGGCAAAACCACTCCCTTTATAATATACATGTCCACTCTTACCTGTTTATTTTTCACTCTTTTTGCTGAATACAAACTGCTGCTGGACATAGACGGGTAACATCGTTTTGACTAGCTCTCACCTGGATGTGGAGCTGTACTGTATACAAACAATGAAGCACAGAACAGGAACAGAAATCTTTAACAAGCTGAAATGATAAAGCAGCTCCTTTATTATTTTCGTGTGTAGCGATATACGGTACCAGCAGACTAGTTGCACAGAAAGCTAAAATTAGCTAACAATCGCTAGTGATTTAGCTCATTTTTATTGCTATTTAGAGAACAAATAAAAACAAATAAACATAAAAATAAGCAGACACTTTATCATGCCCCAACTCAGAACATTCTCCCGCATCTTTTTAAGTGTTCATCAGTGTCTTCATTCTGCCACAAAATCGTGATTAATGACAAGCAACGATGTTGAAGCAGCAGAGCGTCAGTGTGAGCATATTAGCACCACTGGACAGTTTTCACTCTAACAAAACTCTATCAAAAGTTCTTGCTATAACTATTTGCAATCAGTCACCAAATTCATTTTTGTGCAATAATCTAGGAAACACCGATTTTACCTAATCGTAAAGAGGCCGAAGTCATATTTTTACTCTGGTGTGACATTAGAGGAACTCCAGATTTTGACACATTCATGATGGCTTCGCATGGCAGCCTCAGAGGTTCCCTTTGGGCCTGCATCAGTCTAAAGATAACATAAAGTGACTGGCACCGGTAAACTCATAAATGACCGTATCATTTCTTAAATAGCACACAATCCTTCAAGTGAAAACAAAACACACACACACACACATGCACACATACACACACGTATATATATATATAGTATCAGTGGTTATGAGGCAGACTATTTCCTACTCATTCACAGTAACTTCCTGGAATTTACAAGAAAGGTTACTGCACCTATCCAAGAAATAGTCTCAGACAAAAAGCTGTCCACTGCTGACTTTAAGACCATGAATAGTAAAGGATCTATTCTCATGTCTCTAGTATTTTTATCAAGTAAATAAATAAAAAGTAATGTCCTTGAATGACTAACTTGTCCTTGTTTATATATGCTTTTCTTTATCTCTTCTTTAGCATCCTGGTATAATGCTAAATAAGCCAAGAGAACTATAGTATGAGTGCCTAGTTACAATTGCAGTATTGATTGCACAGCAGTGTTGCACAGTGACCTGTTTAACCTGCTCTGTTTCACATATTTAGGCTCAAGCAGTAAAACTGTATCCCTTACTTGCTCTTCTTCATTCTCTCTATCAGGGTCTGCAGGCTGACCCGGCTAGCTGTTGCTAAGTTTATCTCAATAATCTGTGCCTCAGAGGCATGCAAAGGCAACCCAGAAAAGACAGAGTGCACTGTCAGAAAAATCAGCAAAGGGAGGAGGTGGTAATGGGAAGAAGGGAGGAGGATGGGATGAAAACTCATGATGGCCTGTTCTGTTTTGCAGGAGGTGCAAGCTGTAATCTCCTGCAAATGGCTTTGTCAGCACGTGGGTGTGTGCAATGGTTAAGCGTGACAGACCGTTTGCATCACATAACAATAGACAATATCAGCTTCAAATGATTGTAGGGTGTTTTTAAATTCATTAGAAATGAGCCCCATGCCATGCTCCCTGTAACCTTTTCTGCTGCTGTTTTCCTGCAAGGCTCTGGACCTGACTCAGCCACTTAATAATTAACAGCAAGCCCCCAAACCATTTCATGTGGTCCATACTAATTTGGTGATGAAGCACTGGACTGTGTGTATGTGTCTCTTATAAGCTCACTGGCTTTCACACCAGCCACATTGAATTTTTGTTATGTATACCACAAAAAGAGGTTACAGCCATTTGTTCTTTTGTCATTGAAAGAATAACTGCTCCACTTAAAGCTCTCATGCTTGTGGCTAAAATGTACACATTTATAGAAATGTATACTTTCAGAGAATACCAGGACACCACCAGAATTATGATCCAGTACCACAAAACAAATGCTTTAAAGAATTATACATAGTTTCAGACTGTGTAAAGGTGCCCTGAAGACATTCCAGCAGTTAGTAGCAAGATGTAAGATTCAAGCATAGACTGCATACTCCGAGAGGTACAACCGAGTGCTGGGATAGTGTACAGGAACATCTGCACAACATGTGGACTAAGGGCCCCAACTCCACTACAAAGGTGATTGACAACAGCAGGGCAAAGGTCCTGTGGGATATTTGAGGTTCAGACATACAAGCAGCTGCTGTCCAACCAACCAGATGCAGTGGTTGACAGAAAACCGCAATTGTGATGGATAAAGCAGGCAAAGCAGCAACTTCAGAAAGAAAGACCATGAGCAGAGAAGTAGTAGGGGCTAAAGGAACAGCTGGATCTGATGTAAAAGGTAAAGTCCACAGAAGTTTAGGGGGTTATAAGAGATTTTGGAGATGTAACCCTGAAAAACTGTAACAGTGGCTTCAGCAGATTCAACAGGCACAACACCAGAGGTCTCTGTCCAGAAGAGTGCAGTCCTAGGAACAGCTAAGATACTGCGCAGAACTATCAAACTCCCAGGTAGAGGACCAAGCTTGACTGGCATTTTCTCCCTTTTCCCCTTAATTAAGAATGGCTTCTTGATAGCTACCCTTCCACTGAGAATATGCCTGTGAGGATTCAGTGACCAGTACATGGATCAACTAAAAATGCCCACATGCGTCTCTGGGGTCCTGTGTAAAGTCTTTGTTGTATTTTATGCCCATTTCTTAGGGACAGGACTTTCTGTTACTGTTCATGTGATGTAACCAGTATTTTAATCCTGCCACGTTCTTCTTTTGTCCTCTTGTCTATAGGTCTTTGGGAATCACCTTGTTGGTGGAAAAAATACATTTTTATGCTTGCCAAACTGTGTTATCTTTGTTTTTTTTAATAGATTCAACTAAACAGATGTGAACAAACTGTGTGCACGTCTGCTAGTACTAAAGTGCCTAAAGATAACATTCAAAATTTCTGCAAACTATTGCCCTACTACAGCTGAAGAGGTTTGTGAACTGCACATCACATGTCCTATACTTGACACAACTCCATTTCTGCATGTTGTAGTTTTTCTTTTTTTCTTCTTTTCTTGAGTAATTGATTTCCTGATTTTTAGGTTTCGTAGGTTTTTTAAATTTTGTGTTGTGTCACAGGTTATAAAGATGATGTGTGCGGGAGAAAACCCATTTCTGAATTCTTTGACCACATTATCATAATTACATCATCTTGTGATGCCGTGCCTATAATGTCAACTGTAAACATACCAAATTAGTTCACAGTTTCAGCACACCATGCCAAGATATGCCTAGTTATTGCCTAAACATTTCGACCTGGAGTCCAGATCTAAGTACAACTGTACTGACCTGAGAGAGACAGGATCATGGCTAAGCTGGAAAGCTGGACCCTCCGTGGCCACTTACCAGTACTATGTGAAGCACCCTCTGTAACCGACCAGCTGCAGCACCACAGCAGCAGTGATCACTGAGATACATGGCTACAAGATGAACACTCACAAGGAGCAGTACCCTCCATGACAAAGGAGACTAGAGAAGAAGATCAAGGCAGCAAGGAGGGACGCTGACCAGCTCTTCATACTGGAGACCCTTTCTTGGATGTCTGCCAATATGATGGTTACTGGATCCTGTTCAGGGAGGTTGCTGTGGTCTGCACTTACATCCACTAGCCACTGAGAATTGCTGTTATGGGTTGCATCCGTCTCCCAAATGCTCTTCCAGTATTGCTCCATCACTGTTTATGTTTCTTACATCTGGTTGTGCATTTTAGTAAACCTTTTTTTCACCTACAGAATTGAAAAGGGAGTCATTCTAATCAAAAAGTGGTCATCATGATCATCTACTTTAATCAATTACCAAAGCAAATAAGAAACAAGCATTTTTCAATGTTTTCTCAAACCTTGTCATCCCCATTATTTCCCTTTGATTCAGCAGCAGCTTTCTCTGCAGGCATGTTGTGGCAGTGTCTGTTTGCTTTCTGTCCCAGTGGTTGTGCGGTGCCCTCTGATGACTCATAAAAAAAACTCAAGAGAAAAAAAAGAAAATAAAAGGACCTCTGCGCATGCTTCTGCGTTTTGCATTTGTCTCTTGGTCAAAGTGTTGCTATAGTGTTTGCCACAAACAAACAATAATATTCATCCTCAGTTGCATTGCGGCCACATAGGATACAGACTCTGTGACACTTTACAATTCATGCCTGGGGCACACAGCAGTGGGCCACTCATCTCACCTTTGGGTAAACCACAGGGAGTGGCCAGAATCAAACCAGCTTTAGTAAGTTTTCATTTTAGTTCATTACAGTTGAAGAAGAAAAAGGCCCGTTTGATGTCTGCGCAAGTGTATTTCTTGAACTTTTAATGCGTTTAAAAATTTACTTTCATAACATTAATTATGCATACCTAACATTTCTGCTCAACATTTTTGATGAACAAATACAGAACAGCTTATTTTTACTTTTTCTTTTAATGACAATTTTCTATCAATCCTTTAACTGCATAAAAGCAGCTTAACAATCACAAGAATACAGACTTGATGCTCACTGTGTTGAACTACAAATCTCTAGCAAGATTCAAGCAGGATGTGATTGGCATGCTAGACAAAAATTCCCAGAATGACACATCCAATGCATCCAAACGAATAATATGTTTATACAGGAAGCATATCGGTCCAAGGATTAAACAGAAGGTGGATGTGTACAGAAAATACTTTCATGCAGAGCCTTTGGTTTGTGGTACAACTGAAAAATATATTCCTACTAGGACACCAACGCCTCTCCCCTAAGAAGACACGCGTCCTCGTAATCGCACTTCCTGGGAGAAAGCATTCACTCTCTCCTCTGCTTTCATTCTTGGCTGCATTCCTGTGCAGAGTTGGTCACGTTTCAACTCAGCAAGTCGACACAGAAGCCCATCAGCCCTTCTGTCTCCTCTCCTAAGAATATGCATGCAGGGTGTTGGTAGCTGGGCGTGTACCTTGCAAACACACAGTAACAATGCTTTTTACACAGATAAGTAGATGTTTGTGCTAATTGTTAATACCATGTGCGTGTTTCCAACTTTCCATGCAGCAATAAAGCAAAAATAAACGGATGAAAAAGAGCCCATGAAGATGAAACAATGAAAAAGAGACAGATGGCAACTGGGAGAGAAAGAGGAGCACTTCAGCCTACTCTTATCTCTGTTTCATTTGGCTGAGTCTTCGGTACTGTAGCACCCTGGGTGGGAGTTTTTGGAAGCCCGCTTGTTGTGTAACACCATTTGCTTCCTCCACACAATCTATACTACAGCAAGGTTGAATTACAACGGCTTTAATCTTTATGGGGAAGGGTATTTAAAATGTTTTGCTGGCTTCATGCTACCCCTTCCGACTTCCTCTTTAATACAGTGTAAAAGGGAATCTACAAAATTCAATGAATGCATTAGTTAGAAGGCCCAGTGTGTGAAATTCTTCCCTTTTCAGTTCATCTACCCTGCTGACTGATTGGGCATTCTGATGTGAAATTACAGCTTCTCAATTTAAAAATACAATCTGTTCAATAAGTGCTGTGGGAGGACTGACAATTAGCCAATCAGCGCCATGGACAGTATCAATGTTGTTGTCAAGCTGAGTGCCAGACTGAGTGGACAATTCTGTGTGATATCAAACAAAGTCAGCCTGAATTCAAAATCAAAAACTGCATTTTTTACTTCAATATGTCCGGGGAAGGTCTTTGTGCTTAGGAAGCACTGCAGACTGGGAGCGCTATGATCTCATTCTGAACACTGGGCTTGGATTCCCTTTGGCTGCTAGTCAAGGTCAAGACACCAGTTATCCTCTTTTTCATAACAGTCAGCACAACTTTGTATATATTTCACTTGGACGGATGATTTCTGCCTGCATCACATAAGGTTTTGAGAGGAAAAGTCTGAGGGGGAAAAAGTGTCTCTGTGGGATTTGAATCATAGTCTCTTGCGTAAATGACACAGATCACAGATCAAAGATGAACTTTGACCACCGTTTCAAGAAATGAGAGCAACAGGAGCTGTCATACATTTTCTTGACTGACACAGCTTGGTGTGAACAGGGCTGCTCAGGTGCTATATCCTGTCATCGCATAGCAACAGTCAACTCTAAATCTATGCTAAAGCCTTATCGGGGATTCACTACACTAAAAGCCTGTTTGGACTAAAAAGACTTGATTAGATTTAAAAATTGCAGAAGTGACATATTAGCCTTGTAGTTAGCCTTGTAGTTAAGTCGCACTCACAGCACCTTGAATATATTACTTGTTTTCTGAAGAGAACTGAAGCTGAGGTCTGGTATAAGGCTTGGGTTTAAGTCTCAGTTTTTGGACTAGGTTTTTAGAGTAATGAAACATTTCCACTACAGTATAGTAGTTATATTTTTTCCTAACTTCACATTGTGGCTGCTCGTTATATCGGATATAGCAACAGGAAATGTGAACCTGAGCAAGAGAAGCCGCCACACTGCAGGGTAGAGACAGCTCAAAACTAGAGCTGAAGCTATGGGAATTCCCAACCTTTTAACCAGTGCTTTTTATAGCATCTGGTCTATTGTGAACAGGAGACACTTCATCTAACAGTGGCATCTCTAAAGACAAAAATAGCCACCTTATTTGTCACCTACAGAGGCAATGCGTAAGTGTTAAATCAAATATGGACTTTTTGTTTGAAGGTCCATATTTATCTTCATTAAAGGGGACCAGTTGGGCTTTTTGTTTCCTGTCATGTGACAGAGTGCTCATATGGTGATTCGAATGATCAGTTTCAGGCAATTCATTTCCACTCTTGCCTCTATATGATGTCAATGAGGGCAGATATGCACACAGCCCATCTTCACAGTTCAAGCCAGAGGCAGCCAATCACAAGACAGCTGGCTTAAAAAAAAGGCAGTAGCAGGGGGCGGGGAGTTGTGGCACACTGTAGTGAGATAATGCTTTGAGGTCAGAGATTCATGACTGTGGTTACTATAGCATTTTGTATATGTGCGCATGTATGTATGGATTGGACTGCTTGGGAAAACACAGTTAATAAATATTTTAACTCACACTTGGTGAGCAAAGAGTGATGAACCAGCAGTGTGATTGTTTTAGTCAGTACATATGTGTGTGTCTGAGCATGTTTGACTGCTGGGCATCCCTGGAAAGGCTGAGTCAGTCGAGAACCACAGGGTGAGTGAAAACAGGGTTGGGAGGGAGAACAGGTACTGAGCGTTATGAAAGCAGAGTACGTGGGAAAGGGAAAAGAAACTCGAGGACACTGTGTGAAGGGTATGCTGCAACCTAAAAAAAGCCCTTCTCTTTTCTATCACGCAAATGAGAAGGACAAAAGCCATCAGTACATATCCCAAACTCCTCTTTAGCTCTTAATACAACACAAAGATGTGTTTTACATTTTTTTATCCACATGGCATGCTTATCTTGAAAGACATTTCCTCTTCTTTTTCTTTCCCATCTGCTGCTGGTTCTAAGAACAGAGGACCTGTATAGTAAAACAGATTAGCTGACTTTGATGGGGTACATTTTCTACCAATAGCTTATCTTAGCACACATGTTGTGTTTAAAGAGAGCAGATGAAGGGCGAAGGAAGCTCTGATTGTCCAAAATCTGTGATTTTGGAGAACTAGAATTACTGTCATGTCCATCGTAAAGCACTAGCTAAAGAGCGTGAGTGACTAAATTTAACTGAAATCCTAGGTCCATCTGTTTGCTTAGCCCATGTTCACACCCAGCAGGCATGTTTGTGCAAATTATTTTGTTTTTAAGCTTGTGATTTTAATAGGAACCAGAAACTTTAAAAAGTACTCCATGAGGCATGCTGAAAGTGCAAAAAAAAACTATGAACAGTCATTACAGTTCTAATATAATAAAAACATATGGATAAATTTGAGTTTAAATCTCATATTCACTATGTTTGCATATATGTCGATATTTTACATTAGCTGTAATAACATCTAGCACTGAAATACTCAGAGATTCAGCTATTTGTGACACATTCCAGAAAGTGCATTATGTTTTTATAAATGATAAATCGTGATCTTAAATCTTCCTTTAATCGCCTGTGACTCTATAAACAAGACCTCTAAAAACAAGACCTCTAAAAGCTAAGATTCTGAAACAAAGTGTCTATTGCTCAATTGTTGTTCTGACCTTTTCCATTTATGTCTTGGATTAAAAGGCCCCGTTAGCTTGCTTTAGGTCTGTTAGGAGTGGTAACTAATGCATCTACACTAACCCACTCATATATATGACTAAGGTACACAGACTATATGTAAAAGATTTTTAAATCGGGATGTGACCATATTTGGATGAAAGGGTAGACCTGTGCAGGGTTACATAACTATCTTGATGATTAAGGTGCATCAGTGCAGTAGGTGTGGCGAGGAAAATCCCAAATATTTGGCCAATAGAGGGGATTTAATTAGTGTCTTTTAGCAGAACAAAAAAACAATGTTACCAGACTTTCATTCAAAACACACAATTGCTTAACAATGGAAAAAAAATGCACACATAAGTGTTTGTAATGTGTCACTCGGACACATTAAACTAAGCTGTCATGTAGTTTTGTAGTAGTCTGTAGTTAAAGTGAGGTAGCAATTCTTGACACCAGCAATTGCCAGAATTGGGTTTGGTCTGAAATTTACCCGTTAAAACCTGAAATATGAAATAATTGCTAGAAATATTTGAAAATGGGGAGTTTATTGAACCATCTGACAAATTTGTTTTAAAAAATGAATTCAATTTTAATATACATATATGACTTAATTATATCATGTTTGTTATATCTGGCATTTAAAAAAAAGAGATCACACTGATGATGTAGAAGTCTAAAAAACTGTATGTATCAAATATGATAAGCTTCTATGTTATAGTTTGACATGAAAGTGATGAAGGAAATGCAAAGCAGTACACTGTTTCTTGAAGCCCCTGTGGGCGATGCAACAGGTTACCAATTTTTTTTTCTTCCTATAGTGCCAAATCACAACAGGAGGCACTGCAAGGCACATTATATTAAAAGGTAAAGGCCCTTCAATAATACAGATAAAACCTCAACAACCAGACCCCCACTTGGTTACAGTGAGTAGGAAAAACTCCCATTTTACAGAAAGAAACCTCTGGCAGAACCAGGATCAGGGAGGGGCAGTCATCTGCCTCAGCCAGTTGGGGGTGGGGGGAGGGAGACGGGACAAGGGTTACTGCTGACATACAGTTCACCCTGGCTTAAAAGCTCAGTTATCTAGAAGCTGGAAATTAGTTTAAAAAAAGAACAAAAAAAAAAAAAAAGAAACGTCTTTTGTTGAAGGCTTTAAACACCTTTAATTTTGCTGTTTAGTTCGGCATTGTAAAATGGAGGTTCATGAGATTTTCACTATAATTTGGAGCTGGTCTTAAGTGGTCAATCGGGAAACTGAAGTTTTGACATGTTACTGCTTGTCAAACATACAAGAAATCAAATCAACTAATACAAGGTAAGTAAGGAAAGTCATTTTTGACAGACAATTTGCACTGCAAGCCCAGCCCAGATACAAAATTAGAAGTATCAGGTAAACTACAGATCATAGTCATTTTTTAAGTGTCAGGGAAACTGAGAGAGAGAGAGCGAGCTGTTATCTGTTGTTATCAGCTGTCATACAGGTTTTAGATGAGAGCAGCCTCACAAGGTTTTCAACACATTACGTAAGCCCACTCAGCCTATTCTGTATTGTCCTCGACATCAAAAGCAAAGACACCTTTGCACTGTATCTTTGTATTATTGTATAATAATTAATGCGGTCATAAAAGTGTAATCCCATTTACTTCAGTCAAAAGCTGATCACTTTCTTTTACCATGTGAAAGCAACAACTTTATTTAGTTGCTGCAGAATAATCTCTTCCATTGTTAGAGGGCATTACTGGGAGTTTTAAAGATGATATTTAAATCATTTAAATCAATCCTGGTGACAGTTGAAGTAGCTTAAATCCAGGCAAAAAAGCAGAATGAAAATCAAAATAAACAAGGCTGCTGACTTGTCTTCATATGTGAAAGTGGATTCAGCATTGCTATTTGATTAACTGACATACTTATGCCTGGATTTAAAGCCTACTGGATTTAAAGCTGGATAGATTTCAACACAGAAATTAGCCACAGTAATTAAAATGTGCAGATATCGACTCAAGTTCTCAAGTGATTTCTTTAAAATAAGAAAGAACCAATGAAATATTATCCAAAACACTTAAAAAGGCAAATTTCTAGTCATGAAAAAAAGCCAGAACCACACCCGCCTACAGTGCCCACAGCTTGTGGAAG
Organism: Maylandia zebra; assembly: GCF_041146795.1. NCBI lineage: Eukaryota > Metazoa > Chordata > Actinopteri > Cichliformes > Cichlidae > Maylandia > Maylandia zebra. The sequence continues at coordinate 27,663,568 of NC_135185.1, forward strand.
GCAAGGGCGTGATTGGATAAGCATCACCATGGCAATGCGATGACGTCTTCATCCCTTGGTCTCATTGGAGGAAACCCCGTGGGCCTCAGTCTCTGCAGCGTTCCGCTCAACCAAACTACCACCATAAGCCCGCCTTTTTCCCCCGCGCTAAACAGCTACAGGTTTACAGAGCTTACTATTCCTGTCAATCAAATGCGAGACGGACTTATGATTGGAGAGTCAACACTCAGATGACTTTCCCCCCCCACACCCCCCTTTATTTTAGCAGTTCAGTTGGGTTTTTTTCTGCTGCCACCGCCGTTCTTCTCCTTTCTAGTCACTATCTCATAACGGAGCATTTTGGGGAGAAAATTTAGACTTCATTAGGTCAGCAACAGTGAGTATTTATTTTTTTCCTGGAAAATATACGGTTAGTGGTGGATTGCTTTAGTGACACGTTGTGGGTACGTTTAGGCTTTTCTGGAACTAGTGACTTTTTTTCATAATGAAAGGAGTGGCCGTTGTAGCCAGCTAGTTCTTTTGCTAACTCGCTAGCTAGGTGCAGCAGACAGCTTTGTGGCGGGTTCAATTGTGAGACGGGCTTGCCAGTAGATCTCCTACTTCCGATGCTCGCAGCAAACCGCAGCTTTAAAAGAACCGTATAGCGAGATCAAGTGTCTTTACTGTTAACACTACAGGTTACTTATGTTTGGGATCGGAAATTTCTGTACGCTAAAGCGATTTAACGCGTTCAGTTTGGAAAAATTGTGCTATTTTAAACCCGTTTTTACGCCCCGTTACGATTATCGTTGGGATATCTTGTCCTCCAGTTGTATATTGATATGTCCCATCGTACTAATTGTTAACGTCTTTCCGCAGCTTGTGGGGATTGCCACAGTCCATCCCATCCTACGGCCATTCTAAAGCGTAACAGTCCTCGACTGTCACTCACCTTCCCGGGATTTCTCATTTCTCGCTTCAATAAATATATAAACTATGGCTAAAACGGATCTTATCCAGAAAGCCAAGCTGGCAGAGCAGGCTGAGCGCTACGACGACATGGCAGAATGTATGAAGGCTGTTACAGAGATGGGAGAGGAGCTGTCAAACGAAGAGAGGAACCTGCTGTCCGTCGCCTACAAAAACGTGGTTGGGGCGAGGCGGTCCTCATGGAGGGTGATATCCAGCATCGGACTGAAGACCGAGGGTTGCGAAAAGAAGCAGCAGATGGTCAAAGAATATCGCGAGAAAGTGGAATCAGAACTGGATGAAATCTGCAGATGTGTTTTGGTAAAGTGTATATATATTTTTAATTGTACTTATTTTTTTTTTTCTTTAAATCGCGCAGCATAGCGCATGTTGCTTATATGTGAGATGGAGACCACAGTCTTGGAATATGTACTCTGGAAGCTAAGCTGTAATGTCTTATTGTTGACTAAATTATAATTATTGTAACCAACTTTAGTTAGTGGTGACTAAAACTGCAGCGTTTCTTTTTTTAGAATCTACGTTTGCTCTTGAGGGGAGTGGCAAATGCTTGATGTGTTTTGTTGTAAGGAGAGATTTCCACAAGATTTTTTTTTCTTTTAAGAATGCACTTAATTAAGCAAATATACTTTTTACCTGAGATCTAAATATGATACGCACACACATTTTAATTTTGCATTTTAAAATTTTTTTTTTTTTTTTTTAAATTGAATTCAATGCTCTTTCCTGTAAGTTGTCCTGTAAATATGGACTCTAAAACCAGTGGGGACAAGGAAGTATTCTGTTGTCCTCCCACTGTTCCTGTCTTTTGGGAATCTGGATTTCAAACAATGGGCTTAAACTTGTGAGGGTGTGCTGTAACTGAGGAAAGGTCAGATTAGCTGCACCAAAAAGGTGTGTCTAAATGGGTAAAGGCTTAACCTAGGAAATGCACTGCATGTATGCTGTAGATGATAGTCAGTGTAGTCTATAATATTATTGGTGCCATTTATACATGCAGAAATGCCTCACTCTTCCTCAAGTTCAGCTTGATTGGTTTAAAAAAAAAAAAGTCATCCTTTGTTGTGCAGATCCACCTATTAAAACCAGTCCAATTAAATACCTTCTCAGACTTTGCTTGCTGCATTTCAAGGCTTATCATTACAAAGTTGCTGGAGTATGCTTTACTACTTAACCCAATGCTACATCACAGATTGGTTCTTTACATTGTTTCTAGCTGGCCTTGATAATGGATTAGAGGGGATCAAAGTGAAACCTTAGTTATAAGATTGAAATAATTTTTCTGAGCTGATGCCTTTTTCAAATGTGTTGCAAAGACGTAGAAAGCATTCATTTTCCACCATCTTCCATGCGTGTTCATGAGGATGTGCGCTTGCATGGCAGTGACTCAGCTTTCAGCTTTCTCCCTACTGAGTCTTGACTGAGGGTCTGTCAGCAGAGAAGGGCGTGTCAGTGCTCATGCCTTAACTTGTCTGCTGAAGCCTTACAAGTTGGTAATGCACCCACAAAGAAGAGCAAAGACGGCAATAGACGAGTAAGCTGCTTATGTGCCGCCTTATTTGATTTCCTGCACAGTGACAAGTGCTAGACTTTTCACTGTGCAGACAGCAGAGGTGTGGAGATGCTTTGCTCCGGTTTTCACGCATGTGCATTTAGAGCTTTAAAACACAACTATAGGCTTGTCAGCTGAGCAGATGCAGGCTATTGAAAAGTTTTAAACCCTAAATTGTACACAGTCTAAAAAAATTAAAGCCTTCAGCAAAACTCTTAATTTCCAGCGTAGGCATCTTTGATATTCTAAAGGGAGGACACAGACACATTGCGTTATTCTGCCTGATTAACCTTTGCTATGTAAAAAGTAAAGGAAACACCCTGCAGCTAATAGTGAAATGATAAGGGATCCGCCCATACTCTGAAAGCACATCAATTCACATTAAAAATGTGAAGACACTTGCACAGTTGGGATTAAATGTAACAACACCATGCTGTGTGTGTGTGTGAGCACTGGTGACTGAAATCAGAGCTTTGTGTGAAAGCTCTGAAGGGAAATGCACTCCTCTTCTTGTTTATTGTGTAGAATATGCAATGAAAGAGGAACGCTTAGCACTTGTGTGTTTCAGCTGAGCGTGTTTGGAAATGGCGGGTATGGACCTTTTTGTTTGAAAACGGTTTAAATTTGTAAAACGGAAGTTGTAGGTAAAATTGATGTTTGTCTGCAGAGTATCAAGCTTTTCATTTAGTCAAACAGTTAATCTGCACTTTCAATCGGTTAAGCCATGTGAGTTTCACTGACAGATTAGCCAAAGTAATCCTCTATACATATCCACTCAAAGATGAATGACTTAGCCTAGCTTAATCATCACGAAGTTGGGGAAAATACTGTTAGGTGACCGAAACGTAACAGTTGATAGTAATTTAACTTGGAAATAGAATCTAGTAGCTAAATGCAATATTTGCACAAGGCAATTGGTAAATGGAAAAATACGCAAATACAAATTTAAAACTAACAGTTTAAAAAGCTAAAAATAAAGTTTTAAGTAAAATGTAAGCAAAATGGCTAGATGTGGTTGGTAAGACTTTCTACATTGGTCTTTGTTGCAGATGGATGGTAAAAAGGAGTCATTTATGTCTTAAGTAACTAGTTATTTACTCAAAACTGCAAAAAGTAGTTTGCAAGTACAGTTTTTAAAGCTTAAGATGGTTTTACAACCAAAGCTTATTGCTCTAGGCAAGTAGTAAGTTAAAGAACTTTGGCTTTATTTATAAAAAAACCCCATACGAAATTAGAAAGGAGAAGGTAGCTGTAAACTAGCCACTGAGCATCAGGGCTCGCGTTTCCTTCTCTCGCAAACTTGATTCAATTTCAGGCAGATTCTGAATTTGCCAGCTAGAGATGGACAGCATTTTCTTTCTTTCTCCTTTTTTTTTTTGTTTTTTTAAATTTAAATGAGTATGCAGTATGCACATGGAGCAAGTATGGGTCTTTTCTGAACTTTGTGGTTTCAAGTAGTAATTATGGGAATGATCCATTGCAGCCAGAGCTTCTGTTTCCCTAGACTTTGCTCATGGAATTTCTGTGGGGATTGTGGTATATGGGGAAAAAAATCAAAAATTTTATACCGTTAAACCATTACCGTATACCTCTCAGCACTAGTCGGGATGGAGTTTGTTTAGGCATAACATGCAGGTGGAGAAATGATCAGCTTGTAGTTTCTGCTGTTACCCCAGTATGTTATGTATAGCCCACACAAATGGTTAACTTATGTTAATGTGGGTTGTATGTAGCTTTTTATTTTTATTGAAAGAAATAAACTTTGGGCACCTGATTGTATATCTTACCATAACTATATCAGATGTAGTTATCATCTAAACTGTTCAAATTCAGATGAGGTGGATTTAATTAGTTTTCTTAGTTTTCTTTGTTATCTGTGCCAAGATGCTCATTGTTAGTCTTTACTGCATGTGGTAAAATGGGGGGGGGGGGGGTGCAAATGGACCATTGTAATGGGAGTATTGTAAAAACATAGTACCTTATAAAATATCTGAGAAAATCTCTAGCCTATAAGCAATGCCATTGCTGTTTCAAAATGGCAATAACGGCAGTGTCAGCAATAAGATGTGAAACCATGCTGCACAGTCCTTGCACAAAATGCAAGTATCTGGGGCAGAAGACAGCTGGGGACACACCAGAGGCCTGGCCTGGTTCTGTGCAATTTGGAGCAACTTCAGCTGAAATTACCACAAAGTAAAATGATCCTTCAAAATGACAGTGTGAGCATATGCACTTGACTCCTGATGGATACAGAATGTACTCGTAAAGAGCAAAGGCAGGAGAGCTTTCTAATGGATGTAGGCCAGCATGACACTTGGATGAACCATTGCTCATCCAGTGGTGTTGAATGTTGCAGTCCTCATATCTTTTAACTTGGGGCTCAATAAATAATATTCATACTGAAGTTTTGCTGTTCAGTATTTGGTCTGTAAACTTGAAATTAATCTCACATTTATTTTCACAGAAACTGCTGGAGGACCATCTAATTAAAAATGCTTCAAATTCGGAGAGCAAAGTCTTCTATCTAAAGATGAAGGGTGACTACTATAGATACCTTGCTGAAGTTGCCAGTGGAGAAAACAAAACAAGTGAGTTAACATCAGTACTACGGTTATTTTATTCTCACACTAGCATTTGTAAGTTTTCATTTATTTAAGTTTACAGTTTTGCCTCCTGCTGAAAGTGGAGTGTAGTCTTTAAGTTGAACAATTTCTGTTCAATGGATTTGTTTGGGAACTTTGATAATTACACAAATGATTTATTTTTTCCTTTAGATACCATTGAAAGCTCACAGCAAGCATACCAGGAAGCATTTAACATCAGCAAGGCTGAAATGGAACCCACACATCCCATTCGTTTGGGCTTGGCACTTAACTTCTCGGTCTTCTTCTATGAGATCCTGAACTCCCCAGAAAAAGCCTGTGAATTGGCCAAACAGGTACAGACTTTAATAGTAATCTGACAACTAATTGAGGTCTTAAGTTGTAAACAGCTGGAAATGGATCAGTTCTAAGTGTTGCTGTTTATCTTTGCACTTGCAGGCATTTGATGATGCTATTGCAGAGCTCGACAATCTACAAGAGGAGTCCTACAAAGACAGCACTCTTATCATGCAGCTCCTCAGAGATAACCTGACAGTGAGTGCTTTACTCTTTTGACATAAAACAGTTTTCACTGAACCGAATGTATCATAGTTGTTTCAGTGTCATGAACCTGATGTTCAGCCACACCTAAAATATTGCTGGGCAGTATTTTTAATTTCTAATTCAAGTTTCAAGCAAGAAGAAGGGGAATTTATTTTTATTTTTATTTTTTGTGTGTATCACTGTGGTTGTTGGTTTTGTGACTTTGGTGCTTTTTAAACCACAAAACTGATGTGTTAAACACTAAGTCGCACCAAGGCAAGGTAATATGTTAGCGCTGGTTAAGCTCCTATTACTCCTACAGTAGTAAGTTTTTTTTATTTTTTTTATTTTTTATTTTTTTATTTTTTTCTTCCTCCTTCCCTGTACAGGAGACATCTTATATGTTGCTTAAAGATGTATATCATATATTGCCATTGAATCGTGTGCACTGACTCTTACAAAGAGTTACAAACATCTGGGGAAAAGACACACAACCTGCAAAAATTAGAAATGTAAACTTTTCCTTTAAAGAAAATTGACAAAGTATGATCACAACTAGTAAGGATGTCTTAAAGCAGTGCTGTCCCTCAGTTTGCAGTTTCAGTGATAACCCAGACTGTTAATTTGCATCGAGATGCCCATAAAACAACTTTGCTTGGGCAGCTGCCTTATTTTTATTTTATTTTTTTTCCAGTGTCCCACCCCAATGTATGACAAGGAGTGTTGTAATTTAATTTTTTTTTTTTTTTTTAAGGTTTGTTTGGAAAAAACAATCAATACTTAGCCACAAACATTTAAATACCATTACTCTTTATCCCAAGTGACAAATCTGCAGTGTACAGATCCTTTTTGATGAAAGATGCAAGCATAAGCATGAATCGGCTATTTCTGCACATGCACAGACTTCCTGTGGTTATCCAGCCAGTCTGTGTGCTGAGGGGAAGAAGGCTTTCTGTCACTTGACAAGTCAGTGTAGCAAAGGCCAGAGCATGACTTGTCTTTGGCTTATGCATGTTGTGTGACATTGAGGTTATAAAGTCACGATTACTTTTAATTGGCTTAAAAGAAACATGTCATTCTTCAAAACCGTATCCCTTCATGATAAAATGGCTGAGACTGTCAGGTTGCGTGTTCGGATAAGTGTTGGACCCCACCCAATCAATTAAAAATGCCTTTTAACAGTGTCCCTGTTTTTTAGTGTGTACAATACAGTAAATTTTCATTAAATTGATCATAATCTGTGAATGAATCTGGATATTTGCCTGTCTTAAATCTCTCTGTCTCTCTCTCCCCCTCCCATAGTTATGGACATCAGACAGCGCCACTGAAGAGGGAGAGGGAGAAGAGGGCTCCAAGCCATCGAACTAAGAAGCCCAAGCCCATGCTGCTGGGGTTGACTCCAAAAAATAAAAGGAAAAAAAACAACAACTTTTTATACATCCTTCATTCCTTAAAATGCTCCACTTAAACATTCTACCATGAAAACATTGCTGAAAACGGTTGTGTATTAATATGGGGGGGAGAAACGACAAAAACACACACTTGATTTGGACACAAGAGAGAACCCTCCATTCCTGTACTTTGTGGTCTCAGCCATCCCCTTTGTGTGCAGTTTACCGTGAATGCTAGCTCAACATGATATCAGATTCCCTACCTCAATTAGAGGCAAAACAACTGGAAAGCTAAACTTCATAAAATGGTTGTATTTTGTTCCAATAACAAATATTACACACATACTAATTTCCTTGTATATCTTACTGTAGTACACCTGTTGCTACATAGCAGTTTTAATTTTTTTGGCCTTTTTATTTTGATACACCCAGTGAAGAAAGGACAGGAAAGCGGGGGCAGAGAGAGGGGAAGACATGCGTCAAAGGGTTGTGGGTCAGATTCGAACCCGGGCCGGCCGCTCTCAGACTTATGGCATGTGGTCGCCTGCTCGACACACTGAGCTAAACCGGCGCCCAGCAACAGGTTTAACTTCCCTCACTTTGTCCTGGGTCTGATGAAGCATTTATACTTGGTGGGTAATAGTGGGCCTCGTGTGATCAAATTCAGGGACATGCTTGTCTCTTAAACCTTGTGGTGTTGATACACTTCCTAAATATAATAAGTTGTTAATGCGCATCACTTCCTTTAAACCTCTCTGGTGTGGCGAGTTCGAGAACAGCGCTCAGAGGCAGCCAGCTTGTGGATGTCGAGGACTCTGATGTCCATGCACTAGACCCCGATGGACAGCTGGTTGAATTTCAGTGAACTTGTCTTTTCATCACTCATACACCGTGATGAGACTTGAAGTTTCCTGTAATGTCCTTAATGCATCACTGTCTTGATACTTGATGTCCACTGGGAACTAGTTGGACTTTGTTTATTTTCTCTCGTTGTAAATTTCACGTCACAGAAGGAAAACCAGACTGAGATGTGGATGTTGAAGTAGATGTTCACACTCCAGTCTGTTATATTCTGATTTATTTATAATGTCAGTCCTCCTCATCCTCCAGCAGAGAGGCCACCTTGATTTTCTGGGTCTTGTGCATCTTCAGACTGACATGGGAAACTGCTGTAACACAAACCTGTCCAAATGTCAAGTTTATCCATTTCCAATGCAAGTTTGTACACATCCTAGAAGGGGTGAAATGTTAGTCTATCCAGTGATTGTCACTAGAGATTTGGACCACTATTTTGCTATTCATTCAGTTGTAGACACCCCCCCCCCCCCCCCCCCCCCCCCAGAAGCCTTGTTGAACAGTCTGTTGAATCTGTATGTATCGGCTATGTTAACATAAATAAAACCTTTTATAAACCAAGTTCAGCCTTTGCCTTTGCCTTTTTCTTTCTTTTTTTTTTATTTTTTTTTAACTTGGTGCTTATAAACAAAAGGAAAAATGAGGAATTTTTAACTGTACTTAAAACTCCCTGTAGGATTAAATCAATAAAAAGCGAACTTGAGATGACTCAAACAGTGAATTATGACATTAAATTTGCATTTACAATTGACATTTTCCACATTTGATATGGGTTAAATGTTTACCTTTACTGCAATAAAACTTAAGCTAGCAATATTGATCTCCGCATTAGCACAGCTTGAGGTAAAATGCTTTAACAAACACTGGTGGAAAATACAGATGAAACATGAATATATTTGAAATGAAAATGTTTTGTCCCAGTGAGTTAACTGCAATACATGACAACATATTGGCATAGAGGGAAAACCTGAGATGTTTTCGATGTGTGAGAAACTTAGAATAGTGGATGTAATGGAGGACATGCAGAGAGGGTTGGCATGTCAGAAGAGGATGCTAGGGAGTGAGATGGAGGCAGATAATTTTCTGTGGCGACCCCTAAAGGGGGGAGCAGCAGTATGTACATTTGTTCATACTCCGATTTGAAGGTAAACTCGGGATGACCTGGGCTTGTAATTTGGTGTGTTCAGTTTTATTTTGGTTATAGTTTCACTATTGGTTTTAGTTTTCAGTCACGGAGAGGATTTCTTTTTCTCGGATGCAAGATGTACTTTACTCAAGTGGTATAAATACACACTGAGGAGTATGATAAGACGATCTCAGTCATATATCAACAACTCCTCATGCTTATGTTTACGGAATTGAGATTTTCTGTGTATTTAAAATTTTAAATGCAAAATGGCATTTACATTATTTCTATAGGTTTATTTATAAACTACAGATTATATATATGTATATATATATATATATATATATGTATATATATATATATATATATATCAAAATCAAGCGTTTTATCTAATGTCGTACATCAGTTTTGCTCTTCATGTGTCTGACGTCATTCGTCACTCCTTTCCAACGGCACATTAGCTTTTAGCGGATGTTTTCCATTCGGTGGACTTCCGGGTAGCTTAGCTAGCTGTCGAAACAAACGGATTATTTACCCCCGACAATGACAGCACATGTATAGAGAGCTCTGCTTAAAATGGAGAGCATACTTTTATTTACCCTTCTGGCTCCTTGCTGGGTAAACGCTGCAATTAAGCCAATGACTGCTACCGATGGGGACCACGAAGACCACCCCGAGTTTGGTAAGAAGCTAATTTAGCAATTCAGCCTAAGCAGAAGTTAGTTTACGGTAACATTAAAGCTATCTTCTGGATAATTTTGGTAAATAATAAATACTTTAAAGCAATGCCACTTATATTTTCTCGATCTTAGATATGTTATAACTTATTAACTCACGAAATCCCGAACAGTTGTTAATTGCGAGCACAGGGGCGTTTTACTGCGGTCAAGTGAGCCCTCACTTACGAAGTCGCAGTCAAGCTAGCCGCCCCGCCAGCCGCACCTAAAATGTGGTTGCACTACTCTTACGTATATTACGGTAAAGGTGCCGACTGGCTTAGAAACGCAGTGTTTTCTGTCCTGACACTATTTTACTTCACAATCCACTCCCAGTTTTGGTTAATCTCCACTTTCACCCCTGTGATCCACAGCCCAAATTACTGTATGATTCAGAGAAAATTAACAATAAAATTTACCCAATTTACTCAACTATACTTTTAATGTCCTCATCTTTGAGCTCAGATTACAGGAAAACTGAAAGAGGTGACGCAGATATCTCACTGGATTCTGACTCTGGGTGACCCCCACTCTGCATGCTGTGATCCACAGCCAAAATTACTGTACAGTTTTTGAGAAAATTGATAGTAAACTTTGCACAATTTACTCTACTGTACTCTATATATTCTCATCTTTGAGCTTAGATTACAGGAAAACTGTAAGAGGTGACGCAGATATTTCACTGGATTATGAATCTAGGCCATCTCCACTCTTCACCCTGTGATCCACAGCCCAAATTACTGTACAGTTTTTGAGAAAATTGATAGTAAAATCTTCCCATTTTGCTTTACTGTACTCTACATATTGACATCTTTGAGCTCAGATTACAGGAAAACTATAAGAGGTGACGCAGATATTTCACTGGATTCTGAATCTAGGCTGTCGCCACTCTTCACCCTGTCATCCACAGCCAAAATTACTGTACAGTTTTTGAGAAAATTCATGGTAAAATCTTCCCATTTTGCTTTACTGTACTCTACATATTGACATCTTTGAGCTCCGATTACAGGAAAACTATAAGAGGTGACGCAGATATTTCACTGGATTCTGAATCTAGGCTGTCGCCACTCTTCACCCTGTCATCCACAGCCAAAATTACTGTACAGTTTTTGAGAAAATTGATAGTAAAATCTTCCCATTTTGCTTTACTGTACTCTACATATTGACATCTTTGAGCTCCGATTACAGGAAAACTATAAGAGGTGACGCAGATATTTCACTGGATTCTGAATCTAGGCTGTCGCCACTCTGCACCCTGTCATCCACAGCCAAAATTACTGTACAGTTTTTGAGAAAATTCATGGTAAAATCTTCCCATTTTGCTTTACTGTACTCTACATATTGACATCTTTGAGCTCAGATTACAGGAAAACTGTAAGAGGTGACGCAGATATTTCACTGGATTATGAATCTAGGCTGTCGCCACTCTGCACCCTGTCATCCACAGCCAAAATTACTGTACAGTTTTTGAGAAAATTCATGGTAAAATCTTCCCATTTTGCTTTACTGTACTCTACATATTGACATCTTTGAGCTCAGATTACAGGAAAACTATAAGAGGTGACGCAGATATTTCACTGGATTCTGAATCTAGGCTGTCGCCACTCTTCACCCTGTCATCCACAGCCAAAATTACTGTACAGTTTTTGAGAAAATTCATGGTAAAATCTTCCCATTTTGCTTTACTGTACTCTACATATTGACATCTTTGAGCTCCGATTACAGGAAAACTGTAAGAGGTGACGCAGATATTTCACTGGATTATGAATCTAGGCCATCTCCACTCTTCACCCTGTGATCCACAGCCAAAATTACTGTATGGATTTTGAGAAAATTGATAGTAAACTTTGCACAATTTACTCTACTGTACTCTATATATTCTCATCTTTGAGCTTAGATTACAGGAAAACTGTAAGAGGTGACGCAGATATCTCACTGGATTATGACTCTGGGTGACCCCCACTCTGCACCCTGTGATCCACAGCAAAAATTACTGTATGGATTTTGAGAAAATTCATAGCAAAATCTTCCCATTTTGCTTTACTGTACTCTACAAATTGACATCTTTGGCCTCAGATTACAGGAAAACTATAAGAGGTGACGCAGATATCTCACTGTATTCTGACTCTAGGCTGTCGCCACTCTTCACCCTGTGATCCACAGCCAAAATTACTGTACGGTTTTTGAGAAAATTGATAGTAAACTTTGCACAATTTACTCTACTGTACTTTTAATATCCTCGTCTTTAACCTCACCCTTCCAGGGTGGCCTTTTGTTGTGGGCAGTCTGAGGTACACCTGTGCACTACTCATGATGTCAGATCAGCATCCTGATGTGGCACACCTGTGAGGTGGGATGGATTATCTCAATATGGCAGATGTGCCCACTACCACACATTTGGACTGATTTGTGACCACTGTTTGGGAGGGATGGTTATATTGTGTATCTGGAATGAATTTTCGGTCTCTACGTCCATCCCATGGGGAATGGGAGCAGTAACAAAGGTGTTGCGTTTATATTTTTGTTGAGTGTATCTAAACTGTGTAGTAGTAATATGAGAAATCAGTAATCTGAGAAATGTAATTTCTCACCCTGACCGGTTGAGGCAGATGGCCGCCCCTCCCTGAGCCTGGTTCTGCCGGAGGTTTCTTCCTGTTAAAAGGGAGTTTTTCCTTCCCACTGTTGCTCATAGGGGGTCATATGATTGTTGGGTTTTTCTCTGTATGTATTATTGTAAGGTTTAACTTATTATGTAAGTGCCTTAAGTTGACTATTGTTGTGATTAAGCACTGAATAAATAATGTCTAAAACTGAAGTTGATACTTGAGGTGGTGTGTGAATGACATTTTGAAAAATTTAAATTGTGTGTGGAAAGACATTTCTTGTAGTTAAGCAAATACTTCAATGAACTCATTTTGTTTGGTAATGGAATAGGATTTAATTTTATCAGAAATCCGTACAGTAATTTTGGCTGTGGATCACAGGGTGCAGAGTGGGGGTCACCCAGAGTCATAATCCAGTGAAATATCTGCGTCACCTCTTACAGTTTTCCTGTAATCTGAGGTCAAAGATGAGAATATTAAAAGTACAGTACAGTAAATTGTGCAAAGTTTACTATCAATTTTCTCAAAAACCGTACAGTAATTTTTTCTGTGGATCACAGGGTGAAGAGTGGCGACAGCCTAGAGTCATAATCCAGTGAGATATCTGCGTCACCTCTTACAGTTTTCCTGTAATCTGAGCTCAAAGATGTCAATATATAAAGTACAGTACAGTAAATTGTGCAAAGTTTACTATCAATTTTCTCAAAATCCGTACAGTAATTTTGGCTGTGGATCACAGGGTGCAGAGTGGAGACAGCCTAGAGTCAGAATCCAGTGAAATATCTGTGTCACCTCTTATAGTTTTCCTGTAATCTGAGCTCAAAGATGTCAATATGTAGAGTACAGTAAAGCAAAATGGGAAGATTTTACTATCAATTTTCTCAAAAACCGTACAGTAATTTTGGCTGTGGATGACAGGGTGCAGAGTGGCGACAGCCTAGATTCATAATCCAGTGAAATATCTGCGTCACCTCTTACAGTTTTCCTGTAATCTGAGCTCAAAGATGAGAATATATAGAGTATAGTACAGTAAATTGTGCAAAGTTTACTATCAATTTTCTAAAAATCCGTACAGTAATTTGGGCTGTGGATAACAGGGTGAAGAGTGGGGGTCACCCAGAGTCATAATCCAGTGAGATATCTGTGTCACCTCTTATAGTTTTCCTGTAATCTGAGCTCAAAGATGAGAATATATAGAGTACAGTAGAGTAAATTGTGCAAAGTTTACTATCAATTTTCTCAAAAACTGTACAGTAATTTGGGCTGTGGATAACAGGGTGAAGAGTGGGGGTCACCCAGAGTCATAATCCAGTGAAATATCTGCGTCACCTCTTACAGTTTTCCTGTAATCTGAGGTTAAAGACGAGGATATTAAAAGTACAGTAGAGTAAATTGTGCAAAGTTTACTATCAATTTTCTCAAAAACCGTACAGTAATTTTGGCTGTGGATCACAGGGTGAAGAGTGGCGACAGCCTAGAGTCAGAATACAGTGAAATATCTGCGTCACCTCTTATAGTTTTCCTGTAATCTGAGGCCAAAGATGTCAATATGTAGAGTACAGTAAAGCAAAATGGGAAGATTTTGCTATGAATTTTCTCAAAATCCATACAGTAATTTTTGCTGTGGATCACAGGGTGCAGAGTGGGGGTCACCCAGAGTCATAATCCAGTGAGATATCTGCGTCACCTCTTACAGTTTTCCTGTAATCTAAGCTCAAAGATGAGAATATATAGAGTACAGTAGAGTAAATTGTGCAAAGTTTACTATCAATTTTCTCAAAAACCGTACAGTAATTTTGGCTGTGGATCACAGGGTGAAGAGTGGAGACAGCCTAGATTCATAATCCAGTGAAATATCTGCGTCACCTCTTACAGTTTTCCTGTAATCGGAGATCAAAGATGTCAATATGTAGAGTACAGTAAAGCAAAATGGGAAGATTTTACCATGAATTTTCTCAAAAACTGTACAGTAATTTTGGCTGTGGATGACAGGGTGAAGAGTGGCGACAGCCTAGATTCAGAATCCAGTGAAATATCTGCGTCACCTCTTATAGTTTTCCTGTAATCTGAGGCCAAAGATGTCAATATGTAGAGTACAGTAAAGCAAAATGGGAAGATTTTGCTATGAATTTTCTCAAAATCCATACAGTAATTTTTGCTGTGGATCACAGGGTGCAGAGTGGCGACAGCCTAGATTCATAATCCAGTGAAATATCTGCGTCACCTCTTATGGTTTTCCTGTAATCTGAGCTCAAAAATGAGAATATATAGAGTATAGTACAGTAAATTGTGCAAAGTTTACTATCAATTTTCTCAAAATCCGTACAGTAATTTTTGCTGTGGATCACAGGGTGCAGAGTGGGGGTCACCCAGAGTCATAATCCAGTGAAATATCTGCGTCACCTCTTACAGTTTTCCTGTAATCTGAGGTTAAAGACGAGGATATTAAAAGTACAGTAGAGTAAATTGTGCAAAGTTTACTATCAATTTTCTCAAAAACCGTACAGTAATTTTGGCTGTGGATCACAGGGTGAAGAGTGGCGACAGCCTAGAGTCAGAATCCAGTGAGATATCTGCGTCACCTCTTACAGTTTCCCTGTAATCTGAGCTCAAAGATGAGAATATATAGAGTACAGTAGAGTAAATTGTGCAAAGTTTACTATCAATTTTCTCAAAAACTGTACAGTAATTTTGGCTGTGGATGACAGGGTGCAGAGTGGCGACAGCCTAGATTCATAATCCAGTGAAATATCTGCGTCACCTCTTACAGTTTTCCTGTAATCGGAGCTCAAAGATGTCAATGTATAAAGTACAGTAAAGCAAAATGGGAAGATTTTGCTATGAATTTTCTCAAAATCCATACAGTAATTTTTGCTGTGGATCACAGGGTGCAGAGTGGGGGTCCCCCAGAGTCAGAATCCAGTGAAATATCTGTGTCACCTCTTACAGTTTTCCTGTAATCAGAGCTCAAAGATGTCAATATGTTGAGTACAGTAAAGCATAATGGGAAGATTTTGATATGAATTTTCTCAAAATCCATACAGTAATTTTGGCTGTGGATCACAGGGTGAAGAGTGGAGATGGCCTAGAGTCAGAATCCAGTGAAATATCTGCGTCACCTCTTATAGTTTTCCTGTAATCTGAGGTCAAAGATGAGGACATTAAAAGTATAGTTGAGTAAATTGGGTAAATTTTATTGTTAATTTTCTCTGAATCATACAGTAATTTGGGCTGTGGATCACAGGGGGGAAAGTGGAGATACACTAAAAATGGGAGTGGATTGTGAAGTAAAATAGTGTCAGGACACAAAACACTGCGTTTCTAAGCCGGTCTTCACCCATACCGTAATATACGTAAGAGTAGTGCAACCACATTTTCGGTGCGGCTGGCGGGGTGGCTAGCTTGACTGTGACTTCGTAAGTGAGGGCTCACTTGACCGCAGTGGCGTTTTCACATGTGCAGACTTTTGTAAATGAACGAACTCAGTATGTCCTCGGTCTTATGTGACAGTTTTCCCCTTCATATTCCAGATTCTCTGAACTCAGTCCTGTCAGATTATGAGGTGCTG
Source organism: Maylandia zebra (assembly GCF_041146795.1). NCBI lineage: Eukaryota > Metazoa > Chordata > Actinopteri > Cichliformes > Cichlidae > Maylandia > Maylandia zebra. Next base: position 27,679,470 of record NC_135185.1, read on the forward strand.
CCTTTGTCAGGCCTCCAGTTGCACTCTCTGAGGAAGAGGGACGTCCACACCCAGTCCCACCTTGAGCGTCTGGTGAGCTTCAGAGCCCTGCACAGGTACAACAATGAGCTCTTTTAAGCGATGTTGTTGAGTCGCTTCACTTTTCCTTTAGGTTTGTGTTAAAACAAAGACCCCTATAGCTGTGCACATGAGGTAAAAATCTTGATCAAATCTATGAGCAGATTTCCACTGTGATATTATACATTGGTTTTGGAGTAATGAGGACCTGGTAAAACATCTCTAACGTGTTTGACATGTTTTTTTTTTGTTTTTTTATCAGTCTCTTTAGAAACACAAATTTGTGTTTGTGGCTCAGAGATTATAACACTGATCTGCTGTTGTCTCACTAGTCACTATATTCTAATAATAATAATGATCACAATCAGTGGCACAATCAGGTCTCCAAGTGTTACAGAGAGGGTAAAAATTAATCTCATAGGAGCTTTGTTTTCTTTAAGCCATTTTTCTTGCACTTTCCTGATAATTCTTTCCTGATTTTCTCAAAGCATGCTTTGTTTTTTTTTCGTTTAGTCTTAACTGGGCTGCTTTTTTGCCCGAAGCACTCAGAACCTTTTCTTTTATTGGTGAATCCTACATGTGCATTACTGCCATCATTGCCAAATAGCAGTAATGGCAGAAACTGTGTAAGTCTTGGAAAAAGCTAAATGTTTTGCGTTCTACCTTTTAGAAACTGTTAAAAATCCACACAGCCATGGCTCAGTACAAACCTAATAGACTGTTGTGGCTGTTATAGACTGTTTTGTAAGAAGTGTTATTTGTAAAAAGAAAAGGCTCAGTTGAAGCGGTGAGTTCGTGCCTAGTTCCCTTTGTCTTGAAAGGGGAACAAGAAAGGTTTCAGTTTTGTTAGTTTTGTTAAATCCTCTCACGTCAAAAATAATTGAGATGACAATTCTAAATTTACACAAACTGTAAAATCGAAATGTGCCCAAAGACTATTTTTTTGCCTGCTCTATTTAATAATTGCAATTTATATTTACTAGCAAACTCCTGTGCGAGGTGTTTGGTGCTCAATTGAACTGTCAAATGTACAAATATATACAATTGTGGGATTTTTATAGAATATTTGTATATGCTATATAGATGTTGGCCCTCACACTGGATGTTCTACAGTGTTCCAATCTAGGAGGAGATACAGACACATACACACCGTGACACCAAAGTATCGAACCGAACCGTGAATTTTGTGTATCGTTGCACCCGTAGTAAATACTATGTCTGCTAAACCCAGTTTGATGTCTCACACAGGACCAAACAGCCATTTATTGGTTAAGTAAAATATGTTATCTTCTTTTCCAAATCCAGACATTTCAAACTTTACTTGACCACAAACACAGACCTTTTCACGGACAACTTCCAAGCTGTGTTTGTTGACAAACACGGGATGAAGGAAAATTATGATGTTCACCTCCAAAACTATTTCACTGGCCATGTTGTTGGTGAGTGAATGAAAAAAAACATATTTTCAGAATATAATTTTTCCAGTCTTTCATTTTAGAAGAGTTACAGTTTATATGTGGAAATCAAGCAAATTTTTATATATCTGAAGTAAATCCATATTTATTAAATGTTACTAATAATTTGTTTTATGTTCGCAGGGGAGGAGAATTCGCGTGTGCAGGCACACATAGACGGAGATGAGTTTTCTGCTCACATTCTGACTGATGAAGCAGAGTACAATGTAGAGGTATGCATCTGTATACCTGCTGTCTCCGTGCCAAAATAGAGGGAGAATTTAAATTCAGTATTTTTCTTTGTAAGACGCTTAACCTTAGCTGTTTCACATCATCAAGCCCGCACTCCTGAAGCATGTAACGGCAGCAATAACAAAACCAATACAAAACCCCAAAATCTATATGTATACAACAACTGAGTACAACGTGCTGGGCTTGCTTGCTGAGATATCATAAAATATTACCAGTATAGAGCTTACCTATAGTGTCAGTTGAAAAAGATGCTAGATTAGTAGAAAGTGAGGCAGCTAAATAATCGATGCCTTGTAGAAATGAGCTTATTTTGTGTGATTAAAAATGCCCAATATCTGTTCTAATTATTCACAACTAACATGTGAAACTACACAGAAGTAAACGATACAGTGCATTTTTCATATTGTGTAAATCTGACACACCTGCCAGTCCATTCCCACCACACCACTACCCTTACTGTCTTTTTTTCTCCAGCTATCAATACTCACGTTTCATCAAGCTCTGTGATTTTTTTCTCTCTAATACCAGCTCTTTCTTTCTCTCTTTAAAAAATTTATAAAAATGCAGCCCCTGTGGAGATTTACCGATTCCCCAACTGATGGGAGGTTGCTGGTTTATCGCTCAGAAGATGTCAAGAATCTGAGCCGCATTGCTTCTCCAAAAGTGTGTGGCTACGTCAACGCTGAGCCCCTTTTGCCACAGAATACCAGAGGGGACTGGGAAGGGCAGGAGAGGGTGGACCAGGAAGAGGGTGAGCTGTGCTTTTTAACTCTCTTGAAGTGGTGAATCTCGCAAATCTGTGCAGATATTTGTGCTGTTACAGCGTGGGCTCTGTGCTGGTGTGGATTATAGGAGTAGGTGAAAAAGAGTAGGAGGATAGCAAATGTTTAAGGTGGAGAGAAAGAAAGAGGAGCCTGTAGTGAGACAAAGGAGGTGGGTGTTGGATTCAGTCACTTTAATACAAGCCTTTCTATCTCCATCCTGTGTTATGCACATACACACTGATCACAAGTAGGCATTATGTAAAAACCAAATGCCTCTTCATTCTTTTGTGCTGCTTTGGAAATGTAAAGAATATAACAGCGCGATGTGCCAGAGGAAATGTATGCAACAGCTCTCACTGGTTCCTGGTTGAAAATGCTCTTTGGGGAAATGAGCTGAGGTGAAGGTTCGTATGGAGGAGGAGGCATTAAAATTCATGGATGCTCCTCTGCCCAATGAGCGGACTCTGAGTCGTCACTGGTCTCCCACTGCTTGTTGTGGAGGACAGTGAAGCGCACACCCACACTTTTGAATAGTGTCGAGTGTACTGTGTGATGTAATGCCCCAAAGGATGTCTTCCTGTTTTCCTTTTCTGTAATGCATTATTTATGGTGTGTGAGTCTCACTTAAACATTTCTAGGTAGAATATTCAGATTTTTATGACGAACATACTGTGACCGTTACACGGTAAAATGACTTTGCACATGCATTCGAATAATTTATTTATTTATTTTTAAATTGTATTAATCGTCATTCTTTCCTAAAGGATTTGCTGTTGATTTTATCTTGGGTAGTAGGTTGTAGATTTTTAGTCTATTAAAAGCACAGATTTATAATGAAGGATCGCCTTAGTTTATATGGAGGGCTGCAAGAGCCAAAATGAGTTAAATAAATTATATATTAATATGAATTGTAACATTTAATGTGTAAGTAATTAAATATTATTTTATTTAAAAAATGTAAAAGATTGTTTATGTATTTATTTTAAATTTTAATTAAATATTGACTCATATTTAATTAATTATCTAATGATGTGTGTTGTTGCCAACTTAGTCATCCAGATGAGGAAATCCCCAAAAGTTCGTTTTATTCATCTGGATCTTATCAAAGTGACAAAACGTTCGTTCCACTGAAAGCGCTACGTCCAGGTGAACAGAACCAACTTTTGGATGTTTAATGATGTGATTGTTTAATTTATTTTTGCACTCATGGCCCTCCACCTTTTATAGAAGAGTTTTTTTTAAAGCTGGGTGATGTAGGGCTCTTTGCACAATAGGAGGAATTGTGCAAAGAGCCCCTTAAAATAACCCCCAAAACCCTTAAAAATAACCCAAAAAATAAAATAAATAAATGAATAAAATAAAGCCATCTTCTGTTTAGTTTGAAAATCCTTGCAGCAAGAGAACTTTGTTTCCTTCGTGTCTAAACACATATTTGGCTTATATTTGAAGGACCCTGCTGAGGAACATGATTAATTGAATATTGACAATGAATGCAGGGGCAGCAGACTGGTGCAGCGGTTAGCACTGTTACCTCACAGCATGAAGGTTCTGGTTCTGTGCCCGTGTGGGTCGTCTGTCTTCTTCACACAGTCCAAAAACATGCATATTAGTTTAGCTGTTGATTCTAAATTGTCCGTAGTTGTGAGTGTGAGCGCGAATGGTTGTTTGTGTGTCTGTGTTAATGTTGTTGTAAACCGCCAACCTGTCAGGGGTGTACCTCGTGATGGCTAGGTTGCGACCTTAAATTGGAAAAGTGAGTGGGTAGATGGATTAATGCTAGACTTTTAATAAAGGAAGAACAAAGCAACTTAAGCGGACTAAAAATAAATAACTGAGTATATCATGAATACCTACGCTTAAGGTAGGTGATGGAGCCCAACACTGTATGATCTGCGCATTAAATTACCTTGTGTTTACAGTGGCTTTGTTCCTCCCTGTAAAGTACACCTCATCCACATTTATTGTGCTGTTAAACCTCTATAATAAGGCTAAATCTGCTATTTAAATCTGGCCTGAACAGAGGTAGAGCTTAATCAGATCACAGCCAAGCAAAAAAAGAGAAGTCATGTTACTATATCTGAAAATGAGGACAATTAACAATGGGATATTGGAGCGTGGCCTCATTGTCCAGCATCTTTATGTACTTTGTACTTAATCTGTCTTACCTGAGACTTATCTGGTGAGGCAATGCTACAAAAAAAGATTCTACTTTTCTGAATCTTTTGCTTGTACTTATTCTTTCTCTCTGCTTCTGTTGCTTCGTCCTGGCAGAATACCACCACAGAGAGAAGAGACAAGTTCACGATCACAAGAAGAATACCTGTCCCCTGTTGCTGGTTGCAGACTACCGCTTCTACAGACACATGGGCCGCAAAGAAGAGAGCATTACTCTGAACTACCTGGTCTGATTTTCTAATGTGTTATTATACATGTATATTTCAGCAGAATAACTTTTGTCACATTTTGTTTCCCGTTGAAAGAGTAATTGTAAATAAAGCCAGCAGGAATTTTGTTGTTTGCATATTCAGGTGTGTCAAAATGCTTTATTTGTATGTCTGATTATTTTCTTTTCCTATCCCAGATTGAGCTAATTGATCGAGTTGACGATATTTATAGAAACACAACATGGAGTAAGGAATTTAAAAACTATGGGGTCCAGATCCATCAGGTGTGTACGTGGCTGTGTGTCATAACATTACAGTACTGTCAAATATTGACATTTTGATCCACTTGTGGCGATTTAGTGTCAGTCGGTGCTGCTCCCAGCCTCACGATGGCTGATGTTTTATATTGCGTCACTCCGGAAATGAGGCTGAGAATAACGCTGCCCCCTCAGTGGCTTTGAGAAGTGCATTTTTAGGAGAAACTGGAAGCTTTTGTGCATTCCTCGTTGGGTAATTTAATTTGTTCCACTGGCTTTGGGAATGAATAGAAACACTGTTTGTCACACTATGAACTCAGTGCGTTCTCACTGAAAAGATATGCATTCATTTAGCTGCTTAATGACTAATTTTCTTCACAATAAATGTCAAGAGGAACTTGAACTGTGTCACATTTAACCCCCAGTAAGGGTCTGAAAGGGAACGCCCAACACATTGCTCTTATTACTTTAATAGCTTTTCAAATAAAATGTTCCACGTAGCACTTATTATTAGCATTACACTTAGGGGCATGGCTTTAATTTAAATTTTGTATTACTCAGAAATGACACTTACTGAAATTGTGTCTTTGGTTACTATTCGCAGATCATTATTAACAAGGAGCCTACAAAGCCTCCCCCTAACCAGCCCAACTGGGTCCATTACAACATGGAGGACAGCCCTGTAAAAGGAAAGGAGGTCTGGGACGTGAAGAGACTTCTGGAGGTACAAAAGCAAGAAAACCAAAGTGTATAGATACACAAAGTTCAAAGGGGCCTTTTCAGGCAAAACTGACTGGATTCATATTTCCAAGATTAGTTTTGGAAATCATTCAGTTCAACTCAATCAGGTTGTTTAATCCATTTACACAAATGCATAAAAATAGTGAGTTCAAGTAGCTGAGCACAGGTTTGTTTGAGGTAATATGGTAAATAAGTTGAGTGCATCATGTAAAATGTCCTGGTATAAGATAAATATTGTTCCAAATCAAAGAGTTTTACACAGAGCTCAGTTTCTGAATGTCCAATATTTTTGTATTGCCATTGAAAAATAATTAGGATTTACAGAAATGGTGACAAATAAGAATCCTCTTGTCCTGCAGCAATTCAGCTCGGACATTGCTGACAATGCCTCTAGTGTGTGTCTGGCCCACCTGTTTACATACCAGGACTTTGATGAGGGGACACTGGGTCTGGCGTATGTGGCCCCCTCCAAACCTCAGGCTCTAGGTGGACTCTGCCCAAAACGTAAGATCACTTTTTGATTATTTGCATGGAGGATTTTTCTAATGTCATTTTGAAAGCCTAACTTTTAGCGTTTCCCTGTTAGGACAATTAGTTCCATTAAAATTTACTGCACTGGCACAGCTCTTGACCAGATGGACAAACTATGATTTCTACTCTGTGAAGCTAAAAACAAAAAGAAAAACGAGCCATAATATTGAAAAGAAACCAAACAAAAAGCCATGTGTTGGAGGCTTTTTTTAGAACAAACAAAAAAAGGTACTGACACTTTCCTTTGTAATTTTCTAGCTTACTATCCATCTCATTCTTCAAAGAAGCCGAGTTATCTCAACACAGGCCTGACAAGCACCAAGAACTACGGCAAAACCATCCTCACAAAGGTCTGTTTCGTCTCATTTCTTTAGTCATAATTTCAGAATAAAACGAGTTGCTGGGTGCAGTTCAGCCAAGATGTTACGCAACATGTCAGTCTGCCAAGCTGAGGTTCTAGGTAGAGCAGACACACCTTTTTGTGTGGGTGTGATGAGTATCGATGTCAAGTCAGGCTGCATTTTGACACCCCAAGTAGCGTTATGCTCCACGCTCATCTGCAAAACGCTTACTGTTATAAATATAATGTGCAAAACTTAACTATGTAATTATAACTTTTACCTTTATTTTAAACAGAATGGATTTTAGATTCTAGATTTATTCTTAGGTAGCTTAAAAATTAAGCATTAAAAATTAATGTTGTTTTTGTCTCATCAGGAGGCGGATTTGGTAACTACTCATGAGCTGGGCCATAACTTTGGAGCAGAGCATGATCCTGATAATATACCGTACTGTGCCCCCAGTGATGACCAGGGGGGGAAGTTTGTCATGTACCCTATTGCTGTGAGTGGAGATCATGTCAACAACAAGGTAACTATCCATTCATGTAATATAAAAACATATATGCTTGGTAAGCCTGACATCATTAGCTATTTCCAGGGTTCAGATGCTTCTTCACTTCCCAAAGTAAACACAGTGAAGCAACACTGAGAGTTAAATAGTCCAGGTTCTTTCAGCTACAGTATCATGATCAATGTGTCTGTCGTCCAAGGTGTTACAATAAAGTTTAACATCCAGGTATCCATGAAAAAGCAGCCTTAGAAATGATCGAGAAGCTAGTTAGCTAGTTTCCACCTAAAGAGGAGTTGCCATGTTATGATTAAAGAGAGAAAAAACAAAACTACACTGTACATCTTTGCACACTAAACATAAAAAACTAAATGTCAGTGACCTTTGGAGGATTAGTGAAATTGCGCTACTTGAAATAAAGTTGAGACCTAAACACCAGGAAGATGAAAGAGGAGGGTTAAACTGTTCTTCGTGAAAGTCCATGTTGACACAGAGACAAATACAGTCACATGCCAGGAAGAGAGAACGTCTGCGATGACCCACAATGTTAGTCATTAATACATAGCTGTGTGAATTAGTATTACTCACTATGAATAAGACCTGATCCTAAGCTTAATTAAATCTTGGTCCTTCTTATGTTGAGCTCACAGGCTGCAGTGTACACAGTGAGTTCTGGATTTAGTTTAAATATGTGCGGCACAGGAGTAGTGCTGATAAAAGGCCAGATAGGTGATTATTTTTGGCAGGATTAAAGAAAAGACAACAAAAAGAAAACAACCATGATAAGCACAGTAGATACTTGGTCCTGGAGACAGGGCTGGCATGTCATAACTAGACAAGGGGGGGGGCAGACCCAACAATACTTCAGCTGTGCTCGTAGTTCAGCTACTACTTGATTTGCTTTGATCAAAAAGTTGTGGGAATGGACAAACTATTGGTTATAAGTGATTGGCATCATCTTTTTGTGCAACTCTGTGGTGAAATCAAACGGTGTACAGTGTGAGAGGTCAGAACAGCAAGTCCACAACAGAAACAGAATTATTATCGTTTTGATTACTTTCATTTGGACTTTTTGTTTTTCATTTGGTTAAGTTTCAGTAAGTTTCCAGAGTGAGTTTGCTCGTTTCAGTTATCGTTGAAAATGTTTCGTTTCCATCCATCCATCCATCTTCATCCGCTTTATCCGGAGCCAGGTCGCGGGGGCAGCAGCCTAAGCAAAGAGGCCCAGACCTCCCTCTCCCCAGCCACCTCCTCCAGCTCATCCGGGGGAACACCAAGGCGTTCCCAGGCCAGCCGAGAGATATAATCTCTCCAGCGTGTCCTGGGTCTGCCCCGGGGCCTCCTCCCGGTGGGACACGCCTGGAACACCTCACCCAGGAGGCGCCCAGGGGGCATCCTTGTCAGATGCCCGAACCACCTCAGCTGGCTCCTTTCGATGTGGAGCAGCAGCTGCTCTACTCTGAGCCCCTCCCGGATGGCCGAACCTCTCACCCTATCTCTAAGGGAGAGGCCAGCCACCCTTCGGAGGAAGCTCATTTCCGCCGCTTGTATCCGCGATCTCGTTCTTTCGGTCACTACCCACAGCTCGTGGCCATAGGTGAGGGTAGGGACGTAGATCGACCGGTAAATTGAGAGCTTCGCTTTTACACTCAGCTCCCTCTTCACCACGACGGACCGGTGCAGCGTCCGCATTACTGCAGCCGCAGCCCCAATCCGTCTGTCGATCTCCGGCTCCCTTCTCCCATCACTCGCGAACAAGACCCCGAGATACTTGAACTCCTCCACTTGGGGCAGGAACTCATCCCCGACCCGGAGTGGGCACTCCACCCTTTTCCGGCTGAGAACCATGGCCTTTCGTTTTGTTTCCATTTAGTTTTTATTTGTTTCAGTTTTAGTCTGTAATGTTATTATTGTATCGATGGATTATGCCAGAGGCAAGGTTTAGGAAAATCAGTTTCAGCTTTACATTTTAAACACAGAACTTGTAGAAAGCAGTCGACTTAAAGTCCCCTTTTGTTACAGCCAAACAAATAAAAATCTGACCAGTTTTAATTATTTTCGAAAGTCTAGTTTTTATTTTAGTTAGCTAAAATGTCACATTTTGTTTTAGTTAACCATAATAACCTTGCCAACAAGTTGTACTTGAGGGGGCAGATCAATCAAATTTACAGCAGGTAGCATTGTTTATTTATTTTTTTTAAATAGGCTATGATGCCGTTTAGTTTGAATAGACTGCTGCATACCAGGATATATGTCTGCAAGATGAGCTGAGATGATACAGAATGTGATGGGCAGAATGGATGGCAGCTTCTGGTTGTGCAGAAGGTGGGATAACTGAGTCACAGTTGTTCCTGTGAAATTAACAACACACGCAAAATCTTATGCGCTTCCTCCATCATTGGCCTTATGATTTCTGCAGCTTCACATCAACCACGTTAGGTGTTTGAGGAGAAGCATAAAACAAGATAATTGCATAAACTGTTAAACCTTTTGAGATTCAGGTTTGGAAAATTTAGAGGCAAGTGATTTGCGTATGTCATTATTTCAGCGTTAAAGATTCATGACTATTCTTTGTCACATCACCTTTAATCACACACACAAAATAACAGTAAAAATTTAGTCCTCTTTAACCTGTTACAGATTAATTCTTATCTTCTTGTTTTTCCTCAAGCATTTCTCCAACTGCAGCAAGGCTTCTGTAGAGAAGACATTAAGTCACAAGGCACCGCTGTGCTTCAAAGAGAGGAACAGCAAAGTCTGTGGAAACTCCAGAGTGGAGAATGGGGAAGATTGTGACCCTGGGCTTCTCCACCTCAATGATGACCCCTGCTGCACCTCCAATTGCAAGTTCAAAAGTCATGCAAAGTGCAGGTATGAAATCCAAAAGATGGATCTATAAGGAATTTTTTTGAAAAACAACAATCGAATTAAATGTTGGATTAATTGATTTCTTTACAGTGACAGAAACAGCCCTTGCTGCAAGAACTGCACTTATGCAAAGAGAGGAACAGTGTGCCAGGAGCCCATCAATGCTACCTGTAAAGGCAAATCAGTCTGCACAGGTGATCGCCTCCTGCTGGTGTAACACGAGAACTGCAGCAGTTATTCAAGCCTGCCTATTAAAAAACTAGATAAATTAACCCTTTTCTTCACATAACAGGTAACAGCAGTGAATGCCCACCTCCTGAAAATGCTGCTGACAAAACAGTGTGTGTTGACAAAGGCCTGTGTCGCAATGGAGAGTGTGTGCCCTTCTGTGAGGCTGAGCTGAACCTTCAGCCTTGCGCTTGCAATGGTGATTTTTATTTCTTTCAACAACATTTGAAAATGTCTGAGATTTGCTGAATAAGCCTGGAGACTCTCACTGATTATAGAGGTAATCAGATGGAGGAGTATCTAGACAAGCAAAAATCAATGAGTTTGGAAAGAAATGACAAGATCACAGATGAATTTTTCTTTTTTGGATTTACAGCTGGAAGTAACATATTAAGAATAAAAGGGACTGTTTGAATAAGCTTGGATATTCTTTCAATATATCCAGGATATAAATGTTCTCAATATTTTTTTAAATGCTTCTTGTGTTGATCGTCTCTTCTGCTTCCAGATACTGAGCACTCCTGTAAAGTGTGCTGCAGGAGTAAAAATGGCACCTGCTCTCCCTACTCTAAAGGTGGCAACTTTCTATTCCTTCGCAAAGGAAAACCCTGCACCGTGGGCTTCTGTGATGAAGGCGTGAGTTACCAAACCTTTATACTTCTCTGCTCTGCAATCAAGAAACCTGCTGATCCTATCATATTTCTGTATTTCTGAACTACAGTAGTGCTGACAAAACTGTGTCAGCGTTACAACATTTTGGAGATATTATTTTTATTTCAATGTCAACTTTGTTTTCGGTCATAAAGGGAAAGTGCATGAAGCAGGTACAGGATGTGATTGAGAGGCTGTGGGACTTTATTGACAAGCTGGACATAAACACATTTGGTAAGTCGGCGTTAAAAAGTGTGTGAAAATGCTTCCAGATACAATAAAACTCTGAATAATTGTGATATTGTTTTAATGTTTATGACTGTAGTAGCTTAGCTTAGTCAAATTCAAAGTTTTTCTTCTTCTTCTCCTCTTTTGTGTGTTTATCACTATCCTCCACCTCATCACCACATCAGGGAAGTTCTTGGCTGATAACATAGTGGGCTCAGTCGTGGTGTTTTCCCTCATCTTCTGGATTCCTCTCAGTATCCTGGTTCACTGTGTGGTAAGAAGCTGCTGAATATCCATTTGCACTGATCCCCATTGTCTTCAGTGTACAATGAGCAGCTGATATTTGCATCATTAGCACTATGCTTATGCTGTCCTTTTCTGTTACCTCTATCTTTAGGACAAGCGACTCGACCAGCAGTATGAGGAGAACACAAAGTCATTTTATTATCCTCCAAATGTAAGTTCTTCAACTTTCCAGTGCTCACACACGCTGATCCTGTGCACCACCGTTGCTCTCTTGCACCAGACTAACCAAACTAATCCAGTTCCATATTGCTTCTTAAAAACTGACCTCTTTAATCAAGCAGGGAGAAGAAACAGGAAGGACTGTAACTGAGGATCAGGGATTGGCCTTTTTTCATTGCAAATGAGAAATTAAGACATAAATTCAAAACTGCAGTGTAACATTTAAAGTTCAAAGTATTGCTTATATCTTATGCTGGAGCATACGGCAACCCCCTCATTGCCAGAAAACAAGATCTGTTTTTAGCTCCTCTTCTTTCCAGCTGACTTTCCTCAGATTGGCTGAGCCTTTTAAACAGAAGGTTTAACCAAAAGTCTTGTGTGTCTGCTGCTGATTTTCCTTCTCTGATCATCCTGCAGCACCAAGAGTAAAAGGAAACATGATGAAATTAGCATTTAGAGCATCTTAAGCCTGAGCTTTTAGTTCATAGGGAGCCTGGCCATGTTTTATATGTGCTTCCCACATTGAAACGGTATATGTGTGACAAAAGATGAGAAAAATCAAAATAGGCCAACTTTAAAATTTGCTAACAGTTATGGTTTTTGTTGCTGAGCTGGGAAATTGTGGTTTTACCTTTAATATCATTATTTGATGTTGGAAAAGGCTAGTGGTAAACCAGCCCAGACCTGGAAAAATAAAAGGGTAAGAATGAGAATCAGAAGACTCTCTTTAAATTGTATAAACCAGTGGTCAGATAATCCACAAGCAATGGCCTCACTGTCACTGCTGGGTTTTCTGAATGACCTGTCCATCACTCTTTGCCTTGGAACTGCAGCAGATGGTGGAAATTTGTAGTAGAGCTCCCGCCATAGGTGAGTGTGTGTGCGACGGCTTGGTGTTGCAATGCGTTGCCATTGAGTCCATGACGGTGCATGGTCAGTGGCCCACGTTTGGGATACTCTTGCAGTCACTTACTGCTTGATGGTAATCACTGATCCAGCTGCACATTTGCAGCCCCTCGAACTCGTCTTCATCTGACAAATAAAGTGAGGGAGGCTCGCACAGCTTCATGTGACTGAACAGCTGTGGAGCAGCAGATCAGGAATTGCCTCAAGTAAGCAAGATTGCACTTTTGGAGTATTCAAACATCGAGACGACCAAACGGGTTTCACATTGTTGTCGTTCGTGAAATTGGATGCAGTGTGTGTCGACATTTTTCAGTTTTTAGTTGCTCTTCAAAGCCAAAACAAGAAGCGTTTAGGTGACTGTTTTTATTTTTTGTTTAGTGGCTGTGTGCACTGTGTGAGGTCCTTCTTTGGGTTTGATTGGAGGGAGAAGAAAAAGACTGGGGGGTACATTCCTCTTAAGACCTTTCTTGCAGACATTTTGACTTGTTAGAGCATTTTTAAGCGCTCGCACAAATGATCAAATTAATGATGGCTTAGTTCCATTTAGGTTTGCTTTTAAATCCTGCAGCTGAACCAATGTGTTTAATATCAGGGTGCTGGTAACCCTAAATGGATTGCAGTCATAATTAATAAATCACATTTGCCTGACACTTCAAAATGGTCAAAGGCAGAAAGGTTTTTGTTTTTACTCATTCCCACCTTAAGCTATTGGGTGTGTTTTAAGAGTGTAGATAAGAGTAGATAGGAGCTACTTAAAGGTAGCGCAATCAGCAACATGAGGTTATTATTATAAAACATATGTTGGGGAGTTAAACTGTAAAGTTCTGGGATACATGTGATGCTCTGAATTAAACAGAATGTAGTAAAAAGGGAATGGGTGCCACCTCAGTCACACACAGCTGTGACTTGCCTCCGTCCTCACATGCTGTTCTCCCTCTTCAGAATCAAGACGTGCTGAGCAACCTCGAGTCAGCATCCGTGCGCATCGTCAAGCCTCTTCAGCCTCCCTCCTCCTCCGGCGGCCGGACCGTGCCCTTCATCCATCAACAACAGCCTCAGCCGCAGAGCCAGGTCCGGGCCACACTCGCAACCAACACCAGTACCCCGGCCCCCGATCTGAACTCCGGCCCCACCCCGGACAGCGCAGGGGGGCTGCGGATGGCCACCATCCAGGAGGACACCAGCAGCGGCTCTCACCTGGGAGAGGAGGGCCTGCTGGAAGATTTCACAACCGCAGGAGCCTGCTCGTCGGCTACGAAATCCTCCTTCGAGGATCTGACCGAACAGAACCTACCAGCCAAGGACCGACGGCGCCTTAAGAGGCAGGAACGCATTGATACTAAAGAGACGGAGTGCTGAGAGAGGAAAAACAAAAAACAAGTGCGTTTGCACAAGCGTCCTGATATTTGTTTTGTTTTTTTTAGGGAACACGAACAAATGTGCAGCATCATATGCTTTTCTTTCTTATTGCAACCGGTGTTAAAGCGTAACATATCTTTCTCAGATCTTAGTGCTCTAAAAGTGTTTATTCAGTCACATGAAATTAGATTGAGTCACTGAACAAATACAACACAGGAAGTCTCAAAGCCCTCTAACACTAAATCCAAATAAGTTCATGTTTTTGTGCCTTTTTCACTAAGGTATCTATTTCCATGGCCATTTGAAGCTTTTGAGTGTCTGTGGAAATAAACCTGCCAGTTCTTTAAACAATGTTCATTTTGTTTAAGCTAATGGCTAAATGTTTTTCTGACAATGCAAATATTGGTCAGGAACAAAAAGAGATTATATTAAATATTTAACTGTAATCCCTGCAGATTGAAAATGATTACACAAATACTTATTCGTAGGTTTATTATGTGTTATATGGTAAGTAACCGTAACATTTCTTGCTCCAAACAGCGCCTAGAAGCAGAACAAACCTTAGCAGTACGATGCAGAATTCTCTATATTAATGTTGTAAGTGTAACTATTTTTCAGTGAAGGAAACATTTACTGGAAGTGCAAACAACACATAAAGGAGGAGTTGGTCTAGAAGTATTTTAACATCACTGGAGAATTGAAGTTTACATGCTTACACATTCTGTCTCATCAGCTGTTTCTTTGAGGTACTGTGTAAGTAGCATTATTGTGTTATTTGGTAGGTGGAGCTTAAAGTGGGGAGAAGTAATATCAGCTTTGCTAAAGCTTCAGTATTGTGATGTTTGAACCTGTAGAAAACAATATGGTGCTTTTTTGGATTTTGTGACCAACTATCCCACGGTGACTCTCATCTATATACAATTCCCAGCAGCAGACAACTCCAACATTCTGTATTTAATATTTGAATATATATTTTTTAATTTTCTGTCTGTGTGCCAAGGTGAGCTATGCACCTGTTTATTGTTACCTGCTGTGTCTCATGTTAAGAAAACATGTATGGTCAAAATAAAAACACTAGCTTTTAGTGTACAGGATGGATGTGAATGTTAGTGAACAAAACAGGCCTGCTGTATATCAGATGATGTGTATATTCTTAATGTTTTTATGCTTACAAAACTCTACTCAAGTTTCTTTTAAAGTTTTTGCTTGCATTTCCTACACAAATGTCAAAATAATAAAAAATCTTTGTGCACTGATACATGGTCTCACATTTTTATCTATTCAGCTGCTGTGTGATGCACACCAGTGGTCCTCACTGCGCAATGTTAAAAGAAAGGCTTCATTTTTATCAGCTGGTTTTCACATAGGCCAAACATCTCTAAGGATATTTCTCCATTGTCTATAAATACATGTCAACAACATGTAGCAACAACTACTACTGATTCATACATGTCCATCACTTTGGATGAGTGCATGTTTTTTTGCACACTGTCATCCTGTGCACTGTCCCAGCATGATTAGACCTTAGCGATGAACCTTGTTGCCAAAAAGCAAAGCCAGTGGGAGCAACATCTTCCAGAGCTAAAGCTCCGTTCACCAGCACTACTGGTGAGCCTTGTCTATAACAATGCCATGTTTACATCACATACCAAATGTAGTCATTTTTTTTAAATTAACAGAATGATATATAGGATGTGATACTGATTACATAGTACTGATCCTCACCTGAGTACATTTTGTTTTATAATTTCCCTGAGGTCCAGAACATCTCCATCATAATGATCATATCTTGTTTGGGGATGCTGCCCTGCCACACAGTTTGTAGGCCTCAAAAACCTGTTGATCTCAGTACACCTGCAGATTCAAGGAGACATACTTTTACAGGTGACAGTATGTACTAAAGTATATGTAATTTAAACTTTTTTCATAACATTATGAAGTTGTGTGATATGCGAGTGAGAGATTATGACAAACATCCAGAAAAGTCTTGTGATCATGCAGTCATGTCTGAAACTTCTCCCACACCGAGTGCAAGACAGGGTGGAAAAACCCTTTAATTCATAGTGTTCTTGTTGCAGTGAAACGCTAAAAGATTTAAAACAAAAAATAAGGGCACATAAAGTGACACTGCTTGCTTTTTGCAAACTACTTTCACAAAAAGCCCATTATGGATTATGCTCAAGTACACTGTTGTGTAAAATTTACTTTAGTAAATTTACTTGTTTCATGCTTGGTCATGCAAGTTCTGTAAGTGAGTGAAAATAATTCCACAATTTTTTTTTAGACATTTTTAGACACTCTAAGCTTTTTGAAAAAGAAAATTATCAAATTGTAACACAGAGTGTGGTCAGACTGCTTTTGTTACACACAAATACCTGTACACGTTTGTAAATCTTAGTTTACGCTAAGAGATCAGAGGAGAAGGGTGGAGTGCCCACTCCAGGTCAGGGATGAGTTCCTCCTCCAAGTGGAAGAGTTTAAGTATCTCAGGGTCTTGTTCACGAGTGATGGGAGAAGGGAGCAGGAGATCGACAGACAGATTGGTGCTCTCAATTTACTGGTCAATCTAGGTCCCTACCCTCACCTGTGGTCACGAGCTGTGGGTAGTGACTGAAAGAACAAGACTGCAGATACAAATGGCTAATATGAGCTTCCTCAGAAGCGTGGATGGCCTCTCCCTTAGAGGGGAGGCCAAGTGGCTTCTTTCCACATGGAAAGAAGCCACTTGAGGTGGTTCGGGCATCTGAGAAGAACACCTCCTGGGGTGAGGTGATCCGGGCATGTCCCACTGAGAGGAGGCCCCCGTGCCTTGGTGTTCCCCCAAACAAGCTGAAGGAGGTGGGTGGGGAGAGGGAGGTCTGGGCTTCTTTGCTTGGGCTGCTGCCCCCGTGATCCGCGATCCAGTAGAGTTGAGTATGTGGGTTACGCCCATTAAAAACTTGCCAGATTTTCTAATACAATACCAAACAGCACATTCTGCTATTCACTCTTGCTTTGAGCTTTGATACCCAGGTGCTCCAGTCATGTTCCTGATTGATACAAGTTTGATTTACTGAATACTAGCTAAGCAATCTAAGCAATCTACAGAATCTACAGAATCAACAAATTTCTTCCAGTCAGCGAATGCTGCATATAATTTTATTTTTTGCTTGTTGCAACGTGCATAAAATTAAAAGGTTAAAACTAATGAAACTAGTTTTGAAAATTTTTTTTTTATTTGATTCAATTTTATATCATGAAATATGCAGAAAAAATAGAATTGGGCTGAAAGGTCTAATGCTTCATAACGTATTCAGGTTGTGTATCATATTTTTTAAAAGTAACTAAGTAAGAAAGTAACAAATTACTTACAAAAATAAGCAATCAGTAAAGTAATGGGATTAATTTCTTGGAGAAGTAATCAGTAATTAGTAAATAATTACTATTTTCAAGTAACTTGACCAACACAGGGTATTACCGTATGAAGTGGCAGATGTTAAAGAAACTGTTCGGCTACATGTCCAGTAGGTGGTGCAGACGACTGTCAGGATCCACTAATTCACCACAGTCAGAGTCTTTTGGATTACCTCTGCATCAGCTGAAGGAGTTAGTTTATTTAGTTTTTTGGTTATGTCATAGAATAAAAAGGCCCACATTTTGGAAGGATTTAAGCCCATAAATAAACAGCAGAAATATCCATGTATAGAAAACCTTTTTCTATTAGAAAAAATTCTAATAATGTATAGATACATATCAATACTCAATAACTCATTGTTCCACTTACAATAGCTGTAAGTGCAGCTTACCATGACTTGAGTGTTATCTCACACATCAACCACGGTAAAGCGTGTTATAGACAAGCCAGCCCACTGTGACCATTTCATGCTTTGCCTCTTTCAAAGTGTGAAATATACATGCATGCAAAAATTGCAGTAAGCTGTGGTTACAGCAGAGGGAGACATTTTATTTCAAGCCAAAGTGAAAAGAACCACAGGAAAGCATTTAAAAATGAAATTATTAACACATTTACAATTAAATATACATCAGCTGCCTAGCACTGCTCTGCTCACTACTGTGATATGGAGTTGCACACAAGTGTTTCTGTTTGCAACACTTTGCAAGATGTTGAAAGAGATGGAAGGAAAGATCTTACTGTGAACTAGCTCCGGCCTTGAGTTGAATTATTTCTTCAAGAAGTCACTTGGATGAGTGACGAAATGTTTCTCCCACACATAGGGTTTTAGATAGCACCTCCTCTCCTGACTTAGCTTGTTTTTGTTTGTTATTTTGGCCTGTGTTCACCAGGGAGTTAAGTTTTCAGTGGAGACAAATAAACCACCGTTCACTTAATAAATAGTTTTTTCTTCCCAAACCGTCACTTCCTTTTTAACCCTTATGCTACGTTCCTGTACCCCTAGACTGGGGCGTAACACATCTGAAATGAAAAGCCTGTAAACGTGTGTTCCAGCCTCCTGACTTTGCTGGCACTCGGTCTTCATACTCGACTCCAGATCTGGACTTGTGTTGAACTCGACTGAGGTGGTCTGATCAGACACAGCGCTGCTGTTTGCTGCAGCTGTCCAAAAATCACAGACAAAGTCAGGAATGTTTTTACCTCGTCTAGCTGCTCTGTGTGTGTGTGTGTGTGTGTGTGTGTACAGGTCACATGACAGCACAGCATTTTCTACCCACAGTTTGAACTGAGCAAGAAATAACAAATGTATTTATTCAACTTACAGACAATAAAAAAACAAACAGGAATCAGTGTAAAATTTAATAACTTTTATTGATGTTAACTTTTTAAAAAGTTATTAAAAAGAAAACCCCAACAGAAAAACCCCTCTGAGCAAGCACTTGGCGACAGTGGGGAAGAAAAACTCCCTTTTAAGAGGGAGAAACTTCCGGCAGAACCAGGCTCAGTGAGGGGACAGCCATCTGCCGCGACCGTTCCAAGGGGTTATCACAATTTTTTTCTACAATGCATCAACCTTGTTTTGTCTCCTGGTGAAACAAAACAGTCGGCCTATAGATGAGAAAAACCGACGTATGCAACTTGGCTTCTTCGAAAGTTTGGCTGCCTCTTCTATGAAAATTTTAACAATCGTATTGTCGACTGTTGGTTCATTTAATTCCATGTTTTGCAGAACTACTTCTGCCTCTTGCCACTGTTTACACAGGGCTTTGAAAATCACCTTCTCAAAGTTTTTGAACTTCCTTAAGGGGATTTGATCAATTTCATCCCTGATTTTAGCCCAGATTTTTTCGCTAAGCCTCTTGTAGATGGTTAAAACTCTTTCTGGACTTATGACTTTACCTGATTTTTTTATAACCCGCTTAACTAGTTCTTCCATACATGTTTCCACAAAAAATCGGTATTTTTCTTTGTTTTGAGACAATTCATCCTTTGCTACCAAAGGGTGTTTTTTGAATTGATTTTGCATGCTGGCTTCATGTTGAGCCGAGGATTTCTTTGGGGTTACATCATTTTCCAAAGAGGTTCCTGCTTTATCTACAGCCTGCGTGGTGTCACGGTTTTTCTTGTCTATTGGAGTTCTGGGCTCGTCAGATGTATCAATGATATTTGTGGCAACATTTTCTGCTGTGTTGTTCACGTTGACTGTTGTTTTCTGTTGTTCAGGAGCTGTCTGTGTCTCCTTTGAGGCCACTGTTGTTGTGATGTTTTCTGTGATGTTGATCAAATCCCTTGTTTTCTGTAGAATCACAGCCTTAATGTGATCTGCCAGCGATGCATTATCCTCTGAGTTTTCAGGTGTTTCCATGGTATTTTGGATATTAGTGATAAGTGTGGCACCAGCGGAATTTTCTGCTGTGCTGTTCACGTTGACTGTTGCTTTCTGTAAAATAACAACTGGCACACAGATTAGATTTCCCATGATGCGGTCACCTGTGTTAGAGGTCTGTGCAAGTTCAGGAGCTGTTTCTGTCTCCTCTAAGGCCACTGTTGTTGTGCTATTTTCTGGGATGTTTAACAAATCCATTGCTTTCTGTAGAATCACAGCCTTAATTTGATCTGCCAGCGATGCATAATCCTCTGAGTTTTCAGTTGTTTCCGTGGTATTTTGGATATTAGTGATAAATGTGACATCAGCGGAATTTTCTGCTGTGCTGTGCAAGTTGGCTGTTGTTTCCTGTGAAATATGAGCTGGCATTTCCGTGTTGCGGTCAACTGTGTTAGAGGTCTGTGCAAGTTCAGGAGCTGTCTGTGTCTGCTTTAAGGCCACTGTTGTTGTGCTAGTGACAGCAGTGTCCTGGCAAAACCTCAGTTCTGCACCTGCTGACAGTGAGCATAGGGCAATGACATTATCTACAAAATTACATAGCCTTCCTATGGTGGCATTTTCGGCGTAATCAGACCGCAACTGTTGCCACTGCTCATGTGTAACATTATTTAGCAATTCCTCTAGCAGTGGCCTAACATCATTTGCAGGAGTGGAATGACTCCTGACATTGTCTGGATTGCTCCTAGCTGTGTTGTTGTCCATTTTGCTTCAATATCTATTTGTTTGCTGTTAATGTCTTCTCTCTGTTTGTTAAAGCGAGCGTTAGAAAAAACAGAGTTGCAGAGGGCTATTTATAGGTTTTTGTCTGTATGACGTCTTTGAAGCCCCGCCCACTTCAAGTGTGACGTCTTTGAAGCCTTTGATCTAAGCCCCGCCCACTTCGAGCAAAAAAAGAATGCGCTCGGAGAGTGTGGTTTGTTTGTCTCTCTCTCTCTCTCTCCCCCCCCCCCCAAGCTTCATCACAGCCTCCCATAATAATAACTTTAGTAATGGTAGCAGTTAAAATATTGTCTGGTTTCATTTGGAACAACGATAGTTGTTTCGTTTATCGTTGATTGTTGATCTATTACAGTCGACCAGGTGACAACAATCACGTTGAAAAATCATTTATTTATAGTTGGCCGGAAACTAAAGCTGCTGTCACTTGGACTATTCCGTAGCACCCACCCGAGTAGTCGTCCTCGTCCCTGCACTGCACGTCGATCTCAGGTAAGAATGTATTTATTTAGTCATTGTTTGAATGCTGAATTTGGAAAAACAGTCAAGATTGCTTGATATTTATAGTCTATTAAAATGTATATTATAGTATATTTAAAATGTGGGGAAAATTTCTCAATAGAAATGTCTAAAATATCATAATTTGGTTCCCAAGTATAAATAACATTTAAAGCTATCTTGGACAGAAGGAAAAGAGTATGTATTTCTTAGAAAACGCGAAATCTGCACAAACATACCATTTTCATGTCATAATGTTCTTTCTGTTATAAAGCTATATTAGCAAAGGTGCTGTAAAGTTGTTAGCAGTGTGTCAGCTTGGTGACCTGCCACAGAGTACCTTTGTGACGTCATTCGCTATGCTCCAGATCGGATGGGTGGTGCAGGACGCCCGACGACTCTCATCTATATACAATTCCCAGCAGCAGACAACTCCAACATTCTGTATTTAATATTTGAATATATATTTTTTAATTTTCTGTCTGTGTGCCAAGGTGAGCTATGCACCTGTTTATTGTTACCTGCTGTGTCTCATGTTAAGAAAACATGTATGGTCAAAATAAAAACACTAGCTTTTAGTGTACAGGATGGATGTGAATGTTAGTGAACAAAACAGGCCTGCTGTATATCAGATGATGTGTATATTCTTAATGTTTTTATGCTTACAAAACTCTACTCAAGTTTCTTTTAAAGTTTTTGCTTGCATTTCCTACACAAATGTCAAAATAATAAAAAATCTTTGTGCACTGATACATGGTCTCACATTTTTATCTATTCAGCTGCTGTGTGATGCACACCAGTGGTCCTCACTGCGCAATGTTAAAAGAAAGGCTTCATTTTTATCAGCTGGTTTTCACATAGGCCAAACATCTCTAAGGATATTTCTCCATTGTCTATAAATACATGTCAACAACATGTAGCAACAACTACTACTGATTCATACATGTCCATCACTTTGGATGAGTGCATGTTTTTTTGCACACTGTCATCCTGTGCACTGTTCCAGCATGATTAGACCTTAGCGATGAACCTTGTTGCCAAAAAGCAAAGCCAGTGGGAGCAACATCTTCCAGAGCTAAAGCTCCGTTCACCAGCACTACTGGTGAGCCTTGTCTATAACAATGCCATGTTTACATCACATACCAAATGTAGTCATTTTTTTTTTAAATTAACAGAATGATATATAGGATGTGATACTGATTACATAGTACTGATCCTCACCTGAGTACATTTTGTTTTATAATTTCCCTGAGGTCCAGAACATCTCCATCATAATGATCATATCTTGTTTGGGGATGCTGCCCTGCCACACAGTTTGTAGGCCTCAAAAACCTGTTGATCTCAGTACACCTGCAGATTCAAGGAGACATACTTTTACAGGTGACAGTATGTACTAAAGTATATGTAATTTAAACTTTTTTCATAACATTATGAAGTTGTGTGATATGCGAGTGAGAGATTATGACAAACATCCAGAAAAGTCTTGTGATCATGCAGTCATGTCTGAAACTTCTCCCACACCGAGTGCAAGACAGGGTGGAAAAACCCTTTAATTCATAGTGTTCTTGTTGCAGTGAAACGCTAAAAGATTTAAAACAAAAAATAAGGGCACATAAAGTGACACTGCTTGCTTTTTGCAAACTACTTTCACAAAAAGCCCATTATGGATTATGCTCAAGTACACTGTTGTGTAAAATTTACTTTAGTAAATTTACTTGTTTCATGCTTGGTCATGCAAGTTCTGTAAGTGAGTGAAAATAATTCCACAATTTCTTTTAGACATTATTAGACACTCTAAGCTTTTTGAAAAAGAAAATGATCAAATTGTAACACAGAGTGTGGTCAGACTGCTTTTGTTACACACAAATACCTGTACACGTTTGTAAATCTTAGTTTACGCTAAGAGATCAGAGGAGAAGGGTGGAGTGCCCACTCCAGGTCAGGGATGAGTTCCTCCTCCAAGTGGAAGAGTTTAAGTATCTCAGGGTCTTGTTCACGAGTGATGGGAGAAGGGAGCAGGAGATCGACAGACAGATTGGTGCTCTCAATTTACTGGTCAATCTAGGTCCCTACCCTCACCTGTGGTCACGAGCTGTGGGTAGTGACTGAAAGAACAAGACTGCAGATACAAATGGCTAATATGAGCTTCCTCAGACGCGTGGATGGCCTCTCCCTTAGAGGGGAGGCCAAGTGGCTTCTTTCCACATGGAAAGAAGCCACTTGAGGTGGTTCGGGCATCTGAGAAGAACACCTCCTGGGGTGAGGTGATCCGGGCATGTCCCACTGAGAGGAGGCCCCCGTGCCTTGGTGTTCCCCCAAACAAGCTGAAGGAGGTGGGTGGGGAGAGGGAGGTCTGGGCTTCTTTGCTTGGGCTGCTGCCCCCGTGATCCGCGATCCAGTAGAGTTGAGTATGTGGGTTACGCCCATTAAAAACTTGCCAGATTTTCTAATACAATACCAAACAGCACATTCTGCTATTCACTCTTGCTTTGAGCTTTGATACCCAGGTGCTCCAGTCATGTTCCTGATTGATACAAGTTTGATTTACTGAATACTAGCTAAGCAATCTAAGCAATCTACAGAATCTACAGAATCAACAAATTTCTTCCAGTCAGCGAATGCTGCATATAATTTTATTTTTTGCTTGTTGCAACGTGCATAAAATTAAAAGGTTAAAACTAATGAAACTAGTTTTGAATTTTTTTTTTCAGTTGATTCAATTTTATATCATGAAATATGCAGAAAAAATAGAATTGGGCTGAAAGGTCTAATGCTTCATAACGTATTCAGGTTGTGTATCATATTTTTTAAAAGTAACTAAGTAAGAAAGTAACAAATTACTTACAAAAATAAGCAATCAGTAAAGTAATGGGATTAATTTCTTGGAGAAGTAATCAGTAATTAGTAAATAATTACTATTTTCAAGTAACTTGACCAACACAGGGTATTACCGTATGAAGTGGCAGATGTTAAAGAAACTGTTCGGCTACATATCCAGTAGGTGGTGCAGACGACTGTCAGGATCCACTAATTCACCACAGTCAGAGTCTTTTGGATTACCTCTGCATCAGCTGAAGGAGTTAGTTTATTTAGTTTTTTGGTTATGTCATAGAATAAAAAGGCCCACATTTTGGAAGGATTTAAGCCCATAAATAAACAGCAGAAATATCCATGTATAGAAAACCTTTTTCTATTAGAAAAAATTCTAATAATGTATAGATACATATCAATACTCAATAACTCATTGTTCCACTTACAATAGCTGTAAGTGCAGCTTACCATGACTTGAGTGTTATCTCACACATCAACCACGGTAAAGCGTGTTATAGACAAGCCAGCCCACTGTGACCATTTCATGCTTTGCCTCTTTCAAAGTGTGAAATATACATGCATGCAAAAATTGCAGTAAGCTGTGGTTACAGCAGAGGGAGACATTTTATTTCAAGCCAAAGTGAAAAGAACCACAGGAAAGCATTTAAAAATGAAATTATTAACACATTTACAATTAAATATACATCAGCTGCCTAGCACTGCTCTGCTCACTACTGTGATATGGAGTTGCACACAAGTGTTTCTGTTTGCAACACTTTGCAAGATGTTGAAAGAGATGGAAGGAAAGATCTTACTGTGAACTAGCTCCGGCCTTGAGTTGAATTATTTCTTCAAGAAGTCACTTGGATGAGTGACGAAATGTTTCTCCCACACATAGGGTTTTAGATAGCACCTCCTCTCCTGACTTAGCTTGTTTTTGTTTGTTATTTTGGCCTGTGTTCACCAGGGAGTTAAGTTTTCAGTGGAGACAAATAAACCACCGTTCACTTAATAAATTGTTTTTTCTTCCCAAACCGTCACTTCCTTTTTAACCCTTATGCTACGTTCCTGTACCCCTAGACTGGGGCGTAACACATCTGAAATGAAAAGCCTGTAAACGTGTGTTCCAGCCTCCTGACTTTGCTGGCACTCGGTCTTCATACTCGACTCCAGATCTGGACTTGTGTTGAACTCGACTGAGGTGGTCTGATCAGACACAGCGCTGCTGTTTGCTGCAGCTGTCCAAAAATCACAGACAAAGTCAGGAATGTTTTTACCTCGTCTAGCTGCTCTGTGTGTGTGTGTGTGTGTGTGTGTGTGTACAGGTCACATGACAGCACAGCATTTTCTACCCACAGTTTGAACTGAGCAAGAAATAACAAATGTATTTATTCAACTTACAGACAATAAAAAAACAAACAGAAATCAGTGTAAAATTTAATAACTTTTATTGATGTTAACTTTTTAAAAAGTTATTAAAAAGAAAACCCCAACAGAAAAACCCCTCTGAGCAAGCACTTGGCGACAGTGGGGAAGAAAAACTCCCTTTTAAGAGGGAGAAACTTCCGGCAGAACCAGGCTCAGTGAGGGGACAGCCATCTGCCGCGACCGTTCCAAGGGGTTATCACAATTTTTTTCTACAATGCATCAACCTTGTTTTGTCTCCTGGTGAAACAAAACAGTCGGCCTATAGATGAGAAAAACCGACGTATGCAACTTGGCTTCTTCGAAAGTTTGGCTGCCTCTTCTATGAAAATTTTAACAATCGTATTGTCGACTGTTGGTTCATTTAATTCCATGTTTTGCAGAACTACTTCTGCCTCTTGCCACTGTTTACACAGGGCTTTGAAAATCACCTTCTCAAAGTTTTTGAACTTCCTTAAGGGGATTTGATCAATTTCATCCCTGATTTTAGCCCAGATTTTTTCACTAAGCCTCTTGTAGATGGTTAAAACTCTTTCTGGACTTATGACTTTACCTGATTTTTTTATAACCCGCTTAACTAGTTCTTCCATACATGTTTCCACAAAAAATCGGTATTTTTCTTTGTTTTGAGACAATTCATCCTTTGCTACCAAAGGGTGTTTTTTGAATTGATTTTGCATGCTGGCTTCATGTTGAGCCGAGGATTTCTTTGGGGTTACATCATTTTCCAAAGAGGTTCCTGCTTTATCTACAGCCTGCGTGGTGTCACGGTTTTTCTTGTCTATTGGAGTTCTGGGCTCGTCAGATGTATCAATGATATTTGTGGCAACATTTTCTGCTGTGTTGTTCACGTTGACTGTTGTTTTCTGTTGTTCAGGAGCTGTCTGTGTCTCCTTTGAGGCCACTGTTGTTGTGATGTTTTCTGTGATGTTGATCAAATCCCTTGTTTTCTGTAGAATCACAGCCTTAATGTGATCTGCCAGCGATGCATTATCCTCTGAGTTTTCAGGTGTTTCCATGGTATTTTGGATATTAGTGATAAGTGTGGCACCAGCGGAATTTTCTGCTGTGCTGTTCACGTTGACTGTTGCTTTCTGTAAAATAACAACTGGCACACAGATTAGATTTCCCATGATGCGGTCACCTGTGTTAGAGGTCTGTGCAAGTTCAGGAGCTGTTTCTGTCTCCTCTAAGGCCACTGTTGTTGTGCTATTTTCTGGGATGTTTAACAAATCCATTGCTTGCTGTAGAATCACAGCCTTAATTTGATCTGCCAGCGATGCATAATCCTCTGAGTTTTCAGTTGTTTCCGTGGTATTTTGGATATTAGTGATAAATGTGACATCAGCGGAATTTTCTGCTGTGCTGTGCAAGTTGGCTGTTGTTTCCTGTGAAATATGAGCTGGCATTTCCGTGTTGCGGTCAACTGTGTTAGAGGTCTGTGCAAGTTCAGGAGCTGTCTGTGTCTGCTTTAAGGCCACTGTTGTTGTGCTAGTGACAGCAGTGTCCTGGCAAAACCTCAGTTCTGCACCTGCTGACAGTGAGCATAGGGCAATGACATTATCTACAAAATTACATAGCCTTCCTATGGTGGCATTTTCGGCGTAATCAGACCGCAACTGTTGCCACTGCTCATGTGTAACATTATTTAGCAATTCCTCTAGCAGTGGCCTAACATCATTTGCAGGAGTGGAATGACTCCTGACATTGTCTGGATTGCTCCTAGCTGTGTTGTTGTCCATTTTGCTTCAATATCTATTTGTTTGCTGTTAATGTCTTCTCTCTGTTTGTTAAAGCGAGCGTTAGAAAAAACAGAGTTGCAGAGGGCTATTTATAGGTTTTTGTCTGTATGACGTCTTTGAAGCCCCGCCCACTTCAAGTGTGACGTCTTTGAAGCCTTTGATCTAAGCCCCGCCCACTTCGAGCAAAAAAAGAATGCGCTCGGAGAGTGTGGTTTGTTTGTCTCTCTCTCTCTCTCTCTCTCTCTCTCCCCCCCCCCCCAAGCTTCATCACAGCCTCCCATAATAATAACTTTAGTAATGGTAGCAGTTAAAATATTGTCTGGTTTCATTTGGAACAACGATAGTTGTTTCGTTTATCGTTGATTGTTGATCTATTACAGTCGACCAGGTGACAACAATCACGTTGAAAAATCATTTATTTATAGTTGGCCGGAAACTAAAGCTGCTGTCACTTGGACTATTCCGTAGCACCCACCCGAGTAGTCGTCCTCGTCCCTGCACTGCACGTCGATCTCAGGTAAGAATGTATTTATTTAGTCATTGTTTGAATGCTGAATTTGGAAAAACAGTCAAGATTGCTTGATATTTATAGTCTATTAAAATGTATATTATAGTATATTTAAAATGTGGGGAAAATTTCTCAATAGAAATGTCTAAAATATCATAATTTGGTTCCCAAGTATAAATAACATTTAAAGCTATCTTGGACAGAAGGAAAAGAGTATGTATTTCTTAGAAAACGCGAAATCTGCACAAACATACCATTTTCATGTCATAATGTTCTTTCTGTTATAAAGCTATATTAGCAAAGGTGCTGTAAAGTTGTTAGCAGTGTGTCAGCTTGGTGACCTGCCACAGAGTACCTTTGTGACGTCATTCGCTATGCTCCAGATCGGATGGGTGGTGCAGGACGCCCGACGACTCTCATCTATATACAATTCCCAGCAGCAGACAACTCCAACATTCTGTATTTAATATTTGAATATATATTTTTTAATTTTCTGTCTGTGTGCCAAGGTGAGCTATGCACCTGTTTATTGTTACCTGCTGTGTCTCATGTTAAGAAAACATGTATGGTCAAAATAAAAACACTAGCTTTTAGTGTACAGGATGGATGTGAATGTTAGTGAACAAAACAGGCCTGCTGTATATCAGATGATGTGTATATTCTTAATGTTTTTATGCTTACAAAGCTCTACTCAAGTTTCTTTTAAAGTTTTTGCTTGCATTTCCTACACAAATGTCAAAATAATAAAAAATCTTTGTGCACTGATACATGGTCTCACATTTTTATCTATTCAGCTGCTGTGTGATGCACACCAGTGGTCCTCACTGCGCAATGTTAAAAGAAAGGCTTCATTTTTATCAGCTGGTTTTCACATAGGCCAAACATCTCTAAGGATATTTCTCCATTGTCTATAAATACATGTCAACAACATGTAGCAACAACTACTACTGATTCATACATGTCCATCACTTTGGATGAGTGCATGTTTTTTTGCACACTGTCATCCTGTGCACTGTTCCAGCATGATTAGACCTTAGCGATGAACCTTGTTGCCAAAAAGCAAAGCCAGTGGGAGCAACATCTTCCAGAGCTAAAGCTCCGTTCACCAGCACTACTGGTGAGCCTTGTCTATAACAATGCCATGTTTACATCACATACCAAATGTAGTCATTTTTTTAAAATTAACAGAATGATATATAGGATGTGATACTGATTACATAGTACTGATCCTCACCTGAGTACATTTTGTTTTATAATTTCCCTGAGGTCCAGAACATCTCCATCATAATGATCATATCTTGTTTGGGGATGCTGCCCTGCCACACAGTTTGTAGGCCTCAAAAACCTGTTGATCTCAGTACACCTGCAGATTCAAGGAGACATACTTTTACAGGTGACAGTATGTACTAAAGTATATGTAATTTAAACTTTTTTCATAACATTATGAAGTTGTGTGATATGCGAGTGAGAGATTATGACAAACATCCAGAAAAGTCTTGTGATCATGCAGTCATGTCTGAAACTTCTCCCACACCGAGTGCAAGACAGGGTGGAAAAACCCTTTAATTCATAGTGTTCTTGTTGCAGTGAAACGCTAAAAGATTTAAAACAAAAAATAAGGGCACATAAAGTGACACTGCTTGCTTTTTGCAAACTACTTTCACAAAAAGCCCATTATGGATTATGCTCAAGTACACTGTTGTGTAAAATTTACTTTAGTAAATTTACTTGTTTCATGCTTGGTCATGCAAGTTCTGTAAGTGAGTGAAAATAATTCCACAATTTTTTTTAGACATTTTTAGACACTCTAAGCTTTTTGAAAAAGAAAATGATCAAATTGTAACACAGAGTGTGGTCAGACTGCTTTTGTTACACACAAATACCTGTACACGTTTGTAAATCTTAGTTTACGCTAAGAGATCAGAGGAGAAGGGTGGAGTGCCCACTCCAGGTCAGGGATGAGTTCCTCCTCCAAGTGGAAGAGTTTAAGTATCTCAGGGTCTTGTTCACGAGTGATGGGAGAAGGGAGCAGGAGATCGACAGACAGATTGGTGCTCTCAATTTACTGGTCAATCTACGTCCCTACCCTCACCTGTGGTCACGAGCTGTGGGTAGTGACTGAAAGAACAAGACTGCAGATACAAATGGCTAATATGAGCTTCCTCAGAAGCGTGGATGGCCTCTCCCTTAGAGGGGAGGCCAAGTGGCTTCTTTCCACATGGAAAGAAGCCACTTGAGGTGGTTCGGGCATCTGAGAAGAACACCTCCTGGGGTGAGGTGATCCGGGCATGTCCCACTGAGAGGAGGCCCCCATGCCTTGGTGTTCCCCCAAACAAGCTGGAGGAGGTGGGTGGGGAGAGGGAGGTCTGGGCTTCTTTGCTTGGGCTGCTGCCCCCGTGATCCGCGATCCAGTAGAGTTGAGTATGTGGGTTACGCCCATTAAAAACTTGCCAGATTTTCTAATACAATACCAAACAGCACATTCTGCTATTCACTCTTGCTTTGAGCTTTGATACCCAGGTGCTCCAGTCATGTTCCTGATTGATACAAGTTTGATTTACTGAATACTAGCTAAGCAATCTAAGCAATCTACAGAATCTACAAATTTCTTCCCGTCAGCGAATGCTGCATATAATTTTATTTTTTGCTTGTTGCAACGTGCATAAAATTAAAAGGTTAAAACTAATGAAACTAGTTTTGAATTTTTTTTTTCAGTTGATTCAATTTTATATCATGAAATATGCAGAAAAAATAGAATTGGGCTGAAAGGTCTAATGCTTCATAACGTATTCAGGTTGTGTATCATATTTTTTAAAAGTAACTAAGTAAGAAAGTAACAAATTACTTACAAAAATAAGCAATCAGTAAAGTAATGGGATTAATTTCTTGGAGAAGTAATCAGTAATTAGTAAATAATTACTATTTTCAAGTAACTTGACCAACACAGGGTATTACCATATGAAGTGGCAGATGTTAAAGAAACTGTTCGGCTACATGTCCAGTAGGTGGTGCAGACGACTGTCAGGATCCACTAATTCACCACAGTCAGAGTCTTTTGGATTACCTCTGCATCAGCTGAAGGAGTTAGTTTATTTAGTTTTTTGGTTATGTCATAGAATAAAAAGGCCCACATTTTGGAAGGATTTAAGCCCATAAATAAACAGCAGAAATATCCATGTATAGAAAACCTTTTTCTATTAGAAAAAATTCTAATAATGTATAGATACATATCAATACTCAATAACTCATTGTTCCACTTACAATAGCTGTAAGTGCAGCTTACCATGACTTGAGTGTTATCTCACACATCAACCACGGTAAAGCGTGTTATAGACAAGCCAGCCCACTGTGACCATTTCATGCTTTGCCTCTTTCAAAGTGTGAAATATACATGCATGCAAAAATTGCAGTAAGCTGTGGTTACAGCAGAGGGAGACATTTTATTTCAAGCCAAAGTGAAAAGAACCACAGGAAAGCATTTAAAAATGAAATTATTAACACATTTACAATTAAATATACATCAGCTGCCTAGCACTGCTCTGCTCACTACTGTGATATGGAGTTGCACACAAGTGTTTCTGTTTGCAACACTTTGCAAGATGTTGAAAGAGATGGAAGGAAAGATCTTACTGTGAACTAGCTCCGGCCTTGAGTTGAATTATTTCTTCAAGAAGTCACTTGGATGAGTGACGAAATGTTTCTCCCACACATAGGGTTTTAGATAGCACCTCCTCTCCTGACTTAGCTTGTTTTTGTTTGTTATTTTGGCCTGTGTTCACCAGGGAGTTAAGTTTTCAGTGGAGACAAATAAACCACCGTTCACTTAATAAATTGTTTTTTCTTCCCAAACCGTCACTTCCTTTTTAACCCTTATGCTACGTTCCTGTACCCCTAGACTGGGGCGTAACACATCTGAAATGAAAAGCCTGTAAACGTGTGTTCCAGCCTCCTGACTTTGCTGGCACTCGGTCTTCATACTCGACTCCAGATCTGGACTTGTGTTGAACTCGACTGAGGTGGTCTGATCAGACACAGCGCTGCTGTTTGCTGCAGCTGTCCAAAAATCACAGACAAAGTCAGGAATGTTTTTACCTCGTCTAGCTGCTCTGTCTGTGTGTGTGTGTGTGTGTGTGTGTGTGTGTGTGTGTGTGTGTGTGTGTGTACAGGTCACATGACAGCACAGCATTTTCTACCCACAGTTTGAACTGAGCAAGAAATAACAAATGTATTTATTCAACTTACAGACAATAAAAAAACAAACAGAAATCAGTGTAAAATTTAATAACTTTTATTGATGTTAACTTTTTAAAAAGTTATTAAAAAGAAAACCCCAACAGAAAAACCCCTCTGAGCAAGCACTTGGCGACAGTGGGGAAGAAAAACTCCCTTTTAAGAGGGAGAAACTTCCGGCAGAACCAGGCTCAGTGAGGGGACAGCCATCTGCCGCGACCGTTCCAAGGGGTTATCACAATTTTTTTCTACAACGCATCAACCTTGTTTTGTCTCCTGGTGAAACAAAACAGTCGGCCTATAGATGAGAAAAACCGACGTATGCAACTTGGCTTCTTCGAAAGTTTGGCTGCCTCTTCTATGAAAATTTTAACAATCGTATTGTCGACTGTTGGTTCATTTAATTCCATGTTTTGCAGAACTACTTCTGCCTCTTGCCACTGTTTACACAGGGCTTTGAAAATCACCTTCTCAAAGTTTTTGAACTTCCTTAAGGGGATTTGATCAATTTCATCCCTGATTTTAGCCCAGATTTTTTCGCTAAGCCTCTTGTAGATGGTTAAAACTCTTTCTGGACTTATGACTTTACCTGATTTTTTTATAACCCGCTTAACTAGTTCTTCCATACATGTTTCCACAAAAAATCGGTATTTTTCTTTGTTTTGAGACAATTCATCCTTTGCTACCAAAGGGTGTTTTTTGAATTGATTTTGCATGCTGGCTTCATGTTGAGCCGAGGATTTCTTTGGGGTTACATCATTTTCCAAAGAGGTTCCTGCTTTATCTACAGCCTGCGTGGTGTCACGGTTTTTCTTGTCTATTGGAGTTCTGGGCTCGTCAGATGTATCAATGATATTTGTGGCAACATTTTCTGCTGTGTTGTTCACGTTGACTGTTGTTTTCTGTTGTTCAGGAGCTGTCTGTGTCTCCTTTGAGGCCACTGTTGTTGTGATGTTTTCTGTGATGTTGATCAAATCCCTTGTTTTCTGTAGAATCACAGCCTTAATGTGATCTGCCAGCGATGCATTATCCTCTGAGTTTTCAGGTGTTTCCATGGTATTTTGGATATTAGTGATAAGTGTGGCACCAGCGGAATTTTCTGCTGTGCTGTTCACGTTGACTGTTGCTTTCTGTAAAATAACAACTGGCACACAGATTAGATTTCCCATGATGCGGTCACCTGTGTTAGAGGTCTGTGCAAGTTCAGGAGCTGTTTCTGTCTCCTCTAAGGCCACTGTTGTTGTGCTATTTTCTGGGATGTTTAACAAATCCATTGCTTTCTGTAGAATCACAGCCTTAATTTGATCTGCCAGCGATGCATAATCCTCTGAGTTTTCAGTTGTTTCCGTGGTATTTTGGATATTAGTGATAAATGTGACATCAGCGGAATTTTCTGCTGTGCTGTGCAAGTTGGCTGTTGTTTCCTGTGAAATATGAGCTGGCATTTCCGTGTTGCGGTCAACTGTGTTAGAGGTCTGTGCAAGTTCAGGAGCTGTCTGTGTCTGCTTTAAGGCCACTGTTGTTGTGCTAGTGACAGCAGTGTCCTGGCAAAACCTCAGTTCTGCACCTGCTGACAGTGAGCATAGGGCAATGACATTATCTACAAAATTACATAGCCTTCCTATGGTGGCATTTTCGGCGTAATCAGACCGCAACTGTTGCCACTGCTCATGTGTAACATTATTTAGCAATTCCTCTAGCAGTGGCCTAACATCATTTGCAGGAGTGGAATGACTCCTGACATTGTCTGGATTGCTCCTAGCTGTGTTGTTGTCCATTTTGCTTCAATATCTATTTGTTTGCTGTTAATGTCTTCTCTCTGTTTGTTAAAGCGAGCGTTAGAAAAAACAGAGTTGCAGAGGGCTATTTATAGGTTTTTGTCTGTATGACGTCTTTGAAGCCCCGCCCACTTCAAGTGTGACGTCTTTGAAGCCTTTGATCTAAGCCCCGCCCACTTCGAGCAAAAAAAGAATGCGCTCGGAGAGTGTGGTTTGTTTGTCTCTCTCTCTCTCTCTCTCTCTCTCCCCCCCCCCCCCCCCCCCCCCCCCCAAGCTTCATCACAGCCTCCCATAATAATAACTTTAGTAATGGTAGCAGTTAAAATATTGTCTGGTTTCATTTGGAACAACGATAGTTGTTTCGTTTATCGTTGATTGTTGATCTATTACAGTCGACCAGGTGACAACAATCACGTTGAAAAATCATTTATTTATAGTTGGCCGGAAACTAAAGCTGCTGTCACTTGGACTATTCCGTAGCACCCACCCGAGTAGTCGTCCTCGTCCCTGCACTGCACGTCGATCTCAGGTAAGAATGTATTTATTTAGTCATTGTTTGAATGCTGAATTTGGAAAAACAGTCAAGATTGCTTGATATTTATAGTCTATTAAAATGTATATTATAGTATATTTAAAATGTGGGGAAAATTTCTCAATAGAAATGTCTAAAATATCATAATTTGGTTCCCAAGTATAAATAACATTTAAAGCTATCTTGGACAGAAGGAAAAGAGTATGTATTTCTTAGAAAACGCGAAATCTGCACAAACATACCATTTTCATGTCATAATGTTCTTTCTGTTATAAAGCTATATTAGCAAAGGTGCTGTAAAGTTGTTAGCAGTGTGTCAGCTTGGTGACCTGCCACAGAGTACCTTTGTGACGTCATTCGCTATGCTCCAGATCGGATGGGTGGTGCAGGACGCCCGACGACTCTCATCTATATACAATTCCCAGCAGCAGACAACTCCAACATTCTGTATTTAATATTTGAATATATATTTTTTAATTTTCTGTCTGTGTGCCAAGGTGAGCTATGCACCTGTTTATTGTTACCTGCTGTGTCTCATGTTAAGAAAACATGTATGGTCAAAATAAAAACACTAGCTTTTAGTGTACAGGATGGATGTGAATGTTAGTGAACAAAACAGGCCTGCTGTATATCAGATGATGTGTATATTCTTAATGTTTTTATGCTTACAAAACTCTACTCAAGTTTCTTTTAAAGTTTTTGCTTGCATTTCCTACACAAATGTCAAAATAATAAAAAATCTTTGTGCACTGATACATGGTCTCACATTTTTATCTATTCAGCTGCTGTGTGATGCACACCAGTGGTCCTCACTGCGCAATGTTAAAAGAAAGGCTTCATTTTTATCAGCTGGTTTTCACATAGGCCAAACATCTCTAAGGATATTTCTCCATTGTCTATAAATACATGTCAACAACATGTAGCAACAACTACTACTGATTCATACATGTCCATCACTTTGGATGAGTGCATGTTTTTTTGCACACTGTCATCCTGTGCACTGTCCCAGCATGATTAGACCTTAGCGATGAACCTTGTTGCCAAAAAGCAAAGCCAGTGGGAGCAACATCTTCCAGAGCTAAAGCTCCGTTCACCAGCACTACTGGTGAGCCTTGTCTATAACAATGCCATGTTTACATCACATACCAAATGTAGTCATTTTTTTTAAATTAACAGAATGATATATAGGATGTGATACTGATTACATAGTACTGATCCTCACCTGAGTACATTTTGTTTTATAATTTCCCTGAGGTCCAGAACATCTCCATCATAATGATCATATCTTGTTTGGGGATGCTGCCCTGCCACACAGTTTGTAGGCCTCAAAAACCTGTTGATCTCAGTACACCTGCAGATTCAAGGAGACATACTTTTACAGGTGACAGTATGTACTAAAGTATATGTAATTTAAACTTTTTTCATAACATTATGAAGTTGTGTGATATGCGAGTGAGAGATTATGACAAACATCCAGAAAAGTCTTGTGATCATGCAGTCATGTCTGAAACTTCTCCCACACCGAGTGCAAGACAGGGTGGAAAAACCCTTTAATTCATAGTGTTCTTGTTGCAGTGAAACGCTAAAAGATTTAAAACAAAAAATAAGGGCACATAAAGTGACACTGCTTGCTTTTTGCAAACTACTTTCACAAAAAGCCCATTATGGATTATGCTCAAGTACACTGTTGTGTAAAATTTACTTTAGTAAATTTACTTGTTTCATGCTTGGTCATGCAAGTTCTGTAAGTGAGTGAAAATAATTCCACAATTTTTTTTAGACATTTTTAGACACTCTAAGCTTTTTGAAAAAGAAAATGATCAAATTGTAACACAGAGTGTGGTCAGACTGCTTTTGTTACACACAAATACCTGTACACGTTTGTAAATCTTAGTTTACGCTAAGAGATCAGAGGAGAAGGGTGGAGTGCCCACTCCAGGTCAGGGATGAGTTCCTCCTCCAAGTGGAAGAGTTTAAGTATCTCAGGGTCTTGTTCACGAGTGATGGGAGAAGGGAGCAGGAGATCGACAGACAGATTGGTGCTCTCAATTTACTGGTCAATCTACGTCCCTACCCTCACCTGTGGTCACGAGCTGTGGGTAGTGACTGAAAGAACAAGACTGCAGATACAAATGGCTAATATGAGCTTCCTCAGACGCGTCGATGGCCTCTCCCTTAGAGGGGAGGCCAAGTGGCTTCTTTCCACATGGAAAGAAGCCACTTGAGGTGGTTCGGGCATCTGAGAAGAACACCTCCTGGGGTGAGGTGATCCGGGCATGTCCCACTGAGAGGAGGCCCCCGTGCCTTGGTGTTCCCCCAAACAAGCTGAAGGAGGTGGGTGGGGAGAGGGAGGTCTGGGCTTCTTTGCTTGGGCTGCTGCCCCCGTGATCCGCGATCCAGTAGAGTTGAGTATGTGGGTTACGCCCATTAAAAACTTGCCAGATTTTCTAATACAATACCAAACAGCACATTCTGCTATTCACTCTTGCTTTGAGCTTTGATACCCAGGTGCTCCAGTCATGTTCCTGATTGATACAAGTTTGATTTACTGAATACTAGCTAAGCAATCTAAGCAATCTACAGAATCTACAGAATCAACAAATTTCTTCCAGTCAGCGAATGCTGCATATAATTTTATTTTTTGCTTGTTGCAACGTGCATAAAATTAAAAGGTTAAAACTAATGAAACTAGTTTTGAATTTTTTTTTTTATTTGATTCAATTTTATATCATGAAATATGCAGAAAAAATAGAATTGGGCTGAAAGGTCTAATGCTTCATAACGTATTCAGGTTGTGTATCATATTTTTTAAAAGTAACTAAGTAAGAAAGTAACAAATTACTTACAAAAATAAGCAATCAGTAAAGTAATGGGATTAATTTCTTGGAGAAGTAATCAGTAATTAGTAAATAATTACTATTTTCAAGTAACTTGACCAACACAGGGTATTACCGTATGAAGTGGCAGATGTTAAAGAAACTGTTCGGCTACATGTCCAGTAGGTGGTGCAGACGACTGTCAGGATCCACTAATTCACCACAGTCAGAGTCTTTTGGATTACCTCTGCATCAGCTGAAGGAGTTAGTTTATTTAGTTTTTTGGTTATGTCATAGAATAAAAAGGCCCACATTTTGGAAGGATTTAAGCCCATAAATAAACAGCAGAAATATCCATGTATAGAAAACCTTTTTCTATTAGAAAAAATTCTAATAATGTATAGATACATATCAATACTCAATAACTCATTGTTCCACTTACAATAGCTGTAAGTGCAGCTTACCATGACTTGAGTGTTATCTCACACATCAACCACGGTAAAGCGTGTTATAGACAAGCCAGCCCACTGTGACCATTTCATGCTTTGCCTCTTTCAAAGTGTGAAATATACATGCATGCAAAAATTGCAGTAAGCTGTGGTTACAGCAGAGGGAGACATTTTATTTCAAGCCAAAGTGAAAAGAACCACAGGAAAGCATTTAAAAATGAAATTATTAACACATTTACAATTAAATATACATCAGCTGCCTAGCACTGCTCTGCTCACTACTGTGATATGGAGTTGCACACAAGTGTTTCTGTTTGCAACACTTTGCAAGATGTTGAAAGAGATGGAAGGAAAGATCTTACTGTAAACTAGCTCCGGCCTTGAGTTGAATTATTTCTTCAAGAAGTCACTTGGATGAGTGACGAAATGTTTCTCCCACACATAGGGTTTTAGATAGCACCTCCTCTCCTGACTTAGCTTGTTTTTGTTTGTTATTTTGGCCTGTGTTCACCAGGGAGTTAAGTTTTCAGTGGAGACAAATAAACCACCGTTCACTTAATAAATTGTTTTTTCTTCCCAAACCGTCACTTCCTTTTTAACCCTTATGCTACGTTCCTGTACCCCTAGACTGGGGCGTAACACATCTGAAATGAAAAGCCTGTAAACGTGTGTTCCAGCCTCCTGACTTTGCTGGCACTCGGTCTTCATACTCGACTCCAGATCTGGACTTGTGTTGAACTCGACTGAGGTGGTCTGATCAGACACAGCGCTGCTGTTTGCTGCAGCTGTCCAAAAATCACAGACAAAGTCAGGAATGTTTTTACCTCGTCTAGCTGCTCTGTGTGTGTGTGTGTGTGTGTGTGTGTGTGTGTGTGTGTGTGTGTGTGTGTGTGTACAGGTCACATGACAGCACAGCATTTTCTACCCACAGTTTGAACTGAGCAAGAAATAACAAATGTATTTATTCAACTTACAGACAATAAAAAAACAAACAGGAATCAGTGTAAAATTTAATAACTTTTATTGATGTTAACTTTTTAAAAAGTTATTAAAAAGAAAACCCCAACAGAAAAACCCCTCTGAGCAAGCACTTGGCGACAGTGGGGAAGAAAAACTCCCTTTTAAGAGGGAGAAACTTCCGGCAGAACCAGGCTCAGTGAGGGGACAGCCATCTGCCGCGACCGTTCCAAGGGGTTATCACAATTTTTTTCTACAATGCATCAACCTTGTTTTGTCTCCTGGTGAAACAAAACAGTCGGCCTATAGATGAGAAAAACCGACGTATGCAACTTGGCTTCTTCGAAAGTTTGGCTGCCTCTTCTATGAAAATTTTAACAATCGTATTGTCGACTGTTGGTTCATTTAATTCCATGTTTTGCAGAACTACTTCTGCCTCTTGCCACTGTTTACACAGGGCTTTGAAAATCACCTTCTCAAAGTTTTTGAACTTCCTTAAGGGGATTTGATCAATTTCATCCCTGATTTTAGCCCAGATTTTTTCGCTAAGCCTCTTGTAGATGGTTAAAACTCTTTCTGGACTTATGACTTTACCTGATTTTTTTATAACCCGCTTAACTAGTTCTTCCATACATGTTTCCACAAAAAATCGGTATTTTTCTTTGTTTTGAGACAATTCATCCTTTGCTACCAAAGGGTGTTTTTTGAATTGATTTTGCATGCTGGCTTCATGTTGAGCCGAGGATTTCTTTGGGGTTACATCATTTTCCAAAGAGGTTCCTGCTTTATCTACAGCCTGCGTGGTGTCACGGTTTTTCTTGTCTATTGGAGTTCTGGGCTCGTCAGATGTATCAATGATATTTGTGGCAACATTTTCTGCTGTGTTGTTCACGTTGACTGTTGTTTTCTGTTGTTCAGGAGCTGTCTGTGTCTCCTTTGAGGCCACTGTTGTTGTGATGTTTTCTGTGATGTTGATCAAATCCCTTGTTTTCTGTAGAATCACAGCCTTAATGTGATCTGCCAGCGATGCATTATCCTCTGAGTTTTCAGGTGTTTCCATGGTATTTTGGATATTAGTGATAAGTGTGGCACCAGCGGAATTTTCTGCTGTGCTGTTCACGTTGACTGTTGCTTTCTGTAAAATAACAACTGGCACACAGATTAGATTTCCCATGATGCGGTCACCTGTGTTAGAGGTCTGTGCAAGTTCAGGAGCTGTTTCTGTCTCCTCTAAGGCCACTGTTGTTGTGCTATTTTCTGGGATGTTTAACAAATCCATTGCTTTCTGTAGAATCACAGCCTTAATTTGATCTGCCAGCGATGCATAATCCTCTGAGTTTTCAGTTGTTTCCGTGGTATTTTGGATATTAGTGATAAATGTGACATCAGCGGAATTTTCTGCTGTGCTGTGCAAGTTGGCTGTTGTTTCCTGTGAAATATGAGCTGGCATTTCCGTGTTGCGGTCAACTGTGTTAGAGGTCTGTGCAAGTTCAGGAGCTGTCTGTGTCTGCTTTAAGGCCACTGTTGTTGTGCTAGTGACAGCAGTGTCCTGGCAAAACCTCAGTTCTGCACCTGCTGACAGTGAGCATAGGGCAATGACATTATCTACAAAATTACATAGCCTTCCTATGGTGGCATTTTCGGCGTAATCAGACCGCAACTGTTGCCACTGCTCATGTGTAACATTATTTAGCAATTCCTCTAGCAGTGGCCTAACATCATTTGCAGGAGTGGAATGACTCCTGACATTGTCTGGATTGCTCCTAGCTGTGTTGTTGTCCATTTTGCTTCAATATCTATTTGTTTGCTGTTAATGTCTTCTCTCTGTTTGTTAAAGCGAGCGTTAGAAAAAACAGAGTTGCAGAGGGCTATTTATAGGTTTTTGTCTGTATGACGTCTTTGAAGCCCCGCCCACTTCAAGTGTGACGTCTTTGAAGCCTTTGATCTAAGCCCCGCCCACTTCGAGCAAAAAAAGAATGCGCTCGGAGAGTGTGGTTTGTTTGTCTCTCTCTCTCTCTCTCTCTCTCCCCCCCCCCCCCCCCCAAGCTTCATCACAGCCTCCCATAATAATAACTTTAGTAATGGTAGCAGTTAAAATATTGTCTGGTTTCATTTGGAACAACGATAGTTGTTTCGTTTATCGTTGATTGTTGATCTATTACAGTCGACCAGGTGACAACAATCACGTTGAAAAATCATTTATTTATAGTTGGCCGGAAACTAAAGCTGCTGTCACTTGGACTATTCCGTAGCACCCACCCGAGTAGTCGTCCTCGTCCCTGCACTGCACGTCGATCTCAGGTAAGAATGTATTTATTTAGTCATTGTTTGAATGCTGAATTTGGAAAAACAGTCAAGATTGCTTGATATTTATAGTCTATTAAAATGTATATTATAGTATATTTAAAATGTGGGGAAAATTTCTCAATAGAAATGTCTAAAATATCATAATTTGGTTCCCAAGTATAAATAACATTTAAAGCTATCTTGGACAGAAGGAAAAGAGTATGTATTTCTTAGAAAACGCGAAATCTGCACAAACATACCATTTTCATGTCATAATGTTCTTTCTGTTATAAAGCTATATTAGCAAAGGTGCTGTAAAGTTGTTAGCAGTGTGTCAGCTTGGTGACCTGCCACAGAGTACCTTTGTGACGTCATTCGCTATGCTCCAGATCGGATGGGTGGTGCAGGACGCCCGACGACTCTCATCTATATACAATTCCCAGCAGCAGACAACTCCAACATTCTGTATTTAATATTTGAATATATATTTTTTAATTTTCTGTCTGTGTGCCAAGGTGAGCTATGCACCTGTTTATTGTTACCTGCTGTGTCTCATGTTAAGAAAACATGTATGGTCAAAATAAAAACACTAGCTTTTAGTGTACAGGATGGATGTGAATGTTAGTGAACAAAACAGGCCTGCTGTATATCAGATGATGTGTATATTCTTAATGTTTTTATGCTTACAAAACTCTACTCAAGTTTCTTTTAAAGTTTTTGCTTGCATTTCCTACACAAATGTCAAAATAATAAAAAATCTTTGTGCACTGATACATGGTCTCACATTTTTATCTATTCAGCTGCTGTGTGATGCACACCAGTGGTCCTCACTGCGCAATGTTAAAAGAAAGGCTTCATTTTTATCAGCTGGTTTTCACATAGGCCAAACATCTCTAAGGATATTTCTCCATTGTCTATAAATACATGTCAACAACATGTAGCAACAACTACTACTGATTCATACATGTCCATCACTTTGGATGAGTGCATGTTTTTTTGCACACTGTCATCCTGTGCACTGTCCCAGCATGATTAGACCTTAGCGATGAACCTTGTTGCCAAAAAGCAAAGCCAGTGGGAGCAACATCTTCCAGAGCTAAAGCTCCGTTCACCAGCACTACTGGTGAGCCTTGTCTATAACAATGCCATGTTTACATCACATACCAAATGTAGTCATTTTTTTTTTAAATTAACAGAATGATATATAGGATGTGATACTGATTACATAGTACTGATCCTCACCTGAGTACATTTTGTTTTATAATTTCCCTGAGGTCCAGAACATCTCCATCATAATGATCATATCTTGTTTGGGGATGCTGCCCTGCCACACAGTTTGTAGGCCTCAAAAACCTGTTGATCTCAGTACACCTGCAGATTCAAGGAGACATACTTTTACAGGTGACAGTATGTACTAAAGTATATGTAATTTAAACTTTTTTCATAACATTATGAAGTTGTGTGATATGCGAGTGAGAGATTATGACAAACATCCAGAAAAGTCTTGTGATCATGCAGTCATGTCTGAAACTTCTCCCACACCGAGTGCAAGACAGGGTGGAAAAACCCTTTAATTCATAGTGTTCTTGTTGCAGTGAAACGCTAAAAGATTTAAAACAAAAAATAAGGGCACATAAAGTGACACTGCTTGCTTTTTGCAAACTACTTTCACAAAAAGCCCATTATGGATTATGCTCAAGTACACTGTTGTGTAAAATTTACTTTAGTAAATTTACTTGTTTCATGCTTGGTCATGCAAGTTCTGTAAGTGAGTGAAAATAATTCCACAATTTTTTTTAGACATTTTTAGACACTCTAAGCTTTTTGAAAAAGAAAATGATCAAATTGTAACACAGAGTGTGGTCAGACTGCTTTTGTTACACACAAATACCTGTACACGTTTGTAAATCTTAGTTTACGCTAA
The DNA here is from genome assembly GCF_041146795.1 of Maylandia zebra. Taxonomy (NCBI): domain Eukaryota; kingdom Metazoa; phylum Chordata; class Actinopteri; order Cichliformes; family Cichlidae; genus Maylandia; species Maylandia zebra. The sequence continues at coordinate 27,721,917 of NC_135185.1, forward strand.
GAGATCAGAGGAGAAGGGTGGAGTGCCCACTCCAGGTCAGGGATGAGTTCCTCCTCCAAGTGGAAGAGTTTAAGTATCTCAGGGTCTTGTTCACGAGTGATGGGAGAAGGGAGCAGGAGATCGACAGACAGATTGGTGCTCTCAATTTACTGGTCAATCTACGTCCCTACCCTCACCTGTGGTCACGAGCTGTGGGTAGTGACTGAAAGAACAAGACTGCAGATACAAATGGCTAATATGAGCTTCCTCAGAAGCGTGGATGGCCTCTCCCTTAGAGGGGAGGCCAAGTGGCTTCTTTCCACATGGAAAGAAGCCACTTGAGGTGGTTCGGGCATCTGAGAAGAACACCTCCTGGGGTGAGGTGATCCGGGCATGTCCCACTGAGAGGAGGCCCCCGTGCCTTGGTGTTCCCCCAAACAAGCTGAAGGAGGTGGGTGGGGAGAGGGAGGTCTGGGCTTCTTTGCTTGGGCTGCTGCCCCCGTGATCCGCGATCCAGTAGAGTTGAGTATGTGGGTTACGCCCATTAAAAACTTGCCAGATTTTCTAATACAATACCAAACAGCACATTCTGCTATTCACTCTTGCTTTGAGCTTTGATACCCAGGTGCTCCAGTCATGTTCCTGATTGATACAAGTTTGATTTACTGAATACTAGCTAAGCAATCTAAGCAATCTACAGAATCTACAGAATCAACAAATTTCTTCCAGTCAGCGAATGCTGCATATAATTTTATTTTTTGCTTGTTGCAACGTGCATAAAATTAAAAGGTTAAAACTAATGAAACTAGTTTTGAATTTTTTTTTGCAGTTGATTCAATTTTATATCATGAAATATGCAGAAAAAATAGAATTGGGCTGAAAGGTCTAATGCTTCATAACGTATTCAGGTTGTGTATCATATTTTTTAAAAGTAACTAAGTAAGAAAGTAACAAATTACTTACAAAAATAAGCAATCAGTAAAGTAATGGGATTAATTTCTTGGAGAAGTAATCAGTAATTAGTAAATAATTACTATTTTCAAGTAACTTGACCAACACAGGGTATTACCGTATGAAGTGGCAGATGTTAAAGAAACTGTTCGGCTACATGTCCAGTAGGTGGTGCAGACGACTGTCAGGATCCACTAATTCACCACAGTCAGAGTCTTTTGGATTACCTCTGCATCAGCTGAAGGAGTTAGTTTATTTAGTTTTTTGGTTATGTCATAGAATAAAAAGGCCCACATTTTGGAAGGATTTAAGCCCATAAATAAACAGCAGAAATATCCATGTATAGAAAACCTTTTTCTATTAGAAAAAATTCTAATAATGTATAGATACATATCAATACTCAATAACTCATTGTTCCACTTACAATAGCTGTAAGTGCAGCTTACCATGACTTGAGTGTTATCTCACACATCAACCACGGTAAAGCGTGTTATAGACAAGCCAGCCCACTGTGACCATTTCATGCTTTGCCTCTTTCAAAGTGTGAAATATACATGCATGCAAAAATTGCAGTAAGCTGTGGTTACAGCAGAGGGAGACATTTTATTTCAAGCCAAAGTGAAAAGAACCACAGGAAAGCATTTAAAAATGAAATTATTAACACATTTACAATTAAATATACATCAGCTGCCTAGCACTGCTCTGCTCACTACTGTGATATGGAGTTGCACACAAGTGTTTCTGTTTGCAACACTTTGCAAGATGTTGAAAGAGATGGAAGGAAAGATCTTACTGTAAACTAGCTCCGGCCTTGAGTTGAATTATTTCTTCAAGAAGTCACTTGGATGAGTGACGAAATGTTTCTCCCACACATAGGGTTTTAGATAGCACCTCCTCTCCTGACTTAGCTTGTTTTTGTTTGTTATTTTGGCCTGTGTTCACCAGGGAGTTAAGTTTTCAGTGGAGACAAATAAACCACCGTTCACTTAATAAATTGTTTTTTCTTCCCAAACCGTCACTTCCTTTTTAACCCTTATGCTACGTTCCTGTACCCCTAGACTGGGGCGTAACACATCTGAAATGAAAAGCCTGTAAACGTGTGTTCCAGCCTCCTGACTTTGCTGGCACTCGGTCTTCATACTCGACTCCAGATCTGGACTTGTGTTGAACTCGACTGAGGTGGTCTGATCAGACACAGCGCTGCTGTTTGCTGCAGCTGTCCAAAAATCACAGACAAAGTCAGGAATGTTTTTACCTCGTCTAGCTGCTCTGTGTGTGTGTGTGTGTGTGTGTGTGTGTGTGTGTGTGTGTGTGTACAGGTCACATGACAGCACAGCATTTTCTACCCACAGTTTGAACTGAGCAAGAAATAACAAATGTATTTATTCAACTTACAGACAATAAAAAAACAAACAGAAATCAGTGTAAAATTTAATAACTTTTATTGATGTTAACTTTTTAAAAAGTTATTAAAAAGAAAACCCCAACAGAAAAACCCCTCTGAGCAAGCACTTGGCGACAGTGGGGAAGAAAAACTCCCTTTTAAGAGGGAGAAACTTCCGGCAGAACCAGGCTCAGTGAGGGGACAGCCATCTGCCGCGACCGTTCCAAGGGGTTATCACAATTTTTTTCTACAATGCATCAACCTTGTTTTGTCTCCTGGTGAAACAAAACAGTCGGCCTATAGATGAGAAAAACCGACGTATGCAACTTGGCTTCTTCGAAAGTTTGGCTGCCTCTTCTATGAAAATTTTAACAATCGTATTGTCGACTGTTGGTTCATTTAATTCCATGTTTTGCAGAACTACTTCTGCCTCTTGCCACTGTTTACACAGGGCTTTGAAAATCACCTTCTCAAAGTTTTTGAACTTCCTTAAGGGGATTTGATCAATTTCATCCCTGATTTTAGCCCAGATTTTTTCGCTAAGCCTCTTGTAGATGGTTAAAACTCTTTCTGGACTTATGACTTTACCTGATTTTTTTATAACCCGCTTAACTAGTTCTTCCATACATGTTTCCACAAAAAATCTGTATTTTTCTTTGTTTTGAGACAATTCATCCTTTGCTACCAAAGGGTGTTTTTTGAATTGATTTTGCATGCTGGCTTCATGTTGAGCCGAGGATTTCTTTGGGGTTACATCATTTTCCAAAGAGGTTCCTGCTTTATCTACAGCCTGCGTGGTGTCACGGTTTTTCTTGTCTATTGGAGTTCTGGGCTCGTCAGATGTATCAATGATATTTGTGGCAACATTTTCTGCTGTGTTGTTCACGTTGACTGTTGTTTTCTGTTGTTCAGGAGCTGTCTGTGTCTCCTTTGAGGCCACTGTTGTTGTGATGTTTTCTGTGATGTTGATCAAATCCCTTGTTTTCTGTAGAATCACAGCCTTAATGTGATCTGCCAGCGATGCATTATCCTCTGAGTTTTCAGGTGTTTCCATGGTATTTTGGATATTAGTGATAAGTGTGGCACCAGCGGAATTTTCTGCTGTGCTGTTCACGTTGACTGTTGCTTTCTGTAAAATAACAACTGGCACACAGATTAGATTTCCCATGATGCGGTCACCTGTGTTAGAGGTCTGTGCAAGTTCAGGAGCTGTTTCTGTCTCCTCTAAGGCCACTGTTGTTGTGCTATTTTCTGGGATGTTTAACAAATCCATTGCTTTCTGTAGAATCACAGCCTTAATTTGATCTGCCAGCGATGCATAATCCTCTGAGTTTTCAGTTGTTTCCGTGGTATTTTGGATATTAGTGATAAATGTGACATCAGCGGAATTTTCTGCTGTGCTGTGCAAGTTGGCTGTTGTTTCCTGTGAAATATGAGCTGGCATTTCCGTGTTGCGGTCAACTGTGTTAGAGGTCTGTGCAAGTTCAGGAGCTGTCTGTGTCTGCTTTAAGGCCACTGTTGTTGTGCTAGTGACAGCAGTGTCCTGGCAAAACCTCAGTTCTGCACCTGCTGACAGTGAGCATAGGGCAATGACATTATCTACAAAATTACATAGCCTTCCTATGGTGGCATTTTCGGCGTAATCAGACCGCAACTGTTGCCACTGCTCATGTGTAACATTATTTAGCAATTCCTCTAGCAGTGGCCTAACATCATTTGCAGGAGTGGAATGACTCCTGACATTGTCTGGATTGCTCCTAGCTGTGTTGTTGTCCATTTTGCTTCAATATCTATTTGTTTGCTGTTAATGTCTTCTCTCTGTTTGTTAAAGCGAGCGTTAGAAAAAACAGAGTTGCAGAGGGCTATTTATAGGTTTTTGTCTGTATGACGTCTTTGAAGCCCCGCCCACTTCAAGTGTGACGTCTTTGAAGCCTTTGATCTAAGCCCCGCCCACTTCGAGCAAAAAAAGAATGCGCTCGGAGAGTGTGGTTTGTTTGTCTCTCTCTCTCTCTCTCTCTCTCTCCCCCCCCCCCCCCCCCCCCCCCCAAGCTTCATCACAGCCTCCCATAATAATAACTTTAACTTTAGTAATGGTAGCAGTTAAAATATTGTCTGGTTTCATTTGGAACAACGATAGTTGTCTCGTTTATCGTTGATTGTTGATCTATTACAGTCGACCAGGTGACAACAATCACGTTGAAAAATCATTTATTTATAGTTGGCCGGAAACTAAAGCTGCTGTCACTTGGACTATTCCGTAGCACCCACCCGAGTAGTCGTCCTCGTCCCTGCACTGCACGTCGATCTCAGGTAAGAATGTATTTATTTAGTCATTGTTTGAATGCTGAATTTGGAAAAACAGTCAAGATTGCTTGATATTTATAGTCTATTAAAATGTATATTATAGTATATTTAAAATGTGGGGAAAATTTCTCAATAGAAATGTCTAAAATATCATAATTTGGTTCCCAAGTATAAATAACATTTAAAGCTATCTTGGACAGAAGGAAAAGAGTATGTATTTCTTAGAAAACGCGAAATCTGCACAAACATACCATTTTCATGTCATAATGTTCTTTCTGTTATAAAGCTATATTAGCAAAGGTGCTGTAAAGTTGTTAGCAGTGTGTCAGCTTGGTGACCTGCCACAGAGTACCTTTGTGACGTCATTCGCTATGCTCCAGATCGGATGGGTGGTGCAGGACGCCCGACGACTCTCATCTATATACAATTCCCAGCAGCAGACAACTCCAACATTCTGTATTTAATATTTGAATATATATTTTTTAATTTTCTGTCTGTGTGCCAAGGTGAGCTATGCACCTGTTTATTGTTACCTGCTGTGTCTCATGTTAAGAAAACATGTATGGTCAAAATAAAAACACTAGCTTTTAGTGTACAGGATGGATGTGAATGTTAGTGAACAAAACAGGCCTGCTGTATATCAGATGATGTGTATATTCTTAATGTTTTTATGCTTACAAAACTCTACTCAAGTTTCTTTTAAAGTTTTTGCTTGCATTTCCTACACAAATGTCAAAATAATAAAAAATCTTTGTGCACTGATACATGGTCTCACATTTTTATCTATTCAGCTGCTGTGTGATGCACACCAGTGGTCCTCACTGCGCAATGTTAAAAGAAAGGCTTCATTTTTATCAGCTGGTTTTCACATAGGCCAAACATCTCTAAGGATATTTCTCCATTGTCTATAAATACATGTCAACAACATGTAGCAACAACTACTACTGATTCATACATGTCCATCACTTTGGATGGTTGCATGTTTTTTTGCACACTGTCATCCTGTGCACTGTCCCAGCATGATTAGACCTTAGCAATGAACCTTGTTGCCAAAAAGCAAAGCCAGTGGGAGCAACATCTTCCAGAGCTAAAGCTCCGTTCACCAGCACTACTGGTGAGCCTTGTCTATAACAATGCCATGTTTACATCACATACCAAATGTAGTCATTTTTTTTAAATTAACAGAATGATATATAGGATGTGATACTGATTACATAGTACTGATCCTCACCTGAGTACATTTTGTTTTATAATTTCCCTGAGGTCCAGAACATCTCCATCATAATGATCATATCTTGTTTGGGGATGCTGCCCTGCCACACAGTTTGTAGGCCTCAAAAACCTGTTGATCTCAGTACACCTGCAGATTCAAGGAGACATACTTTTACAGGTGACAGTATGTACTAAAGTATATGTAATTTAAACTTTTTTCATAACATTATGAAGTTGTGTGATATGCGAGTGAGAGATTATGACAAACATCCAGAAAAGTCTTGTGATCATGCAGTCATGTCTGAAACTTCTCCCACACCGAGTGCAAGACAGGGTGGAAAAACCCTTTAATTCATAGTGTTCTTGTTGCAGTGAAACGCTAAAAGATTTAAAACAAAAAATAAGGGCACATAAAGTGACACTGCTTGCTTTTTGCAAACTACTTTCACAAAAAGCCCATTATGGATTATGCTCAAGTACACTGTTGTGTAAAATTTACTTTAGTAAATTTACTTGTTTCATGCTTGGTCATGCAAGTTCTGTAAGTGAGTGAAAATAATTCCACAATTTTTTTTAGACATTTTTAGACACTCTAAGCTTTTTGAAAAAGAAAATGATCAAATTGTAACACAGAGTGTGGTCAGACTGCTTTTGTTACACACAAATACCTGTACACGTTTGTAAATCTTAGTTTACGCTAAGAGATCAGAGGAGAAGGGTGGAGTGCCCACTCCAGGTCAGGGATGAGTTCCTCCTCCAAGTGGAAGAGTTTAAGTATCTCAGGGTCTTGTTCACGAGTGATGGGAGAAGGGAGCAGGAGATCGACAGACAGATTGGTGCTCTCAATTTACTGGTCAATCTAGGTCCCTACCCTCACCTGTGGTCACGAGCTGTGGGTAGTGACTGAAAGAACAAGACTGCAGATACAAATGGCTAATATGAGCTTCCTCAGACGCGTGGATGGCCTCTCCCTTAGAGGGGAGGCCAAGTGGCTTCTTTCCACATGGAAAGAAGCCACTTGAGGTGGTTCGGGCATCTGAGAAGAACACCTCCTGGGGTGAGGTGATCCGGGCATGTCCCACTGAGAGGAGGCCCCCGTGCCTTGGTGTTCCCCCAAACAAGCTGAAGGAGGTGGGTGGGGAGAGGGAGGTCTGGGCTTCTTTGCTTGGGCTGCTGCCCCCGTGATCCGCGATCCAGTAGAGTTGAGTATGTGGGTTACGCCCATTAAAAACTTGCCAGATTTTCTAATACAATACCAAACAGCACATTCTGCTATTCACTCTTGCTTTGAGCTTTGATACCCAGGTGCTCCAGTCATGTTCCTGATTGATACAAGTTTGATTTACTGAATACTAGCTAAGCAATCTAAGCAATCTACAGAATCTACAGAATCAACAAATTTCTTCCAGTCAGCGAATGCTGCATATAATTTTATTTTTTGCTTGTTGCAACGTGCATAAAATTAAAAGGTTAAAACTAATGAAACTAGTTTTGAATTTTTTTTTGCAGTTGATTCAATTTTATATCATGAAATATGCAGAAAAAATAGAATTGGGCTGAAAGGTCTAATGCTTCATAACGTATTCAGGTTGTGTATCATATTTTTTAAAAGTAACTAAGTAAGAAAGTAACAAATTACTTACAAAAATAAGCAATCAGTAAAGTAATGGGATTAATTTCTTGGAGAAGTAATCAGTAATTAGTAAATAATTACTATTTTCAAGTAACTTGACCAACACAGGGTATTACCGTATGAAGTGGCAGATGTTAAAGAAACTGTTCGGCTACATGTCCAGTAGGTGGTGCAGACGACTGTCAGGATCCACTAATTCACCACAGTCAGAGTCTTTTGGATTACCTCTGCATCAGCTGAAGGAGTTAGTTTATTTAGTTTTTTGGTTATGTCATAGAATAAAAAGGCCCACATTTTGGAAGGATTTAAGCCCATAAATAAACAGCAGAAATATCCATGTATAGAAAACCTTTTTCTATTAGAAAAAATTCTAATAATGTATAGATACATATCAATACTCAATAACTCATTGTTCCACTTACAATAGCTGTAAGTGCAGCTTACCATGACTTGAGTGTTATCTCACACATCAACCACGGTAAAGCGTGTTATAGACAAGCCAGCCCACTGTGACCATTTCATGCTTTGCCTCTTTCAAAGTGTGAAATATACATGCATGCAAAAATTGCAGTAAGCTGTGGTTACAGCAGAGGGAGACATTTTATTTCAAGCCAAAGTGAAAAGAACCACAGGAAAGCATTTAAAAATGAAATTATTAACACATTTACAATTAAATATACATCAGCTGCCTAGCACTGCTCTGCTCACTACTGTGATATGGAGTTGCACACAAGTGTTTCTGTTTGCAACACTTTGCAAGATGTTGAAAGAGATGGAAGGAAAGATCTTACTGTGAACTAGCTCCGGCCTTGAGTTGAATTATTTCTTCAAGAAGTCACTTGGATGAGTGACGAAATGTTTCTCCCACACATAGGGTTTTAGATAGCACCTCCTCTCCTGACTTAGCTTGTTTTTGTTTGTTATTTTGGCCTGTGTTCACCAGGGAGTTAAGTTTTCAGTGGAGACAAATAAACCACCGTTCACTTAATAAATTGTTTTTTCTTCCCAAACCGTCACTTCCTTTTTAACCCTTATGCTACGTTCCTGTACCCCTAGACTGGGGCGTAACACATCTGAAATGAAAAGCCTGTAAACGTGTGTTCCAGCCTCCTGACTTTGCTGGCACTCGGTCTTCATACTCGACTCCAGATCTGGACTTGTGTTGAACTCGACTGAGGTGGTCTGATCAGACACAGCGCTGCTGTTTGCTGCAGCTGTCCAAAAATCACAGACAAAGTCAGGAATGTTTTTACCTCATCTAGCTGCTCTGTGTGTGTGTGTGTGTGTGTGTGTGTGTGTGTGTGTGTGTGTGTGTGTGTGTGTGTGTACAGGTCACATGACAGCACAGCATTTTCTACCCACAGTTTGAACTGAGCAAGAAATAACAAATGTATTTATTCAACTTACAGACAATAAAAAAACAAACAGAAATCAGTGTAAAATTTAATAACTTTTATTGATGTTAACTTTTTTAAAAGTTATTAAAAAGAAAACCCCAACAGAAAAACCCCTCTGAGCAAGCACTTGGCGACAGTGGGGAAGAAAAACTCCCTTTTAAGAGGGAGAAACTTCCGGCAGAACCAGGCTCAGTGAGGGGACAGCCATCTGCCGCGACCGTTCCAAGGGGTTATCACAATTTTTTTCTACAATGCATCAACCTTGTTTTGTCTCCTGGTGAAACAAAACAGTCGGCCTATAGATGAGAAAAACCGACGTATGCAACTTGGCTTCTTCGAAAGTTTGGCTGCCTCTTCTATGAAAATTTTAACAATCGTATTGTCGACTGTTGGTTCATTTAATTCCATGTTTTGCAGAACTACTTCTGCCTCTTGCCACTGTTTACACAGGGCTTTGAAAATCACCTTCTCAAAGTTTTTGAACTTCCTTAAGGGGATTTGATCAATTTCATCCCTGATTTTAGCCCAGATTTTTTCACTAAGCCTCTTGTAGATGGTTAAAACTCTTTCTGGACTTATGACTTTACCTGATTTTTTTATAACCCGCTTAACTAGTTCTTCCATACATGTTTCCACAAAAAATCGGTATTTTTCTTTGTTTTGAGACAATTCATCCTTTGCTACCAAAGGGTGTTTTTTGAATTGATTTTGCATGCTGGCTTCATGTTGAGCCGAGGATTTCTTTGGGGTTACATCATTTTCCAAAGAGGTTCCTGCTTTATCTACAGCCTGCGTGGTGTCACGGTTTTTCTTGTCTATTGGAGTTCTGGGCTCGTCAGATGTATCAATGATATTTGTGGCAACATTTTCTGCTGTGTTGTTCACGTTGACTGTTGTTTTCTGTTGTTCAGGAGCTGTCTGTGTCTCCTTTGAGGCCACTGTTGTTGTGATGTTTTCTGTGATGTTGATCAAATCCCTTGTTTTCTGTAGAATCACAGCCTTAATGTGATCTGCCAGCGATGCATTATCCTCTGAGTTTTCAGGTGTTTCCATGGTATTTTGGATATTAGTGATAAGTGTGGCACCAGCGGAATTTTCTGCTGTGCTGTTCACGTTGACTGTTGCTTTCTGTAAAATAACAACTGGCACACAGATTAGATTTCCCATGATGCGGTCACCTGTGTTAGAGGTCTGTGCAAGTTCAGGAGCTGTTTCTGTCTCCTCTAAGGCCACTGTTGTTGTGCTATTTTCTGGGATGTTTAACAAATCCATTGCTTTCTGTAGAATCACAGCCTTAATTTGATCTGCCAGCGATGCATAATCCTCTGAGTTTTCAGTTGTTTCCGTGGTATTTTGGATATTAGTGATAAATGTGACATCAGCGGAATTTTCTGCTGTGCTGTGCAAGTTGGCTGTTGTTTCCTGTGAAATATGAGCTGGCATTTCCGTGTTGCGGTCAACTGTGTTAGAGGTCTGTGCAAGTTCAGGAGCTGTCTGTGTCTGCTTTAAGGCCACTGTTGTTGTGCTAGTGACAGCAGTGTCCTGGCAAAACCTCAGTTCTGCACCTGCTGACAGTGAGCATAGGGCAATGACATTATCTACAAAATTACATAGCCTTCCTATGGTGGCATTTTCGGCGTAATCAGACCGCAACTGTTGCCACTGCTCATGTGTAACATTATTTAGCAATTCCTCTAGCAGTGGCCTAACATCATTTGCAGGAGTGGAATGACTCCTGACATTGTCTGGATTGCTCCTAGCTGTGTTGTTGTCCATTTTGCTTCAATATCTATTTGTTTGCTGTTAATGTCTTCTCTCTGTTTGTTAAAGCGAGCGTTAGAAAAAACAGAGTTGCAGAGGGCTATTTATAGGTTTTTGTCTGTATGACGTCTTTGAAGCCCCGCCCACTTCAAGTGTGACGTCTTTGAAGCCTTTGATCTAAGCCCCGCCCACTTCGAGCAAAAAAAGAATGCGCTCGGAGAGTGTGGTTTGTTTGTCTCTCTCTCTCTCTCTCTCTCTCTCTCTCCCCCCCCCCCCCCCCCCCCCCCCAAGCTTCATCACAGCCTCCCATAATAATAACTTTAGTAATGGTAGCAGTTAAAATATTGTCTGGTTTCATTTGGAACAACGATAGTTGTTTCGTTTATCGTTGATTGTTGATCTATTACAGTCGACCAGGTGACAACAATCACGTTGAAAAATCATTTATTTATAGTTGGCCGGAAACTAAAGCTGCTGTCACTTGGACTATTCCGTAGCACCCACCCGAGTAGTCGTCCTCGTCCCTGCACTGCACGTCGATCTCAGGTAAGAATGTATTTATTTAGTCATTGTTTGAATGCTGAATTTGGAAAAACAGTCAAGATTGCTTGATATTTATAGTCTATTAAAATGTATATTATAGTATATTTAAAATGTGGGGAAAATTTCTCAATAGAAATGTCTAAAATATCATAATTTGGTTCCCAAGTATAAATAACATTTAAAGCTATCTTGGACAGAAGGAAAAGAGTATGTATTTCTTAGAAAACGCGAAATCTGCACAAACATACCATTTTCATGTCATAATGTTCTTTCTGTTATAAAGCTATATTAGCAAAGGTGCTGTAAAGTTGTTAGCAGTGTGTCAGCTTGGTGACCTGCCACAGAGTACCTTTGTGACGTCATTCGCTATGCTCCAGATCGGATGGGTGGTGCAGGACGCCCGACGACTCTCATCTATATACAATTCCCAGCAGCAGACAACTCCAACATTCTGTATTTAATATTTGAATATATATTTTTTAATTTTCTGTCTGTGTGCCAAGGTGAGCTATGCACCTGTTTATTGTTACCTGCTGTGTCTCATGTTAAGAAAACATGTATGGTCAAAATAAAAACACTAGCTTTTAGTGTACAGGATGGATGTGAATGTTAGTGAACAAAACAGGCCTGCTGTATATCAGATGATGTGTATATTCTTAATGTTTTTATGCTTACAAAGCTCTACTCAAGTTTCTTTTAAAGTTTTTGCTTGCATTTCCTACACAAATGTCAAAATAATAAAAAATCTTTGTGCACTGATACATGGTCTCACATTTTTATCTATTCAGCTGCTGTGTGATGCACACCAGTGGTCCTCACTGCGCAATGTTAAAAGAAAGGCTTCATTTTTATCAGCTGGTTTTCACATAGGCCAAACATCTCTAAGGATATTTCTCCATTGTCTATAAATACATGTCAACAACATGTAGCAACAACTACTACTGATTCATACATGTCCATCACTTTGGATGAGTGCATGTTTTTTTGCACACTGTCATCCTGTGCACTGTTCCAGCATGATTAGACCTTAGCGATGAACCTTGTTGCCAAAAAGCAAAGCCAGTGGGAGCAACATCTTCCAGAGCTAAAGCTCCGTTCACCAGCACTACTGGTGAGCCTTGTCTATAACAATGCCATGTTTACATCACATACCAAATGTAGTCATTTTTTTTAAATTAACAGAATGATATATAGGATGTGATACTGATTACATAGTACTGATCCTCACCTGAGTACATTTTGTTTTATAATTTCCCTGAGGTCCAGAACATCTCCATCATAATGATCATATCTTGTTTGGGGATGCTGCCCTGCCACACAGTTTGTAGGCCTCAAAAACCTGTTGATCTCAGTACACCTGCAGATTCAAGGAGACATACTTTTACAGGTGACAGTATGTACTAAAGTATATGTAATTTAAACTTTTTTCATAACATTATGAAGTTGTGTGATATGCGAGTGAGAGATTATGACAAACATCCAGAAAAGTCTTGTGATCATGCAGTCATGTCTGAAACTTCTCCCACACCGAGTGCAAGACAGGGTGGAAAAACCCTTTAATTCATAGTGTTCTTGTTGCAGTGAAACGCTAAAAGATTTAAAACAAAAAATAAGGGCACATAAAGTGACACTGCTTGCTTTTTGCAACCTACTTTCACAAAAAGCCCATTATGGATTATGCTCAAGTACACTGTTGTGTAAAATTTACTTTAGTAAATTTACTTGTTTCATGCTTGGTCATGCAAGTTCTGTAAGTGAGTGAAAATAATTCCACAATTTTTTTTAGACATTTTTAGACACTCTAAGCTTTTTGAAAAAGAAAATGATCAAATTGTAACACAGAGTGTGGTCAGACTGCTTTTGTTACACACAAATACCTGTACACGTTTGTAAATCTTAGTTTACGCTAAGAGATCAGAGGAGAAGGGTGGAGTGCCCACTCCAGGTCAGGGATGAGTTCCTCCTCCAAGTGGAAGAGTTTAAGTATCTCAGGGTCTTGTTCACGAGTGATGGGAGAAGGGAGCAGGAGATCGACAGACAGATTGGTGCTCTCAATTTACTGGTCAATCTACGTCCCTACCCTCACCTGTGGTCACGAGCTGTGGGTAGTGACTGAAAGAACAAGACTGCAGATACAAATGGCTAATATGAGCTTCCTCAGACGCGTGGATGGCCTCTCCCTTAGAGGGGAGGCCAAGTGGCTTCTTTCCACATGGAAAGAAGCCACTTGAGGTGGTTCGGGCATCTGAGAAGAACACCTCCTGGGGTGAGGTGATCCGGGCATGTCCCACTGAGAGGAGGCCCCCGTGCCTTGGTGTTCCCCCAAACAAGCTGAAGGAGGTGGGTGGGGAGAGGGAGGTCTGGGCTTCTTTGCTTGGGCTGCTGCCCCCGTGATCCGCGATCCAGTAGAGTTGAGTATGTGGGTTACGCCCATTAAAAACTTGCCAGATTTTCTAATACAATACCAAACAGCACATTCTGCTATTCACTCTTGCTTTGAGCTTTGATACCCAGGTGCTCCAGTCATGTTCCTGATTGATACAAGTTTGATTTACTGAATACTAGCTAAGCAATCTAAGCAATCTACAGAATCTACAGAATCAACAAATTTCTTCCAGTCAGCGAATGCTGCATATAATTTTATTTTTTGCTTGTTGCAACGTGCATAAAATTAAAAGGTTAAAACTAATGAAACTAGTTTTGAAATTTTTTTTTTTATTTGATTCAATTTTATATCATGAAATATGCAGAAAAAATAGAATTGGGCTGAAAGGTCTAATGCTTCATAACGTATTCAGGTTGTGTATCATATTTTTTAAAAGTAACTAAGTAAGAAAGTAACAAATTACTTACAAAAATAAGCAATCAGTAAAGTAATGGGATTAATTTCTTGGAGAAGTAATCAGTAATTAGTAAATAATTACTATTTTCAAGTAACTTGACCAACACAGGGTATTACCGTATGAAGTGGCAGATGTTAAAGAAACTGTTCGGCTACATGTCCAGTAGGTGGTGCAGACGACTGTCAGGATCCACTAATTCACCACAGTCAGAGTCTTTTGGATTACCTCTGCATCAGCTGAAGGAGTTAGTTTATTTAGTTTTTTGGTTATGTCATAGAATAAAAAGGCCCACATTTTGGAAGGATTTAAGCCCATAAATAAACAGCAGAAATATCCATGTATAGAAAACCTTTTTCTATTAGAAAAAATTCTAATAATGTATAGATACATATCAATACTCAATAACTCATTGTTCCACTTACAATAGCTGTAAGTGCAGCTTACCATGACTTGAGTGTTATCTCACACATCAACCACGGTAAAGCGTGTTATAGACAAGCCAGCCCACTGTGACCATTTCATGCTTTGCCTCTTTCAAAGTGTGAAATATACATGCATGCAAAAATTGCAGTAAGCTGTGGTTACAGCAGAGGGAGACATTTTATTTCAAGCCAAAGTGAAAAGAACCACAGGAAAGCATTTAAAAATGAAATTATTAACACATTTACAATTAAATATACATCAGCTGCCTAGCACTGCTCTGCTCACTACTGTGATATGGAGTTGCACACAAGTGTTTCTGTTTGCAACACTTTGCAAGATGTTGAAAGAGATGGAAGGAAAGATCTTACTGTGAACTAGCGCCGGCCTTGAGTTGAATTATTTCTTCAAGAAGTCACTTGGATGAGTGACGAAATGTTTCTCCCACACATAGGGTTTTAGATAGCACCTCCTCTCCTGACTTAGCTTGTTTTTGTTTGTTATTTTGGCCTGTGTTCACCAGGGAGTTAAGTTTTCAGTGGAGACAAATAAACCACCGTTCACTTAATAAATTGTTTTTTCTTCCCAAACCGTCACTTCCTTTTTAACCCTTATGCTACGTTCCTGTACCCCTAGACTGGGGCGTAACACATCTGAAATGAAAAGCCTGTAAACGTGTGTTCCAGCCTCCTGACTTTGCTGGCACTCGGTCTTCATACTCGACTCCAGATCTGGACTTGTGTTGAACTCGACTGAGGTGGTCTGATCAGACACAGCGCTGCTGTTTGCTGCAGCTGTCCAAAAATCACAGACAAAGTCAGGAATGTTTTTACCTCGTCTAGCTGCTCTGTGTGTGTGTGTGTGTGTGTGTGTGTGTGTGTGTGTGTGTGTGTGTGTGTGTACAGGTCACATGACAGCACAGCATTTTCTACCCACAGTTTGAACTGAGCAAGAAATAACAAATGTATTTATTCAACTTACAGACAATAAAAAAACAAACAGAAATCAGTGTAAAATTTAATAACTTTTATTGATGTTAACTTTTTTAAAAGTTATTAAAAAGAAAACCCCAACAGAAAAACCCCTCTGAGCAAGCACTTGGCGACAGTGGGGAAGAAAAACTCCCTTTTAAGAGGGAGAAACTTCCGGCAGAACCAGGCTCAGTGAGGGGACAGCCATCTGCCGCGACCGTTCCAAGGGGTTATCACAATTTTTTTCTACAATGCATCAACCTTGTTTTGTCTCCTGGTGAAACAAAACAGTCGGCCTATAGATGAGAAAAACCGACGTATGCAACTTGGCTTCTTCGAAAGTTTGGCTGCCTCTTCTATGAAAATTTTAACAATCGTATTGTCGACTGTTGGTTCATTTAATTCCATGTTTTGCAGAACTACTTCTGCCTCTTGCCACTGTTTACACAGGGCTTTGAAAATCACCTTCTCAAAGTTTTTGAACTTCCTTAAGGGGATTTGATCAATTTCATCCCTGATTTTAGCCCAGATTTTTTCGCTAAGCCTCTTGTAGATGGTTAAAACTCTTTCTGGACTTATGACTTTACCTGATTTTTTTATAACCCGCTTAACTAGTTCTTCCATACATGTTTCCACAAAAAATCTGTATTTTTCTTTGTTTTGAGACAATTCATCCTTTGCTACCAAAGGGTGTTTTTTGAATTGATTTTGCATGCTGGCTTCATGTTGAGCCGAGGATTTCTTTGGGGTTACATCATTTTCCAAAGAGGTTCCTGCTTTATCTACAGCCTGCGTGGTGTCACGGTTTTTCTTGTCTATTGGAGTTCTGGGCTCGTCAGATGTATCAATGATATTTGTGGCAACATTTTCTGCTGTGTTGTTCACGTTGACTGTTGTTTTCTGTTGTTCAGGAGCTGTCTGTGTCTCCTTTGAGGCCACTGTTGTTGTGATGTTTTCTGTGATGTTGATCAAATCCCTTGTTTTCTGTAGAATCACAGCCTTAATGTGATCTGCCAGCGATGCATTATCCTCTGAGTTTTCAGGTGTTTCCATGGTATTTTGGATATTAGTGATAAGTGTGGCACCAGCGGAATTTTCTGCTGTGCTGTTCACGTTGACTGTTGCTTTCTGTAAAATAACAACTGGCACACAGATTAGATTTCCCATGATGCGGTCACCTGTGTTAGAGGTCTGTGCAAGTTCAGGAGCTGTTTCTGTCTCCTCTAAGGCCACTGTTGTTGTGCTATTTTCTGGGATGTTTAACAAATCCATTGCTTTCTGTAGAATCACAGCCTTAATTTGATCTGCCAGCGATGCATAATCCTCTGAGTTTTCAGTTGTTTCCGTGGTATTTTGGATATTAGTGATAAATGTGACATCAGCGGAATTTTCTGCTGTGCTGTGCAAGTTGGCTGTTGTTTCCTGTGAAATATGAGCTGGCATTTCCGTGTTGCGGTCAACTGTGTTAGAGGTCTGTGCAAGTTCAGGAGCTGTCTGTGTCTGCTTTAAGGCCACTGTTGTTGTGCTAGTGACAGCAGTGTCCTGGCAAAACCTCAGTTCTGCACCTGCTGACAGTGAGCATAGGGCAATGACATTATCTACAAAATTACATAGCCTTCCTATGGTGGCATTTTCGGCGTAATCAGACCGCAACTGTTGCCACTGCTCATGTGTAACATTATTTAGCAATTCCTCTAGCAGTGGCCTAACATCATTTGCAGGAGTGGAATGACTCCTGACATTGTCTGGATTGCTCCTAGCTGTGTTGTTGTCCATTTTGCTTCAATATCTATTTGTTTGCTGTTAATGTCTTCTCTCTGTTTGTTAAAGCGAGCGTTAGAAAAAACAGAGTTGCAGAGGGCTATTTATAGGTTTTTGTCTGTATGACGTCTTTGAAGCCCCGCCCACTTCAAGTGTGACGTCTTTGAAGCCTTTGATCTAAGCCCCGCCCACTTCGAGCAAAAAAAGAATGCGCTCGGAGAGTGTGGTTTGTTTGTCTCTCTCTCTCTCTCTCTCTCTCTCTCTCTCCCCCCCCCCCCCCCCCCCCCCCCCCCAAGCTTCATCACAGCCTCCCATAATAATAACTTTAGTAATGGTAGCAGTTAAAATATTGTCTGGTTTCATTTGGAACAACGATAGTTGTTTCGTTTATCGTTGATTGTTGATCTATTACAGTCGACCAGGTGACAACAATCACGTTGAAAAATCATTTATTTATAGTTGGCCGGAAACTAAAGCTGCTGTCACTTGGACTATTCCGTAGCACCCACCCGAGTAGTCGTCCTCGTCCCTGCACTGCACGTCGATCTCAGGTAAGAATGTATTTATTTAGTCATTGTTTGAATGCTGAATTTGGAAAAACAGTCAAGATTGCTTGATATTTATAGTCTATTAAAATGTATATTATAGTATATTTAAAATGTGGGGAAAATTTCTCAATAGAAATGTCTAAAATATCATAATTTGGTTCCCAAGTATAAATAACATTTAAAGCTATCTTGGACAGAAGGAAAAGAGTATGTATTTCTTAGAAAACGCGAAATCTGCACAAACATACCATTTTCATGTCATAATGTTCTTTCTGTTATAAAGCTATATTAGCAAAGGTGCTGTAAAGTTGTTAGCAGTGTGTCAGCTTGGTGACCTGCCACAGAGTACCTTTGTGACGTCATTCGCTATGCTCCAGATCGGATGGGTGGTGCAGGACGCCCGACGACTCTCATCTATATACAATTCCCAGCAGCAGACAACTCCAACATTCTGTATTTAATATTTGAATATATATTTTTTAATTTTCTGTCTGTGTGCCAAGGTGAGCTATGCACCTGTTTATTGTTACCTGCTGTGTCTCATGTTAAGAAAACATGTATGGTCAAAATAAAAACACTAGCTTTTAGTGTACAGGATGGATGTGAATGTTAGTGAACAAAACAGGCCTGCTGTATATCAGATGATGTGTATATTCTTAATGTTTTTATGCTTACAAAGCTCTACTCAAGTTTCTTTTAAAGTTTTTGCTTGCATTTCCTACACAAATGTCAAAATAATAAAAAATCTTTGTGCACTGATACATGGTCTCACATTTTTATCTATTCAGCTGCTGTGTGATGCACACCAGTGGTCCTCACTGCGCAATGTTAAAAGAAAGGCTTCATTTTTATCAGCTGGTTTTCACATAGGCCAAACATCTCTAAGGATATTTCTCCATTGTCTATAAATACATGTCAACAACATGTAGCAACAACTACTACTGATTCATACATGTCCATCACTTTGGATGAGTGCATGTTTTTTTGCACACTGTCATCCTGTGCACTGTTCCAGCATGATTAGACCTTAGCGATGAACCTTGTTGCCAAAAAGCAAAGCCAGTGGGAGCAACATCTTCCAGAGCTAAAGCTCCGTTCACCAGCACTACTGGTGAGCCTTGTCTATAACAATGCCATGTTTACATCACATACCAAATGTAGTCATTTTTTTTAAATTAACAGAATGATATATAGGATGTGATACTGATTACATAGTACTGATCCTCACCTGAGTACATTTTGTTTTATAATTTCCCTGAGGTCCAGAACATCTCCATCATAATGATCATATCTTGTTTGGGGATGCTGCCCTGCCACACAGTTTGTAGGCCTCAAAAACCTGTTGATCTCAGTACACCTGCAGATTCAAGGAGACATACTTTTACAGGTGACAGTATGTACTAAAGTATATGTAATTTAAACTTTTTTCATAACATTATGAAGTTGTGTGATATGCGAGTGAGAGATTATGACAAACATCCAGAAAAGTCTTGTGATCATGCAGTCATGTCTGAAACTTCTCCCACACCGAGTGCAAGACAGGGTGGAAAAACCCTTTAATTCATAGTGTTCTTGTTGCAGTGAAACGCTAAAAGATTTAAAACAAAAAATAAGGGCACATAAAGTGACACTGCTTGCTTTTTGCAAACTACTTTCACAAAAAGCCCATTATGGATTATGCTCAAGTACACTGTTGTGTAAAATTTACTTTAGTAAATTTACTTGTTTCATGCTTGGTCATGCAAGTTCTGTAAGTGAGTGAAAATAATTCCACAATTTTTTTTAGACATTTTTAGACACTCTAAGCTTTTTGAAAAAGAAAATGATCAAATTGTAACACAGAGTGTGGTCAGACTGCTTTTGTTACACACAAATACCTGTACACGTTTGTAAATCTTAGTTTACGCTAAGAGATCAGAGGAGAAGGGTGGAGTGCCCACTCCAGGTCAGGGATGAGTTCCTCCTCCAAGTGGAAGAGTTTAAGTATCTCAGGGTCTTGTTCACGAGTGATGGGAGAAGGGAGCAGGAGATCGACAGACAGATTGGTGCTCTCAATTTACTGGTCAATCTACGTCCCTACCCTCACCTGTGGTCACGAGCTGTGGGTAGTGACTGAAAGAACAAGACTGCAGATACAAATGGCTAATATGAGCTTCCTCAGAAGCGTGGATGGCCTCTCCCTTAGAGGGGAGGCCAAGTGGCTTCTTTCCACATGGAAAGAAGCCACTTGAGGTGGTTCGGGCATCTGAGAAGAACACCTCCTGGGGTGAGGTGATCCGGGCATGTCCCACTGAGAGGAGGCCCCCGTGCCTTGGTGTTCCCCCAAACAAGCTGAAGGAGGTGGGTGGGGAGAGGGAGGTCTGGGCTTCTTTGCTTGGGCTGCTGCCCCCGTGATCCGCGATCCAGTAGAGTTGAGTATGTGGGTTACGCCCATTAAAAACTTGCCAGATTTTCTAATACAATACCAAACAGCACATTCTGCTATTCACTCTTGCTTTGAGCTTTGATACCCAGGTGCTCCAGTCATGTTCCTGATTGATACAAGTTTGATTTACTGAATACTAGCTAAGCAATCTAAGCAATCTACAGAATCTACAGAATCAACAAATTTCTTCCAGTCAGCGAATGCTGCATATAATTTTATTTTTTGCTTGTTGCAACGTGCATAAAATTAAAAGGTTAAAACTAATGAAACTAGTTTTGAATTTTTTTTTTCAGTTGATTCAATTTTATATCATGAAATATGCAGAAAAAATAGAATTGGGCTGAAAGGTCTAATGCTTCATAACGTATTCAGGTTGTGTATCATATTTTTTAAAAGTAACTAAGTAAGAAAGTAACAAATTACTTACAAAAATAAGCAATCAGTAAAGTAATGGGATTAATTTCTTGGAGAAGTAATCAGTAATTAGTAAATAATTACTATTTTCAAGTAACTTGACCAACACAGGGTATTACCGTATGAAGTGGCAGATGTTAAAGAAACTGTTCGGCTACATGTCCAGTAGGTGGTGCAGACGACTGTCAGGATCCACTAATTCACCACAGTCAGAGTCTTTTGGATTACCTCTGCATCAGCTGAAGGAGTTAGTTTATTTAGTTTTTTGGTTATGTCATAGAATAAAAAGGCGCACATTTTGGAAGGATTTAAGCCCATAAATAAACAGCAGAAATATCCATGTATAGAAAACCTTTTTCTATTAGAAAAAATTCTAATAATGTATAGATACATATCAATACTCAATAACTCATTGTTCCACTTACAATAGCTGTAAGTGCAGCTTACCATGACTTGAGTGTTATCTCACACATCAACCACGGTAAAGCGTGTTATAGACAAGCCAGCCCACTGTGACCATTTCATGCTTTGCCTCTTTCAAAGTGTGAAATATACATGCATGCAAAAATTGCAGTAAGCTGTGGTTACAGCAGAGGGAGACATTTTATTTCAAGCCAAAGTGAAAAGAACCACAGGAAAGCATTTAAAAATGAAATTATTAACACATTTACAATTAAATATACATCAGCTGCCTAGCACTGCTCTGCTCACTACTGTGATATGGAGTTGCACACAAGTGTTTCTGTTTGCAACACTTTGCAAGATGTTGAAAGAGATGGAAGGAAAGATCTTACTGTGAACTAGCTCCGGCCTTGAGTTGAATTATTTCTTCAAGAAGTCACTTGGATGAGTGACGAAATGTTTCTCCCACACATAGGGTTTTAGATAGCACCTCCTCTCCTGACTTAGCTTGTTTTTGTTTGTTATTTTGGCCTGTGTTCACCAGGGAGTTAAGTTTTCAGTGGAGACAAATAAACCACCGTTCACTTAATAAATTGTTTTTTCTTCCCAAACCGTCACTTCCTTTTTAACCCTTATGCTACGTTCCTGTACCCCTAGACTGGGGCGTAACACATCTGAAATGAAAAGCCTGTAAACGTGTGTTCCAGCCTCCTGACTTTGCTGGCACTCGGTCTTCATACTCGACTCCAGATCTGGACTTGTGTTGAACTCGACTGAGGTGGTCTGATCAGACACAGCGCTGCTGTTTGCTGCAGCTGTCCAAAAATCACAGACAAAGTCAGGAATGTTTTTACCTCATCTAGCTGCTCTGTGTGTGTGTGTGTGTGTGTGTGTGTGTGTGTGTGTGTGTGTGTGTGTGTGTGTGTGTGTGTACAGGTCACATGACAGCACAGCATTTTCTACCCACAGTTTGAACTGAGCAAGAAATAACAAATGTATTTATTCAACTTACAGACAATAAAAAAACAAACAGAAATCAGTGTAAAATTTAATAACTTTTATTGATGTTAACTTTTTAAAAAGTTATTAAAAAGAAAACCCCAACAGAAAAACCCCTCTGAGCAAGCACTTGGCGACAGTGGGGAAGAAAAACTCCCTTTTAAGAGGGAGAAACTTCCGGCAGAACCAGGCTCAGTGAGGGGACAGCCATCTGCCGCGACCGTTCCAAGGGGTTATCACAATTTTTTTCTACAATGCATCAACCTTGTTTTGTCTCCTGGTGAAACAAAACAGTCGGCCTATAGATGAGAAAAACCGACGTATGCAACTTGGCTTCTTCGAAAGTTTGGCTGCCTCTTCTATGAAAATTTTAACAATCGTATTGTCGACTGTTGGTTCATTTAATTCCATGTTTTGCAGAACTACTTCTGCCTCTTGCCACTGTTTACACAGGGCTTTGAAAATCACCTTCTCAAAGTTTTTGAACTTCCTTAAGGGGATTTGATCAATTTCATCCCTGATTTTAGCCCAGATTTTTTCGCTAAGCCTCTTGTAGATGGTTAAAACTCTTTCTGGACTTATGACTTTACCTGATTTTTTTATAACCCGCTTAACTAGTTCTTCCATACATGTTTCCACAAAAAATCGGTATTTTTCTTTGTTTTGAGACAATTCATCCTTTGCTACCAAAGGGTGTTTTTTGAATTGATTTTGCATGCTGGCTTCATGTTGAGCCGAGGATTTCTTTGGGGTTACATCATTTTCCAAAGAGGTTCCTGCTTTATCTACAGCCTGCGTGGTGTCACGGTTTTTCTTGTCTATTGGAGTTCTGGGCTCGTCAGATGTATCAATGATATTTGTGGCAACATTTTCTGCTGTGTTGTTGACGTTGACTGTTGTTTTCTGTTGTTCAGGAGCTGTCTGTGTCTCCTTTGAGGCCACTGTTGTTGTGATGTTTTCTGTGATGTTGATCAAATCCCTTGTTTTCTGTAGAATCACAGCCTTAATGTGATCTGCCAGCGATGCATTATCCTCTGAGTTTTCAGGTGTTTCCATGGTATTTTGGATATTAGTGATAAGTGTGGCACCAGCGGAATTTTCTGCTGTGCTGTTCACGTTGACTGTTGCTTTCTGTAAAATAACAACTGGCACACAGATTAGATTTCCCATGATGCGGTCACCTGTGTTAGAGGTCTGTGCAAGTTCAGGAGCTGTTTCTGTCTCCTCTAAGGCCACTGTTGTTGTGCTATTTTCTGGGATGTTTAACAAATCCATTGCTTTCTGTAGAATCACAGCCTTAATTTGATCTGCCAGCGATGCATAATCCTCTGAGTTTTCAGTTGTTTCCGTGGTATTTTGGATATTAGTGATAAATGTGACATCAGCGGAATTTTCTGCTGTGCTGTGCAAGTTGGCTGTTGTTTCCTGTGAAATATGAGCTGGCATTTCCGTGTTGCGGTCAACTGTGTTAGAGGTCTGTGCAAGTTCAGGAGCTGTCTGTGTCTGCTTTAAGGCCACTGTTGTTGTGCTAGTGACAGCAGTGTCCTGGCAAAACCTCAGTTCTGCACCTGCTGACAGTGAGCATAGGGCAATGACATTATCTACAAAATTACATAGCCTTCCTATGGTGGCATTTTCGGCGTAATCAGACCGCAACTGTTGCCACTGCTCATGTGTAACATTATTTAGCAATTCCTCTAGCAGTGGCCTAACATCATTTGCAGGAGTGGAATGACTCCTGACATTGTCTGGATTGCTCCTAGCTGTGTTGTTGTCCATTTTGCTTCAATATCTATTTGTTTGCTGTTAATGTCTTCTCTCTGTTTGTTAAAGCGAGCGTTAGAAAAAACAGAGTTGCAGAGGGCTATTTATAGGTTTTTGTCTGTATGACGTCTTTGAAGCCCCGCCCACTTCAAGTGTGACGTCTTTGAAGCCTTTGATCTAAGCCCCGCCCACTTCGAGCAAAAAAAGAATGCGCTCGGAGAGTGTGGTTTGTTTGTCTCTCTCTCTCTCTCTCTCTCTCTCCCCCCCCCCCCCCCCCCCCCCAAGCTTCATCACAGCCTCCCATAATAATAACTTTAGTAATGGTAGCAGTTAAAATATTGTCTGGTTTCATTTGGAACAACGATAGTTGTCTCGTTTATCGTTGATTGTTGATCTATTACAGTCGACCAGGTGACAACAATCACGTTGAAAAATCATTTATTTATAGTTGGCTGGAAACTAAAGCTGAATTCTAAGGAAGACCATTCAGGTGGTAAAATACATCTTAAGTAAAATGCTGATGGCCAATCACAGATTGTGAAGTGTAAAGAGTGTCATTTCCCAGAATTTTTTGATGATACTGTGTATATTCATCCAGTGAACGTTCTCTACTGCAGTGTTTCCAGTGAACTAAACAGCGATGACGTGAAGATTTTGTTTTCCTTGGATAAGAACAATGCATTAAAACGCTGAATTCCACTGAGTTTTGTCCAGTCTCTTTTCAAATCTTACATATGCATATAAATAAAACCAAATATGTTTTGCTGTCCACAAAGTTTTAGACTTTTTTATTGTTTTTAATACCTGTCTTCAAGCTCATACTTAAAATATGAATTTCATGCACTCACTGAGGATTGTGTCAATGTCATGTCCCACAGTGTGCCATGCTGAGCTGAATGCCATAGTGAACGCAAGCGCGAATGCTGATGTGAAAGGCTGCACCATGTATGTGACTTTGTTCCCCTGCAATGAGTGTGCAACGAGTATTATGATGTGAGGTGAGTTATAAACCTGGTATGCATTTGCCTATTGCCCTCTTCCTTGTATGCAGGAGATGTGGAGCTGGTTTAGCACGCCCACACACCCTGACATGGGAAGAAAGACAATGGAAAACTAAAAATAAGAGTTATTGAGTAGATTTGTATGTCCTTCACCTGTTGAGCAAGTGTCTCTTATCTCTGCTTCAAGCTCTTTACAGAAAGAAAGTTATTCTGTGTGTCAACCACTGTGACAAGATGTTCATCTTGAATCTAGTTGTCAGTGTCAGTACAACAAAGACAGTCATATTCTGAAACCAAAAAAATAATGACAATCTGAGCTATGCTAACTTTGTGTTATTTAAATGAAAGAGGTTTGATAGATTTAAGCACTGTGTTGGACTAGTGCACAGTAGCTACGGTGTTCATGGTCAGATTTAGGTTATGTTAAAACAGCAGATATTAATATGAATTTCAGCTGATGATGCTTAGATGCATTTACTGAATTCCACCTTTATACAAACTTGATAGGATTTAGTGTAAAGACAGTATAAACAGTATACTGTAAATGTAGGGGATGGAAATTAGCGAAGACATGAAAATCTGCTTACATCCTGTTGAATTCAGTTGTGCAAATCCACAAAGAGCAGTAAACCTCAGAGCAGCAGTAACACAGTAGATGCTGCTATAAACTACTATAAAGATCACAGTGAGTTGTGATTCTTTTTTCCCCTGCTGATTTTTCATTTCCTCACCTCCCATATCTCACTTTAGCCCAACTGAACTCAGTTTCCTGTTTAGGTGT
Source organism: Maylandia zebra (assembly GCF_041146795.1). Taxonomy (NCBI): domain Eukaryota; kingdom Metazoa; phylum Chordata; class Actinopteri; order Cichliformes; family Cichlidae; genus Maylandia; species Maylandia zebra. The sequence continues at coordinate 27,747,410 of NC_135185.1, forward strand.
TGAGCCAACGTCACCCTCTAGAATGTAGGCAACGAAAAAGAAAGCGTTTTTTATAACTGATTCTTTTTTTTTTTCTTTTTTTTTTTGTCCCGTTTGGATCTATAGCCATCAGAATTGTTGTCTTGAGGCCAAGAAAGATGCCAAGCGGATTTATTTTACCAAGTGGATCGTCATGGCCTTGCCATATTGGTCCATTTGATTGACCTTTATTATAATTATGAATTTATTTTATTTTCAGTTGCTACAAACGGGACAGACATGACTGTGGGATAGGACAGGGGGAAAGAATGAAAGAAAGAGAGGGAGAGAGAGAAAGAAAACCAAAGGGGAGAAGAGACGGCGAGAAGGGGGGGAAGAGAGAAAAAAAACAAACAAACAAAAAAAACAAAACTCCTGGGTCACCTGTATGGAGAAAAAAAAAACAGAGGAGACAACAAACAACAAAGAGCAACATAATAAGAAAAAAAAAAAAAAGCACCATCACAATAAACTAGCTAGCAGTAGATATCAGTAGATACTAAATAATAAACGATATTGTGCAGCACGCAAGATAGACAGCGCATAGTGTGCTTTGAGGCAGCAGCCAAGAAAGCTGTAGTCCGCGTCTTGAATACCCATGTGTACACCTGTGTGCATACCTGTGTGGATCAGCATGCTTGCATTCCAAAGGTTTCTCCATGTAATGATCTGCTAGGGAGTGTGGGGAGCCACAGCCCTGTCCTTTATGGCATCGAGCAGGTATGGAGGAGATCAAAACTCCAGACATCCAGAGGCCCCCAGAACACAAGAGACCAAGGAAGACCCACAGAGGGGCAGCCGCGCCACTGTCCCAGTAAGAGCTAAGAGTCCCAGATGAGGGCTCATTCAGCAGCCGCGGAGCAGAAGCCAGGGGGAGTTGCAGTGATGCGCCTGTGAGCTCCGCCGGCAGCCAGCTGTGCCTGAGTGACCGAGCCCCAGGCCGAGAGGCCGGGGGCACCCCACCTCCGAAGTGGCCTGAGCGAGCCCCAATAAGCGGCCGCCAAGGAGTGAGCCGGTGTGTACCCGGACGCCCACCCCCAGATACAAAGAACCACCAACGCACCGACACCTGAGGGAGTCCGCCACCGGCAGGGGAAGTGGTGGTGGGTGGAGATAGGCCTCCAAACCTTGGAGGGCCCGAGATGTCCCCAGAGACCTGACATATAGACACAGACATACAGGCACACACAGACACAAACATCCATTCCCACCCTCATGCTCTCATGTGCACTTCACACTCAACCGACGTGGAGACAGACATAAAGAGACGCTGTATACACGATCACACTCCCCAAGCGTACTCTACAAACCGGGTCTAGGTACCCTTGCCCCTGGAGGGGGGAACCGCACCCAGACCCAGGTGGTGTTACCCTTTTCCCTGCGGTGGGGAGAGGCAGACCGCCCCGACTCCGCAGCAGCAGGGAGGCCCCACACCCCAGACCGCAGCCGGACGGCCAACTCCTCCTAGCCCCCCCGCTCCAGCAGGCCGCAGAGAATGGGGGTGAGAGAAGACTCCAAACCTCCCTCCACCCGCTCATTGTAGTGTTGATGCATGTGTGTTCTAAGGTGCAATTAAAACCCAGGAGGGCATGGAGCTACCTGCCAGAGAGCAGCAGGTAAGCGCATAGTCCCTCCTGCTAGCCCTCAATGTCTACGTGTATTTAAAATTGAGAGGTGGGCAACGATGCCAGGGGTGAGGTATACACCCTGATGGTAACTTGGACTCCGTGTATCGTGCCCACCCCCAAGATCCTATATGTATGTGTAATGAGAGTGTGAGTAATGTGAATGTCTAAGTTGTGGGATAAAATTGAGGCAGAGGCAGCCAGAAGGGGACAGGGGGGGGGGGGGGGGGGGGTAGCCTCCTCTGCACCCTGGTGACATACCCCTACTCCAAGGCCCTGCATGTGTGGGTGGTTGTGGTGGAGCGGGAAGAGGGAGGCAGCTGGAGATGGAGAGGGAAGGATGGGAGGGGCAGGTGACCCCTCCCTGGGGCCAGCTCCCCCACTGACCCCAGTAGGCACTCCCATAGTCCGCGCCCCGCCAGGGAAAGGGGGCTCAGGCCCATCCAGACCGGGGCCCAGCGCAGCAGCGCCCCCCGGCCCCACAGAGCCCGGGACAGTCCACCCAACCCCACCACAGAGAAAACTGCACCCACCCCACCATCCACTCGTCTTCCAGACTACATGAGACAATAGACGCCCAGGCTGAGATCTTCCTCCACCTCTCCTGTATCTCCCCCTCCTGCAGAGAGTTCCTGAGGGGAGGAAAGCTCCTGCAAGGTGTGACAATCTCCCCCACCGGTTGAAGAGCCCCACAGGCGGCTCGACACACCGGCGGCACCCCGCGCCAGGGATGGGCCCCCATGCACCCACCCGCCCACAACCCCGGCAACACACAAACCAGGACCCAAGGCCCCGAGGCCCGGCCAGGGCCCCGGCCCAGAGACGGAGCGCCCCCAGACCCCCACGCCCATCCCGGACCCACCCAGGGGCAGACAGGCTACCAGGTCAGTAACCCACTTCCATCAGCACAGACCCTCCCCTAGCCCCGCTGCACGCAGCCACGAGGAAATAGTCAGAAAAGAGCCCCCAACCGGACAAGACCGCTACCCCGGGTTGAGCCCCCCCAAGGAAGATGCCTCCGGGGAACCCCCCGACGCCCTAAGCCTGTCCCTACCCCCACACCAATCACAACATTGAAGGCGGGACCAAACTATGACCCCCCACCCCCACTAGGTGATGGAGCCGATCAAAGGAGCCTAGAGCAATTGATCTGATGTGGTGGCAGAGGCTGTATCAAAACTAATGTAATCTAATAGATAATTTCTATATTGGTTAGAATTAAGATTGTTTTTATTTTTCCAGTTCATGAGGACAGTTTTCTTGGCTATGCATAGGTCAGTGAAAACCATATGGGCTATATTCTTTTCTGAAGTGACATTATCTAAGCTGCCCAACAAACACACTAAGGGGGAAGTTGGAATGTTACATTTCAGACACTTTGATAAGTCTTCACATATCTCGCGCCAAAACTTCTGCACTGGTGGACAGAACCAAAGAGCGTGGATATAATTGTCTGGTGTATTGCTTTGACAGTGTGAGCAGTTGTTGGAAGATGTAAAGCCCATCTTGAACATCCGATGACCTGTATAGTGCACTCTATGAAGTATTTTGTATTGTATTAATTGCAGACTGGGATTTTTAATTAATTTAAAAGTTTTTGAGCATACCTGAGACCAGAAGTTTTGGTCTAAACTGACTGATAAATCTGCTTCCCACTTTGCAATAGGAAGGGATATTGATTCATCTAATTTAGAAAGTGTTCTGTATATTTTAGATAATAATTTGGGGGATTTAAGAGTAAGGAAATGTGCCGCACTTGGTGGTGTTTGTAATTCAACTTGACTGAGGTTAAATTTCTTTTTTATTATGGATTTAATTTGTTGATATTCTAAAAATCTTTTCTTGTTGATCCCATATTGTCCAACTAGTCTGTCAAATGGAATAAATTCTGTTCCCTCTAATATATGTTCTAAGTATTTAATTCCTTTACAACTCCATTCTGGGAAATTAATCATATTATTGTTTTGTAATATGTCAGGGTTATTCCAGATAGGTGTACGTTTGCATGGGATTAGTGAAGACTCCGTTATTTTTAGAAACTCCCACCATGCTGTCAGAGAGAAGCTGATGTTGATACTTTTAAAGCATTCATGTCTTTTGATGTTTGAGCTAATAAATGGTAGGTCTGAAATCTCTAGATCCTTGCATAGTGCCTGTTCAACATCTAGCCAGGGCTCATCTAGGAAGGTATGTTTTGACCATTCTGAGATGAACTGAAGCCTGTTGGCTAAGAAGTATTGGTGAAAATTAGGCAGATCTAATCCTCCTCTATCCCTGGTTCTTTGTAGCTTTTTTAAGCTGATACGCGGGGGTTTATCTTTCCAAAGGAATTTAGAAATATATGAATCCAAAGATCTGAACCAGTCTTCTGATGGTTTGTTAGGGATCATCAAAAATAAGTAATTTATTTTTGGCAAGATCATCATTTTTATAGTGGCGACCCTTCCCATGAGTGATATGGGTAAAGATTTCCATCTAGTCAGATCGCCTTCTACTTTCTTTAGAAGTGGGATGTGATTTAATTTAGTTAAGTCTGAGAGCTTAGGAGAAACATTAATACCTAAATATTTAATATTTCCGGATTGCAGTGGGGCAGAGGAAGAATTATGGAAGGAGCAGTTAATGGGGAGCACTGTAGATTTTGGCCAGTTAATTGAATAATCTGAAACTCTTGAAAACCAGTTTATTAGAGTAATTACCTCAGAGAGGTTGGTTTGTGTGTTTTGCAGAAAAAGCAACACATCATCCGCATAGAGACTGATTTTATGTTCTATGTTCTTACATTTTATGCCCTTAATTGTTGTAGCCTGTCTAAATGCTGCTGCTAGAGGTTCGATAAAAATTGCAAAAAGTGAAGGGGAGAGTGGGCATCCCTGTCTGGTGCCCCTCAGGAGACAGAAGCTGGAGGATGTCTGGTCATTTGTTCTGATACGAGCTGTTGGGGAATTGTATAATATTCTTATCCAGTTTATAAAAGAGTTTCCGAAACCAAATTTGTGTAAAGTTGCGAATAAAAATTTCCAGTTAACTCTGTCAAATGCTTTTTCTGCATCTAGAGATAATATTATGGTTTCGATGTTTTTATTGTATGAGTAGTCTATTAAATTAAGTAATCTACGAGTGTTTGTTGAGGAGTGCCGACCTTTTATGAAACCAGTTTGGTCAGGATGAATTAAGAGGGGGGTCATTTTCTCTAATCTCTTTGAGAGAGCTTTGCAGATTATTTTAAGGTCTACATTTAAAAGAGAAATTGGACGATAGCTTGAGGGAAATAAAGGGTCTTTGCCTGGTTTTAGCAGGAGACTAATGTTGGCAGAATTCATATTTGGTGGTAGTCTGCCATTTTCCTCGATTTCCTGCAACATTCCGTGGAATACTGGTGCCAGAATTGTCCAGAATTCTTTGTAGAATTCTGCAGGGAAGCCGTCTGGACCTGGAGCCTTATTATTGGGCATACTTATCAGGGCTTCCTGGAAATCACTTGGCGTCAGTGGCGAATCCAGTTCCATTGCTTGACTGTCTAGTAATTTTGGGAAAGTTACGTTGTCAAGAAACAGATCAATTTCATTTTTAGATGGGTTTATTTGTGGTGAGTATAAAGTTTCATAGAAATCCCTAAAAATTTGTTTATTCTTCCAGGGTCATATATTGTGTTCCCCGATAAATCTTTAGCAGCACATATAGTTGTTTTTTCTTTATTTATTTTTAACTGGTTAGCTAGAAATCGACCTGATTTGTTACTGTGTTCAAAATTCTGCAAGCGAAGTCTTTGTATAAGGAATTGTGTTTTTATATTAATAGTTTCATTTAATTCTAGTTTTGTTTTGCATATTTTGTTCAATGTTTCCTGATCTTGGTCGCACGCGTAGGCTTCTTCTAGTGATTTGATGGTTTTTTCTAATTCCTGAATATTTTTGTTTTCTTCTTTCTTTTTGTGTGATGAGAAAGAAATTATTTTACCTCTCATCACAGCTTTCCCTGCTTCCCATAGAACAGAAGCAGATATTCCGGGAGTGTCATTAAAGTCTAAATATGAAGTCCATTCCTTTTTAAAATATTTAATAAAGTCTTCATCTTTAAGCAGTGATGTATTAAATCTCCAGTTTTTACTTGGCGTAGTATTATTCTTGTGCATTAGTTTTAAAGATACAGGAGCATGATCGCTGACAGCTATAGGATGAATCTCAGTGTCTGAAATGTCACTCAGCAGTGAGCTGCTGACCAGAAAATAATCCAGACGAGAGTAAGAGTGATGAACATGCGAGAAAAAAGTATATTCCTTACTGTTGGGGTGAAGGGAGCGCCATGCATCGCGAAGGCCAAAGTCGCTCATATACTGTTTGATTATATTTTATATATATATTATATATATATCCTGACTTCCGGCGCCCCCCGTGTGCGGCAGCCTGTTACAGCAGCTCTGCTCATTCTGAGTTTCTTTCTTTCTTATCTTTTCTTCTCGTAATTTTTTATAACTAACGTATCAGTAATTAGACTCTGCAACCATGTTCTACCGTTTTGTGCTAGTTCTGGTCGTTTTTCTTAGTTTATTTCTACTTTTTTCACGCGTGTCTGGGGACCCAGAGCAGGGATCCTTTGTTTACAGTAAGGATCAGCTGTTAGCGCTGCGTCCCGCAGCGGTACTGCCGGCGGACAGACCCGACATTCCCAGCGAGCTGAGGAGGAAAAGACGGGGGTGTCGTGCTGGGAAGGAGCGCCGTCGCCCGAGAAGGAGACGTTATCGACCATCTCTTCCTTCTGTAATCATTGGAAACGTAAGATCTTTGCCCAATAAGATGGATGAGCTCACGTCGCTAACCTGGTCACAGAGGGAGTACCGGCAATGTAGCATCATGATGCTAACGGAGTCGTGGCTAACACCGCTAACTCCGGACACAAGCGTGACACTACCGGGATTTCAGATGCTGCGAGCGGACAGGACGAGAGAGAGCGGTAAGAGGAAAGGAGGGGGACTGGCAGTTTTTGTGAACGACAGATGGTGTAACCCTGGGCACATCACTGTGAAAGAACAACTCTGCAGCAGAGACATTGAGCTGTTAGCCGTTTGCATGCGTCCGCACTACCTGCCCCGGGAATTCTCGCACGTTATCGCAATAACAGCGTATGTCCCCCCCTCGGCCAACGCGGATGCAGCCTGTGACACTCTCCACTCAGTGGTCAGCAGACTGCAAACACAATCTCCGAGAGCCCTTCTCATAATATCAGGGGACTTCAATCATGCCTCTTTGGACTCCACACTGCCCACCTTCACCCAGTATGTGACCTGCTCAACCAGAGACAATAAAACACTGGACTTACTGTATGCCAATGCTGAAGAGGCATACAGTTCATCACCTCTCCCTCCACTGGGCAAATCTGACCACAACCTGGTGCACCTTGTCCCTGTGTATGAGCCCTTAGTGCGCAGGGTGCCACCAGCCACCCGCACAGTGCTGAGATGGTCAGAGGAGAGCGAGGAGGCTCTTAAGGACTGTTTTGAGTCGACTGTGTGGGAGGTGATCTGTGACGACCATGGAGAGGACATCGACAGCCTTACTACATGCATTACTGACTATATTAATTTCTGTGTGGATAACACCGTACCTACCAGGACTGTACGGTGTTTCTCCAACAACAAACCTTGGATTACCCCAGAAATTAAAGCTGTCCTCAAGCAGAAGAGGAGGGCCTTCAAATCCAAAGACAAAGAGGAGTTGAAAAGGGTGCAGAGAGAGTTGAGGGGACTGATAAGGAATGGGAAGGAGAGCTACAGGCAGAAGATGGAGAACCAGCTTCAACAAAACAACGTTGGTGAAGTCTGGAGAGGCCTCAGAACCATCTCGGGCCACAAACAGCAGAACTCTCTGCCTGGGAGGGATGTGAGATGGGCAAATGAACTGAATCATTTCTTCAACAGATTTGATTCAGCCATGAGGCAGTCTGCAACATCGGCTGCAGACTCACCCACCCCCACTGCTGCTGTTCCACCTCAGACACTTCACACCTCCTCTATTCACCCTGCTCACTCCCCCCCACCCCCAACAACAGCATCCAATACACACTCAACACAAGGCTCCAGCCTGTCTCTCTCAACCACCCAGGTTAGGAGGGAACTGAGGAGGATTAATGGCAAGAAGGCAGCGGGTCCAGATGGCATCAGCTCGAGGGTCGTCAGGTCCTGCGCGGACCAACTGTGTGGGGTGATGGAGCACCTCTTCAACCTGAGCCTGAGGTTGGGAAGAGTCCCACAGCTCTGGAAAACCTCCTGTGTTGTACCAGTGCCAAAGACTTCACGCCCCAAGGACCTCAACAGCTACAGGCCGGTGGCTCTGACATCCCACCTGATGAAGACCCTGGAGCGGTTGGTCCTGGCTCAGCTTCGGCGCCTAACAAGCTCATCACTGGACCCACTTCAGTTTGCCTACCAGCCTGGCATTGGAGCGGATGATGCCGTCATTCACCTCCTACATCGTTCCCTCGCTCACCTGGAGACCGCTGGAAGCACTGTGAGAATCATGTTCTTTGATTTCTCCAGTGCCTTCAACACCATTCTTCCCTCGGTTCTGAAGGACAAGCTGGAGAACTCTGGAGTGGACCATCACCTCACTACCTGGATTTTGGACTACCTCACCGACCGACCACAGTATGTGAGGACTCAGGGCTGTGTGTCGGACAGGGTCGTCTGCAGTACGGGGGCCCCACAGGGAACGGTTCTGGCTCCGTTCCTCTTCACCATCTACACTGCAGACTTCTCCCACAATTCCACCCAGTGCTTCCTGCAGAAGTTCTCTGATGACTCTGCAATAGTCGGCCTCATCACTGATGGGGACGACAAGGAGTACAGAGGACTGACTCAAGACTTTGTGGACTGGTGCCAGCTGAACTACCTCCAGATCAACGCCAGTAAAACCAAGGAGCTGGTGGTAGACTTCCGCAGGCACAAGCATTCTCCACTGCAACCACTGAACATCCAGGGTATGGACATTGAGGCTGTGGACAGCTACAGGTACCTTGGTGTTCATCTGAACAATAGACTGGACTGGACTCATAACTCAGACGCCCTCTACAGGAAAGGGCAGAGCAGGCTGTACCTGCTGCGGAGACTCAGGTCGTTTGGGGTGGGGGGCCCACTCCTGAAGACCTTCTATGACTCTGTGGTGGCTTCTGCTATCTTTTATGGTGTGGTCTGCTGGGGCGGCAGCATCTCTGCTGGGGACAGGAAGAGACTGAACAGGGTGATCCGAAGGGCCAGCTCTGTTCTAGGATGCCCTCTGGACCCAGTGGAGGTGGTGAGTGACAGGAGAACGGCGGCTAAGCTGTCATCCCTGTTGGACAACGTCTCCCACCCCATGCAGCAGACTGTGACAGCACTGAGCAGCTCCTTCAGTGGGAGACTGTGGCACCCACGGTGTGGGACGGAGAGATTTCGCAGGTCTTTCCTCCCCACTGCTGTCAGACTCCACAACAAAGACTTTAACTGAACAAACACACACATCCACACATGTGCAATAACACTAAGTGCAATAATCTTTTCTGGCATCGTTGTATTTTTACTCAGTTGTATATAGCATTCGTATTCTATTTTTATCTTATTGTATATTTTTATTCTATTTTATTCTACTGTATATAGTATATTATTTTATTCTATTCTGTACAGCTGTGTACTGTATTTATTCTTATTGTATTCTAATTTTTGCGTCATAACTTTTGCACTGTCCACTTCCTGCTGTGACAAAACAAATTTCCCACGTGTGGGACTAATAAAGGTTATCTTATCTTATCTTATCTTATATTTGTGGACTGCCAATTGCGCTGAGTTCCTGTTGTGTTGAGCCTATCCATTTCTTCATTTAGTCCAAGGTTGAGGTCACCGCCAAGAATGAGTGCGCAATCGAGGTGTTCAGAGAGTGCACTAAAAAATCCGTGGAAGAATGAGGGTTCATCAACATTTGGACCATATATACTTACAATACATAGTTTTTTGTTCAATATTGATAGTTTAATAATTAGAAATCTACCCTCTGGATCTATAACTGTATCGAGTACTGTAAAATTAACATTTTTATGTATTAAAATTGCTACTCCCTGTTGTCTAGAATTATAACAGGCTGCAAACACGTTAGGAAACTCAGGTGTTTTAAGTTCGTTTAAACCTGTGACAGGTCTGTGAGTTTCTTGTAATAAAACAACATCTGCCTGTAGTTTTTTAAGCTGGTTAAATATCTTTAACCTCTTTCCTCTGGTGCCAGCTCCATTTACATTCAATGTGACAAACCTTAGCATGCCCATAATTGTGTGTGTATGTCTAATGATGTACGCTGGGTGTTTCGTTTAGACAGGTGGAGAGAGTGTGGAAACATCCCTTGTTTGTAAAGAGAAAGAGAGAGAGAGAAAAAAAAGTGTGGTGAGAGGCTCCATAAGTCTGACTATGTGTGAATATTCACTAATATGAACAAGCGTGGCTTGCTTATGTGTCCTGCAAGTCTGTGCGTGCTGTGAGGCTGTTGTGAATGTGCTGCCGTTGAGCGGATGTGTTTGCGTGATCGTGGTGTGAAAATATGGAGAAATAGAGGGTGTTGTTTGTAGGTGAGTGGGGAAGTAGGTGATCACAGCAGTGAAAGACAGGAGAAAGAAAGAAACCACATGACTTTGTGACTTTGTTCCCCTGCAATGGGGAACAAAGTCACATACATGGTGACTTTGTTCCCCTGCAATGAGTGTGCCAAACTCATCATCCAGGCAGGTGGGTGCTGACAACACACATAGTCAGTTGCAATTAATTATACAGTTATACACGTGTCAAAGTCTCACATAATGCTATTCATGTCCAGGTGAACTACAAAAATATAATTTTGTCATTTGATCTACTTTTTGGAGATCGAAGTCGTCAGCTTCAACTTGACTACCAGTCATGGCATTGTTGGAAACTCACACAAAGCTCAGATCATCTTAAACTGGCTTATTGAACATGATAGTGAGTTCACTGTACCCAAATGGCCTCCACAGTCGGCAGATCTCAAACCAATAGTACGCCTTTAGAATGTGTTGGAATGGGAGATTCACATCATAGATGTGCAGCAGGTCTATGATGCTATCATGTTAATATAGACAAAAATCTCTGAGAAATGTTTCCACCACTTGAATCTATGCCATAAAGAAATAAGTGGCCTGTGAATGGAATCTCTGTCAGGCCGATTCTGGCCCTCCAGGCCTTATGTTTGACACCCCTGGTGTAGATCACTGCAAGTGTGCAAGTATTTGTTAAATTATCATCTGGAAAGTTCTGTACTTTAGCTGGTAATGGTTTACTGTGTCTCTGAAGTTGAGAGTATCACCCATGTTAAAATTGTCATGGACAGAATACACAGTTTTTAAAGCGAACCACCAAAACCAGTTTTCAAAACACCATTTTAAAATGGTGTTTTGAAGATGAGAGACCTGTTAAGAATTAATAGAGCTCATTGTGGAAAGACAAATGTGTTTGGCACAACATTGCACTCAGATCACAATTCCAGAGCTGCCAGTTAGGAAAGTTAATGCTACTGTACCATACTTCATTATTTTCATTGTTCAGTTTGTTTCTTCACACGCCATTCAGCATTGTTGAAGTCAGGAATGCGTGAATAACTGCATACTTTATCATTTTAGGTTATGTGTTCAGAAAAGGCTGCTATGATGACAAGAGAGACACTTTCATAAGATGGCAAACGCTGACTTTAAGCTCGACATACATCACTAACACATTCATCTCGCTACATAGTAAACCTTTCAAATTTGGTTCAGATTCAAAAGACTGTTTGCTTGAATCTCTTTAAAAAGAACAAAAAACTGTCTTTGTTGTATTTGGATTAAGATGAGAATCATCAGTAAGATAACACTGACAACTTCAAGATGAACACCTTGTCTCAATGGTTGACACACAGTTTAACTCTAATATGGAATTTAACATAAGAATGGCTTTGTTCTTTGTGTGAAGAGCTTGAAGTAGAGTTAAGAGACGTCTACTCAGCAGGTGAAAGACATACAAATCTCCTCTATATCTCTTGTTTTCAGTTGTCCACTGTCTTTCTTCCCATGTCAGGGTGTGTGAGCGTGTCAAACCAACTCCAAATGCATGCTAAGCAAATAACCCACCTCACCTCATAGTACTACACCTCTCCTCTCAGCTGATCCAGAAACCACATGACAACCTCACGTTACTTGTCTGTCCATCATTCTGCAGCCTGCCCTACCTCCACAGAATGGAAGCAGTGTTTGACTGACGGTCCTGAAATTCCTGACAATCCAGCCTGACAGTCACAGACAGTGAAACCAGTTACTGTGGAAAAAATGAAAAACAAAGGAGGAAAGAAAAATAGTTACCAGACACATATGTTTGTGTTTGTCTGCCACTGACTGATGTCCCCTTGGTCCCAGCTCCTATATTTGTTCCACTTTTAACAGTAATACACAAAACTCTGGACTAGGACCTCTCTCTCCCACAGTCAACACAATACCCGTCATAATCACAAACAGAGAGCAACAGAATTATCATAAATCCAGTAACTCCAAAAACATTAATAACCTCCGGCCTCTTCAAAAATATCAACATCCATTCAACTCTATTGTCAAAAATCCACCAGTCTCAATCAGTATGGCACTTTTAAATGTACGCTCTCTGTCGAACAAGTCTTTTATTATTAATGATTTAATTTTAGATAATAAACTTGACTGTTTATTTTTAACTGAAACATGGCTGGGTTTGGATGCACCAGTTGTTCTCACTGAGGCCTCCCCACCAAATTTTAATTTCTCTTTTTCTATTAGAAGTGGTAAGAGAGGTGGTGGGACTGCATCTTTAGCCAACAACACACTCACCACCAAACAAATTTTATTTGATCATTTTACCACTTTTGAATTCCATGCTATTGTTTTCAGCAGCCCTCCAGTTTTATCTGTCACAATTTATAGACCACCTAAAGACAGCGCTGCTTTTATCAAGGAATTCTCAGAATTTTTAACAAACATACATTCAAACTATAATATGATAATTTTAACCGGTGATTTTAACCTGCACATAGATAATCCTTCTGATCCTGCAGCAAAAGAATTCTTAAACATTCTTCACTGTTTGGATTTTACCCAGCACGTCACGCAGCCAACTCACAACAGAGGACACACTCTGGACCTGGTCATCACCCATGGGCTGTCCACCAGCGTGTCCTCTGTTGTTGACTTGGCTGTCTCTGACCACTACTGTGTGTTTTTTAACATCACCGGTTTTATTCAGCGGGAGACCTCGGTGCGAACTGTGAGGAGGCGCTATCCAACCTCTGAAGTGGCTGCAAATTTTACCAGGGTTTTAGACGAATGCCCCCCTGTGATTTTACCTGCACCCTGCGATTTGATTTTTAATCATTTCAACAGCAAACTGAAGAAAAGCCTTGACTCCGTTGCTCCACTCACCACCAAAAAGATTAACGTAAAACATGCATCACCCTGGAGAAACGAAGAAGTCAAAAAACTCAAAAGAAATTGCAGGGCAGCAGAAAGGAGATGGAGGAAAAATAAAAATACTATCAACCATCAAATATTTTGCGAGCAACTTAAAATGTACAATAATACATTAAGGAAGTCAAGAAATTCATACTTCGCCAAAATAATCAGTATTAACAAAAATAATCCCAAGGTCCTCTTTTCCACCATAGATCATTTATTTAACCCTGATTTTAACAGCTCCCAAAGAACCCCCACAGACTCGCTCTGTGAGCAGTTTGCAGACCACTTCAGGGGAAAGATCAGCGCCATCAGATCTGATATTTTATCTAATCGCGATATGATTTTAAACACATCTGAGGGCTCGATTGTACCTGAGGAGACACTGGACAGCTTTGTCCTGGTTAATGCTGAGAACCTTCAGAAGGTTTTCTCCACAGTGAGACCCACCACATGTCTTTTAGATCCAATCCCTTCTTCACTCTTTAAAACACTTTATGGATTTTTTGAGGCTGAGCTTTTATACATGATGAATTGCTCTCTTCAGTTGGGTATCTTCCCTGCTGCCTTTAAAACGGCGGTGGTGAGGCCCCTTCTGAAGAAGAGCAATTTGGATTGTAATGATTTTAATAACTACAGACCTGTATCCAACTTACCATTTTTAAGTAAAATCTTAGAAAAACTTGTTTTTACTCAGATTACTGATTTTCTCAATGATAGACAGATCCTGGAGATATTCCAGTCTGGATTTAGGGTGAACCACAGCACAGAGACGGCTCTCCTAAAGGTTTTAAATGATCTTAGATGTAACTGGGACTCCCAAAAGCTCTCAGTCCTGGTGCTACTGGATCTAAGCGCAGCCTTTGATACAGTAGACCACGCTATTCTTTTAAACAGACTGAAACACATGGTGGGCCTCTCTGGTGCTGTACATAACTGGTTCACTTCCTATCTCTCTGACAGATCTTTTATGGTGAGTATGGATACATGCTCCTCTAAGATCCATAAAATGACATGTGGTGTGCCTCAAGGGTCGGTTCTAGGCCCTGTACTTTTTAATTTGTATATGCTCCCTCTCGGCAGTGTCATCAGGAGGCATGGAGTGAACTTCCACAGTTACGCTGATGACACTCAGCTGTACATCTCCGTGTCTCCTGATGACACCAGACCAATGGATGCCCTTTTTAACTGTATCTTAGATATACGATCTTGGATGGCAGAAAACTTTTTACAGCTTAACCAGGACAAGACTGAAGTTTTAATCGTCGGTCCTGAGGCTCAGAGAGAGAAACTCTTGTCTAAATTAGAGGCATTTTCGCCATGTCCTTCGCTACAAGTGAAAAACCTGGGTGTTATTTTTGACTCTGAGCTTGGTTTTATCCCACATGTTAAACATGTAACCAAAATTGGATTTTATCATCTAAAAAATATAGCCAGAGTCCGCCCTATTCTCTCTCGGGCCAACACGGAGATGTTGATGCATGCTTTTATTACCAGTCGCATTGATTACTGTAATGCCCTGCTCTCTGGTCTTCCTAAGAAGAATATTTCAACTTTACAACTTTTCCAAAACTCGGCAGCTCGTGTGCTGATGAAGACCAGAGGGCGGGCCCACATTACACCGGTTTTAGAATCGCTGCACTGGCTCCCCGTGTGTTTCAGGATCGATTTTAAAGTTCTTTTATTGGTTTTTAAATGTCTTAATGGTCTTGGGCCTTCTTATCTCTCAGATCTGCTTTTACCATACGAACCCTCGCGGACCCTGAGGTCCTCTGGTACTGGCCTTTTGATTGTCCCTAAAGTCAGGACACATACTCACGGAGAGGCAGCTTTTCAGTGGTATGGTCCTCGTCTGTGGAACAGCCTGCCGGAGGAGCTCAGGGCCGCAGAGAACGTACATGTTTTTAAGAACAGGCTCAAGACCCACCTTTTTAATTTAGCTTTTACTTAGCGTTTATTTATTTTATGCTTATTTATTCTATCCTGTTATTCTATTATTAATTTAGGCTTTACCTAATATTTATTGATTTTATTCTTATTCATTTTTTAATCTTGTTACTCTATTTATATTTATATTTATATTGTATCCTGTTCTTATTTATTTTATCATTTTACCCTGTATATATCCTATTGTGTCATATCTCCAGTGTTTCCTCGGAGGGCGCTCTCTGCACCGGGGCTGTGATTGACCGTGGCTGCTGGGTCTCTGGGGGTCCTCTCAGCCTGGCTGGGGGGCTCCTTGGCCTCCCTCCTGCTGTGTGCCCAGCCTGGAGGCTGCAGTCTGTGACCGGCTCCCGGTGCAGACGGCTCCCTGTTATAGTGTTTCCTCACTTGGCTCATGCGAGCCCAGCCCAATTTTTACTCTTTAAGTGTGCGTGTGTGTGTGTGTGTGTGGGGGGGGGGGGGGGATATGTGTGTATTCACATCATTTATGTTAATGAGAGTGTGGGGAGTGAGTTGGAGGGTGGGGTGGGCTGCTTTTAACACTAGGAGTCCCAGGCTTCTACCTTTCTACCTATAAAACCCGCCACCAGCCAAATGGCTGGTAGGCTTTTAGCTAAGCTTTAGCTTCAGCCAAGTGGAAGCTAAATTGGCTAGTCATTCATATGTATATTAGGTAGTTAAAAAGGAATTCAGGAGGGAGGGGAGTGGGGGTGTGTGGATGAGGGGGTGGGGGAGCTGCTAAAAGCTGTGAACTTCCTTTTGTGTTTCATCTTGATGCATTCTCAATCATCCAGGGAAATAAATCTCCAAAAGTCACCAACTTGGAGTGTTTCAGTTTGCCATCTTAGGGAGAAATCAACACACATGGGTGTTTGTCCTTTGTTGCTGAGATTTATTGATAAAAACAGTACAAAAAACCAACCATTTGTATACATATTTACAAATAATAATGAGAAACAAACTTACTAATAAGCTGTTGAACTGCCGGTCAAACAGATATTTCTACTGTGTCAGAGATGATGAATGTTTCCGTGTTCCTCTTTATATTTTCCATCAGTACACACACGTCATGACATTGCTCAGTCAATCAGCTGCACAATATACACAATATAGAGTTTAAATGTAAATTAAAAATATAAAAATGTAAAAAGCATTGGTCAACAGAAAGCTTGTTTGAACAGTAAAGTTTTTAACTGCTTTTTAAAAGATTCCACAGAGTCAACCAAACGTAGTTGTAGAGGTAGACTTTTCCACAGCATTGGTGCCACAGACCCCTTTCGTCTTCAGACGTGTTCTGGGAGAAACAAACAAACTCTTAGTCTGTGAGCGGAGACGGCGAGCAGTAGTGTATTTTGTGAGAAGCTTGGATAAATAATCTGGGGCTTGGCCATTTAGTGCGCTGTACGTTAAAACAATAATTTTAAAACGAATTCTAAAATCTATTGGGAGCCAATGTAAAGAACATAAAATAGGAGTGATGTGAGCTCGCTTGCTAGAGCAAGTTAGTAGTCTGGCTGCTGCGTTTTGTATAGCTTGGAGGCGAGAAAGTGATGATTTATCCAAGCTGGTAAACAGGGAATTATAATAATCTAAACGCGATGACACAAATGCATGGACAATTTTTTCCAGTTCAGCTAAGGAGACCATATGTTGCAGTTTAGAAATATTCCTTAAATGAAAGAAACAGGAACAAGACAGAGATTTTACGTGTATATGACTAGTTAGGAGTGAGAACGTGTTGATGTAGCATGTAGTGGAGGTGGAACTCCTTTCTAAAGCTTTTCTAACATCAGCTACAATCAACAAACAACAACAAAACAAACTGGATGAGCAGGATTCCAGTGAACTTACTGTGATCATGGGTAATGCTGCAAACCTTTATCACATTTTCACAGAAAAGAAACTAAATATATATCCTCCTTTAAAAAAAACACACAATGAAACACAGACATACTTATTTATGATAAGATCCACAGAGAGAGAGCCAAGCACGTACACAACATAGCATTGATGAGAAAAGAGTAAGAATATACAATCACAGGTTTACATAAGTACACAGTTGCGACTGAGGCCCTGATCAAATGTTCAAATAAACTGATCATAAAGTCTGTGTCTCTGTTTTATTTCAGGGAGTGCTGAGGAGGGTCTAACATGAAGTCACAGTCGTGCTCTCTGGACAAGATGTGGCTCATTTTCTCACATTTGTACAGCTTTTGGGATGTCAGAGTGCTGCACTCATCAATGCATTTGACTTCATCAACTTCAACTTCATCTTCAGGTGTGTGTGAGAAACCAACTCACCATAAACTGTTGAACTGCATGCCAGTGAAACAGAGACATTTTTGTTATTTGTGTGTGTCAGAGAAGATGAATGTTTCAGCGCTTCTCTTTACATTTCCCTTAAATACACAACTTTGTGTGTGTTTGTGACACTGACTCAACTGTCATCCCCTTTTCTCCTGTACAGCTAGTGCACATCTATAAAGGAGAATCAGAAAAATAAAACTTTTTTTTCTTAATGTGTCACTTACTCTCTATGGTACAGATCTGGGTCCACTCTGCAGTCATTCGACCCTCCAGTACTAACTAGAGATGGCACGATACCATGTCCGAGACGATACTGATATCATAAATTTGGATACCGATATGAATCCGATATAGTGTTTTTTCAATCAATAAAACAGTTTATTTAAAATCTTGCTGCTTTTTGTATAAAAAAATGGTAAATGGCCTGTATTTGTATAGCGCTTTACTATGGACCACAAAGCGTTTTACACTACATTTTGTCATCCACCCATTCACACACACATTCACACACTGGTGATGGCAGCTACATTGTAGCCACAGCCACCCTGGGGCGCACTGACAAAGGCGAGGCTGCCGGACACTGGTGCCACCGGGCCCTCTGACCACCACCAGTAGGCAACGGGTGAAGTGTCTTGCCCAACGACACAACGACCGAGACTGTTGGAGCCGGGACTCGAACCAGCAACCTGCTCAATCAACGTAATCAACTTTAATTTAATGCATGTATAAAAAATTGAACCGAAATCGATTATATTCCTACAATAATTAAATAGATTCAAAATCTTTCTACAACAGAACTGCAGACTGCACAGATGGCACCTTCCCAAAGGAAAAAGTACTACAGCTTACTAGGGTATATTAGACTTAATAGTTACTATATACAGTAATGGATTTCTATACATTTTACATCAGATTAAAACTTTGGTTGTAAGATTCAGATAACTATTTATTAAAAGCTAGACATTTTAAATGAAAATAAGAAAGAAAGATATTTCTTTGTGCCCCCCTTTCCCTGTTGATGCCCCACCTGCCCCCCTGGCAAAACTTTGCTAGACAAACTTGCTTTAGTTCTTGGGATAACTTTCTGGGAGATGAAATATTGGTTTGGTAGCGAGGCTCCAAATGCTCAACCCGTCTGCCGACAGGTCTCGCACGCCACAGCTGCTCTATCACGTGAGGCATACTGCTAAGGTTATGAGCTGAGTTACGCTATGGGATATTTAATGGATCGGATTACATTTTTTATTTCTCTCCGATATCCGATCCAGTAATTTAGGTCAGTATCGAACCGATACCGATACGTAATATCGGATCGGTCCATACCTAGTATTACCACGGGAGATTCAACCTGTTCGGACTCTCTCATTGGTAAGTGTGCAGGACTGTACCAGCTGTAGTTGATGGTTTTCCTTCGAGCAATTCTTTAATGTTTCCTTTTCATCAGCAATGAAGTTTTGTTGATGGTTTTCATTTGCTTTAGCAGCTTTGCCAGAAGTTAAATCTTTATTGAAATCCAGTTTTAGGTTTTTATCTGCATTGACTTTTCTCCCCTGAAGGTTCAGTTAGTTTGATGGAGTCCATAAAAGGTTTAAAGGCACTTACTGGGATTTCTAAAATATCCAGATTTTACGAATTATAGACAAAATTTATATACAGTATAATTATGATCATTTACAGTATAATTGATTGCTTTATTTATTATTTATTCATGTATTGAAATATAAGAAGCAGAACAGTGGAGGCAATCAAAACAC
Organism: Maylandia zebra; assembly: GCF_041146795.1. NCBI lineage: Eukaryota > Metazoa > Chordata > Actinopteri > Cichliformes > Cichlidae > Maylandia > Maylandia zebra. Next base: position 27,766,533 of record NC_135185.1, read on the forward strand.
TCGCTCACAGAGAAAGAAGGATGAGGGCTTTTACTGGATGTGACTGAACTGTTCAAAAAAAGAAATGGATCAAGAACACAAGAAGCATGATGGAGAAATCATGTCTGCTGTGGCTGCTCATAGGAACTCTGTAATGGTCCTCTCTCTCTTGTTTCTCTATATCAAACATCCGGTTTGCGTAGGAGGTAAACAAGACAGCTGTTTCCTCCTTTCTCTGCTTGAACCCCATCAGTCTGTGTCCTGGAAGTTACTGCTTTTCTCTATTGTTTTGTTAAATGTCAAACTTTGAGGTAATCTGGATGTCGTTTCTCTTTAGCTCTGACCTGTCCTCTGTACTGGGTGCAAGCCAGCACCAGCAAGGTGTTCCTAAGTAGGGCTGGGTTTCGTCACTGATTTCTAGAATCGATTCAATTCCAATTCACAAGTTCCCGAATCGATTCAATCTAGGATTCAATTCAATTCGATTTGATTTGAATCAGGAAAATTTTGCCTCAGACAGTCAGAAATATTATAATTCAGACACATTCAGTACATTTCTATATTTTTATATCTATAAATAGAAATCTGACACTTGCAAGACTTCAGCAAAGGTGTATAAGCATCACAGCAGATGCCTTTGTGTCAAAGAGGATAAAACAGAGAAAAACATGAAGGTGATTTTCCTGGCCTGGGATTTTGTAAAAATATTCTGCAGTAGATCAAAAACGAAAGAAAACCATTAATCAACATATGAACATTACCTGATGCTGCTGAAGTGAAGCAGAGCAAAGTTACAAAGGTTTTATTAGAGACACAGCTGAGCGTTTGCAATTTTGCATAATTTTAAAAAGTTTAAATTTGTTGAGAAGCCCATTGAACAGCAGAAATGGGGCTTTTTTTGGAAGTAAGTAAAAGGAAAAAAAACAGTGTCTGACAGAGCTGTAAACAACTTGTGCGTAACAAGCAAGTGAATAATGCAGAAAACAGATTTTTAGACGGGAAACTGTTCTTGGAGTATACACAGAGAGAGAGAGAGAGAGAGAGAGAGAGAAAGCTGTGCATGAAGTGATTTTTACCGTGGTGGAAGCAAAACAGCGAAACTAAGGGAATTCATGACGATGTTTATGTGAAGTGTAGTTTGGATCTTCTTTTGCTGTTGGTTCAGTCAATATTGTTTGGAGAGAGATCAAACCTGCAGCTTCATAATCACAAGAAGAGCGTAAACACAAAGCGCGGACCCGCCGACGGATCAGAATCAGTGAGTTTTCAGCCATGACCGTGTCATCGGGTGAGAAAGACGACATCTCACTGACCCATCGGCAAACATGCAACCTCCACACAGAAAGACCCCGGCCTGATGTTGGAATTGAACTCAGGACCTTCTTGCTGTGCAGCAACAGTGCTAACCACAGTGCTGCCTTGGTTACAAAACATGTTCACTAAAATTAAAAAGCAATTGTTGAAGAGATAAAATGGTCCTTTCTCATTTTTATAAATATGATTTTTAACTTACAGTTATTATGCATTTCTTGTATAAAATAAAAAAGATAAAATGTGAGTTACTGCTAATTGTTGTATGTTTATGTAATAACAAATCCCATTCACATTTAAACACTGAATTTAGGCTTGGACATTATATTTAACACTTAGTGTGGAGTTGTCATGTTTTCCCTGACAATTCTCTCTGGACACTCCAGCTTCCTCCTACAGTCCAAAGACACACATGTTACTCCTAAAGTGGCTGCATATCTGTGTACGTGTGCTGACCCTGTAACAGACCTGTGACCTATCCAGGATGTATCCTGCTTTTCACACATCAAAGTTGGGATAGGTTGATAGGTAGCGTTGGCTGAGGAAATCCAAATCATGTGACGTCACCCTGAGATGCTTCTGAGAAACAAACTCACTAATAAGCTGTTGAACTGCATGCCAGTCAAACAGATACGTTTACTGTGTTTGTGTTTCAGAGATGATGAAAGTTTCCGCGTTCCTCTTTACATTTTCCATTAGTACACACCCATCCTGACATTCCTCCTGTCAGTCAGCTCTCTGGGTGGAAGAGAACAAAACACATAAATAAATGTTTAAGACAGGAGCTACTTAAACTGTTAATGTTCCTTTATTTGTTTTGCACACAGGTTTATCATTAAAAATCTTACCAACAATGACATAAACTACTTATCTTTATAATCTTTATAGAGAAATAAATAAAGTTGAAATTCGTATGTATTTCTTATGCCCAGCAGCAAAGCCAGACTGTGACTTTAGGCCTGTCTTCTTACAATTACTTGTGTGTGTGTGTGTGTGTGTTCTGAGTTTTCATCAGAGCCAGAGGTCAGCTACTCTTCACTGAAGTTTTCCACCAGTCCCACCACATTACACAATATGACACACATTAGCTGGTTCAGTGTTTAAATGCTGTAGGCCACAAATGATGCATTTTTCTGATTATTACAGATACAAACACTTTTTATCCCCTCCTTGAATCGCCACCTTATCGTGGTGGAGGGGTTTGTGTGTCCCAGGGATCCCAGGGGCTATGTTGTCTGGGGGCTTTTGCCCCCTGGTAGGGTCTCCCATGGCAAATTGGTCCTGGGTGAGGGACCCGACAAAGGCAAGGCAAGTTTATTTGTATAGCACAATTCAACAACAAGGTGATTCAAAGTGCTTTACAGAGACATTAGAAACAAAAACAAATAAAAAGCATGATTTAAAATTGATTAAAACAAGCAAATAAACTAACTAACTAATTAACAAACAAACAAACAAACAAAACAGTATATAAAATCAAAACAGATAAAATCAGAACAGTAGATAAAATCAGTAGTTAAATGTAAGTTTTGAAATTTAAGCTTAAAGTGTGGATTTGGTGCTTTATTCAAATGCAGCTGAGAACAGGTGAGTCTTCAACCTGGATTTAAATAAACTGAGTGTTTCAGCTGATCTGAGGCTTTCTGGGAGTTTGTTCCAGATATAAGGAGCATAAAAGCTGAATGCAGCTTCTCCGTGTCTGGTTCTGACTCTGGGAACTGATAAAAGACCGGATCCAGATGACCTGAGGGATCTGGATGGTTCATACTGGGTCAGGAGGTCATTGATGTATTTTGGTCCTAAACCATTCAGAGCTTTATAGACCAGCATCAGAACTTTAAAGTCTATCCTCTGACGGACAGGCAGCCAGTGTAAAGACCTCAGAGCTGGACTGATGTGGTCCACTTTTTTGGTCTTAGTGAGGACTCGAGCAGCAGAGTTCTGAATGAGCTGTAGTTGTCTGACTGATTTTTTAGGTAGACCTGTAAAGATGCTGTTACAGTAATCAAGCCTACTAAAGATGAATGCATGGACTAGTTTTTCCAGGTCCTGTTTAGACATCAGATCTTTTATCCTTGAAATATTCTTGAGGTGATAGTAAGCTGACTTTGTTATTGTCTTAATGTGTTTTTCTAAGTTTAGGTCTGCATCCATCACTACACCCAAATTTCTCGCCTGGTTTGTGGTTTTTAGATGTATAGATTGAAGTTCTCTGGTGACCTGTAATCGTTTTTCTTTGGCGCCAAAGACTATTACCTCAGTTTGTTTTTGTTTAGCTGGAGAAAATTGTGGCACAACCAGTCATTGATTTCCTCAATGCATTTACCAAGAGCCTGCACAGGGCCTTGGTCTCCTGGTGACATTGTGATATATATTTGTGTGTCATCTGCATAGCTGTGATAGTTTATTTTGTTGTTGTTTATAATCTGTGCCAGTGGGAGCATGTAGATGTTAAACAGAAGGGGTCCCAAGATAGAACCTTGGGGAACTCCACATGTGATACTTGTCTGCTCAGATGTGAAGTTACCTATTGATACAAAGTATTTCCTGTTTTCTAAGTATGTTTTGAACCAGTTTAGTACAGTTCCTGAAAGACCTGTCCAGTTCTCCAGTCGTTTGAGTAATATGTTGTGGTCAACTGTATCAAATGCTGCACTGAGATCCAGTAAAACTAAGACTGACATTTTTCCACTGTCTGTATTCAGACATATGTCATTAAACACTTTGGTCAGAGCGGTTTCAGTGCTGTGGTTCTGTCTAAAACCTGACTGGAAGGCATCGTAGCAATTATTCTGTTTTAAGTAATTGAGCTGTTGAGAAACTGCTTTTTCAATGATCTTACTTAAAAATGGGAAATTTGAGATCGGCCTGTAGTTGTTCATTTGTGTCTTGTCAAGATTGTCCTTTTTCAGTATAGGTTTAATTACAGCAGTTTTTAGTGATTCTGGAAACACACCTGATAATAAAGAAAAGTTGACGATCTGTAACAGGTCTGACTCTAAAGTCTTTGAGACCTTTTTGAAAAAACTTGTTGGCAGGACATCTAAACAGCAGGAGGAGGAGTTCAGTTGACCTAAGATGTCCTCCAGGTCTTTGCTGTTAATAGGTTTAAACTGTTTCATGGTATTTAAACAGTTTTTTGGTGGACACAGTACATATCCTGGATCTGCTGTTGATGTACCAATAGCTTGTCTAATTTTTTGGATTTTTTCAGTGAAGAATTTGTTGTGTTTCTTAATGTTTACAGGTCTCCCAAATACTGCACAGACTTTTTTAATGACCTCAGTGAACTGCTGTCTGTGATCTGTGTTGATGTTGACTGTGTAATTATTGTTGGGGATTTTAACATCCATGTGGACAACCCTCAGGACAAAGGGACTAAAGACCTGAGTAACATTCTGGGCAACTTTGGGCTGACTCAACATGTAACAGAGGCCACACATAATAGAGGACACACTCTTGACCTACTGATCTCCAAAGGCCTGAGCATTTCAAAGGTTACTGTGTCTGATGTGGGCATGTCTGATCATTACTGTGTTTTCTTTGAAAGTAAAATCTCAGCCCACACAAATATATCAACAACAGTGATCACAAAACGGTGTATAACTGAACACAGTAGTGCAATTTTTAACCAGGTCTTCCCATTAACACCTGACCTGTCCAGAGGGTCAGTCAATGAGCTCGTCAATAGCTTCAATGCTAACATGTTAAATGTAATGGACACTATTGCTCCCATTAAGGTGAAGGTTATCTCTGGAAGGAAAAAGTCTCCATGGAGAAACTCCACAAACAGCAAACCTCCACAAAAATGAAAAAAGAGAGTGTAGGAAAGCTGAGCGCAGATGGAGAAAAACAAACCTCCAGGTTCATTATGACATTTATAAAGAGAAACTTCACAATTATAATTTACAACTGAGGAGTGCAAGGAGGTCCTACTTCTCTGACATCATCACTAAAAACAGCCATAATGCTCGGGTCTTATTTTCTACAGTTGACAGGCTAACAAACCCCCCTGTGTCAGTGGCAGCTGAACTTCATTCGACCATGGCCTGCAATGACTTTGCCAAATTCTTCACTGAAAAAATCCAAAAAATTAGACAAGCTATTGGTACATCAACAGCAGATCCAGGATATGTACTGTGTCCACCAAAAAACTGTTTAAATACCATGAAACAGTTTAAACCTATTAACAGCAAAGACCTGGAGGACATCTTAGGTCAACTGAACTCCTCCTCCTGCTGTTTAGATGTCCTGCCAACAAGTTTTTTCAAAAAGGTCTCAAAGACTTTAGAGTCAGACCTGTTACAGATCGTCAACTTTTCTTTATTATCAGGTGTGTTTCCAGAATCACTAAAAACTGCTGTAATTAAACCTATACTGAAAAAGGACAATCTTGACAAGACACAAATGAACAACTACAGGCCGATCTCAAATTTCCCATTTTTAAGTAAGATCATTGAAAAAGCAGTTTCTCAACAGCTCAATTACTTAAAACAGAATAATTGCTACGATGCCTTCCAGTCAGGTTTTAGACAGAACCACAGCACTGAAACCGCTCTGACCAAAGTGTTTAATGACATATGTCTGAATACAGACAGTGGAAAAATGTCAGTCTTAGTTTTACTGGATCTCAGTGCAGCATTTGATACAGTTGACCACAACATATTACTCAAACGACTGGAGAACTGGACAGGTCTTTCAGGAACTGTACTAAACTGGTTCAAAACATACTTAGAAAACAGGAAATACTTTGTATCAATAGGTAACTTCACATCTGAGCAGACAAGTATCACATGTGGAGTTCCCCAAGGTTCTATCTTGGGACCCCTTCTGTTTAACATCTACATGCTCCCACTGGCACAGATTATAAACAACAACAAAATAAACTATCACAGCTATGCAGATGACACACAAATATATATCACAATGTCACCAGGAGACCAAGGCCCTGTGCAGGCTCTTGGTAAATGCATTGAGGAAATCAATGACTGGTTGTGCCACAATTTTCTCCAGCTAAACAAAAACAAACTGAGGTAATAGTCTTTGGCGCCAAAGAAAAACGATTACAGGTCACCAGAGAACTTCAATCTATACATCTAAAAACCACAAACCAGGCGAGAAATTTGGGTGTAGTGATGGATGCAGACCTAAACTTAGAAAAACACATTAAGACAATAACAAAGTCAGCTTACTATCACCTCAAGAATATTTCAAGGATAAAAGATCTGATGTCTAAACAGGACCTGGAAAAACTAGTCCATGCATTCATCTTTAGTAGGCTTGATTACTGTAACAGCATCTTTACAGGTCTACCTAAAAAATCAGTCAGACAACTATAGCTCATTCAGAACTCTGCTGCTCGAGTCCTCACTAAGACCAAAAAAGTGGACCACATCAGTCCAGCTCTGAGGTCTTTACACTGGCTGCCTGTCCGTCAGAGGATAGACTTTAAAGTTCTGATGCTGGTCTATAAAGCTCTGAATGGTTTAGGACCAAAATACATCAATGACCTCCTGACCCAGTATGAACCATCCAGATCCCTCAGGTCATCTGGATCCGGTCTTTTATCAGTTCCCAGAGTCAGAACCAGACACGGAGAAGCTGCATTCAGCTTTTATGCTCCTTATATCTGGAACAAACTCCCAGAAAGCCTCAGATCAGCTGAAACACTCAGTTTATTTAAATCCAGGTTGAAGACTCACCTGTTCTCAGCTGCATTTGAATAAAGCACCAAATCCACACTTTAAGCTTAAATTTCAAAACTTACATTTAACTACTGATTTTATCTACTGTTCTGATTTTATCTGTTTTGATTTTATATACTGTTTTGTTTGTTTGTTTGTTTGTTAATTAGTTAGTTAGTTTATTTGCTTGTTTTAATCAATTTTAAATCATGCTTTTTATTTGTTTTTGTTTCTAATGTCTCTGTAAAGCACTTTGAATCACCTTGTTGTTGAATTGTGCTATACAAATAAACTTGCCTTGCCTTTGTCGGGTCCCTCACCCAGGACCAATTTGCCATGGGAGACCCTACCAGGGGGCAAAAGCCCCCAGACAACATAGCCCCTGGGATCCCTGGGACACACAAACCCCTCCACCACGATAAGGTGGCGATTCAAGGAGGGGATAAAAAGTGTTTGTATCTGTAATAATCAGAAAAATGCATCATTTGTGGCCTACAGCATTTAAACACTGAACCAGCTAATGTGTGTCATATTGTGTAATGTGGTGGGACTGGTGGAAAACTTCAGTGAAGAGTAGCTGACCTCTGGCTCTGATGAAAACTCAGAACACACACACACACACACACAAGTAATTGTAAGAAGACAGGCCTAAAGTCACAGTCTGGCTTTGCTGCTGGGCATAAGAAATACATACGAATTTCAACTTTATTTATTTCTCTATAAAGATTATAAAGATAAGTAGTTTATGTCATTGTTGGTAAGATTTTTAATGATAAACCTGTGTGCAAAACAAATAAAGGAACATTAACAGTTTAAGTAGCTCCTGTCTTAAACATTTATTTATGTGTTTTGTTCTCTTCCACCCAGAGAGCTGACTGACAGGAGGAATGTCAGGATGGGTGTGTACTAATGGAAAATGTAAAGAGGAACGCGGAAACTTTCATCATCTCTGAAACACAAACACAGTAAACGTATCTGTTTGACTGGCATGCAGTTCAACAGCTTATTAGTGAGTTTGTTTCTCAGAAGCATCTCAGGGTGACGTCACATGATTTGGATTTCCTCAGCCAACGCTACCTATCAACCTATCCCAACTTTGATGTGTGAAAAGCAGGATACATCCTGGATAGGTCACAGGTCTGTTACAGGGTCAGCACACGTACACAGATATGCAGCCACTTTAGGAGTAACATGTGTGTCTTTGGACTGTAGGAGGAAGCTGGAGTGTCCAGAGAGAATTGTCAGGGAAAACATGACAACTCCACACTAAGTGTTAAATATAATGTCCAAGCCTAAATTCAGTGTTTAAATGTGAATGGGATTTGTTATTACATAAACATACAACAATTAGCAGTAACTCACATTTTATCTTTTTTATTTTATACAAGAAATGCATAATAACTGTAAGTTAAAAATCATATTTATAAAAATGAGAAAGGACCATTTTATCTCTTCAACAATTGCTTTTTAATTTTAGTGAACATGTTTTGTAACCAAGGCAGCACTGTGGTTAGCACTGTTGCTGCACAGCAAGAAGGTCCTGAGTTCAATTCCAACATCAGGCCGGGGTCTTTCTGTGTGGAGGTTGCATGTTTGCCGATGGGTCAGTGAGATGTCGTCTTTCTCACCCGATGACACGGTCATGGCTGAAAACTCACTGATTCTGATCCGTCGGCGGGTCCGCGCTTTGTGTTTACGCTCTTCTTGTGATTATGAAGCTGCAGGTTTGATCTCTCTCCAAACAATATTGACTGAACCAACAGCAAAAGAAGATCCAAACTACACTTCACATAAACATCGTCATGAATTCCCTTAGTTTCGCTGTTTTGCTTCCACCACGGTAAAAATCACTTCATGCACAGCTTTCTCTCTCTCTCTCTCTCTCTCTCTCTCTGTGTATACTCCAAGAACAGTTTCCCGTCTAAAAATCTGTTTTCTGCATTATTCACTTGCTTGTTACGCACAAGTTGTTTACAGCTCTGTCAGACACTGTTTTTTTTCCTTTTACTTACTTCCAAAAAAAGCCCCATTTCTGCTGTTCAATGGGCTTCTCAACAAATTTAAACTTTTTAAAATTATGCAAAATTGCAAACGCTCAGCTGTGTCTCTAATAAAACCTTTGTAACTTTGCTCTGCTTCACTTCAGCAGCATCAGGTAATGTTCATATGTTGATTAATGGTTTTCTTTCGTTTTTGATCTACTGCAGAATATTTTTACAAAATCCCAGGCCAGGAAAATCACCTTCATGTTTTTCTCTGTTTTATCCTCTTTGACACAAAGGCATCTGCTGTGATGCTTATACACCTTTGCTGAAGTCTTGCAAGTGTCAGATTTCTATTTATAGATATAAAAATATAGAAATGTACTGAATGTGTCTGAATTATAATATTTCTGACTGTCTGAGGCAAAATTTTCCTGATTCAAATCAAATCGAATTGAATTGAATCCTAGATTGAATCGATTCGGGAACTTGTGAATTGGAATTGAATCGATTCTAGAAATCAGTGACGAAACCCAGCCCTACTTAGGAACACCTTGCTGGTGCTGGCTTGCACCCAGTACAGAGGACAGGTCAGAGCTAAAGAGAAACGACATCCAGATTACCTCAAAGTTTGACATTTAACAAAACAATAGAGAAAAGCAGTAACTTCCAGGACACAGACTGATGGGGTTCAAGCAGAGAAAGGAGGAAACAGCTGTCTTGTTTACCTCCTACGCAAACCGGATGTTTGATATAGAGAAACAAGAGAGAGAGGACCATTACAGAGTTCCTATGAGCAGCCACAGCAGACATGATTTCTCCATCATGCTTCTTGTGTTCTTGATCCATTTCTTTTTTTGAACAGTTCAGTCACATCCAGTAAAAGCCCTCATCCTTCTTTCTCTGTGAGCGAGTGTTTTGATTGCCTCCACTGTTCTGCTTCTTATATTTCAATACATGAATAAATAATAAATAAAGCAATCAATTATACTGTAAATGATCATAATTATACTGTATATAAATTTTGTCTATAATTCGTAAAATCTGGATATTTTAGAAATCCCAGTAAGTGCCTTTAAACCTTTTATGGACTCCATCAAACTAACTGAACCTTCAGGGGAGAAAAGTCAATGCAGATAAAAACCTAAAACTGGATTTCAATAAAGATTTAACTTCTGGCAAAGCTGCTAAAGCAAATGAAAACCATCAACAAAACTTCATTGCTGATGAAAAGGAAACATTAAAGAATTGCTCGAAGGAAAACCATCAACTACAGCTGGTACAGTCCTGCACACTTACCAATGAGAGAGTCCGAACAGGTTGAATCTCCCGTGGTAATACTAGGTATGGACCGATCCGATATTACGTATCGGTATCGGTTCGATACTGACCTAAATTACTGGATCGGATATCGGAGAGAAATAAAAAATGTAATCCGATCCATTAAATATCCCATAGCGTAACTCAGCTCATAACCTTAGCAGTATGCCTCACGTGATAGAGCAGCTGTGGCGTGCGAGACCTGTCGGCAGACGGGTTGAGCATTTGGAGCCTCGCTACCAAACCAATATTTCATCTCCCAGAAAGTTATCCCAAGAACTAAAGCAAGTTTGTCTAGCAAAGTTTTGCCAGGGGGGCAGGTGGGGCATCAACAGGGAAAGGGGGGCACAAAGAAATATCTTTCTTTCTTATTTTCATTTAAAATGTCTAGCTTTTAATAAATAGTTATCTGAATCTTACAACCAAAGTTTTAATCTGATGTAAAATGTATAGAAATCCATTACTGTATATAGTAACTATTAAGTCTAATATACCCTAGTAAGCTGTAGTACTTTTTCCTTTGGGAAGGTGCCATCTGTGCAGTCTGCAGTTCTGTTGTAGAAAGATTTTGAATCTATTTAATTATTGTAGGAATATAATCGATTTCGGTTCAATTTTTTATACATGCATTAAATTAAAGTTGATTACGTTGATTGAGCAGGTTGCTGGTTCGAGTCCCGGCTCCAACAGTCTCGGTCGTTGTGTCGTTGGGCAAGACACTTCACCCGTTGCCTACTGGTGGTGGTCAGAGGGCCCGGTGGCACCAGTGTCCGGCAGCCTCGCCTTTGTCAGTGCGCCCCAGGGTGGCTGTGGCTACAATGTAGCTGCCATCACCAGTGTGTGAATGTGTGTGTGAATGGGTGGATGACAAAATGTAGTGTAAAACGCTTTGTGGTCCATAGTAAAGCGCTATACAAATACAGGCCATTTACCATTTTTTTATACAAAAAGCAGCAAGATTTTAAATAAACTGTTTTATTGATTGAAAAAACACTATATCGGATTCATATCGGTATCCAAATTTATGATATCAGTATCGTCTCGGACATGGTATCGTGCCATCTCTAGTTAGTACTGGAGGGTCGAATGACTGCAGAGTGGACCCAGATCTGTACCATAGAGAGTAAGTGACACATTAAGAAAAAAAAGTTTTATTTTTCTGATTCTCCTTTATAGATGTGCACTAGCTGTACAGGAGAAAAGGGGATGACAGTTGAGTCAGTGTCACAAACACACACAAAGTTGTGTATTTAAGGGAAATGTAAAGAGAAGCGCTGAAACATTCATCTTCTCTGACACACACAAATAACAAAAATGTCTCTGTTTCACTGGCATGCAGTTCAACAGTTTATGGTGAGTTGGTTTCTCACACACACCTGAAGATGAAGTTGAAGTTGATGAAGTCAAATGCATTGATGAGTGCAGCACTCTGACATCCCAAAAGCTGTACAAATGTGAGAAAATGAGCCACATCTTGTCCAGAGAGCACGACTGTGACTTCATGTTAGACCCTCCTCAGCACTCCCTGAAATAAAACAGAGACACAGACTTTATGATCAGTTTATTTGAACATTTGATCAGGGCCTCAGTCGCAACTGTGTACTTATGTAAACCTGTGATTGTATATTCTTACTCTTTTCTCATCAATGCTATGTTGTGTACGTGCTTGGCTCTCTCTCTGTGGATCTTATCATAAATAAGTATGTCTGTGTTTCATTGTGTGTTTTTTTTAAAGGAGGATATATATTTAGTTTCTTTTCTGTGAAAATGTGATAAAGGTTTGCAGCATTACCCATGATCACAGTAAGTTCACTGGAATCCTGCTCATCCAGTTTGTTTTGTTGTTGTTTGTTGATTGTAGCTGATGTTAGAAAAGCTTTAGAAAGGAGTTCCACCTCCACTACATGCTACATCAACACGTTCTCACTCCTAACTAGTCATATACACGTAAAATCTCTGTCTTGTTCCTGTTTCTTTCATTTAAGGAATATTTCTAAACTGCAACATATGGTCTCCTTAGCTGAACTGGAAAAAATTGTCCATGCATTTGTGTCATCGCGTTTAGATTATTATAATTCCCTGTTTACCAGCTTGGATAAATCATCACTTTCTCGCCTCCAAGCTATACAAAACGCAGCAGCCAGACTACTAACTTGCTCTAGCAAGCGAGCTCACATCACTCCTATTTTATGTTCTTTACATTGGCTCCCAATAGATTTTAGAATTCGTTTTAAAATTATTGTTTTAACGTACAGCGCACTAAATGGCCAAGCCCCAGATTATTTATCCAAGCTTCTCACAAAATACACTACTGCTCGCCGTCTCCGCTCACAGACTAAGAGTTTGTTTGTTTCTCCCAGAACACGTCTGAAGACGAAAGGGGTCTGTGGCACCAATGCTGTGGAAAAGTCTACCTCTACAACTACGTTTGGTTGACTCTGTGGAATCTTTTAAAAAGCAGTTAAAAACTTTACTGTTCAAACAAGCTTTCTGTTGACCAATGCTTTTTACATTTTTATATTTTTAATTTACATTTAAACTCTATATTGTGTATATTGTGCAGCTGATTGACTGAGCAATGTCATGACGTGTGTGTACTGATGGAAAATATAAAGAGGAACACGGAAACATTCATCATCTCTGACACAGTAGAAATATCTGTTTGACCGGCAGTTCAACAGCTTATTAGTAAGTTTGTTTCTCATTATTATTTGTAAATATGTATACAAATGGTTGGTTTTTTGTACTGTTTTTATCAATAAATCTCAGCAACAAAGGACAAACACCCATGTGTGTTGATTTCTCCCTAAGATGGCAAACTGAAACACTCCAAGTTGGTGACTTTTGGAGATTTATTTCCCTGGATGATTGAGAATGCATCAAGATGAAACACAAAAGGAAGTTCACAGCTTTTAGCAGCTCCCCCACCCCCTCATCCACACACCCCCACTCCCCTCCCTCCTGAATTCCTTTTTAACTACCTAATATACATATGAATGACTAGCCAATTTAGCTTCCACTTGGCTGAAGCTAAAGCTTAGCTAAAAGCCTACCAGCCATTTGGCTGGTGGCGGGTTTTATAGGTAGAAAGGTAGAAGCCTGGGACTCCTAGTGTTAACTATGTAAAGCACTTTGTGCTACATTTTTTTTGTATGAAAAGTGCTTTATAAATAAAGATTGATTGATTGATTGGAATATAGTCTGAGAAAGTTTCTACCAGCTATTTCTGTGCAAGGCTGAATCGTGTGCTATGCTAATGTAATGAAATGAAATTAGTATATATAAACTTTATTTTGGTCTAATTTTTTATTCTAATTAATGTACTCAGCTTGAATCAGTTATGTAGAACATGAGCAGTGAAAAATACGGAGAATTGAAAAAAAAATCTTTATTTTCTGTTATTTTCCATACTATAAAATGATCTTTTTTTTTTGTGAATTAGGAATTATGCAGTCTACACTGGACCAGCTCTTTAGCCTCTCAGGGATACTTGAAGTTGCACAGGAGTTAACCAAACTGACACATCTGTTTTTGTGGACTTGGGAGAATATAGTCTGAGGACGTTTCTACCAGCTATTTCTGTGCAAGGCTGAATCCTGTACTATGTTAATGTCTTAAGATTAAATTAGTATATTCTTTTTTTTTTGTCTATTTTTTTCATTCAAATGAATGAACTCAGCTTGAATCAGTTATAAAAAACGCTTTCTTTTTCGTTGCCTACATTCTAGAGGGTGACGTTGGCTCAACACCTAAACAGGAAACTGAGTTCAGTTGGGCTAAAGTGAGATATGGGAGGTGAGGAAATGAAAAATCAGCAGGGGAAAAAAGAATCACAACTCACTGTGATCTTTATAGTAGTTTATAGCAGCATCTACTGTGTTACTGCTGCTCTGAGGTTTACTGCTCTTTGTGGATTTGCACAACTGAATTCAACAGGATGTAAGCAGATTTTCATGTCTTCGCTAATTTCCATCCCCTACATTTACAGTATACTGTTTATACTGTCTTTACACTAAATCCTATCAAGTTTGTATAAAGGTGGAATTCAGTAAATGCATCTAAGCATCATCAGCTGAAATTCATATTAATATCTGCTGTTTTAACATAACCTAAATCTGACCATGAACACCGTAGCTACTGTGCACTAGTCCAACACAGTGCTTAAATCTATCAAACCTCTTTCATTTAAATAACACAAAGTTAGCATAGCTCAGATTGTCATTATTTTTTTGGTTTCAGAATATGACTGTCTTTGTTGTACTGACACTGACAACTAGATTCAAGATGAACATCTTGTCACAGTGGCTGACACACAGAATAACTTTCTTTCTGTAAAGAGCTTGAAGCAGAGATAAGAGACATTTGCTCAACAGGTGAAGGACATACAAATCTACTCAATAACTCTTATTTTTAGTTTTCCATTGCCTTTCTTCCCATGTCAGGGTGTGTGGGCGTGCTAAACCAGCTCCACATCTCCTGCATACAAGGAAGAGGGCAATAGGCAAATGCATACCAGGTTTATAACTCACATCACATCATAATACTCTAGCTCTCCTCTCAGCTGATCCAGAAACCACACGACAACCTCATATTACTTATCTGTCCATCATTCTTTTTTTTCTTTTTTTTCCCAGTCATGAAGAACTTTATTAATACTGTTGGTCTAAAGAAAATTCTAACATATTTAAACGATGCCTTCTCTCTGCGGTTAATGAATGGCGAAATAAAAAAATGTCATATAGGCTTTTACAAGTCAAGAAGTATAAAAAAATAACTTAAAAACCTCTGGAATTAAAAAAATGATACAGAATTAAGGTCTTATCTGTATAAGAAAAATTATAGTACGCCTTTAGAATGTGTTGGAATGGGAGATTCACATCATAGATGTGCAGCAGGTCTATGATGCTATCATGTTAATATAGACAAAAATCTCTGAGAAATGTTTCCACCACTTGAATCTATGCCATAAAGAAATAAGTGGCCTGTGAATGGAATCTCTGTCAGGCCGATTCTGGCCCTCCAGGCCTTATGTTTGACACCCCTGGTGTAGATCACTGCAAGTGTGCAAGTATTTGTTAAATTATCATCTGGAAAGTTCTGTACTTTAGCTGGTAATGGTTTACTGTGTCTCTGAAGTTGAGAGTATCACCCATGTTAAAATTGTCATGGACAGAATACACAGTTTTTAAAGCGAACCACCAAAACCAGTTTTCAAAACACCATTTTAAAATGGTGTTTTGAAGATGAGAGACCTGTTAAGAATTAATAGAGCTCATTGTGGAAAGACAAATGTGTTTGGCACAACATTGCACTCAGATCACAATTCCAAAGCTGCCAGTTAGGAAAGTTAATGCTACTGTACCATACTTCATTATTTTCATTGTTCAGTTTGTTTCTTCGCACGCCATTCAGCATTGTTGAAGTCAGGAATGCGTGAATAACTGCATACTTTATCATTTTAGGTTATGTGTTCAGAAAAGGCTGCTATGATGACAAGAGAGACACTTTCATAAGATGGCAAACGCTGACTTTAAGCTCGACATACATCACTAACACATTCATCTCGCTACATAGTAAACCTTTCAAATTTGGTTCAGATTCAAAAGACTGTTTGCTTGAATCTCTTTAAAAAGAACAAAAAACTGTCTTTGTTGTATTTGGATTAAGATGAGAATCATCAGTAAGATAACACTGACAACTTCAAGATGAACACCTTGTCTCAATGGTTGACACACAGTTTAACTCTAATATGGAATTTAACATAAGAATGGCTTTGTTCTTTGTGTGAAGAGCTTGAAGTAGAGTTAAGAGACGTCTACTCAGCAGGTGAAAGACATACAAATCTCCTCTATATCTCTTGTTTTCAGTTGTCCACTGTCTTTCTTCCCATGTCAGGGTGTGTGAGCGTGTCAAACCAACTCCAAATGCATGCTAAGCAAATAACCCACCTCACCTCATAGTACTACACCTCTCCTCTCAGCTGATCCAGAAACCACATGACAACCTCACGTTACTTGTCTGTCCATCATTCTGCAGCCTGCCCTACCTCCACAGAATGGAAGCAGTGTTTGACTGACGGTCCTGAAATTCCTGACAATCCAGCCTGACAGTCACAGACAGTGAAACCAGTTACTGTGGAAAAAATGAAAAACAAAGGAGGAAAGAAAAATAGTTACCAGACACATATGTTTGTGTTTGTCTGCCACTGACTGATGTCCCCTTGGTCCCAGCTCCTATATTTGTTCCACTTTTAACAGTAATACACAAAACTCTGGACTAGGACCTCTCTCTCCCACAGTCAACACAATACCCGTCATAATCACAAACAGAGAGCAACAGAATTATCATAAATCCAGTAACTCCAAAAACATTAATAACCTCCGGCCTCTTCAAAAATATCAACATCCATTCAACTCTATTGTCAAAAATCCACCAGTCTCAATCAGTATGGCACTTTTAAATGTACGCTCTCTGTCGAACAAGTCTTTTATTATTAATGATTTAATTTTAGATAATAAACTTGACTGTTTATTTTTAACTGAAACATGGCTGGGTTTGGATGCACCAGTTGTTCTCACTGAGGCCTCCCCACCAAATTTTAATTTCTCTTTTTCTATTAGAAGTGGTAAGAGAGGTGGTGGGACTGCATCTTTAGCCAACAACACACTCACCACCAAACAAATTTTATTTGATCATTTTACCACTTTTGAATTCCATGCTATTGTTTTCAGCAGCCCTCCAGTTTTATCTGTCACAATTTATAGACCACCTAAAGACAGCGCTGCTTTTATCAAGGAATTCTCAGAATTTTTAACAAACATACATTCAAACTATAATATGATAATTTTAACCGGTGATTTTAACCTGCACATAGATAATCCTTCTGATCCTGCAGCAAAAGAATTCTTAAACATTCTTCACTGTTTGGATTTTACCCAGCACGTCACGCAGCCAACTCACAACAGAGGACACACTCTGCACCTGGTCATCACCCATGGGCTGTCCACCAGCGTGTCCTCTGTTGTTGACTTGGCTGTCTCTGACCACTACTGTGTGTTTTTTAACATCACCGGTTTTATTCAGCGGGAGACCTCGGTGCGAACTGTGAGGAGGCGCTATCTAACCTCTGAAGTGGCTGCAAATTTTACCAGGGTTTTAGACGAATGCCCCCCTGTGATTTTACCTGCACCCTGCGATTTGATTTTTAATCATTTCAACAGCAAACTGAAGAAAAGCCTTGACTCCGTTGCTCCACTCACCACCAAAAAGATTAACGTAAAACATGCATCACCCTGGAGAAACGAAGAAGTCAAAAAACTCAGAAGAAATTGCAGGGCAGCAGAAAGGAGATGGAGGAAAAATAAAAATACTATCAACCATCAAATATTTTGCGAGCAACTTAAAATGTACAATAATACATTAAGGAAGTCAAGAAATTCATACTTCGCCAAAATAATCAGTATTAACAAAAATAATCCCAAGGTCCTCTTTTCCACCATAGATCATTTATTTAACCCTGATTTTAACAGCTCCCAAAGAACCCCCACAGACTCGCTCTGTGAGCAGTTTGCAGACCACTTCAGGGGAAAGATCAGCGCCATCAGATCTGATATTTTATCTAATCGCGATATGATTTTAAACACATCTGAGGGCTCGATTGTACCTGAGGAGACACTGGACAGCTTTGTCCTGGTTAATGCTGAGAACCTTCAGAAGGTTTTCTCCACAGTGAGACCCACCACATGTCTTTTAGATCCAATCCCTTCTTCACTCTTTAAAACACTTTATGGATTTTTTGAGGCTGAGCTTTTATACATGATGAATTGCTCTCTTCAGTTGGGTATCTTCCCTGCTGCCTTTAAAACGGCGGTGGTGAGGCCCCTTCTGAAGAAGAGCAATTTGGATTGTAATGATTTTAATAACTACAGACCTGTATCCAACTTACCATTTTTAAGTAAAATCTTAGAAAAACTTGTTTTTACTCAGATTACTGATTTTCTCAATGATAGACAGATCCTGGAGATATTCCAGTCTGGATTTAGGGTGAACCACAGCACAGAGACGGCTCTCCTAAAGGTTTTAAATGATCTTAGATGTAACTGGGACTCCCAAAAGCTCTCAGTCCTGGTGCTACTGGATCTAAGCGCAGCCTTTGATACAGTAGACCACGCTATTCTTTTAAACAGACTGAAACACATGGTGGGCCTCTCTGGTGCTGTACATAACTGGTTCACTTCCTATCTCTCTGACAGATCTTTTATGGTGAGTATGGATACATGCTCCTCTAAGATCCATAAAATGACATGTGGTGTGCCTCAAGGGTTGGTTCTAGGCCCTGTACTTTTTAATTTGTATATGCTCCCTCTCGGCAGTGTCATCAGGAGGCATGGAGTGAACTTCCACAGTTACGCTGATGACACTCAGCTGTACATCTCCGTGTCTCCTGATGACACCAGACCAATGGATGCCCTTTTTAACTGTATCTTAGATATACGATCTTGGATGGCAGAAAACTTTTTACAGCTTAACCAGGACAAGACTGAAGTTTTAATCGTCGGTCCTGAGGCTCAGAGAGAGAAACTCTTGTCTAAATTAGAGGCATTTTCGTCATGTCCTTCGCTACAAGTGAAAAACCTGGGTGTTATTTTTGACTCTGAGCTTGGTTTTATCCCACATGTTAAACATGTAACCAAAATTGGATTTTATCATCTAAAAAATATAGCCAGAGTCCGCCCTATTCTCTCTCGGGCCAACACGGAGATGTTGATGCATGCTTTTATTACCAGTCGTATTGATTACTGTAATGCCCTGCTCTCTGGTCTTCCTAAGAAGAATATTTCAACTTTACAACTTTTGCAAAACTCGGCAGCTCGTGTGCTGACGAAGACCAGAGGGCGGGCCCACATTACACCGGTTTTAGAATCGCTGCACTGGCTCCCCGTGTGTTTCAGGATCGATTTTAAAGTTCTTTTATTGGTTTTTAAATGTCTTAATGGTCTTGGGCCTTCTTATCTCTCAGATCTGCTTTTACCATACGAACCCTCGCGGACCCTGAGGTCCTCTGGTACTGGCCTTTTGATTGTCCCTAAAGTCAGGACACATACTCACGGAGAGGCAGCTTTTCAGTGGTATGGTCCTCGTCTGTGGAACAGCCTGCCGGAGGAGCTCAGGGCCGCAGAGAACGTACATGTTTTTAAGAACAGGCTCAAGACCCACCTTTTTAATTTAGCTTTTACTTAGCGTTTATTTATTTTATGCTTATTTATTCTATCCTGTCATTCTATTATTAATTTAGGATTTACCTAATATTTATTGATTTTATTCTTATTCATTTTTTAATCTTGTTACTCTATTTATATTTATATTTATATTGTATCCTGTTCTTATTTATTTTATCATTTTACCCTGTATATATCCTATTGTGTCATATCTCCAGTGTTTCCTCGGAGGGCGCTCTCTGCACCGGGGCTGTGATTGACCGTGGCTGCTGGGTCTCTGGGGGTCCTCTCAGCCTGGCTGGGGGGCTCCTTGGCCTCCCTCCTGCTGTGTGCCCAGCCTGGAGGCTGCAGTCTGTGACCGGCTCCCGGTGCAGACGGCTCCCTGTTATAGTGTTTCCTCACTTGGCTCATGCGAGCCCAGCCCAGTTTTTACTCTTTAAGTGTGCGTGTGTGTGTGTGTGTGTGTGTGTGTGTGTGTGGGGGGGGGGGGGGGGGGGGGGGGGGATATGTGTGTATTCACATCATTTATGTTAATGAGAGTGTGGGGGTGAGTATGGATACATACTCACCATACAAAATGATACAGAATTAAGGTCTTATCTGTATAAGAAAAATTACCAGTACCGCGATGGTACGCTATCTATGACTGTCAGGCTTGGCTGTCAGTGTTTGACTGACAGCCAAGCCTGACAGTCATAGATAGTGAAACCAATTACTGTCAAATTAAGGAAGAAAGAAAAATAATAATCATTTACACACAATATTTTAAGATCTCCAAATTTAAACTGAGCTCATGTCCCAGTGGAAAATTGGGACATCTGGGCTTCCTCTGAATTCCTGCATTGTTTTAAATAAAACGTGCATTTCTACTTCTAAATAAACAGAATAGCTCGTCATCGCCCCTCTACTCATAAATATAGTTTTACAAATTGCAGGCACTACACAGTAGCCTGTGGAGGTTAATATGTGGTTTAAATGACCTGCTGCTTTCTGCTGGAGGTGGCTGTGCTAGGAAGAGTCAGTCATCACATAAGTTTTGCATAAGTTGGTTTTGCATAAGTCTAGTCAACTTTATTTTACTTTACCTCTTAAAGGCAAATCCTACACATAGCCCTCACGCACATGCAACAAGCACAGCCACAAAACTGACACACCTCCTAGATCATTGGAGGCGTTGCTTTGGTCTACAGTGCTCATATGCGCATATATATCCTCTATCGTTAACATTTAGGAAAGACTTCAGGAGTCCATAGTTACAAACATCTTGTACTTGCTAAGATTTTTTTTAAGAGTATGGCGCAAAATCTGGAGCTTGATTATGATGGGCGGTAATTATCTTTTACCTATTTGTTTAATTTATCGTTTATCTTTCTTTCAGACACATTATGGACTTTTATTTTTAAACTTTGTGTCACTGAGCCGTAGTGGAAATGTATTATTTGACTTTTTAACATAGCCTTTGTTATCTGTTGCTGCAAAATCATAACAATTAAATATTTAAAGCATCAGTCTGAGTAGAAATGCATTTTTTTATTTCTGTAATGAGCCTTTGTTGTATTCATGTTGACACCTGAAACCTGTAAAACCAGCTGTGTTGTGTTTAATTTACTGCAGAAGTAGATCAAGTTATACAAACTGAACTGTATTAATAGAGGGAGTGACTGCTTGCAAAGCAGTGATCTCACAAGGTGTCTTAAACCAAAATTGGTTTAAAGGCTGTCTTTATATTTCTGCTCATAGGATCTACTATGTCTGTGGTTTTTCTACTTCTTTGTAACAGGACAGACTTCCTGATCGATACAGACTACTTCATGGCTGTAGCTGTTCTCTCAGCTCAAAGAAGCAAAGACCCAAACACTCAGGTATGTGTCTCTCTGCATAAGCACTAAAGTACTAAGAATGATTGTTAGATACTTCACAATAAGCTTGTATCCAACATCAGTTCTCAGAGGTGTGTACTATGAAGGAAGTCCAACATAGCTTTCTCTGTGTGAGCTGGCTCAGCAAAACCTAAATCCCCAGTTAGAGATGGTGGATATCACAACTGTTGTTGTCAACTTTCTTTGTTAAGCCGGTCATTTGGCTTCAGGCTGTGTCTGCTCACAAATTAGGAGGCATTTCACACATCATTTCTCTGCTTCTGCCCAAAATGATTCCTGTGAGTGCCACCTACTGCAGTCAGAGGCGTTGTTAGATGATGGTAAAGTGGTGATAAAAATCTATACAATAAGTTAAAAAATGTAAAAATGTTACACTGTTAAGAAAAGAGAAAAGAGATGATGCTGCAGAAAATCTTTCAGCTTGGTATTTACACCAGCACAAAAATCACCTCATCAAACAAAACCACACCTCTCCTCTCAGCTGACTCAGAAACCACTCCCGGCTACCACATGACAGTCTCACATGACTTGACTCACTAAACTTTGAAGAGGTGATCCATGGTTTTATTACATCCCAGCTGGACTATTGTAACTCCTTATATGTAGGAGTTAGTCAGAACTGTCTTTTTTTTTTTTTTTTTTTTTTTGTGTCCCGTTTGGATCTTTAGCCATCAGAATTGTTGTCTTAAGGCCAAGAGAGATGCCAAGCGGATTTATTTTACCAAGTGGATCATCATGGCCTTGCCATAAAGGTCGAGGCTGGTTCAAGCTTATCGAGCATTTGGCGTCGTAGCGCCTAAACTGTGGAATAATCTACCCCTACACATCAGACAGGCTACTACTGTCAATCTTTTTAAATCTCATCTAAAAGCACATTTGTATTCACTGGCATTTAATACAGGATGAGAGTTATTTGGTATTTGGCGTTTGATACTAATATTTTAACCCTCTACTGCATGACTTTTTAATTTTTTGGGAAAAAATATTTCTCCCTATTTTGGGGGAGCTTTAGGGTCCCCAATAATATATCAATCATAAAATTTGACACCCTGCCCCCCCAAAACAGATATTGGTTTGTTGCTTCAAGGCAACACTGTGCAACAAGGGTAGTAAAATGCCAAGTTATTCTATAATAAGTTGTATTAGTACAACAAGGATGAACAAGTAAATAAACAACAAATAAACAATGTAAACATTTCACAGAACAATAAAACACCAAAATACATCCAACATTTGACCCTAACCCCATGCATGCGTGCGCGCGCCTTCAAGCCTTCACCCTAAAATTAAATGATTTACCTTGCAATCTGTCCCCATAAAGTAGGCGAGACCTCACAATGGGAGTGTGTAAACAAATTTGTGTCCCCACAACAATAAGTAATACATGTCCACACACACACACACACACACACACACACACACACACACACACACACACAGAGTAAAATTGGTATGGCACGGATCTGGCCCACACAATGTGCTTACACATGGCCCACATACTGCAAAGAACGACGGCCCTTTGGTGGCCCAGACCTGGTTTGCCTGTGGTGGCCCACACATGGGCCAGCACAAGGCCAGTTTCAGACACACTGGTGGTCCTGTGCTGGCCCATGTGTGGATTACCTCTGGCAAACCTGATCTGGGCCACCAAAGGGCCGTCATTCATTGCGGTATGTGGGCCATCTGTAGGTGGTGTGCAGCCACGGGCCAGTTGTGGACACACTGCTGGCCCTGTGCTGGCCCAGAACAGTTTCAGCTCTAGCCCCAGATGTCAGCCTAATGTGTACCTTAATCAAGCCATGCAATAACAACATGTGCCAGAACATGCAAAACAGTGCAAAAGTAACATGCCGAAACTCTGTTCAGACAGTGAATGGACTGATTTTTATATAGCGCTTTTCTATTCTCCCAGATTACTCAAACTGCTCTATACAACATGCCACTTTTGCTTAATTGAGTGCTTCCTAACTACATTCATACACATTCACACTCTTGACATGCAGACTGGAAGAGCCAGGGATCGAACCGCTAACCCTCCGATCAGTTTGTAACCTGCTCTGCCACCTGAGATATGGCATGCCATTGCATAAACAGTGGCGTCATTGCCAGGCCTGGCCCACATCTGGATGACATATGTCTTATCATGCCGGAAGTCGGCCAGCAGTGCCGACTTGATACCAGATCCTGGCCAGACCTGCTTGCTATGTGGGCACTAGCACACACAGTTACTTTACCAACTGACCCCTGAGCTCCTAAGTGTCCCGCAAACCTCATTCAGGGATCCACTCCTCTACTTCAATGTCACTCCCTGAAAGCTCACTGTCCTCACTTTCTGAGGACAGAAAGTGAACATTCCCTTGGTTTCCTTCCATAAAAGGTATTTACATCCATGTGAGTATGTGAGTATTATGAGTAGATTGTAAAGTAAAAAACATTAACTATGATCATATAAATGCACACAAACACATCTCTAGACTCATATGCAAATGCATTATATTGCCTGAAAAAAATTGGGCTAACTGCGCAGTGTTGCCTTGAGGCAACGAATGAAAATTAACAGTTTTACTGTATACATAAATTTTAAAAAGTAGAACAAACAATCAAATATGCTTCTTAACATATTCATGCACATACAAGTATTTTTTAATATACATTTATTTCACTATAAACATGTAAAATAGTGATCTTTATCTTGCCTCCTAATGGAGATGTCCCTCATGTAGTGCAGCTTGCAGAAAGGGGTCCTCCCCCCCCCAGAAAATGAAAGTCACACCACTTTCAACTCATCATTTTATTGGAAAGAGATGTGTCTGGTAGCATTATTTGAAAAAAAAAAAAAAAGTTGTGGTTTGTTGCCTCAGGGCAACGCTATGCTGTAGAGGGATAAGTTATTTGGTACTAGTTCTTTTGTTTGTCTGTGCAGCACTTTGGTCGGCGTTGGTTTTGTAATTTAATGTATTATATAAATAAATGAATGACCATGATCCTTGTGGATTATGTTAAACACATTTGTAACCTTTTGAGGTAAATTTCTCTCCCACATCTCTCTCTGTTTGCAGGTGGGAGCATGTTTAGTGAACCAGGACAATAAGATAGTTGGCACTGGTCACAATTGTATGCCCAATGGCTGTGAAGGCAAACTGCCATGGAATCGTGAAGGTGATAAACTTGACACAAAATACATGTATGGTGAGTATGCACTTCCACACACTTGTTTTTTTCTCCTGTGTTATTCAGTTTGACTGACAGTATTAATGTGTTAGAGGATGTCTGTATATTCCTCTTGAAGAGGTTTTTGTCATTTTATGCTGTGCTCTCTTTATGTGTGAAGAATCAAATTCAGTGATTTGTAGCAAAATCATGTAAAATAACTAAAACAAACAAATAAATAAATAAATAAAAATAACTGCACTAAAGCAAAGTAGGTGGGCCCAGAATTCAGCTGGTGTCAACTTTGAGGAAAAACTTTGATGCAACAGCCAACAGGAGCAAAAGGATTGTGTTCTCAGAAATATTATGGAGCAGAAAAGGTGCACAACGATCCTCAATGTACTAATGACTTTATATATACAGGAGGCTGCAGAGCTCATCACATTTACTTTTTGACTTCAGAAAAATAACAAGAAAATTTGGACAACTTTACTGTCAGCCCAGCAATAAAACATTTGTTGTCATTTTGGTTTTAAACCAGACCAAAAGTGCAAACTTTAGGAGCATGCGGGGGCAAAAAGATCAAAGACACTTCAGTTTGAATCTAAAACAGGTGCAAAAAAGAAAACAGGTTGGGCTAATACATTATTACTCAGTGATCAGAGTGCAAAAATCTGATTAAATTTTTGTTTGCTTGTCAAACACATTTAAGAATAGTTTTCTACTTATAGATTCTCTTAACAGTCGCTGTACTGTTTTGTGTTTTTTTTTTAAAGAAATGACTTGTTTTACAAGACTAATTTGTAAAACATGGCCAACTCCTATCAGTATACACTCTGAATTGGGTTAATTATCACTTTACATATCAATTATTATTATTATTATTAGTAGTAGTAGTAGTAGTAGTAGTAGTAGTAGTAGTATTAAGAGACTGAATTCTAAGGAAGACCATTCAGGTGGTAAAATACATCTTAAGTAAAATGCTGATGGCCAATCACAGATTGTGAAGTGTAAAGAGTGTCATTTCCCAGAATTTTTTGATGATACTGTGTATATTCATCCAGTGAACGTTCTCTACTGCAGTGTTTCCAGTGAACTAAACAGCGATGACGTGAAGATTTTGTTTTCCTTGGATAAGAACAATGCATTAAAACGCTGAATTCCACTGAGTTTTGTCCAGTCTCTTTTCAAATCTTACATATGCATATAAATAAAATGTGCTTTGCTGTCCACAAAGTTTTAGACTTTTTTATTGTTTTTAACACCTGCGTTCAAGCTCATTATACTTAAAATATGAATTTCATGCACTCACTGAGGATTGTCTCAATGTCATGTCCCACAGTGTGCCATGCTGAGCTAAATGCCATAGTGAACGCGAGCGCAAATGCTGATGTGAAAGGCTGCAGCATGTATGTGACTTTGTTCCCCTGCAATGAGTGTGCCAAACTCATCATCCAGGCAGGTGGGTGCTGACAACACACATAGTCAGTTGCAATTAATTATACAGTTATACACGTGTCAAAGTCTCACATAATGCTATTCATGTCCAGGTGAACTACGAAAATATAATTTTGTCATTTGATCTACTTTTTGGAGATCGAGGAAGTCCTCAGCTTCAACTAAGAAATATGTTACCTTTATTAATAATATTAAACTGGCAGCAGGCAGATTCTTTGGGTTTCCCCCTTAAATTGTCATTTAGATTGTGTCACAACAAATCTCACCCTGAATATGTTTTTCTGTGTGCCATGGGGGACAAAGAGTTTACTTGATTGTGATACAAAAAAGGAAGACAATCGTGTTTTTGTTTTCCCCAGAGGTGTGGCTGCCATGTGGCTAAACTTATAGTTAAATAGTTTTAGATCATGAATATAGTTTGAACTGTATTAACACATGTTTTTATTTTGATGGTAATGCTGTGTTTGTTGGCTCAGGATACTCAAACAAAAAATTTTTGCACTGAGGTGCAGGGGAGGCATTCCTCCTCTGTCCCCTTCTGGCCACCTGTGCCTCAATTTTATTTCACAACCTAGACATCCACATTACTTACACTCTCATAACACACATAACAACAACAACAACAACACATAAGTTATCCTGTGTTGTTTAGTGCACGGAACAGCCTGCAGGGTGCAGCCACGCTGAACCGAAGTGCTTGTGTTTTTGTATTTGCAGAGCAAATCAACAAGTAATGAGAACCTATTCTAAATTCATGCACGCCTGGAAGTGTTGTTTTGTCCAAGTGTGCAACTGGGAATGTTTATGCGTTGCTGACAGCACAAATGTCCCAAATGTCTTCTCAGTTTGCAGTTTTGAACAGAACTGGTGCATACTGTTTTTTTTTTCCTCCAGAAAGATATCCTTATCCTTTTAAGAGTCACACAGATCCCCGTATTCCTGCTAAGTAGTCTTGACCCTTCAAGTTTCAATGCAGCTTTCTGGATTCCTTTATAATTCTTTCTTCACTCTCTCCAGGTCTGAAGGAAGTGGTTTATCTTTGTGACAAGTACCATAAGACACCTGAAACCAAAGCATCCAAAAAGATGCTTGACATGGCGGGGATACTGCACAGGTGAGTACATTTCTGGGACACAATAAAAGAACATATTTCTTGCACCAGTGTACTGTAGAGACTTTCTGGTTGATTGAATTAAAGGTAAGATCTGTAAAATTAAAATAAAATTTGTTTCCTCTTCTGTAGTTTCCTGTGTAAAGATGAAGGAAAGGAGTGAACTGTAACTGTTCTTTCAAAGTAATATTAAGACAAAATGTAAGCATGGCAGAGATGGTGTGTAATGACAGTGGTCAGACTTACAGGACAAAAGCAAGAACAAACTTCTCTTTTTTATTTCTTCAGTGGAAAGCAGTTCCTCTGAAAAATATGGACATTGTGTTCTGTAGGTGTGGGTTGTCCAAAGTAACAATTTCTTTCTTGTTTCTAGGAAATGTATTACAAAGTAAACTCTAATCACACTGCATTGATTGTTTTGGAGATGGATAGTACAGTACAATAAGGGACATGACAGTAGAATAAGAGAGAAACAAGTCCCCTCAGTTTAATATAAAATATTTTCTATCACAAGCTTCAATATTTTGAATATTTATAAGCCAACTATCTGCTTTTCCATGATTGCAGAATCTCACTACTCCAAACATCACCGTATCTATTCTTGTGGTTTGTTGTTTTAAGATACAGCAAGCTTTCTTTTAGCAACCCTTCCAAACAAGCCACACTCGCTGTGATTATGTAGTCTACAGTTAGTCTAGTAGATCTTCACTGGATTAATGTGTCTGTGTCTTTCTGTCCTTTTTTACCCAAACTGCAGCTTTTTTCTTTTTTTTTTGCTACTGGACTTACAAAATTATTTTATTTAGATCAGGTAACATTTCCGGATATCGATACGTTTTTAAATGGGATCTGAGGTGTAAGCTTAGCATGAGAGCTGACGTTGTGCATAAACCCTGGTTTCACCACATTGGCAGCCATGCGCGGTGCTTCATTTCTTGGGCAAAAAAACTCAGTCTCTCCATTTTTTGACATCCATGTTTCTTCCCTTTGTGGCTGCTGATGGATTTGTTTTGGAACTGTCTTATAGTCAATGTCATCCAGGTCCCACAGCCCCAAACACCCTATAGTGTTGCTACTGCAGCAGCAGTACTGACCAGCGTGTCTGAATGTGTGTTTTCTGTGTTTTCACAGGCGCTTTGTGCACACAATGCCTCAAATTGCCATTGATTTGCCTTTCATCGAAACTCCTGATGAAAATGCCTAAGACTCATCTTGGGGAGCTGCTGAATGGGGCAGTGAGGCAGAAGAAGAATCAGCAGAAAACAGATTTGGGACTGGTTTGGAGAATAATATGACCAAGACTAATTTGCAGGTCAAATCTGAAATTAGAATATTTGGTTTGACAAATTATAGAACAGAATGTAATAAAAGAAACTGGGAAAAAAGCATATGAAATGAAAAAAGAAGTAACGAAATGGGAGACTAATAATAGTAATAATAAAGCATTAATATGGTTAAAACTGTTGTCCTCTCCAAGTTCTTCTTCTAGCAGCTATTCTTTCTGCTGATAACAAATCTACAAAAAGCTTATATAGAAATTACTAAAGAGTAAAATGAAAGGTGGGTTAGGAGATGTTCAACTGGAATGTAGATTAAAGGACGGTTTTGTTATTTTGGTATCGAAAGCTTTTAAAATGGGAGATTCTCCCTCATCAAGACAGAAGCAAGGGCAGAGCAAGGTATGTACCATACATATTATAAAATGATCTTTTTTTGTAAATGAGGAATGATGCAGTCTATCTCTTTAGCCTCTCAATGATACTTGAAGCTGCACAGGAGTTAACCAAACCAGACCTATTTTTTTATTCTAATGAATGAACTCAGCTTGAATCAGTTATAAAAAACGCTTTCTTTTTCGTTGCCTACATTCTAGAGGGTGATGTTGCCTCAACACCTAAACAGGAAACGGAGTTAAGTTGGGTTAAAGTGAGATATGGGAGGTGAGGAAACGAAAAATCAGCAGGGGAAAAAGAATCACAAGTCACTGTGATCTTTATAGTAGTTTTATAGCAGCATCTACTGTGTTACTGCTGCTCTGAGGTTTACTGCGCTTTGTGGATTTGCACAAATGAATTCAACAGGATGTAAGCAGATTTTCATGAATTGTCTTCGCTTCAATTTCCATCCCCTACATTTACAGTATACTGTTTATACTGTCTTTACACTAAATCCTATCAAGTTTGTATAAAGGTGGAATTCAGTAAATGCATCTAAGGATCATTAACATCTGCTGTTCTTTACATAACCTAAATCTGACCATGAACACTGTAGCTACTGTCCAACAAAGTGCTTTACTTTAAATCCATCAAACCTCTTTCATCCACCATTTAAATAACACAAAGTTAGCATAGCTCAGATTATCATATTTCTTTTGTTGTAGAATATGACCCCCCCCCCATTATTTTACATCATAAACAGATTCAATATCTGATTTAACACATTCTCTTTAGGCTTTCAGTTTATTAAGAAAATGTGTTAAATCACATTGGGCAGTCCTTTCTTTCTCCATCTCTGAGAGAAGTGAGCTTTCAACGTTACTCCCTTTAAGCTCGGTCTTCTTCTGCAGCGCCAGCTAGATGCTAAAGAATAGAGGCCACAACTTACAGACAACTGCACAATCGGGTGTTGAGCCAAAAAACAAAACCCAAAAGGAATCACCAGCTACACCATTAGGATTGCCTTATTGTTCAGGCTGAATCAGTTTGAAGGCCTGCATATACTGTATATATATATTTTTTTAAAAAGTCTGTCTCAGTGGGTCAACCACTGGATCCACCCAAAGGTGTCATATACTCCATAATGCCTCAGCAAACTGTGTTTAAAGTCCACTAAATAAACCACCTCTTTATTTAAAATGGCTCATCTGCAAAAAAGAAAAAAATAAGGCATGCAACACCATCAAATAATAACTCTGATCAAATGTGTTAAAACTAAAGTAACAAGCCTGTTTTTAAAATTTAAGGAGAAGAAAGTTTTGACATTTGTGTAAAAATGCTGGGAGTAGATGCTCAAGTGAAGCTTTTTATGTACAAGTCTTCCTATGATTTCTATCCAGGCATGCCACAGAATCTAAAAAAAATGTAAAAATCTTTATTGTGCTTTCATACATGGTCTAGCATTTGACACATTAATTCTTATGAACCTTTTTGCATGTTGTGTTGCATGTTGAGTTGCATGATGCAATCTACTATAAGGCTCTCTGCACAATCTTGAAACAAGTGTCCTTCACTGATCACAGAGCAGGCTGCTCTCAGGGCTCTTGGCGTCCACGTCTCCCCAGTAGGGCAGGATGAAGGGCAGGTCAGCCACACGGCTCTCCAGCAGCCTCCACAGATGCTGGGCCACAAACTGGTTTCCTTTCTCTGAGAGATGCAGCCCATCAGACAGGTAGACCGTGTAGTCCTGTACAAAAGATGATAAAATAAGACATCTGAGGCCAAAAGACCTGAAAACAGAAACACTGTATACAGGAATACAAGATCATATCAGATTTTAAAAAAGGAAATCACAGTGAGTGCATAAAAAATTATATACATTATAATATTGATTGGCAATATTAAAATTAACCGTTTAATACCAGAAAATCTGACAAAATAATGAAATTATAATAAAAAAAATGTTTGTTATTCATTTGAGAAAGCATTTGTTTTTTTATGTTATGGATCTCATTGGATTACTGCAGCACCTGAATGCCAAAAGCCTCAATATCAGCAACAAACAGCAGCTAGAAGTATTGATCCTCACCGGTCCATCTTTTTGCATGAGTGTCCAGAGATCCAGGACGTCTACACCACACTGACCAGCAGCTTCGACACACGCCTGTGCATACTGCCCCGCTACAGAGTTGTGGCGATTGAGAGGACATCCTGCAGGAGACGCAAAGGGATGCTCAGGATCTGCGTAGGACTGGGTGTGTAAAAAGACAGGAATGAAGAAGGAGAAAAGCTCCTGTTACCTTTAAGAATGCACTCCTTCTCCCAAGATGGCTCATGCAAGGGGGGAGGTGTGATGAATATAACTCTGTCAGCAGTTACACCAGCAGAGGCCAGAAACCTGGTCATCTCCTTCAGGTTCTCAGAATACTCGTGCACAGGCACATGCTGCTGGCTCTTACCTGTAAACAAGGAGATGATAATATACAGACACATTTATTAATAAAAATATGTCATAAAAATTCATTTAAGGCTGTGGCACTTGCAATTGAGACATTATAATAAACATCCAGCAGTCTCTTGTCATCACAAAAAAAAATGTTCCCAGCAGTCATTAATGTATAATAAGAACAGCGGAGAAATGAGGATTCATCCGTGAGGAGAGCCGGTGACTTTTTAAAAAAAATCCAGCAATAAATCCAGCTGTCCAAGCCAATATGGTCTGTGATGTCTTGACTACCAGTCATGACATTGTTGGAAACTCTCAAGATGCCAATAAACACCCACTGGCCACCAGAGATGGGCAATAACGCGTTACTGTAATCCGATTACTTTTTTCAAGTAACGAGTAAAGTAAGGGATTACTA
Organism: Maylandia zebra; assembly: GCF_041146795.1. NCBI lineage: Eukaryota > Metazoa > Chordata > Actinopteri > Cichliformes > Cichlidae > Maylandia > Maylandia zebra. The sequence goes on from NC_135185.1 coordinate 27,798,145, forward strand.
TTGCAAAAACAGTAATTAGATTACCGTTACTTTCCCGTAGGAACGCTGCGTTACTAAAACCGTGATTTTTTTTTTTTGCAAGAATGTGTCATGACAGTGACGTAAGCGAGTGCGACGTTCGTGGCAATCAGCTATGTGCAGATAATATATGGAGTGCAGGAGAGAGTATGAGCGTGCAGCGTTTAAAGCGCGGAAGTACTGACCTTACTTTGAGTTTGATTCTGTAAAAAGTGACAAAAACAGTGTCCGTTGTGCGTGTGAAGAAAACTTCTTTTTACAGCGAAAAAAACCCTAAACTTCCAAGCAAGCACCGAGTGCGCAACGACGGAGCGGGAAATTCACAGAGAAACTCGCGGATTCTTCCACTGACCGCTGCGGCTCACCTGCACCAGGGCAAACCTCCGCCTGCTTTACAGGTGAAAATAGAGCAACAGGACCGCTGAGTCTTTGATTTTATTTATTTGCTGCTGTGTTTCACTTGCATTTATTTGAAAGACTGAGTGTAAACACAAAAAATATTTTATTTTATGTGCTGGAATGTGTAGAAAATAGGTTTAAATGTTAAACTAATTTCTTCCGGTCAGAGAATGTTGCATTTAATTTAATTTTTGCTTGATGCATAAAGTTAAAACTAATAAAACAAGTTTTAAAAAGAGACTTTTCCATTTGATTACATTTTGAATGATGGATTATGTAGAAAAAGTAGAATTGGGCTGAGAGATCTATCGCTTTATCACCTATTCAGGTTGTAAATCATGTTTTTAAAAAGTAAGCAAGTAAGTAAGTAATTAATTACTTTGAAAATAAGTAATCAGTAAAGTAATGGGATTACTTTTTGGGGGAAGTAATCAGTAATTAGGTACTGATTACTTTTTTCAAGTAACTTGACCAGCACTAGGTATACCTGTTTGTTAACACAAATATCTAATCGCCCGATCACAGCAGTTTAGCGCATATAGACACGTAGACATGGTGAAGATGACCTGCTGAAGTTCAAACTGAGCATTGAAATAGGAGAAAAAGTGATTTAAGTGGCATAGTTGTTGGTGATAGATGGGCTGCTCTCAGTTTTTCAACTTGCATACAACTACGTTGTCCAGACTAGCCTCTCTGAATGCGTGAACCTTGAAGCGGATGGGTTACAGCAACAGAAGACCACACCGGGTACAACTGCTGTCCGGTAAGAACAGGAAACTGAGGAAACTGCAGACTGAACGCCACAATGCCCAGATTGTCTCAAACTGGCTTGTTGAACATGACAGTGAGTTCACTGAACTCATATGGCCTCCACAATCGGCAGATCTCAAACCGATAGAGGGCCTTTGGAATGTGGTGGAATATGAGATTCACATCATGGATGTGCAGCAGGTCTATGATGCTATCATGTCAACATAGCCAAAAATCTCTGAGAAATGTTTCCAGCACTTGAATCTATGCCATAAAGAAATAAGACAGGCCTAAAAGCTAAAGGTGGTCTAAAGTGGCACTAGCAATCCGTACCTAATAAAATGGCCTGTGAATGGAATCTCTGTCAGGCCGATTCTGGCCCTCCAGGCCTTATGTTAGACACCCCTAGTGTAGATCACTGCAAATGTGCAAGTATTTGTTAAATTATAACAAGAGTGAGCATGCTCCAGTGAAGCTGTACCTTCCAATGCACTGTCATTGGCTCCGAAGAAAATGGTAACTGCTTCTATCTTGCTGTCTGCTGAATTTTCAGGGTTTATGAGGCGAGGAAGAACAATCTTGCCCCATCTGGAGTTATAGCCGGACAGTCCTCTGTTTATAACATCACATTTTCTAAAGGCAAAATAAAATCGCAGATACAGAGATCAGTCACATTAAGCAACTGCTGCATAACACAAGCACAATTTCTCTTAGAAGAAGTGTGTATTTTTACCTGTTTGGAAGTCAGAGCTATTATGAAGGGAATGCAATTTAAATGGAACTACACACCTTGCAAGTTTATCGGCAATTTCTGCTCCCCACCCATTGGGTTGAAATGAAACCTGAAAGAATCAACAGCACCGATTAATTATTTCCACACTAACAGTCAAAGTGGACAGTGATTGAGCAGACAAATAGTAAAATAGATTAAAGTGTAAACACTATCTAACCTGTGTGATGGAGTCCCCAAATAAAATAACTTTAGGCCAAATGATTGACGTGAACTTGGACATGGTGAAGCCAAGCCGGTTCCTAAAGAAAGGAAAGAGAAACGTCAGATTTTATAGGTAAAGCTTGCACATCAAATGCATTGTTTACACTGTAAACTCAGTTTCCGAGACGCGTTAAAAGTGTTTGCACAACAACTCATTAGAATTTATATTTTCAATCCACAAATTACCCAGTAGCCTTGGAAGAAGAAGGAAGGAAGGAATAAATAAGGAAATGTCTTCCGCACTTTTTAATGCTGATGGGGCTTTTATTTTGAAGGTTCCCGGAGTACGTTTTCCCCTTCCGCCTTGTTGTGTCACATCAAAAATCTTCCGTGCGAGCTGCAGAGTCTTGTGTGGATTCTTCAAAGGTCCAGCTAATAAATGAAGGTTAGCTCCCGCTATTATCAAGATTTTCAAATAGCAAAAAACAGATAGTTTAAATTTATACTCCTTGGTACTGTTTTGGACAAATTTAGCTCCAGATAAAAAGGAACTGTGATGGAATTCAAGCTAGCGTCAGCTGTACGTTACATTCATCCGCGGTAAACTTAACTACACGTGAAAAATGGATGAAAACCCCCCCAACTCCTTTCATATAATCACTATTTATTAATGTCTAAACGCTTAATTGAAGATAGTGTATTTTTATCCTTTAATGCCCTCTTATATGGGCTTAGTTAGCACTACGGGCATGACACTGTCAAATTCCACTGACTATGATCTCCAACCACAGATTGTATTTGTAGTTTCCAACCTGACGAACCTGAGTCTCAGATAAACACAGCAATGAAACAGCCTGACACAACAGATGCGTCTATTAATAAGACTTGTGTTAGGATTAGGTGTTGGAAGGTGATGGGCTGGGATAAAGTCAGGGTTTTCCCTGCATATTAAAAATGGTATTATTAACAATATCATTAAACATTTTTTTTACGTGAAGTTTACTCAAACTTAAATATATTTTTGTTTATAAAATTCCCTAAAGTAAGTAGGAAATTGAAAGACTGTTGTAATATTAGATAACATAGGCTTTGCGTAACAACATGCAGACCAGCTGTGGCTACAAAGGCTTGTTTTGCTGTTAAAATATTCCCAAGATGCCTATGTTTAATGTCCTCTTTGTGTCCTTAACAGCAATGTTGCGGCGTCCCAAGCCAACTGACTCAGAGGCAGACCTCCTGAGAGAGCAGGAGCACTTTCTCACTTCAGGCGCTCCCTCCGCCGCCAGTGTTGTCCGCCGCCCTGACAAGAGGAGAGGAGAAGCTGGAGAGGGAGAAGGGCGGAGTGGGGAGAATGAAGGGAGCCAGAGGGATGTGGTCACCATTGAAGGTTACAGATGACACAGATTTTTCACAAGAGCATATTGTGTTTTAAAACTTGTCTGATTTTAACTTTTTGGGGTCTCTTGTGTAAGTAGCTAAAGCTCAGCTGTTCTCTTAAATGCAGATCTTCCAGATCAGCTCCCTTCTCTGACCCCAGCCCCTCCTAAGAAGTCTCGCTTTAAAGCGAGTCGTGTCACCTTTGAGGATGAGGATGCCGAGGAAAGGCTGGACAGACACGACACTCACATCAGTGCCGTTCTCTCCAGAATTGTTGTAAGTGGAAGCTTCTTGTCTGTTCTCAGTTAGACTTGTTTAATGTCTTGTTTGGTGTATCCATAGTTTGGGATTCTTTTAGTTATTTATTTTACGTATATGTATTTTTTTTGTGTCAAGGAGAGAGATACCAGCTCCACTCCAATATCTCTACCAGCATTTACAGGCATGGCTTTCCCCAAAGTGCTGCACCGCTCAGAAACCAGCAATCAGGTAAAGGTCAATAATATCATCTCTTCTTTAAATTTTAAAATTTCTTATCAGCCACTATAGATTCATAATCAGTTATTATATTTATTGCAGTAAGTCACCCCCTCTTCGTACGATGGCATGCTATTTTTGCATTCATTTGGTGTTGTGTGAAATAATCCTGGTTTTTTTGTTTTGTTTTTTTTTGTTCCCTCCCTGCAGGCACCTCTGTCATCAGCTGGAGGAAAGAAGAGCATCTTTGCTCGTCAGATTGCTGCCCAGAAACTAAAAGAGTGCAAGACAACATTACATAGTTTATCTGAAGCTGCTCCAACCCCAGAAACTACTATGGATACAGATCAGTGTGATGCTGCAGGTGGGGTTAACCATTAATATCACAAATGCAACACAGGTCTCAGTTTATTTGTGTGTTTTTGAAGAATTTAGGAATTACATATTTTCAGCAGTAGTAACACTTTCTGAAAAATATTTTTCCTCCCTTCTATACCATCCTCTTCGTCTCTCTGTTCAGTAGATCCAGCAGCAGTCCCCGGTCCCAGGTTGGTGTCCGGGCAGGGGCTTCAGGGTCCCGATAGCTCAGGAGAGACCATGAGGATCCACATGGAAAACCAGGCCAAGCTCCAAGCCATGTCCCAGTCTGAGATACTCGAGGAGCAGAAGAAGCTCTTGTTTCAGCTCGGTAGGCATTGATGTTGTCGGCAGGATCTTTTCTTTATAATGCACGTTATAATTAAGATGTGATGGGGTGGATTTTCTATCCATTTAGATGTACTAGTCACGTACATCACACTTTTTTTTATCACCATTTCTGTACAGCATGTAATGCAGTTATTTTTGCTTCTCAGATCCTAGACTGGTGGACTTTGTTAGATCTCGCAAAGCACAGAGCGTCCCATCCTTTCCCTCCCCATCCAAACACCCCAAGGACAAAAGTGGCACAGAAGATCCTCCAGTTCAGGATGTGAGCAGAGAGTCAGGCTCCTGCAGTGCTGCAGTGTTGTGTCAGAAACCCCAAGAGGTGAAGATGGAAGGAGAGGAGGAGGAGCTGTCAGCGCCACCACCTGCTGTGACGGGTATGATTTATTCAAATTCAACACCAGTTTCTGCTCTCTGCTGCTGGTGATTAAGATGAAAGTTAGATTCTAATATATGTGGATGATGTTGTTATTAAGTGTGCCTATGCAATAGCACACTTTCACATTGTTCCTGTGCCTGCTTTCCTGGTAAGATTGAATCCTCATTTCTGGGATCTTAAATTTGCTTAAGGAGACCAATTTTATCCACTTTTTAAAGAGACGATGACACTTAGCTGTTAACCAGCATTCCCTCACTTCCCGGTCAAATATCTTCTTCTCATTTCTGCACGCTTTTCCGCTCTCGTACTTGTCCATCCTCTCACTGTGTAACTTAATGTCAGATGTAGTTGCTGCATGGCTAAAACTGATTCATATCTCCATTTGGAGTGATAGAAGCCTCTCTTTGAAGTTTTATTTCAGAAAATGCAAAAATCAACTTCACCCCTTAATTTGTTGCTTATACATCACACGAACCCCCCAAAAAGTTAGAACTTCATTATGTTATTCTGTCCCGCTTGCATTGGCTACAATTAATAGCCAGATTGTTTAAGCTTCTAGTCACGTTTAATGAGTGCTGAGGTTTTTGCAGCAGATGCAGCTTCTAAAATTGTTTGGAGAAGTTGTTTTTGGCTAACTAATTGTCATTTTCATTTACAATGCTACGCTGTTTTTACCACAATGGATGCGTCTGTGAATACAGAGGAGGATCTGCCAGTGAAGCCTCAGAAGGAATGGGTCCACATGGATAAGCTGGAGCCGGAGAAGTTGGAGTGGTTGAGAGACTTGCCTGAACCCAGAAGGAAAGGAACCAAGAAAGTAAGATCTGGTATTTGACTTGCAAGTAATGAAAGATCTAGTTAAAATTCTGTATTTTATTCAACACTTTCCGTTGTTTTTGTGTGTCCTGATAGGCCATGCAGGCTCGTTTTGACTTCGCGGGGACTTTAATTCCGCCCACTGAGGATCTGCCAACGCACCTGGGCCTCCACCACCATGGAGAGGAGCCTGAGGTCAGTCAGCACAAAATCACAACAAAAAGACAACTTTACCTCCTTAAAATTGGAGTGATGCTTTTATAAAATGACAACAATGTCAAGTTCCAGTTGACTCCTTGGTAGAACACAGTAGAACCTACTGGATTGTGCGTGTAGATTAAATATCACAACCTGTGGCTTAATTTTAAGTTTATGTCATGTTTTTTTACTGAAGTACAAAAACAAGACTGCAGAGGATTTAAATAAGATTGAGGTTTGTAGTGAAACACACTTTGAGAGCTCAGTAAGAGTAGAAAAGCACTAATAAGTACATATCCATTCACCATTTATCTGTAAGTTTTCTCTGTTATTATTCAGTCTGATTGATCCCATCAGACTCAATTTCTTTCTCATTCATTTAAATTCAGTTCTTCTCATATCTGCACCTGTAAAAATGTATAAACTCTTATCATGAGATCTCATCTTGACATTTGTCCCCAGCGGGCAGGTTATTCCCTGCAGGAACTCTTCCTGCTGTCTCGGAGTCAGGTCATCCAGCAGAGGACGCTGTCGCTCAGCACTCTGGCGAACATCCTCTCAAAGGTACCAGAACCTAGACGCATGAAGTTCCACTCTTAGCTTTAAGAAGCGTGCCTCTGTCATGTTGCTGGATTTTTTTCTTCTTCTTCTTTTTTTTTTTGCAGGCGTGTGCTGGGGAATACGTGTCAGTTCTGAAAGGCAGCGTGACGTCTACTCTGCTCGACGCCGGCCTGCTCTTTCTGCTCCGCTTTGCATTGGACGATAGCGTGGAGGGAGTGATGTCTGCAGCTGTGCACGCTCTTAAAGCACTGCTTGTGTGTGCAGAAGATGAAGTAAGATTATAAAGCATAAAGCCAAATATTGCAATAGTAATATAATAAAAATAATAATAATAATAATTGTTTAACCTGCACTAATTTACTCTTTGTAATTTTCTATATGCACTATTTGAAAAAAGCAAATAAATAAATACAAATATCACAGAAATTTGTCCTCATACTGAGGACTAATATAAAGAAAGAACTATATCATGTAAAACTCAAAGCTTTATTTCGATGATTTGTGCATAAACAGCACAGCATTGACTCATTATCGGATAATATCTTTTAAAACACATCAGCTGAATAGAATAGAATACACTGTTTCTTTACTGTAAATGAGTACAAGTGTCTGAAACCCCAGTCAAGTTCCTCTTACAAATGAGTTCCCTCACTCAGGAGTGTCTGGACTGCACTTTTTCCTGGTTTCGCGGTCTGTCTTCCTTCCCCCTGCTGCCATCTGCTCAGGAGGAAGAAGATGAGGAGGATGAAGGGCTGGATGAAAGTATGAAGGAGACGGCGAAGGAGAAAGAAGAGAGGAAGAGCGATCATGAAGTGGCCAGACAGGATGCTGTCAAGGTGAAGATCTCAATATCCCTTTTTTTTTTGCATTCTACATGTTGCCTTCGTGACCTGTGGATGGAAACTGATCAAAGGTTTCTGATTTCAGGGTTTGTTAAAAATGAAACTGCTCCCCAGGCTGCGTTACATTCTCGAGGTGGTCCGGCCGTCACCTCGGGTGGTTCAGGATGTCCTGGAGATCCTGACTCGCATTGCTAGGCATTCCTCCTCATCTGCTACGCAGGTAACAACAGCAACTTTTTAACAACTGAGAAGTCTTTAAACTCAAAGTCCTTCATAGCTGAAATACCTCTTGGTGTATCCCATTCTCAGGTGTTGGATTGTCCTCGTCTGATGGAGACAGTAATGTCAGAGTTTCTTCCCACTTCCTGGTCACCATCATCTCAGTCCATTTATGGACTTCCACTTTCCAGCGCAATGAAGCTTCTAAGAGTTTTGGCTACCTCTGGCAGACATGCCTGTGCAAGACTGGTAAAATCAATAAGTGTAATTTTTTAACTGCAAAGATACTCGAGTAATAAGATTTATAATGCATTGATTCTGCAAGCTGCCAGTCCAGGGGCCGACTTTTAAGACAAAAGCTATAAAAACAGTGTTTAGCGTTACTTATGATGTATTCCTGTTTTTAATATTAGTAGCAAACATGTTTTTGGAGGCTCATCGGTGTACTGTAGTGGGAAAACACATTTGGCTTGCACTCAAAAGATCCCTGGTTTGAGACCAGTGGTTATAAGCTAGTGTGCTCCTAGTACCAGTCCTAACCAGGATAAATGGGAGGGTTGCATCAGAAAGGTGTAAAATCTGTGCCAAATAAACATCCTCTGTGGAGACCGCTGGAAAGAAGGGTAATCGGTGTTGTGCCTTCTTTTTTGGCCTTTCCAGTTAAACTCTCTGGGAGCGAGTGAGCGATTGTCTCATCTCCTGAGTGCAGAGCCCAACGAGCTGCTGCTGGAGCCGACCGAGTCCCTCAGGATCACCACAGAGGCCTACAGGCTGTGGGCCGTAGCAGCCGGCTATGGACAGGCGTGCAAATTATACATGTAAGTTATAATGTGAGAGCGATTACTGCCACAGTTCTTAACACAGTTATATCTGTCATATTTAAAAAAATGTTGCTATGTTGATGCACTAGTGAGAAAATAGAATCAAATGTAAACAATTAATGTCTGTATCTACACTGAGATAGAAAATTTGCAAATGATTCTATCAGGAATTTGCACATTTACTTTATGATGAGCCAACAGCCTGCTAGATAAAGGGTCCCTTACCAGTTTATATTGTATGTGGCTCCCTTCGCGCTCTGTCCAAACGTAAGAGCCAGGCTCTCCTCTTCACTCACAGTGAGTATTTAATTGCTTTGATTTGCTGTGTTTTCCCGCAGAGACCTGTATCCAGCCTTAGTGACAGCACTGCAGTCTGTTCACAGACTTCCACCTGCCTCAGATCCTCTGCAACCTCTGCAGCTCCAGCGGTTTTTGGCTCTGCTTTCTCTGCTCACGCAAGTTACACACACAGCTGGCTGCCATCAGGAGCTCCAGGCTGGGATGGTCAGGTACAGATCAATGAAGCCATTCTGCTAGAGAATCTGGAGGAAGCAGTGTTGGCTTGAACGCTCTGATCTTACATGTCACTTCCTCTGCTTTCACTGCAGCTCCGGTGGAGAAGAGTGCCCTCCCCCTCCTCCTGTATCTTGGGGTCATGTCACAGGGTTGCAGACATCCTTAATGGGGCATTTGAAGGGTTTTATTAAGAACCTCGATGATCCACTTCAGAAAGACGGCAGCCTCACTCTGATACCAGTTTACCTTGTTTACCTAGAAGCGTACTACCATCAGCTCTCCAGACAGGTATTTCCTGCCTTTCCCTTCCATAAATGAGATGTTTCATATTTATTGTTACTTATGCTAAGTTAAAATTTGATGTCATGTGATTTCCCAGCTGGCGAGTGGTCATCGTGTATCCTTCCTTCTGCACGCTCAGTTTAAGCAACAGTGAGAATGCAGCTAATTATGTCCTGTTGTGCGCTACATGTGACAAAGAGGAACTTGAGGATTATCTTGTTCGCTGTTTACGTCTCAAATTCCTTGAAACTGATGAACATGTTGCTCCACAGAACTGTTTCAAGCCCGTGGAGACTCTTCAAGAGCTCGAGCTGCTGACATCTGATGCTCTTCTCCCTCTGATGTCTCACAGTGTTGTGCAAGGCCTGATAAAGAATCTCAAGTATGTCTGAAAACAGATGGCAATTTAGCCTTTTTTCCACAAAATTTGTGTTTGAGTTGAACCTTTAACATCATTCATTATTATTTAAAAAAAAAAAAAAGTTGGGCAGGGATAGCTCAGTAGGTAGAGTGGTGGCCCCATGATCGGAAGGTCGGGGGTTCGACTCCACTGAACGGCTACCCTGAGGTACCCCTGAGCAAGGTACCGTCCCTGCACACTGCTCCCCGGGCGCTGCATTGGTGGCTGCCCACTGCTTCACTGGGTGAATGGGTTAAATGCAGAGGAACTATTTCCCTATGGGGACTAACACATACACATTATAACAGCACAGTTTAATGTTTTTTTCCACACCAGGTCTTCCTCTGTAGTGTGTAATGCTCAGGCTATACCTCTGGGCCCAGAAATCACTAATAACCTCCCTGGATTGGCGTGCATGGGATGGAGGAATCGTCCGGGGCTGGTTGCTCCCAGCTCCCCTTTCCCTCTTCTGACTGGACTGGGGCTCCTATTGGAGACGATCACAGGGATCCATAAAGGCCTCAGCAGCAAGGTAGGACTGACTGTCCTTGGGGTGTTTTTATTTTGTTGTTGTTTGCTGGTTTTATACATTTTCTGCTTCGTTTATGTCCAACCAAAACATAGAACTAATGAGTAAAGCATGTGGACTCTCCTTGTAATGAAGGTATGGGTACTCTTTGCACTCTGGGGCACATTGTTAGGTACACCTTTGTAGTATGAGGTTAGATTCCCTTTTTGCCTTCAGAACTTTTGCCTTAATTGTTTGTGGCAATGATTCAACGAGGTGCTGGAAACATTCCTCTAAGGTTTTGGTAAATATTGACATGATAGCATCACACACATTTTTTGGCTGAACATGATGACCACATCCCATAGCTGCTCTATTGGATTAGGATCCGCTAACTATGGAGGTCATCTGAGTACAGTGAGCTCAGCTGATACTAAGGGGCCCACATTCACCACCCTGAGTCATTGATACAAGGCAGGATGGATCCATGATTTAGGTTTTTATTTCAAATTCTGACTGAATGTCGCAGCAGAAATCAAGACTTATTGTTTTCTAATCTTTTGTTCAGTTGTGGTGAGTCCACATGGCTTGTAGTGTTAATTTTCTCTTCTTAGCTGACAGGCTTCGAGGCTCGATATGTTGTGCACTGAGAGATGCTCTTCTGCATGCTTTAAATGTATGCATCCATCTGGCAGTAACGGCCATGCCGTGTCATTCTGATGCTCAGCTTGAATTTTAAGAGGTCGTCTTGACCTCAACGTCGTGCCTAAATGCTGCCATGTGATTGGCTGATCGTATATTTAGATGTCCCCGCTCTCACTCACTAGTTCACCGGACTGCTTCTGTCGGAGCCTGTGACTGGTTACCTGCGCAGCTGCAGTCAGGCTACACCCAGCCTGTCTCACACCAAGGCTTGGCTTCTACGTCACGAACACCACCTCCTCTACCTGCTGCTGCGACTGGCTCACAGACTGGTACGTCCACTCCATCTTTAATGTTGAGCCATGTTATACAGTATTTTAAACCATTTTTCTTTCAGGCTTTAGTTTCCTTCTTATGCCGCAGCTTGTATGATTCCTGGCTAGTTCATTTATTTTTGCCTTGTATGGAATGAAAATGGGTGCAGCCCTTTTCTACTTGATTTTGGTGTTTTGAGCATAAGATCAGATTTTATCTGCTCACTTGTTGATGTTTAATTATTTATTTTAACCTAATCATGTTATTTTTTCCCCTCTGTTTTACCTCTCTCAGGTTCCCCTCGACTCAGAAATAGCAAAACATGCCTCACTTTACCACCAGGTGGCGCTAGTTGTACTGCCTTGGTTATTGCCAGGCAGTGAATACCTGGTACATGAACTGCTCTCCACCATTGTCTTCAGCAAGGACTTTATATCGTATGTTTACCTTTAATCAGTTTAATCTGAGATAAGTGAAGCACCTACAATATTACTCTAAAGTGCCTGAATTTTTATAATTACTTTTTATTTTGATAGTTTGTCTAAATCGATGTTTAAATTAGTGCCTCAAAAATGTGACTGATGGTTGTCCTCTAATTTTGCTAACGACATTATATATAAAATTTAATTTCTTTGAAATAAGATTAAATTAACAAATGACCCATTTCCATCAAAAATTTCTCGTTCTGTTTCTTCGCTTATTAAATTATCAGGGTGTTTATGTCTATTTCTTTGATTTCCAGAGAAGGACACAGCGGAGGACCTGAGGCTGTGGAGCTGGGGGAGCTGAAGCTTCATGAGGAAACACAAAAGGACACCTCTCCCTCTCTCCAGACTGTCGGGGCTCTCCTGAGAGAAGCCTGTGTCCAGCTGCCATCCATACGAGGTTGCTTCCTCACTCACCTGGCCCACCTGGAGTCGTCTGTAATAGTGTCCAGAGATGCTCTCCTGGGCCACAACCCCTGGATCAAAAGTCATCTCTTGCCAGAGCTCACCGGTCCCATCCTGCCATCTGATTGGCCTTTCCTTCCACTTCTCAGCCTGTATGAGCAATCGGGGGTGTCTGATGGTGGAGGGCTGGCAGTGGAGGAGCTTCCTCAGGGGGCTCTGCAGGCTGTGACTCACTGTCTGCAGTGGTTGCTGCTGCTGGAGGTCTGGAGGGAGGAAGCGCTAAAGGTATTCAAACAAGTCAAGTCAGTTGCCCGTCTGAATTTTCTCAGAGGGCTTTGGTGTCAAGTCTCAGCGGAGACCACATAGAAATCTGATTATTAACACATTTAATTAATAGGCAATTTTGTGGGGTTGTTGTACATATAAATGGAAAAGTGTTATATATTCCATGTCAGCCAACAAAATGTATATCAGTAACAGCAGAACTGATCCATTATATAATAATATAACTAGTACATGCACATACTACTGAATTGTTTGGCAAACTGATGTACTTAATCACATTTAAAAAATGAAAACATAGATGTGGTAGATGCTGTTGTTTGTCGTTTAGCTCGTGCCATTTTGGCTTTTATGTGAGGTCATCGCTAGGCTTGTATGATGCAACTTCTGGTAATATAACACAGATGTTATTGTCATGAAATGAAAACAGAAGGATGCCTTCATAAGAGGTTGCAGGTCCATCGAGGCTAAAAACACGTCCTGTTAGTCTGTTACTAGTTGGTTGCCAGGCAGCGTGATGGTGGCGTAATGTATCATGCATAGTTCAACTTTTTTGTATATAAATTAGTTATTTTCAGGAAATAAAAATTATATGAAGCTTTTATAAGTTGTTACAGGTCCATAATTGCTAAATATAGGCCATTTCAGTTCATTGCTAGGCAGTTGCTAAGCAACATAATGACACCTTTAATATATGATATAGATAGGAACCTTCAAGCGCCACAAATACACCTGTATACCAAGTTTGGTTGCTCAACTCCAGATGGTGTGGGAGGAGTTTATGGACAGAGACAAACAAGCACACTAATTTTTTTGTGCGTGAGATAGTGAGATGCTGTCATAGTAACACTTTAGTTTTAAACCAGTGTTACAAAGTGCTACACACGGCAAAAACACATTAACACTAGACCTGCCAAGAGTGGATGACTGCTGGCTGTGCAGAACAGCAGAGAAACCTGGAGCTGAACCAAGCTCTTTCTAATCCAAGTGAGTCTTGACAGCAGGATGTGATGAAGGTGGGACTCTGCTCTAAGCCCACCACACCGGTCTCACACAGAAAGAGGCAGAGGGGTGGTAGAGAGGGGAAGGCAGAGTTAGAGGCCATGATAAACGTTCACTGTATTCATTCTGGAGTCACCGAGTGTCTGAATATGTGACTTCTTTTGGTATGTGCTTGTTTTACTCTATAGAAACTGATGTAGGATGTCTGACGTGCTTGCTGTGTTAGGTGACTAGCAGGCGCAGTTATCCAAAATCTATAACTTTTACTTCATATTCTCCTTTCACAGTAAATCAAATGTCAATTATTTGTCAGTTTATTAGTGCTAGTCTTAAAATATAGTTCACATATATTTTAAGATAGTTCACAATTTTCATAGAGAAGTACTTTGTACATGCAATGGAGTTACACAGAAAACCTACACCCTTCAGATGTTTCTTCTGTAGATCTGTTTCCTTATCACATAAATTGATTGCTTCTGTGTCATGCTGTAGGTGGTCCTCCCTGTCGCCAAGTTCGCCCGCCTGTCCTGTGTGTTCCTCTGTTCCAGTGACTTGTTCCTGGAGAGACCCGTTCAGAGGCTGACCTGGGGTCTGTTCAGACTGCTCACCAGGTCTGATATGACACATTTAGCTTTTTCTTTTACACCAACTAATCTCTAAAAGTTAACAGTGACCCTTCATTTTCAGGAGCACCAAGCTGGACTCTTTGGACCTGAACGTCCCTCCTCCAGGTCTGGCCTCATTCCAGGACTTGTATTCAGCCCTTGTGTCCCAGTATGAAGCTGTGTCTTTTGGAGACCGGCTGTTTGGTTGCTGGGTCCTCTTGCCCCTGCAGAGGAGGTACAGCACCACCATGAGGCTGGCGGTGTTTGGCGAGCACGTGGGGATGCTGAGGTCTCTGGGGGTCACTCTAGAACAGGTAACGATGATGGCGTAATGATCTCTGTTGAAGTGATTTTTCCACTTCCTGTTATAATAAGTTATTTATTGTTTATATGTCTGTCTTGTCATTTGAAGCTGTCCATTCCTATCGAGAGGTTCACCTCCCCACCTGAAGATTCCCTCCCTCTCCTCCGTCTCTACTTCCGCTCTTTGGTAACTGGGACTTTGAAGCGCTCCTGGTGTCCTGTCTTATATGTGGCTGCTTTGTCTCACGTGAACTCCTTCATCTTCTCTCAGGATGCTGCTGCACAGGTACAGCAACACTTGACACACTGAGCACTGAGTTGCTCTGCTTTATCTGAATGTTTTAGGTGTGCATTCATATTAAGATTGTCCTTTGTATCAATGGCAGTGAAAGCTAAACCCGGCTGCCACATGTCCTGCAGCTGCTCTGAATAGACCCTGGGTTTGTGGGAACAGCTTCTACATCTGCTTTTGTACATTTTTGGATCAAAAAGGAGCTTGTTGGGTGAAAGTCTTGACAATTTGACAAATGCACAAAACCAGTCCTCATATTATTTCTATTTATTCATGGGTTTGTAACTTTGAATTGGCTACAAGTGTTTGAAGTTAAAATGAGAAACACATCATATTTGCTCAATTCACAAAGGCATTATTTTAGAGGGGTGAAGCTGAAAACATTCATACGTGCAGTGGAGCAGCATTAAACACGGAGACATAAAGTGCACGAGCCAGGCTTTGATCTTTAATTCCCTTGTTCTTTTCCAGGAGGTTGAAACCGCTCGACACAGTATGTTGAGGAAGATCTACTACCTGACTGACGAGGTACTCCTCTCCTTTTAGCATGCACTGGTAGTTTTCCTGCTCTCTTTCTGCCTCTGGTCTTTACATGCTGTGTTCATTGATTACTCATTCTCCCCCCTTGCCTCTCTGCTTCTTGATGATTTAGTTATTACAGTCTTGCTAAACTCTCACTGTTTTCATTGCGTGCTTTACCAAAGTGGAGCTATTGTGCTCAGTCCTAGCTCCACATTTCTATACTTGGACTGTACTGGAGTAGATTTGTGTGACTCACAATACAAAATAATCCTTATTTATTTTGTACTGGGCTTTTGCGCAGCCGCTTTAGTTCCTCTTTTAGCTCTCTCCTTCCTCCTTCCATCCATTTAATCCAGCTTTCTTCTGAGTGGCTGCTGCTCACAAACAAAAGATGTAAACAGCAGATTGGTAGGACTTCTGTGCTCAAAGCCAGAGCTCTTATGAGACCAAATTAGAAAACTGTCTGAAGCCGATTGTTTAGAACATTATGAAGTCTGAGCTTTCAGCTCACTGGGATTACTTACACATACGGTGACCTCACTGTGAGCATGGATATTTTAAAAGGTTTATATGTATGATAGAAATAGTGAAAAGTACATTAGTTCTTTAAATCCAGGTTTTAAGTAGTGGCCTCACTTCAGTTGAGTGCATTTGCAAAACACTGTTTCATTATAGGCCTGCATGTCCTGCAGTTATATTTAGAAACGTAGTAGGTTTTGAGTTTCGAATGACTTAGTTTTGCACGTTTGTGGAGCTCAATGGGGGCAAATATTTAGTTCTTCTTGGCTTGAAAGGTCAAAAGCTTAAAGATTTATTGTTTTAAACTGATAATATTCAGAGTGTGCAGTGATCGCTGTCTGTTTCCTACTGTCAAGTGGGGATTTTATATTTTTAAACTAGTGCAAATATGGGCTTTGACGTATTTACATGAACGACTAAATCAAACTACGTGTCAGGCAGCGGGTTCAGGAGCAGCAGGAGGAGAGGAATCAGCGTTTGTTTCAGAAATGTGGCAGGGAGCAGGTTGGGTTCAGTTAGCTCTCATCATGGAACAGAAAACTCACAGAGCTCGTCATCTCAGGGTGAACAAATTCTACTAAAGCTGCTTTCTGGAACAAGGCCCTGATTTTCGGGGGAGAGTATGTTGTTAATAAGTACTTTTATTTCCGTAACGGGAAGTGCTGCACTTCATTGACGACAGAAATCCATCTTCAGGGAGGTGATCAATGAAAGATGGTCATTGAGGCAGAGGCATGCGAGGAGCTGTCACTTGTGCACATTTCATACTGTTCTGATTAAGTGCACGTCCAGCCTAGCATGTAAACACCAGGTCCGGTTAAATCACATAGTGTGTAACAGTCAGTATGAAAAAGGAAATGTGTGTGTTTAACCTCAGCTGGTGTCTCTATCCCCCCTGGTAACAGCAGGGTCCACATGGGGCACAAGCATGTCTTGTTGGGAATATCTGGTTCACACAATCACTCCTGCTGCTCCTCTCACATCTTTCTCACTGTCATTCTCTCATTTCCAGGTGTTGAGGAGTCACTTGCTGCTCTTCCGTCTGCCCCAGCATCACTTACAGCTCAGCTTCGACATGTACGAACAGTTGCCTCCCATTAGGGCCAAACGTTTGGAGAGAGTCCTGGGACTGCAGGAGAGCAGTGTTGACAAAGGAGACTGAAAAGAGTGATAAAAAACCTGAAGAAAAATAACAGGGTTGTATTCTCAAAATAGGCTAGGCAGAGGTGAGATGCGGTATTATGAAAGCAGAAGGTGCTGCACCACAGCGAGATGTTCATTTCAAGGCCTAACAATGTCACATGTAGTTGTTTCTGTGGCCCTTTTTTCTTTAAACTAAAGCTGAGTTAGACTCAGTTTCTAGTGCTTATGGTAGCCTGATGAGGCTCTCACCGGAAATTCTCTGAAAATTATTACATTGAGGCCAAAGTTTAAATAAAAATGTCAAATGTTTTCTTCCTGTTTTGTTACTAATATGTTTGTATATTTGCAAAAAATGCCACCATGTGTTCCAGGTTCTTAAAAAAATATGGCAGGGCAGTTCTTCCTGCTTCACTAGTGCCTGAAATGATTGTAAATAAAACAGTGATGTTTGAATAAAATGTGTAACCTTTTATCCCATTAAACCTGAGCTCTGAAATTTTTACCTTCTTAATATTAGTATGTTTGTGAAACATCCTGTGTAAATAAGACATTCATGGGGGAACTGAGACTAAAATGAATGTAGGAACGAAAGTGCCCCTGCGGTGTTGGTACATACAGCTTCCTGTTTAATTGCCTGTTCGTAAATGTTAACATATTTGCATAATTGTTGCACGACTTTTTGTGCTACAGCTGAAAGAGTAAGTGGGTTTAGGTGGTATACCTGCATTTCTGCAATCGTCTTTGTGTTAGGTTCCCCTAAAAAGGTCCAGGGGATGAGGGAAAGTAACAAAGTATCCAGGTCGAAAAAGAGACAAGGAGGCAAAATGATTAGATTAAAAAGTTTTATTACAGTGTTTCTCAAATGCTAAAACACGTCACAAACGTTACCACCAGGTCCCCCAATGGCCAAACACAACACCCTTCTCTAAAGCTACATAAACACAACCACACCTTCCCACTGCAAAACTCAAACTCCCACACCAAGAGAGCAGCTCGAAGCTGTCAAAACTGTAAACACTATACACAGCATTACACACTACAGCAAAACAATTGAAAACACAATGCTCAATTTGTGAGAAGGTTCTTTGGTTCATAACTGCCAATGCATATTTTTATAAACTGTACAGTAACGGATCGTCATAGAACCCTGCAGAGGATTAGGCATTTAGATTTGTGAGTTTCACATGAAGACTATAAATCTATAAAAACATCCTGCATGTACGTACACTACTGTAACACAACTCAATGCAAAAACAGAATCTATCGCACACAACAGTACTCTCGGAAACATGATCAGGGTGTGAAGTCTTTTTTATTGTCTACACGGTCATTTTACAGTATTACACACAGTCACTGTGCGGCATCATGTCGCCGAGCTGCATTGGGCCACATCACCTCATCCACATCACAGGCTATATTGTCCCTTGCTAGGCACCGCGGGAAAAACGCCCTGGAATGGCGAATCCATCCCTGGAAGGCCTCCACTGGGATGTCAGCACAGGCCAGCTCCATTGCCCGTTCTCTCTTGTGTATGGCTGTCTGTCATACACCTTCCATCTCCATGATGAGAAGAACTCCTCTATAGGGTTCAGGAAAGGGGAGTAGGGTGGCAGACAGACGTTTAAAAAGTGGTCACTGTTGGTGGTGAACCACTCTCTGATTTGGTGTGTCTTGTGGAAGCGGACGTTGTCCCAAATGATCACATACATGTGATGTGCTAGCCTAGGATGGTGTTGTTGACGGTCCAGGAGGATGTCTTTTAGCTCCTCTAGGAAGGTGAGGAGACGTTGGGTGTTGTAAGACCCAAGGACAGCATGCCGGTGGACAAGCCCCTCCGTACCCATAGCTGCACAAAGAGTAATATTACCCCCCCCCCCCCCGTTGGCCAGGGACCTCAGTGATGGCTCTCTGGCCAATGATGTTACGGCCTCTTCGCCTTCGTTTCTGGAGGTTGAAGCCAGCCTCATCCAGGAAGAGGTACTCATGGGGTCTGGCCATCGCGTCCAACTGCATTATCCTCTGTGAACATGGGAAAGCGTACAGGTGTTCAGAACGGTCAATCAGGTAGCACAGTATTGTCCAGAAGTAATGTAGGCCACTAAGCAACACAGTATGTCCACTAACTGTACTGTGGACATGGATGTATACGTACTTGCACATACTCGTAACGTTGTCCTATGTGTCGCGCAGAGTTGCGCTCAAAGGGAACCCTGTAGACCTGTTTCATCCTCATCTGTTGGCGCCGGAGAACTCGGTCTATTGTGGACACGCTGACAGCATCAATGTTCTCAAAGTTTACATTATCTGCAATGACTTTGTCTCTGATCTCTCGGAGTCTAATGCAGTTGTTCTCACGGACCATATCTGCAATGAGGGTTTCTTGTGCCGCTGTGAATATGGCAACCCTCCCACCTCTATGTGGCATTCTTTCAGCTCTAAAGAAAGAAACATGTGTTGTCAATTGACTGATTTATATGTAAAACTACATGTAAGTAGTCCACTTTCACAGGTCTGTAAAACTGTGGTGTGTCAAAGAAAGCAATAGCGTAGTAAGTGACACATTTCCTGTATTTCCCAGATAGGAAGTGCCGAAGACACACTTACCGTGTGTTACTTACAGTGCCTGTGGTAAGTGTGTGTCTTCTGCATTATAAATTAATCTCTCCACGATGAAGTTGTCTGTCCTCTTGTGCATCTTGGGAATCGGTATTAATATATTGTTTTCATTATTAGGGACATTTTTCAAGAGAAGCATCTAAAATATAAATGCAAATTTGACTGCATGTTTTTTCCCACCCCCCATAGCCTGGACTGGATTCTGTAGAAATACAGAAGTCATCAACACCAATGATGCCGAGAAGGTGAACTTGGAAATTTCTCTGGAGGTATGGGAGATAATCTTGAAGTAATAATAATAATAATAATAATAATAATAATAATAATAATAATAATAATAATAATAATAATAATAAAAATAATATAATATGATAAGTTACACTTGAATTGTGTAGTGTTCATCTATAAGTGTTTAATGTTAATCAAGAAAGTGCAGCTCTTTGCAACCTTAAAAGACAAACTGTAAAAAAATATATTGTGAAAAGTTAGTGTGCTGCATTTAAAATCACACTTCAGTAAAAGTACAGATGCAGATTTAGGTGTCTAGTCTTGCCTGCATATTTATAATCTCTTTTTTTTTTTTTATTATTTTAACGGACACTGTGTGGAAGCTATGTTAAAGGATGCATGTGGAGTCAATATCACCTTGACCACTGATTTTTAGCTCCTTTAACATTTATTTTTGTCGTTCAGCTTCCTGAGAAGACTTTCCTTTTCAACTGGACTCCAAATAAGGTAAGCAGTAGGCTAAGTGCTTAGGTAGTTATCCTTGACATGTGTTTCCTCTGTATCGCGCCTCCATTTCAACCATGGCGACCTCTCACACATGCAGTAGCGGTTTTTGAAACGGGCGACGTCATGCCAGCGCATATCGGGAATGTCATAGGCACCGATTGGTTTTCTATCACCCATTTGCTGGGAGTAAGGGCACCCTCCGTTTGCGAGGTGCGCCTGCTGCACAGAGAGGAGAGGGCGTGATCCTCGGGTTGGGGGGTGGGTGTTCATACTGGAGTGCAAAATTAAACCCAATGGAAGACGGACAAGAAAAGTTCAAAGCCATCAGGTGCTCAGTTTAGAAAAAAGAGAAAAGAAACGAGCAAAAGATACGGATAAGAAGATGTGTCATTGGATAATGGCAGGTCATCCTGAAACAATCAGAATACTTTATTAATCCCTAAGGAAATTGTGTGGGTTATAGTTGCTCCAAGAAGAAATGGTAAAAATGGTAACAGTAACAGACTAAACTCCAAACAATACCTTATGTTACAGATTTTACACATTTAAGAAATAACACTAACATATAAAAATGCACAAACATTTGGTCCACAGCATGCAAGGTACTACTGTCCTTTTTTTAGCATGCACTGGTTTTTTCTTACCGGTATGTGAAAAACAGGATGTGGAGACCTGAAGTAATTTTTTTCCCCCTACTGCTTGTGATCCTGTTCTCTTTCTCTGGTCTTTACATCCTGTGTTCACTGATTTCTAATTCTTTCCCCTTTGTCCGTTTTTTTGCTCTATTGTCTAAAGGTGAGCAAAGATGCCCAACGGATTTACTTTACCAAATGGACCACCCCAGCCTTGCCATAATGGTCTATTTGATTCAGCTTTTATTGTTTATTTTATTTTTTATTTTCACTTGCTAAATATGGGACAGACTTGACTGAGGAAAAGAAAGGGGAGAAAGAAAGAGGGAAAGAAAAACAGCGAAGAAGAGGGACGGGGATAAAGGGCAAAAAACAACAAAATAAGCAGACAAAAAATACATATATCAATCACCTGGATCACCTGTTGAGAAAGAAAAAAGAAAATAAGAGGAAGAAAAAGAGAGTAATAGAATAAACAACATCACGATGATCTATGGGAATATAACAGTAAATACTAACTATTAAACACGATTGTGCAGCACGTAAGATCGACACAGCATGCATTTATTGACATGAATGTTAATTATTGCTGCCTAGCAATGGTAGTGACTCTGAAAACGGAGTGAATGAGAATCGATAAGGAATTTTATTGGTGGGCGATCTCGATGATGGGATTGGATTTACTAAAGTCTTATCAATTCTTATCCTTTGTGAGGAAATCAAACTGTAACTGAGGTGCAGAGGTAAATTAGAATAGAACAGTCCTTTAGTGTCATTATACATGGACAGTGAATATTCTATGACTTAGTATATTAAATCCAATAAATATAAGTGTTTTTTGACTCTTACAGCATCTGATATTGAAGCTGAAGTTGATCTGTAATGAAATCCAAGTCATAATAGCCGCATGCCGTGCAGTGAAGACACACCTCGAAGAATTCATGGCTGAACTCAAAACCTCTTTCCATGTAAAGATGATCTTTGTCAACACAACCACGTTCAAGTGAGTTCTTTTTCCTTCCCCTTTAAAAAAAGTTTTGACTTAGCAGTTCAGTGATACGTGTTCACTTTGTGCATGTGTGTTACTGAAATATTTTCTTTTTTACTTATTTCCAGTTACACTAAATTACTCGTGCTACTTCACTTGAGCATTGGGAAGTGAAGGTTACACTTCCCTATGCTCAAGTGAACAATTAAAAGCATTGCCTAATATTTTGCACATATCTGTTTGTATCAAAACAGCTCTGACACTTTACGCCACAGCGATGAATCCTCTGGTTGTTTCCTGTGGTGTCCTGGATGCGGGCAGCTGCTCCTCTGGCTGCTGTTGGTTCTCTGGAGATCGGGCTTTCTTCGGAGCATCCTGCAAAAGCTCCATCAGATTTGGTGCACCTGGAGCCCACGTCAGCGCCTTGTGCTCTTTGTTGTGTTCCTCGTGCTGTTTCTGATTACTTTCTGTTGCTTCTTGAGGAATGCTGTCCTGCTGAGAGAGTGCAGCTGTCATGGGGGCATGTGCTGGTGTGCAGCAATCTTTAGATGTACAGTATGTGTCAAAGTAACGTTCACATGAATGTAGGATGGAAAGTTCCCCAGCAATGTCATTATTCACTTCAGTTTGAGACTGGTTATGACCACCATTATACATCCATCTGTTCAACTAAAACTCCTAAAACATTAATGATTCAATTGAGTTACTTGCCTTCATTTACTTTGCAATGTCTGCTGTGGTAATTTCTCTCCCGGTCATACAAATGAGTACTTGTGTTGCAAATGTTCCTGCTGGTGAAGGAGTGTCCTTTACATTATGGTAGTGTTGAGATTATTCTGTTATCATATGTTACCTTATATATGTAACCAAAGTAGTTGAATTATGATAACAGCTGTAGGACATATATTATCCTTTAGTTTAGATGGTGTGCTGTGTATGTAGTTTAGTCCTCATTATACTTTTGAGTTAAAAGAACATAATCATTTTGTAGTTCATTAGATAAGGGTGCATCACTCTGTATCCTTGATCGGCTGTGAATGTCTTACACGGTTTTCTTGACATGCTTTACTGCTGAATCATAAAAAGAAGGATTGTATGCAGGAGACTCTGTGTGGAGGGCCTTGTGCTGCTGATAATGGAAGAAACAGACCACATCCCATACCCCCACCTTTTTCAGAGAGCAGAAAGACAGGGAGCCGAGGTCATAACTTAGGCGCCGTGTGAGAGACAGAATGTGAATGTTTAGGCTTTTATGACTAGTGGAGGTCGACAGAAGCGTATAAGAGGCTGTGAAACCCGTCACCATTTCGAGATTTGCTGTGACCCTCTTCATGCATGTCTCCCCATCATGATGGCTTATGCTCATAAGTATTGAATTGTATGGAAATAAATGATTGTTGATTGAGCATTTATACACCGAGTATTGTCCTTCCTTCAGCCCAAAGATTAAAAGAATTGGGAAATTTTAACAGTAGCCATGTTCATCCTCCATTTTTTGTCCACCTGGACGCTTACTGTACTTTACCCTAACCTGTTTCAGGGAGCATAACACATGTTTATCTGTTTTGCACTGAAAAAAAGTGTTTTTTATACACCTCATATTAATTAAAAAAACAACAAACAGTTCAGAGTAGTCACTGTGACTGTTAGGATTTTAGGATAGGATATTGAATTCTAATATACACCATAAGTAAAACACTTATTTATTCACACCATGCCTCTTTGAGACAAGAAAACAGGAAATTAAAATGAATCAAGCCATAAAACTAATATCTCTGTGATTAAACTTTGAAATAAAGAGGCTGGATAATTGGCAAACAATTGGCCACTCGCTCTTCATTTCTGGTGGTTTGACAGAACATTTGGTGCAGTGGGAAAGTTTTAATATTCTGAATAAATATCAAATAAAGGTCCTGCTTTGAATTAACAGGTGTAAAAAGTCAGAGCCATTGAAACTATTATGAATTCTTTAAATCAGTTTCTTCCACTCGTACAGGTTAGTCCAGTTTATACTAATGCTATACTTATATATAAGTATACAATCTGCTGTAGTTAATAAAATGAATCTAGATGCGGTGTAGCAAAAGCTAAGGTAACACTGGCCAATAAGTTATTCTTAAAGGTGTGGTGGGTTTTGACACTGGTGTCTTGTCACATGTAATTGGATGTAGTGTAGCAGGTGAGACTCGGCATACCTGAGAAATGTGCCAGAAATCTGTGAATATGTTTACTGTCAGGGCCACAGCCAACAGTAATATAAAAATGCCATCATGGGAATTACGAAAAAAGGAATCTTATACTAGCTGGAACACCAACTAGTAATCTATAGAGACCAACACTGGACTTTCCCCTGCTACACTGACAGACAACCTTTAAGCTCAAAAACAGGCCTTACAGGAAAGAACAGAGAAGCCTCAGACAAGCCAGTCCTCTATGTCCCAATCTGACTCAAGATACGTGACAACGAGGGAGTCTGCACAAGAAATTTAAAAGACAATTCCTTGAATATAAAACAGTAAAACCAATGCCACAAAGGTTTGCTGCCAGGTGGAGCTTTATAGTCAGAAAGGCCCAGATGAGTTGCTAACTACCTTACTGATACTGCCAGGAATCTTGGAGTTTTCATGGATAGTTCCTTCAAACTTGACAAACAGGTCTCTACAGTGGTAAAAACTAGCTTTCATCAACTACGCCTAATTGCTAAGGCTAAACCCTACATACCACACAAAGATATGGAGAAACTCATTCATGCTTTCATTATGTCAAGACTGGACTATTGTAACTCACTCTACTTGGGTCTACAATCTTCTCTTCTGCAGCGTTTGCAGCTGGTCCAGAATGCCGCAGCACGTCTCTTGACCGGCACTAGAAAGTTTGACTCTATCACCCCTGTTCTGAAAAATTTACACTGGCTTCCTATCAAATATCGAATTGATTTTAAAACTCTATTGTTTACTTATAAAATTTTGAACAATATGGCACCTGACTACTTAGCTGATCTCCTCTGTCTGTACAGCCCTCAGAGAGCTCTAAGATCATCGGGCCAACTGCTCTTGGTGCAACCTAGGTCTCGGCTGAAGACCAGAGGAGACCGTGCCTTTGCCGTTGCTGCACCCAGGCTATGGAATACTCTCCCTCTTCATATTCGCGCGTCAGATTCCATTCAGTCTTTTAAATCACGTTTAAAAACGTATTTGTTTGATCTGGCATTTAAGGCGAATTAGGGTAATTTACATCTGGCTCTGTATTCAGATTATGTAATTATCTTATATTTTATATATTTCTAATTTATATTTTATTGTGATTTTATTTGTACTGCGATTTTAATGGAAAGCACTTTGGTGTACTTCGGTCTTAAAAATGTGCTATATAAATAAATTTTGATTTGATTTGATTTGATTTCTGCGGCGAATGTGTGACACATGTGAATGTGTGATGGGCGTCACAATATTAAAACAACATGACCTGCACTGCACCTGCTTATAAACGACAAATACCTATTCTATCATATGGTAAAAGTGTCCACATATGATCATTAGATATGCATACTTATTATTAAAATCTGCATCGTTTACACACTGTTAGCACAACTGATAGACGTTAACATTAAATACGTGTTCGCTGCTCTTTAAAGATGGTCATTTATTTCCTCAGTCTGCTGCTCTCTCTTCATGAATTCCTTTAACATGAGCTGCAGCATCAGTCTGAGAGGAGTCAAATGATTAAAAATTAATCCACCAGGACACTTCCCTGAGGATCTTGCCTACGAACACGCTGAGTTGAGGAAAAAACCACAAAGATCAGAAATCAGGACATTTCTCGTTTGTAGGTTTAGGTTTGGTTTGAAATGGCTGCAAAGCAAGGACTGTCAAATGCTCGTTTCTGCAGGAGAAATTTGGGTTCGTGTCCAAGAAAGTGGCTAACAAAGTTTCTGTGTTAATGAATGAACAATGTTTGTACAAGAACCCCAGGAAGTAATAAATAATAAATAGATCAGGTCTAAAGAACTGAGAGTGGTCACTGTTGTGTTTACTCAGCTTTTGAGAAACATAATAATATAAATGCTTGCATTTGTCTAAACTATGACACCCTCAGGATTACTCATTCTGCCATTTTCCATCAAAGGTGAGAAATAAGCTTTTACAGTGTGCAGCACCACCTCATCTGTTTCAGAATCACATGCATCTGAACGGTATGAGGGCGAGCACGTGCTGTTTATCATACTAAGAGCGAGCACACTGTACTTTATCTGATGGGGGTTTCAAACTTGGGCTTGAATACATTTTGTTAGGTGATGTTTGAGATTTTTATTATGTGTATGTGTGTATTATTGATCATAAAAAACAACTTCTTTTTGTTTCCTTTATCTATTAATTCTGGTTTCATACAAACCTTTTTAACAGTCTAAAGATACTGAGGTAACATTTCATGTTTTGTGATTGGAGTATAGCTGAACTGTCAGGGTCAGTCTGCCAATTTGACGAACAAGCATACCGCAGCCTTAATACCGCAGCCTTTATCTCACAACACCAGTGAAGTGTTTGAACAAGGGCCTCAAAAGCTGCTTTGACTATGTGCTGACACTTTCCATAAACTATACATTTTGGTGCATAACTGATGAATCGACATTCCCACAGATACCACCAGATGTCAACATTTTACTGGTTTGCTTTAAAACCAAATACCTAGGAATTGACAGCTTCTTTCAGTCTCAGCTGCTTCATGTTTTATTCCAGAAAACAAAGGCACCTGTCAGCATTTAGCTCAAGGCACTGCTGTGCAGCCTCTCAGGCAGCATTTAACAGAAAGTATCTGAACTCTGATAGGTTCAACTACTATTTAAAGGCCAAATCATTAATTATCATTAATTAATGGTGATATTTACATTTTTAAAAGCTATACTAAAACGTAACCGTGTTCCTATTTTTGCAGAGCTGGGAGAGATTTGCAGCCTCACGGTGGTTTGAGGTTCTCCATATTTGCATTTTGGAAAAAAATATGTTGAATTTTGATGACAAATTTAAGCTCAACTCTGTTAAACTCCTTGAAAACCCCCTTAGGACAGATTATTATGACTAAGTATTCTGTCAGTGCCGTGAATCGATAAGAGATTTTTTTTTGGAGAATCGGACACAGAGTAAAATCCTAATTGTAATTCTTCCCTCTCACCAGGGAGAGGTGCTGTTTAGACACATGTAACTCTTGTCGCTCTCTACTCCAAATTTTCCAAAGTCTGGGACATGCTGGAAGCTAACTGGACTAAATGAGTGTCACCAGGTCCTAATGCCATTAGGCGCTGTTGTAATTCACTGAAACTGATTTCATTAGAGAGAAGACACGATGCCCTCACGATGTCCTGCTAACAAAGCCTGCCTTGAGGGCATACCGATTCATATGGCAGCTAGAAAAACAAGCAGAGGGAAACATTGTGAGAGGAGAGGAGGCTAAACCTGCAAATATGACTTTACAAAGAAGAAACTCTGAGAGCAGGCTACGTGTGGCACAAGGAATTTGCATTCATAAATAGCTCAGCACGCATTTATCCGTTATTGAATTTTTATCTGTCTGTGTGAATTACGTTTTTCTTTTAAACTGCATCCCACAGAAGTTTTACTAGTGAGTATTGATTTATTCCTTGCACAGAGCTTCGCTGGGTTCAGTGTTTGAAAAAGAACACAGTGAATACATGAATGTAAATTCATGGAGGAGCTGATTTGCTCATTGCTGTGTGCTACAAACCTCCAAAGCCCCAGTAGCCTACACTCCCTAGATCATTCATAAAAAATAAAAATAAAAGTTTAAACCAACCAGAACAGAAACAGGTCAGCTGATCGTGATCAAAGTCTACATTTAGTTCTTTAATTATTTATTTTTTTACAACAAATTTGCCCTAATATGCGCCAACACCCTTCATTTACATCATCTGCTGTTTTTTTTTTTGTTCAAAGCGCAACACACGCGTGTTTCTGTCAGGTTTGCTGCTCATATCTCCAGTCTTTTTTTTTTCTTTTTTTGTGTCCGTCTTCTTTCCTCTGTAGTTTAGAGAGCATTAAATATTTAGCACTGATCTAACAAAGGCTGAGCCTCTCCAGCCAGGCTGAGCTGTGGATCCCAGGATGAAAGACAAATTAGGCTTCGCCAGTTTACTCTTACTCAAGTGACTGAAAGCCCAGTTAAAAGAAAAGAAAAGAAAAAAATATCCAAAAAACATCCTGGGAATTTCTCTGCTTCTGCTGTATGTGATGTGCACATGTGCATGTATGTGAAGATAGGGGGAGGCAACAAAAGCCAAAGAAATGTTAACATATGGAGATGTAGAGCATGAGCTTGGACTTAATGTGAGTTTGCTATTCCTTTTTGCCTTGCCAGACATAGTATGTGAGCCTGAATGACAATAGCCAGACACCGCCCAAAGTCAGGAAGGCAAGAAAAAAAAATCACAGAATGAACATTACATGGTATACATATGCAGCTGGTATTAACTCACACATATTTGCGCAATGAAACCATAACATCAAGACTGATTTAGTATGAAAACATGAATAGTGATTATTCTTGTTTGCTATGACTACAGTTGTTTTAGCCTGTAGACTTTACCTCTAAAAAGATTTTAAAGCATGCATCATAAAGACTTTGATACTCATGTGAAACATGTTGCTTCTCATGAGAAATTCACAGGGAAACATCACTGAAATACACAGATTACATCGTGTCTGTTAACAGTTTTAGCATCTTTCGGTTTAAGTGGCTGTTTCTCCAAAGAGCTAAAAGGAGACAGCTAGAAATAGTCACAAATATGAATCATAATGAATGGGCACTATGCAGTATTATCACTTCATAATTTACAGCCATTTTTAAGTCAGTATAAGTTATGCCAGTTGTTACTGTAAAGTCTGATGTGCTGCAGCTCAGAGGCCAACAGACAAAACTACTACTACCGCTATAAGCAACTTTCCTCCATTTGTTTGCTAACCTGTGCCTGTGCGTGTCTAAATCTGTGTAGTTTCCTCACGACTTATGTTCCTGGTAAAGCGGTATTGCTTGATTATTATCATTAACAGACAATTGCCTTATTAGTCATCCACCAGACATGGAGCAACATTAGCATTCATTTGGAACTGTGCCTCCGGCCACCTGCCAAACGTAGGGCCAACATTTGCTCTCATTTAGCAACTAAAAAGCCTGATATTTCCCTCAGGAGTTTGTGGGGCTCAAATCAAAGGTAAAATGTTTCCCTGTGTTCATCAGCTAGTCTTTTACTGTGTCTGCCTGCTGTTTAGCGCTGAGGAAAACAGGTGTCTGTTATTGGTTTGATGTCGGTAAAACCACAACTGTTAAAACACTTAGCTGGCCTTAAACCTCTGGATAGTTGTTTTTTCCCCAGTTGTCACCTTTCACATAACACAAAATCTTTGGGATCCACTGTTAATAGTTTTAGAATGGCTGCGTAATTTGAGGTGTGATTGTACATGAAGTCTTATAAAGCTGAGAGACATTAGCTAGCTTAATCCTAATATGCACATATGGTTATCATTTAATCAAATTATAGTTACTTCAAGTTGATTTCCAGAAGGTTATCAGTGTGCTCCCAGGTTGGTGTTTTATATATATATATATACTGTATAAATAATAGCATGATAATACACCAGTCAGGCATAACATTATAACCACTGACAGGTGATGTTAATAACACTGATTATCTCTTCATCGTGGCACCTGTTAGTGAGTGGGATGTGTTTGGAAGAAAGTGAACATTTTGTCCTCAAAGTTAGAAGCAGGAGAAGTGTTTTGGGCTTTGAGCAAGTTTGAAAAGGCCAAAGTGTGATGGCTAGACTGGGTCAGTGGTAGTGGTAAACAAGTGAAAGGGTGCTGGGTGGCCATGGCTCACTGATCGCTTATGTGGGGAGCAAAGGCTGATCCATGTGGTCTGATCCAGCAGACGAGCTACAGTAGCTCAAAAGTTAATGGCGGTTCAGTTAGGTGTCAAAATACAAAGTTCATTTCGGTTTGTTGCATATGGGGACCAGCTGCTGACTCCTGTCCATTGCTGAAGGCACCAACAAGGGGGATCAGAACTGGACCATGGAGCAGAAGAAGCCGGCCTGGTCTGATGTATCACTTGGACGGCCCTGTGCGGCACTTACTTGGGTAACACCTGACACCGGGATAGAAAGAGGGCAAGCTGACCGAGGCAGTGTGGTGCTTTGGACTATATTCTGCAGAGATCCTGGGTCCTGCCATCCCTGTACATGATTCTTTAACACGTACCAACTACCTAAACATTGCTGCAGGCTGTGTACAGCCTTTCATTGAAACTCTATTCCCTGATGCCTCTAAGTCAACAACGACTTTGAGGTGTTGACATGGTCTCCAAATTTCCCAGATCTCAGTCCAAGCAAGCATCTGTAGGATGTGCTGGACAAACAAGTTCATAGAAGCCCCACTTTTGCAGCTTACAGGACTTAAAGTATATGTGGGTACGGGGGCGACCGTGGCTCAGGGGGTTGGGTCACCGGTTCGGTCCCTGGGCTCTCTGTCCTGGTCGTTGTGTCCTTGGGCGAGACACTTACCCTACATCTACTGGTGTTGGCCAGAGGGGCCGATGGCGCGATATGGCAGCCTCGCTTCTGTCAGTCTGCCCCAGGGCAGCTGTGGCTACAACTGTAGCTGCCTCCACCAGTGTGTGAATGTGAGAGTGAATGAATAGTGGCATTGTAAAGCGCTTTTTGTAGCAGATGTGGAGCGTAAAGTCCAAACTGGTCCCAGTGGTAATAGGAGCTGTAACCCCAAAACTGGAAGAGTCTCTCCAGCAGATTCCAGGCAGAACCTCAGAGGCGCAATCCTAGTTAAAAATACAAATGCTAACCTTTCCTACATTTAGCCACTAGGAGCAGTAATGATTATAAGTTAAAACTTTTGCTTATGCAGCAATTATGGTCTAATTTTTCTTTAAATTGGTTCATGACAAAAAATAAGCAGTGTCTTACAATTTGAAGAAAAAAAAATACAATTTGAAGAAAGGCTTCTGATTGGCCAAAAACTTGGCCTACGTCTGTACCTTAATATACTCTCTCTCTCTGATCCAGCTCATGTGGTTCAGTTATGTTTTCTACATAGAAATTGTGATGTTACTGTGATCATAACATCTAGTATTTTTTGACTGTTATGTGTTGTAGGCTGAGTCTTTAGTTTATAAATAGTCCTGTCATTCTTTTGTTAATTTTCATGTTGTAGAGCTGTATTAATGCTGTTGTATTCCCTGTGCTCCCTGGTCACCTGTTCCCAGTGTTTTCTGGAACTTTTGTATTAGATGACTCCTGGTGACTTATGTTTTTGTGGGGACTCTCATCAAATCACTTTGTGTTGATAACATTTCCTGCTCAGCTAAGCATGACAGTGCCAATGACTCCAGTTCCTATTTTACCTCTACTTTAAAATAACAAATAATTTTGATGGGGTTTGACCAGCTTGGATGCTTTTGGATGTGCCTAACTCATGCCCTGAGCACCTCTGTTTGCTTTCTTAAGCTCTAAAATCTGAAACTTATACATTTTTTCCTGTGAGTGCACAGAGTATCCTGCAGCAAAACTGACTTTCAGCCCTTATACAGATTCATATTGTTGCTGGTTGTAAAAGTTCTATTTTAATAATAATAATAATAATAATGGATTGCATTTATATAGCGCTTTTCGGGACCCCTCAAAGCGCTTATCTGACAAGAGCTTGTGATTACCCTTCAATTTAACATGAAGGCACCCAGAAGCTGCTCTTGTAGTAGTTTAAACATCTAAATCGTACAAATTCTTCACAGGTTGCCTGTTAAAACTTGCGATATAAAGAAAATATTAATTGCATGTATGGTGTTACAAATATTATCTCTTTTAAAGATTCCTTTCAATTAACAAGACTGCTTCCATTTTTACTTTTGGACACTATGTGTCACAATATGTTTTTGATGCCACCACAGACAACTAACCTGTGTTTACAGCTTAATTACCGTGTTAAAAACACATTAACTTCCTCCTAAATGGAAAAGGCTGAACGTTAAATTAAGCTTTTCCATTAACCCCCAATAAGGATAGCATTTCTGTGGCACAACAGGAGGTCAAAGTGAATGAGTCAGTACAGACTAATTAATTAGATCTATAAGTGTGTGTGTGTGTGTCTGTGAGAGTGACATAGAAAGAGGCGGTGTATGGATGTACTTATAAACCCATTAAAACCATCAATACAGAAGTGATCACTTGGAAAAACAGCTTTGCATTAATCATTATCTATTAAACACCATTAGTGTGATGTGACACACACACACACACAACTTCGGCAGCGACAGTGATCAAGTGAGTAGTTGAAGATGTGCAGAATGATCCTGCTTTAGACTGGCATCCAGGTAATGATCAATAACAGGCCCTGTTGTGCGTGTGTGTGCTTGTGTGTGCGTGTGTGTGTCGTTACTGAGTTAGAAGATGTCGAAAGGCACAATCGACTGAGAGAAAACCACTTATGATCAGTTTAAACATTGTGTTAATCTATCCTCTACAAACCGGCTTCATGAATTGGGACTTCAGGATTTTGTTTTGTCCCTATTAAAGCTGTCACAGTTCTTTATTAACTGTTGACATCTTTACCTCTGTGTTAGCCCTGTGATGGATTGGCAACCTTTATATAACCTTTATATAACCTACAATAACGAGAAAACCCCAACAATCATACGACCCCCTGTGTGCAAGCACTTGGCAACTGTGGCAGGGAAAAACTTTCTTTTAACAGGAAAAAAACCTCAGGCAGAACCAGGCTCAGGGACAGGAAAGAAAAGAGAGGAGAAGGAGGCAGAACAAAAGAAACACAAGAGCAAGAGTTTAAAATGAATTACCAATCATTAAATGCAATGATGGCGTGGAAAGTGAACTATAAGCTTTATGAAAAAGTAATGTTTTAAGCCCAATCTTAAAAGTAGAGAGGGTGTCTGTCTCCCAACTCCAAACTAGGAGCCGGAAAGCTGAAGGCTCTGCCTCTCTATCTGCTTATGGAAATCACACGTGTCTGTCAGCAACAGACAGTCTGACAGTCTGGCAGCAACATGCCCTATTCGGACAGTACAGAACTGTGAGGTCCTTAAGATAAGATGAGGCCTGATTATTCAAGACCTTGTATGTGAAGAGAAGCATATAAATTAAATTCTGGATTTAAAAGGGAGCCAATGAAGAGAAGTCTCTCTTTCTTGTCCCTCTCCCTAAGCTTGCTGCAGCATTTTAGATCAACTGAAGGCTTTTCAATGAGTTTTTAGGTCATTGTGATAATAATGAATTACAATAAACCAGCCTACAACTATTAGAGTAAATGCATGAAGTACTATTTCAGCATCACTCTGGGACAGGATGTTTCTAAGTTTAGAGATACTGTGCAGAATCAGAATCAGAAAGGGTTTTATTGCCAAATGTTGAGCAGGTTTACAACATTAGGAAATTGCTGCAGTACTTAGTGCAAACATACTGTCAGGCAACGCTTAAATAAACATAAAAATTAAAATTAAAAGTGCTAAGTAGATAGATATATACATGAATGCAGGTGGTGATCAGTGCAAAAATGGAATGATGCAGTGAACACAGCGTAGGGTCATGTGTTAGTGGTGCGAACAGTCATACGGTTATTGTTCATGTGTCCAAAAGCAGAGGGGAAGAAAATGCAACAAGGCAGTCCTACATATTTGTTTAATATGTGCGTCCTGTTCATAAATAACTGACCACACAGTGTAACCGGGAGCCACAGCAATGCCATCTATCTTGTACAAACACTGGTTAACTGGCTTATGTTTGCATTTAGCTCTAAGGCAGTGAAGAGACACAGCTTATCAATGTTTCAGTGCTTCAGACACCTTAAAGAAATTTCTGGTCACCTCGATTGACATGATGAAAGAAATGATATGTCACACATACACAAACACAACCTTTCTGTATCCACATGCAGCTGTGCAATGCTGCTGCAGCAAAAGGAAAATCTGGTTTTAAAATTCCCTTCTCCATGATCCAGCTATTTAACACTCATGTGGTTTGATGCAGTTTGTTATATGAATTTGCTTTTTGTTTTGGAAGATCTCAAAAAACACAAGCTGAGATTGATATGCTGTACTCCAAACTCATAAATATTTTTGGACAGGAGACACAGAAATAGGTGGTCTCTTCCCCTGCTTCTTCCTCCCCTTTACTCACATCCAGCTGGCAGATCCAGAGCCATATTATTTCTGCTGACCTGTGTGTGTGTGTGTGTGTGTGTGTGTGTGTGTGTGTGTGTGTGTAGTGCTGTGCTTAAATTCCATATGTGCAGATATCCATGACATTGCTCAGTCACATCATTTTAAACCGTAATGTGGATCTTCTGTTTTTTATTTTTGTTCTTTCGAGGCTGTTTACATGTTGTGGACGGAAACAGAGAACATAGCAGGTGAACAAAAACACTTCTATAAAATGAAAGTGTAAACAGACATGAGGCAGGGAAAGATCACCGGGGATGTCTCCCATAGGCCTGCTTCTTCTCAGAAGCACTGAGCTGAGACTGATCTTGTTGTTGGATTGTAATCCTGTTGTTGTATATTGAATTATTTATCGACTACCACAGCATAAATACTGCTTTGTATGGACTGTATTCCTACGCTTGTTCATGCACTTCCAATTGTGAGTAAAGAGAGAATTTCCTTCTTTTCTCTCTACCACTGTAGTGACACCACTATTTGGTCTGTGTTTTTGCCCATTTGTAGATGGTTACCAGGCAACATGACATCATAATCAATCATGAATCATTCAAGTTTTTGTGGATACAAACAAGATGCTTCTGTTGTGAAATGAAAATAATGCTATGATTTTATAAGGCGATTAAAGCATAGGATAGTGTAGGTCAGAACTTTCAGAACTTAAGATGTGAGATCGAGCTTTCCTCTTACTGTCAGGGTGCTCAAACTGTGGTGTGTGGGCCTCGCTGGTGTCCTATGGGTGCAAAGTGCAACAAGAATGCACTGCTGTACATTTTGTTCATCCACAGGGAAAAGACTACAGTGGCATTTCTCCTCAGTTTCATCTCTTCCATTTCAGCTATCAAAGGACACTAAACCTTTCTAACACAAATGCAGCTGGTTTTATAAAATACACCAACCAACTCAGCAATGGTTACAAAAATATGCATATAAACTTTGATAGAAAAACTATTGCCAACACAAACCACACTAACTAGCATTTTTTTCCCTGTGCGGTGCTCAATCATTGCTTGGCCCCTAAAAATGTCTAACCTGAGAACGCCTCTCAACTAAGACAATCAGGCCAGAAATATTATTTTTCTAGTTCTCTGGTTTATTATTACAAATCTTTTTCATGCCTTGCTTCATATTCCTCAGAATAGTTTAGATAATTTTTTGTGCGCCTGTTGTTCTTCCTGAAATCTGCTGCATGTGTTCAGCACATATGGAAAGCCCACTGGGAATAGCACAGCTTCTAGTCGCCTCGGCTCAAAGCATCAATTTGCTGTGGAATTTCCACCATTTCCTCTTGAATCAGGAGCATGTCCTCATGTGTTGTAGATGTAGCCGTGAAAGCTGCCATTGTGGTTCTGACCTAAGATCTGAGTACATTGTGCATATGTATTACCAATTAAGTGCATTTCTTTTCCTCTAGTACAGTTTTAAGCAACCCACATCTGAATCGGCAACCTGAACTTCTCTGTAAAGTCAGAAATTAATCAAGCATGCATTCAACCACTAAAGCTAATTTTTCTGCTCAGGAATGCAAGTAAATAACTTTAATTTAGCATCTTAGTCAAAATAATCACAATACTGATTTATGCTTTTTTGTACATCAGTAAATTAAAAAAATCCATGGATAACAGCAATAATTATATTTTAATTAAGAATATCATTTTGATTGAACAGCTTGTGTACTTTGAACCATTACAGTATCCATCTATTTATCGATCGGACGATTTAAGATCATAGCATACAGTGGCTTGCAAAAGTATTCGGCCACCTTGAACTTTCCCACATTTTGTCACATTACAGCCACAAACATGAATCAATTTTATTGGAATTCCACGTAAAAGACCAACACAAAGTGGTGCACACGTGAGAAGTGGAACGAAAATCATACATGATTCCAAACATTTTTTACAAATAAATAACTGCAAAGTGAGGTGTGCGTAATTATTCAGCCCCCTTTGGTCTGAGTGCAGTCAGTTGCCCATAGACATTGCCTGATGAGTGCTAATGACTAAATAGAGTGCACCTGTGTGTAATCTAATGTCAGTACAAATACAGCTGCTCTGTGACGGCCTCGGAGGTTGTCTAAGAGAATATTGGGAGCAACAACACCATGAAGTCCAAAGAACACACCACACCAGACAGGTCAGGGATAAAGTTATTGAGAAATTTAAAGCAGGCTTAGGCTACAAAAAGATTTCCCAAGCCTTGAACATCCCACAGAGCACTGTTCAAGCGATCATTCAGAAATGGAAGGAGTATGGCACAACTGTAAACCTACCAAGACAAGGCCGTCCACCTAAACTCACAGGCCCAACAAAATGTTTGGAATCGTGTATGATTTTCGTTCCACTTCTCACGTGTGCGCCACTTTGTGTTGGTCTTTCACGTGGAATTCCAATAAGATTGATTCATGTTTGTGGCTGTAATGTGACAAAATGTGGAAAAGTTCAAGGGGGCCGAATACTTTTGCAAGCCACTGTACGTGCATCACCACCTCACCAGTGCCATGCACCGCTTTTTCTTACAGGAATTGCTGTAATTCTTCGTGGCACAGACTCATCACGATGCTGGAAAACTTCCTCAGAGAATTTGGTTCATATTGACATAACTGCATCACACACTTGAATCAGATTTGTCAGCTGCACATCCATGACGTGAGTCTCTCGTTCCACCACATCCCAGAGGTGCTCTATTGGAGATCCGGTTACTATAGCAGCCACTTGAGTAAGCAAACTAATTGCCGTGTTCAGGAAACCAATTTGAAAAGATTTGAGTTTTGTGACATGGGGAGTTATCCTGCCGGAAGCAACCATCAGCAGATGGGTACACTGTGGTCTGTGGTATTGAAATAATGCTCAGTTGGTCTTAAGGGGCCCAAAGGGTGTCACGAAAATATCCCCCCCACCACCAGCAGCAATGTGAACTCATACAAGGCAGCAAGGAGATCATCCTGGCACCAACAAACCTGCGTAAAATATGTGAACAGAATCAACTGCTGTAAAAAAAGAGAGGTGAAATAAAATAAATCTAGACTATTGAACAGTTTTATAGGCTCTTCATTTCTGCCTCCTCCACTCAGCCAAACATCACACTATCACTGATTCCTTCTTATATAACTCATGGTTATAAGATTATTAATACCTCCTGCCAGCAGCTGCTTTTGAGTAAATATTTATTTGGGATTCAAGATTGCTCAAACTTTTGGGGATTAAAATGAACGCTGCACGTACCCAGAATACCTTCAAGTGTTTTGTAGCTGTCAGATTAAAGTGATGGAAAACAAGTAAATGGGTAACCAAAAAGGCAGCAATGGATGAGCAGGCTTCAGAAAAAATGCCCTCATATCTGTTCAGTTAAGAGTATCACTTGACCTCAAATAAATAAATAATTTTTTTTTTAAAAAGCGGATGCTTTCTCAAATCAGCCGTGTAAGTTTTAACATATGCGTGTTATACACAAAACATCACGAATGAGAACAAAATCTAAAAAACAGTATTTATACCATTATGCTTTATATTCCCAACATCTTTGGTGAAAGCATCAAAGACCACATCAACTGCAAAAGTTTAGCTGATCACTCAAAACAAAAGAAATTAAAAAGCTAACACACATCTGTCCTGCGTGACATGGTTCATCGGTCAGTTTTTGTGAGGGATTAATTATTCCAGTATCAATGGAGGGAAACAAATCCCATATGACCAAATAAAAACCCTTTTTGTGATGTATTATTATTTACATACTAAAGGAAAGAAATATTCTCTTTTCCTTTTTAAACCAGCCCACTCGCCCTCCAGCATCTGCTGTGGCAACAAATCGCCAGGGTGCCAAAAATTGCAGTTCCTTTAATGGCCACTTGAGGCCTTTTAATACTTGGAAGCTAAGGTGTTAATGAAGTTAAAGAAGAAATGGGTATGTTTGTAGTCTAGTACAAAAATTGTTTGTTTCTTATTGCTATTTTCCACTTTGATATAATTGTAAGATGGCAGTGTATTTTGCTAGAAAAAGGTAGAAAAAAAAGGTTCTGTAAGTAAATGAAGTGTGCAAAGGAAGTATGCGAGGAAATACAATAAAGACAAAGACAAAGACAAACAGATTTTGTACAGTTCTAAAGTCAGTATTTGGTATGATCATTATTTTTGAAACCCAGCCTGATCTCTCTTTGGCAAGTTAATTTCTTTAAGCCTTCAGGAATCGTTCTGTATGTTCTTGAAGGAGAAGAAAGTGTTCTTTGGATGCTGCCTTTTGTACTGTTCTCCGTAAGGATGTTCCCAAAAAGCTTAATCTTGAGATCAGGGCTCCGGGGAGGCCATCGTGTGCTTTTCTGTCCAGGTATGCTTTTACTGTATTGCAAGTGTTTGGGATTGTTGTCATGCTGAAAAATGAAGCTCTTGCCAATCAGATGTTTTCCAGATCCGATCTCTCTCCTGACCTCCCCTGTACACGCTGACAATGATTTGAACTAACACTTTTGGATTCATCTCTCCACGAGATTGACTGATTTTCAGTCCAGTTCTTGTGTAATTTTGCATATCTCAGCCTTTCTCCCTGTTTCCCTTCATTAAGAATTATTCCTTGAGAGCCACCCTTCCTCTGAGACCTTCTGTGATGAGGGTTTGGCAAACAGTAGATGGATTAACTGTAGCCCCAGATGCATCTCTCAGTCCTCTTTCAGGACTTTTCAGTATTTTCCCCCCAATTTCTTAAGTACACAACTTTTATTTTCTGGTCATCTGCTGTTGATATTTTTGCCACTTTTTCTCCTCTACTTGTCCAGTTTCCTGACCTTTCCTTAAACAGATACTCCACACAACGGCACAATATATCATGGTGTGCCACCGCTTTTGGCTAATAGTTATTTAGGAATCACCTTGTTGGTGCAAAAACACTATTTTATGCTGGACAAACTATTTTATCTTTGGCATTTTATCAAAGATTCCACTAAAGACGTGGGAACAAATAATGCATTTTTGTGACAGGCTGCCAAAAACAAATTGCCAAAAGATGCCATTTAAAATCGGTTCTTTGCTAAGTTGTCTGTCGTATGTAGACACTAGCCCATCCCTTGCCTTTTTATGCTCTAATCATTCATAGACCAGTGTGTGGCTTAAGAAGTGGATTAAGTATCAAAACAAAAAAACAAAGAAAAACAAAAAGCATTCCTCTGAAAATGGTCAGGTACAAGGAGTGGACTGAAAATGAGAGAAAAAGCAGCAAATATTCAAAGACTTTGAGACACCTTCTGAGAATTTTTTTTAACAACAGCTTTGAAACTCTGACTCCTTGCAAGTAAAATATAAAGAAAGGAGGCATCACTCAGGATAATTAAAGTCTAAGAATTGAACCTCTTTTTTAATCTGTGCTTGTGCTCTGAGCATTTGTATTTGACAAAAATGTTACTCTTTGATAAATTGCACATAGATTGCACAGGAAGCTTGTACGCCATACTTTCTGCACTTATTTCCATTTTCATTCTACCCTCTGACTACACTTTACCCTCATAAAAAGGAAACATGCCAAACTTTCCAGACTTCAAAGACAATAAAACAAAGGATAACTTCATAAGAATGCATTTTATATAAGTATCTTCCTTAATCCCCAAACAAGATAAGCCACTATAGCATGAGAAAAAAGTACAATACCAAATATGAATGGCTACTCTGTTGATGTCAAAATCTACATAATAGAGAATATGATCACATTTTGGGCCAAACTCAGGTTTGCATTGAATGCTGGAGTATGCACACACACACACACACACACACACACACACACACACACACACACACACACACACACACACACACACACACACACACACACTGTAGGGATAGTGTTGACTCAGGAGAATTAGCAGTAGCAGCATCAGCAACGCCTTTGATCACTTAAATGAGATTTTTTTCTGCTTCTCTGTCCAAAAGCCAAATCGTGACGAGTGAGAAGTTTGTGAAGTGAAGAGAAGAGAAAAGCTCACTCATTCATGATTTCATTTCCACCATTATCATCCACATCCCACCTCATGTCTCTGTTCATTGGCTAGAAAAAAATCAGATTCAACACAAATGGTTAAAAGTAGGATATATGACAGCGATAAGAAGATGTGGATGACTTTGGATAGCTGTTTCTCGAGTTTTTCCTCAAACACTCATTCACTGTCCTCAAGAGAATTTATAAAAACAAAAAAACTATTCCAAGAAAGACAAACAGCTGTGTAGGAAGACTAAAAAGAGGCAAGAATAAAAAATGAGTTAATTATAGATTCATTTCAGATTTCCAGTAATCAGCAGTCTATCACAGCCGGCTCTGTTGTTGATGTTGCACACATATAAATTCCCTGTTAATTTTAACAACAGTGGTGTAATTGTAAGCAGATTTTTTTCCCTTTCTTTGTTTTCAGTCATTAAGTCACATTTTTTGTCTCCACTTTTAGGACTGCTAATAAATCCTATTTGTTCCCTTCCTTGAGACATTAGGATCACATAGCCTCCGAATTATTATTACTATGATTATTTTTTTTTTGTTTCTTTTCTAGTGATTTTTATTATCTTTTGGTTGGCATATTAATGCGGCACTACGGAGCCTCGCAGGGGACATGGGAGAAAAAAAAATTAAGTCGGACTTTTGCGTCTTAATTTTTTTTCTCCCATGTCCCCTGCGGGCTCCGTACGGCACACATTTTATGTTGAAAATGTTAGTGGCCGTTTTGTGACGCATTACGACACTGATGATAAACACACAGCTCTTCTCTAAACATATGGATATTATTGCTTTTTATCACCTCCACATTTTGTCATCGTGGACATATTCCCTTCCGGTGGCTATCCTCCCCCGGCCAGTCAAGTTTTATGTTTATCCATTACGCCCGTTTATAGAAGTCATTGCTCATCCGAGTCAAGGATCGGAGGATAGTAAAGCCGCATGTAGAGATTTTTTATTATTATTATTATTTGTGGTATGGGGATACATTCAATTACAGGAATAGGTTTTAGAGTTTTTTGCAATAACTGATTACTCATGAATTGTGGTCTCATCTTCATCTAAGTCAGGACACAAATAGTTGTGCTCATATCTATCTAACACTCTGAGTAATGACACACACTGCAGGGAGGGGAAACTTAATTTATCCCGCACACTGCAAGGCGTTCAGGCCCTGGGGTAGCAAAGCAGTTTGATCCCCACCTCCATCAATCTTTATTGTTTCAAAGACAATTCAGTGTTTGCTAATAGTTTCTTGTTTTCCTACAAACACAATATTTTGTCACAGACCTAAAAAAGTCTGCAAAGAAGGGGAAGTGGGGGAAGCAAGAGGTTCGGAGTGGAGAGCCAGAGGGCAGCGAGGTGATTTCCCGAATTACCTACCAGAGTGTTACAGATTTGATACTGGCACATGAGCAGAGTCTGCACAGAGGAGGAGAGCATAGGTCCACAGGTAAGTATGAGGAACAGGGCACAGGGAGTTAACTGTGAGTCAAAACACTAGGGAGCCTGAATAGTAATATCACGTAAATGGTGGAACGATTTGGCAATGAATGAGCGGAAGGACCGGCTTCTTATTGCAGTGGGTGAGTAATCAGTGCGTGTGTGCGGAAACCAGGAATAGCCTCGCCTCTGGAAATACGGAGCACAAAGCGCACATGCTCACCGAGGAAGAGAAGTAGAGAAAGATGGAGCAAGAAGAGCAGGGAATAAATAGAAAAGGTGAGCTGTCACCGAGGAACCGGAACACCAGGGGCCATGACAATTGTCCCACTAGTACTGTGGAAGGTCCAGCTGGTACTTTGCAAACTGTGTTTTTATCTTAGGATTTCTTTCACCTTTGTTTGTGTTTCACACGGTCCTCTTGAAGGGAGACAAATTTATCTTATCATGGAGTAATAAACACTTGGGTCTTTAGAAATGTTTTTGGAGCCTGCGCATCATTATAATTCTTCTTCTAAGGTTTTATGAAAGTTATTGTAATTGAGGCATGGCTCAGTCCAACCAGTCTTTCTCATGACAAGTAGACATTGTCAGTAACCAGATTTTTTATGTTTTTACACTAGCCTTTGCTGCCAGTCGGAGAGAGAATTATTCAGTGTGTTCAATAGGCAGCACGCTCATACAGTATACCCGCTCCTCTGCTGCTTCTTCATTAACGAATTACCTAAATGAATGAATTACCCTCAATACAAAAAAAATCTGAATAATCTGTAATGTAATAATGTGTTTCAAATTCATCATATGTACTCTCGTGTCTGCCAGAAGATGACACTGATAAAAGAAGAAATTGGAGACAAGAAGCATGTGGTTACCTTGCGTACATTATGTAAGTGGCACCGCTGTTTGAAAATTCACTAACCAAGATCACTGTCTGTAGTTCAGTACTCAGTGAAATGTGAAATAAGGTCACAGTCACCTTTTCTGTACCTTTTTGTTAAAGCTGTGGATAATCAAGATTACGTTGTAACACTGATGGTGATGGCTGATTTATGAATTCTTATGTTCTTTTGCGTCTTGAGTCTTTTGATTTGCACCAAATCATAACAAGTCATTACATGGAAAACAAATGTTTAAACTGAGACATTTACAATTTAATAAAAAATATCAGCTCATTTTGAATTTTACGAACGCAACAAGTCTCAAAAATGTTGGGAGGGGGCATAAAAAGGCTGGCAAAGTAAGTGTTACTAAAAAGAAACACTTGGAAGAACCCTTTGCAACAATTTACGT
Organism: Maylandia zebra; assembly: GCF_041146795.1. NCBI lineage: Eukaryota > Metazoa > Chordata > Actinopteri > Cichliformes > Cichlidae > Maylandia > Maylandia zebra. Next base: position 27,840,780 of record NC_135185.1, read on the forward strand.
TAAATGGCAACAGAAACGTGAGTGGGTATGAAAAGAGCATCATAGAGAGTTTCAGAATGATGTTTCTCAACAAAAACTTGAAGACTTTAAATATCACGTCATCTGCAGTGAATAACATCAACAGAGAAAATTTCTGAAGAAGCAATGCATTAAACAGTCATGCAGATCTTCAGACTTTTGCTATCTATGAAAACAACCATAACTGTAAAGCACGTTAAAGCTCTATGAAGCAAAGAAGAAACCACATGTCAATGTGAGAAAAGTGGGAAACTATTCTGTGGTCATCCATCCATCCATTCGCTTCCGCTTATCCTTTTCAGGGTCGCGGGGGGCGCTGGAGCCTATCCCACACTGTAAACCCGAACAAGTTGACTGAACTTAAAACTTTTGTGGAAACTGATTACCTCAAAAGATTTAAGTACAAAAACTCATATCTTCTAAGTATGGGGTACTCAAAATTTGTATTTATTGTTAACCTAAAAATTTTAAATTATATTTTATTAATTGAGCTTTACTCAAAGACTGTATACTTTAATTTCAATATTTTTGTGTTTCTTGTAGTTTATTATTTTGATGCAACACAATGCAATTATATTACAACCTAAACTCAAATTATCTGATTATTAATTAAAAGATATTTATGTTGTGAGTGTAGACTACTAAAAAAAAAAAAAAGTACGGAAATTCAGTTACTTTACATTTTGTTTATTTAACATTTTTTCATGAAAATTTAAAAACATCACAAATGTTTTTATAAAACAACTAACATGGACATCGGCACCATAAAGTGAGCATTATAAATTCTGTGTAGAACATTTATCTTTTTATAAACTCACAAAGGACGACATCAGTCCTAATTGCATCTTTCTCAAAATACACAAAAATGCAAAACAAAAAGTCAAATACTAATCACTTTTTTTTTTTTTTTTTTTTTTTTTTTTTTTTTTTTTTAAATGACATCAGAAACAGCAGTATGCGACATTACGTGATGGCAGAGCTTCAGTTCATCCTTTGTCATTTTTTTTTTTTTTTTTTTTTAATAAATAGGACAGGGGGAATGAATGAGAGAGAGAGGGGGAGAGAAAGAAAGAAAACCAAAGGGGAGAAGAGACGGTGAGAAGGGGGGGGAAGAGAGACAAAAAAAAAAAAAAAAAAAAAAACTCCTGGGTCACCTGTATGGAGAAAAAAAACAAACAAACAAACAAACAAAAACAAACAGAGGAGACAGCAAACAACAAAGAGCAACATAATAATAGAGAAAACAAAGCACCATACCATCACAATAAACTAGCTAGTCATAGATATCAGTATTTACTAAGTAATCACTTTTTTTTAAATAGAAATGAAAAACAATTTTTTAAAATGGGTACAAAGATGATCAGCTTCCAAATAACCAGATAAGGCAGTCAAGTATAGGAAAATTAGGTAAACTGATGGAGTTAAATCCACCCAAAGCCTGTAGTAAACTTAAAGTGCTTAAAGTGCTTCAAACAAAGTGCTCAGTAACAGAGTGCGTGTCCTAACAAACATTGCCTTATATTCCTTAAGAGCATGTAGGCAGGGGTTTCAGGGGTTTGCCGTCATCAAGCCCCATGAAGATATTTTGGACTAAGGCAAATGTGTGAACCAGCTTCCTGGGGTAGTCTAAATGCAGAGCATAGATCAAGCCAAACAATAAAGCAAATGCATTTGCAAATCTGGGAATATCACGCATCACCTAGTCGCCTTTCACCAAAACAGCCATGCTTGAGGAAGTAAAATGGACTGGACTGGGAAGCGCCGTCGGTAACCACTGTGAGAAGGGCAACTGGAGTGTCAATGAGGGTCGACTCATCCAATGCGTCCGCCTGGAATAGACACAGTATCAATGGTAAATGGCCTGTATTTGTATAGCGCTTTACACATTCAGTCATCCAGACATTCACACCCATTCACACACTGGTGATGGCAGCTACATTGTAGCCACAGCTGCCCTGGGGCGCACTGACAGAGGCGAGGCTGCCGGACACTGGCACCAGCGGGCCCTCTGACCACCACCAGTAGGCAACGGGTGAAGTGTCTTGCCCAAGGACACAACGACCGAGACTGTCGGAGCCAGGGCTCGAACCGGCAACCTTCTGATTACAAGGCGAACTCCCAACTCTTGAGCCACGATCGCCCCAATTAAATAAGTAAGGTTGGTTTGAGAGAATGTGACAAGCATGACCTACTGTAATCTAGCAAAACATTCAGCAGTGTAGTGGGTTACTTTGTAACGAGTTAGGGTACTCTACTTTTTTTGAAAAATGTACATTAACGTGTTAGCTTCTTGCATTACATAATTTGTATTTTTATTATTTTTCTAAAAAAAAAAGTAATTTTTTATTTCATGACTTTATCTCAAAAAGAAACTAAATCTTGACTTCAGCCTGGTTTTTGGGCCACCTGCAGCATAGCCATAGTGCTGTGATACGCCTGTGCCCTGCTCCTGACCTGTGTGTGTGTGGGTTTTCTACAGAGAGGGTATTTTGTTTGTACAATTTGGTAGCTGCTAGGGTATTAAATTGTATTTAAAAAAATCCATAGCATTTTATCTTACTGGCAGAATTTAAGTAATGCAAAAATACACTTACATTACATGTCTAAAAGAATTCTGGGTCCTCCTCCCGCAGGTATACAGGAAGGGCACGAAGTACTGCAGTGCGTTTCACGTTGATATCAGGCACCTCCTAAAAAGGGAAAAGAAAAGTTCATTGAACACAAAGTTTTCAGGTGTCATTCTTTGGGGAGAATACATGTTTATGAAACTGCATGACATCAGACTCTACTAAATTTTGGAGACTTTTCTTTTAAGATACAACCTTTCTGTCTCTTGTGACAGAGAGTATGTTTCTTAATCATTTGACAAAAACCCTACACAGTATTTTAAAATAGTGTTCTCCAGATCAGAGCTGTGATCTATATAGAACATGGGGTTCAAAGCAAGGAAAAATTGTGTGTTTATCAGTGAAACCTTTAATTTGTGTTAATTTTATCATTATCAATATATGAAATCTTCACCTTAAGGGACTTAATGAATGGTTTCTTCAATAGATCTTTCAACTCACCTGTGTTTACTGTCTCCACCTGAAATTAATTGCAGTCTGAATTTTTTTTTCTTCTGTCTTTTTGTCTTTGGCCTTCAGCCTTGGAAGAAAAAATAAAAATATTGAAAACCTTATCAGCACACTAAATATACAACACCTTGCTATATTTCAATTGTTTTAGATAGAAGTTGCCACTGCTAGCTAAGTCACTTTTGAATGATGCTAATGAGAAGAAAAAAAAACAAAAACCTGCCGAACAATGAGGCTGCTGTTGTAAAAACGCCAACTTTCTTGCGTTGGCAAGGGGTCGTTAAAATATCACTAAGACCCTTTCTTTATGTGTGATTCTTCGTAAAACTGTGTTTTAATCGGTTAAAACTGTAAAACTGACGACATAATCTATGTTTGAAAAAGAGCGCGAACAACCGCGAACAACTATTCACCACCTGGGTCTGTGCTTTTTAACACAACAGCGCATTCGAAAACAAGTTATTGGCTGCAACATATTAATATACTTGCTTTTTTACGGAAAAAATAAACATAACGAAGGTTCCGTTTTACTTACAAGTTTCTCCAAATGTGTTCTCCAGTCGCTCGAGAAGGGCAGCCATATTGAACAGAATTTTCTGTCAACGTCGTTCAGGTTAGAGAGAAGACGTCATGACGTCATGACGTCCACATGCGGAGCTCGGAAAAAAACATTTACTCAAAAATCATAATTAAGAAAGCAGTATTTACTCTTAACTTCTAAGCCATGTACAATTATAACTGTTTGAATCGTTAACCGAACAGAAAAGTTTTAAGTTGTTTCAACTTTGTGAGGAATTTTAATTGTTATATCCACAAACTTTATAAGTCAGGTAGACTGTTGGGGTTTACAGTGCAGCTGTCATAGGGCGAGAGGCAGGGTACACCCTGGACAGGTCGCCAGTCTGTCGCAGGGCTAACACATAGGGACAGACAACCATTCGCACTCACATTCACACCCAGTGACAATTTGGATTTTCCAATTAACCTATCCCCACAAGCTGCATGTCTTTGGACGGTGGGAGGAAGCCGGAGTACCCGGAGGGAACCCACGCAAACACGGGGAGAACATGCAAACTCCACACAGAAAGACCCCGGCCTGGTGTTGGAATTGAACTCAGGACCTTCTTGCTGTGCGGCAACAATGCTATCCACCGTGCCACCATGCTGCCTATTCTGTGGTCAATGATCTGAAATTTGTAACTGTTTTTCAAAAATATGGACCCTGCATTAAAGATCAGTTAAAAAGCCAGCATGTCTCATGGTATGGGGGTGCATTAGTGCCTATGAAACTGGCACTAATGCACCCCCATACAATCAGTGCTGAAGAGGTATATACAGATTTTAGACCAACATATGCTTCCAGCCAGACTATGCAGGGAAGGCCTTCCACATTTCAGCAAGACAATACGAAACCACATGCTGGACCCATTACAACAGCAGAAGAGACTGTGTACTGACCTGGCCATGTCTGCATTCCAAACCTTTCACCAAATGAAAATGTTTGATAGATCATGAAATGAAAATTTTTTTTTTTATATTTTAAACATTTTATGCAAATTTTACACAGCATCCCAGCTTTTTTTGGAATTTGGGTTTTAGTACAAACTGTATCTGACAAATGTAAGGTTGCAGTTACACTATGACTTATCTTTATTTACAACCATCCTACATGCCACATAGCTTGTTTTACACTAATCTTTCATAACACAGATCCTTTATTCTTTTGATAAGTTTGTATGCATTAAAGTTTCCCCTCTCCGAAGTAGAAAAGATTTTTGCCTCGTGTTGCACAGCCAGAGCCCCGCTGGTGTGGTTAAAAGGAACCCCAGAGAAGCTGTGACGCTCCTGCATGGCTTCCAATCGATCCTATAATGGAGTTGTTTGTTGCAAATTGCAGTGGCACTAACAAGTCAGCAGGCTTATTTGACCTGTTTTTAATTATGGCAATTACACCAGATGCTAGCTCTGAATAGCAATGGGGGTCCTCCTGACCATGAAATGCACCATCCATTTTTGAGTCTGGTAAACAGGAGGTGTCTCGGGAGGAACTAAGAGAAAGAAAAAATACCCAGTGGGTAAATTTCTATATTTTATTTTAATGACAAAAAAAAAAAGTTTGCAAGTAAAGCAAAGCAGTGATGCACTCTGTCCCACATCCCACGTTTTAAAAATGACTTTTGATGTATTTTACTGAAAACAACAACAACAACAACAACAATAAAAAGAATCTCTTGTGGTCATGGTTTGGAAAGATTTGATAAGAATGTGATGAAAACCAAACGTTAATCGCAGTAGAAAAGTCTAAAAGTCTTAACCTTTCTTACCTGCTTTATTTGTAAAAGTGTGACCCACAATCCCACCTTTTACAGATGATACTGAAACAAATTTAAAATAATTAAAAGTGTCCTATAAAGAGATTAAACTTGCTGTTTTTCTGCTGCTTTAGCCATGACCATCATTACAATTGGGATTGAATATCCATTGGTTTATGCTGAGAAATTTCTAAGGTAAATGACAGAAACTGCTCGTCCATTACAGAGGAGACTCTCATACTTAGTATTAACAACACACTCAAGTTACACTGCACTCGTCAGTGTGTCTGCGTCACCTCTATCTCTCATTATTTCTTAGCTCCTTCATTATCTCACTGTCGTCTGTCTGCTATATGCGAAGCATGCTGTGTTAAATTGGGCCACAGCTTGAAGTAAAGCTTGGCCTGAGATCAGTGAAGCTGCTGGTTTGGACTCTAGCTGAAGTCAGCATGGCCCTGCCCGGGCAGTTAGACACAGAAACTCTGCTTAATCAACTGGATGACAACTGTGAAGCTCGAGTTTCTCTCCCAGCTGTATCCCCTGCCATTAGCGAGCACTGGAAATGGAAAGAACATCATTTTATGTCTTTTATGGTACCTGAAAGTTGAAGCCTTTACTTCAAACTGTTAGGGATTTAATGGGGATGAAGTTGTTGTTGTAATCATGTGTTTCAGATAACTCAAGAGACTCTTGACATTATCACAGAGAAAAAGAAAATTTTCCTGTTTTGCATGATCTGTAATAAATCATTTATGCAGCTTTTCAGTTAAGCTACTCAGTTTTTGGGCTTCTAGATCACATGTGGTTGAAAAAGTGTCCTTAATGCAAGGAATGTCTTGGACTGTCACCTAAGACTTGAAAATAAAAGTGATTAAAGACAGCCCTGTCATCATGCAATAAAATATGAAGCCATAGTCGAACTTTTTTCCCCGCACACCAGATGTGTCAGGATTTTTCTTCTTGTCATTCGATCTAACAAGATTACAAATTACAGCGTATCTTTGAGCTCAGATGCATCAGAGGCCTGAATTTGCGTCACTTTCACGAGTCAAAACTACCGGTAACAATTATTTTCATTGTTTATTCATTTGTTGTTTATTTTCTTGATTAATCAAGAGATTGTTTGGTAACAGGACATGTTGTCTATTAAAATAATCCTTTTGTCCTAGAAGATTTTGACATATCAACTGCAAAAGCACATGTGAAAATGATGACATTAGGTATCGCTGCCAAGTATAGTTCGTGCTGGCTCACATTCACATTGTCATGCCTGTGTGACATGTTTGAATAGCACAAAGGTTCGAAAGCTCCACTCATCCGTTCACTAAGCAAATCAGTCATTTGTTGGTACATTTGATTCAATATACACTTTAATACAAAATAATTATGAAGCACAGCAATCTCTAGTACAGGAAATTGTACCCCACTTCAGCTAACTTCATGAATGTCGGCTTTTATGTAATCATCTCATTTAACACAACAAGTTAGGCGCTAATGCTGCCAGATAATGTGACTAGATTACTTTCTGAAAGTGATGCTCAGCAGATGTGTCTTTCAGTGGCTCATGTTCTCTTTTGCCTGAGCCAGAGGTTTTCAGAAAATAATATTAATCCTACTTGAATCACATTTTAGACTTTAGCACTTCAGTCTAAACTGTAAATTCTTTCTTCCTTATCTTCTTCTGCTTTTTCTTTTTCTGCTCTTCGTTCCTTGGTAGCTATCGGTAAATAAACTGCTCCAAACAATGAAGTGAATATCTGATCATTGGTGCTGGGCTGTGAGCAAATGTCCCACTAAAGGATAAAGGACCTCATGCCACCATCATGAAGTGTGTTTTTGACAGTTTTGTCATAAACATACACGTCAGTAGCTTGGTGGAGGTTATTTGCAGTCCTCCTCTTGTTCCTCCTTGCACAAAACAGCAGGAGCCTCCTATGGCTCCTTGTATAACTGTCCATCTAATGGCATTTCCTAGTCCTGAGACTACACTAGGAGAAACAGCAAACCTTGTGACGGCATCCTGCAGGATCTGGACTTCCCCGGCTCCCTGAGTGGGCTGCAGATACTGTCTCATTTTACTAGTAGTAACTTGATTTTCTTATGCTAAGTTTGTGATAATATTAATTTCTTGTGTTATTATGTAGTTAGGGTTTAGTTGAGTTTTATTCTAGTTTTTGTTCCGTCAATGTCTCCTGTTTATGAGTCTTTCCTGTTTTATTTTGAAGAGTCCAGTGTTTCCATGTTCAGTGTGTTTTGTTTTACTTCCCCCTGTGGCGTAATGTTCATTTGTGTCAGCTGTGTTTCCACTTCCCTCATTACCCTCCTGTGTATTTAAGTCCTCTGTCTTCCTTTGTTCAGGGTTGGGTTGTCTCGCTTTATGTTGACTCAGATTATGTAAAGGCGTTTCTGCTTCCTACTGTCAGGCTCAGGCTCTTGTTTGGATTATTTCACAGTTACACTTTCGCATGTTCCCATTCAGTTTCATGTTCTCGCCGTAATCATCGCTTTCATAGTCAGTAATAGTTTCCCCTGTTTTAGATCCACTTTTTCGTCTTGCCTTGTTTGTCTGTTTTTGTATCAGCCGTAATAAAGGCTCACTTTTTGTTTGACATCAGTTAGTTTCTCCCGTTTAGACGGATAACTCTGGTGGCTGATTTTTGTTTTCCAACATAGTTTGATGGCAATTCAAAGCGACCTTGTGTACTGCTGCCAGCTGCTGGTGCCAGCAGCCTGGGCAGTTGAGACGAGTGGATTTGGCCATCATTCCCACTGTTTGTGATTGTTGGGTTGCTCTACTTGGAGTAACTGATCTTATATTTTACAATAAGACCAGTTAGTTAATTGATTGACTTAATTTATTCAGTTTGACCACCAAATGCACTGAACAGCATCTTCCACTTACATTAGCTACTTAGGTAGTGTTACTTAGTTAACATTACTGTTAAATTATAAAGGTGGGCATGCTTGTCACTGGGAGATTAATTGCATGCTGGTGTTATTGGGAACAAAATACATTTTCTTCTGCTTATCCAGTTCAGGGTTGCTGGGGGTTCTGAAGCCTATCCCAGCTGCCAAAGAAAGAGGCGGGGTACACCTTTGAGAGGCTGCCAGTCCATCACTGGGCTATAAAAATATTTTCTCTTAATATTTTAATCTGCTTCTAGTAAACATCTTGGTCCTCTGCATACACAGGGAGGCTAGATAAAGTGTGAGCTTGATCTCAGACTGGGGCCTTTGTAAACACTTTGTATTTTCCTTTCAGCTGTTTTCCAGGTTGCAACTGAAAACTCTCCTGGTTGTCTTCCTGATTGTTGAGACATTGTTGTCGGAAAGAGCATTACATCAAATGTAAAGGGACAGCTTACACTCCAATTCACACATTGTGTAGAGAAGTAATGGCAACTTGTTGACTTGCTGCAAATTCTGTTGGTTTAAATTCTGTTGTGTTTAATGAATTTGGCTGCTTTAAATTTAAAAAGTTAACACTGATTCACACTGTCAACAGACAAAGTATGATTATATATTGTAAATGTTGTAATATCCTCCCAGGTTTACACATTTGCTGAACAAGCAAAAGTAGGAGACTCAAATCCATTTGGAATTGCATCGGAAAGGGCATCCAGCATAAAAAGCATCAGCCAAATAAAACAGAACAGAACTACTCACTGTGGTAACCCCTTGTGAATAAGGGAGCAGCTGAAAGTAGCTTTCAATATCCTCCAATAACACCCTCGGGCCTGAAATTTGAATTGCCTTATAAAAAGTTAATGCTACAGAGATAATTTTGAATATCCGGCACATTATTATGTAGCAGGTACAAGCAATAAAATATGTGTTTATTTTCTTTCTGGGTATTCACAGTTATATCCGATCTATGAGTGTCAGAGCAGACTAATCCAAACAGAGCCATATCATTCACTGATTAACAGCTGTGCTTTGATAAGTAAAAGTGTCTCATAGGAAAGGAAAAAAGACCAAAACCGATCTGAAACTGGAGTTTTCTGGTAATGTTTATCACATTTGCTTGCAAAACTGTCAAACAAAGAAGAATTCATTGACCAACAAATTTAACGATGACATAAAACTTAAAATCGACTGATGTTAAACAGGTGGTTGTGGTGTTCTCATTCCCAATTGAGTGAGTGACTGTTTCGTTTTTCAGCTTTAATTGTGGCTCATATTGTGATGAGGAAAGGGTTATATTTTTGAAAAGACAAACAGGCTCAGGGCCTGCGGAAGATTACAAAGTGAGAGGTAGAAAAGGAAGGAGTAGTGATTATTGTGAACTGTCAGCAACAACAGCCGAGTATAACATTTCACGATTTATGTGTGCAGAAAGAACTTTAAAAGCTAATTGAAATACAAACTATAGGTCACATAAAATTGTGTGTATGCTTGTTAAATTAAAAAGTCCAGAAAATAGTAATACTAAGAGATTTATAATGCACTCCTTCGTGCTTAGTGATGGATTACTTTATGTAGCCCAGGTTTATGGCCAGACCTCCTCCTGTGAGATCTAATAGCAAAGGAGGGAGCTGAGACTAACATTTGGCAACACAGCAGATAGGAATCTAGCCTCAAATTCTCTAACTGCTCCCTCTGCAAAAACACAAACAGTGGAGTTATGCGATCCACAGAAGAAAATTATTATGTATCTCCTTTTTTCTTTTGCGAATCAGACTTCTGGAAAGGCTTGAAAAAATATTCCCCGCTGAGGTCAAAAATGTCGACCTACACCCTCAAGGAGCTGTGGTTAGTGTGATTAGCAGCGTGGCAGGACTCGTAGCCAGATATAACATCAGCAGAGACCCGATCGCAGTCCTGGAGTTGACCATAAATAAATGAAACACACCCTCGCTTTCCGCCTGCCTGGTTCATCCACAGCTTCCCTCAAAGAAACGCTTATTTAAAGGAATAGTTCAGCATTGGGAACGTGCACTTTTTTAAACTTCTCGTGCAGCTGAATTTAAAGTAATGGAAGGGATTGTGCATTAACCCTGTAAAAGAGCATTTTTGTTGAAAGTACTCATGTCCACACACAGAGCCTAAGCGCTCCATGAGGGAAAGCTGAGGTTTACGTCTGACCCTAGTCTTTGTGCTGAGCTAAACACCTGCTGGCTGGAGTATTCAGGGAGTCACTGCAAGTGTTTAATGAGGCCATGTTAAGATTGGGCCCTGAGCTTCATCACAGCTTTCAGAACCTTTACATTTAACTTTACATAAAAGTCTAATGTGTGGACTAGAGTCATTATTTGCATTATTTGCAATATTTCTATTCTACACATGAGTATTTATAATGTATTATCCCCTCTCTAATCATTAAAACAACAAAAAGATTGGAATGGTTAGTCTGGTAACAATAAAAACACATTTTTTGGACTCATTAACTGTTAAATAAATTATCATTATACATGTTCCTAATTTTACGAAATCAAGAAGTCCATAATAAACTAATAAAAGAAATTTATCAACAAAACAAACGACAGATTTTGGGCTAATGTGATAATAATGACATATTGTTGTTTTGCGCGGCCGTTAGACTTCACAGAGATTTTCTCCCTCGATTACAACATGGAATTTCTCCCTAAGGGCTATTTAAAAGGCCAGTTCATTACAATTACAAAAACTGATTATTTGCTCCAAAACATCTGGGGCTTTGCTATTTCTATCCAGCTGCACCCAAAATAAATTTTCATGATAAATTGCTGTGTTTGAACACGTTGCACAAACTCCAGCCGGCTGGGCGGGGGGACAAAAAATGAGGTTAGTCTTCATGTCTGGATGTACTTAATGCAGGTGAGCAGACAAGACCTGTAATCAAACACAAGGCTGTGTGTGGTGTTCATTTTAGAGAGGAGGGTGATGCGGGATGAAGTTTTGGATAGGATATTAGAGCCAGATGAGGATGATCCATCAGGAGCAGCGGTGAGAGCTGTGATCTCATTTCCATGGGAAATTCAGCTAACTTGAAAAGCGAACTGTGTGCTGTGTACTTTCTTATGATTGCCCAATTTCATTTAATCTGCTCTTTCTCCACATCCTGTTGGGCACTTTAAAGTGTACTCTGCGCTTTAAGATGTTTTCAACCATGAACTATGTCAGGAGAATCAGGCCCATTGTTGTCACAACAGGAGAACATGTTCTAATTACCCAAAATACTCGTTGGTTTCAATTATGGTTCCTGGGTAGAGCTGGCAGGGTGAAGAGCATTTAATGTTTGATCAAAGCAATTCAAATGTACATAATATTGCCAAAAGTATTCCCTCACCCATCCAAATCACCTATTCAGGTGTTTTTAAAAAATGCATAAAGGTGTCTAAAATCTAGGAGGCAAACTCCTTCTGCAAACATTTATAAAAGAAGCTCAGTGAATTCCAGTGTGGTATCATGATAGGATGCCACCTGTGCAACAAGTCCAGTCATGAAGTCCAAGTGCAGTCACTGCTAAATATTCCACAGTCAGCTGTTAGTGGTATTGTAACAAAGTGGAAGCGACTGGGCCTTCAGATTAGCTCAAGAACAGTGCACAGAGAGCTTCATGGAATAGCCGAGCAGCTGCATCCAAGCCTTACATCACCAAGTGCAATGCAAAGTGGTGTAAAACACACCGCTACTGGACTCGACGGATCACTCTTCTCCTTCTGGCATTTCGATGAACCAGTGTTGGTTTGACGGTTGCCTGGAGAACCTGTTCCTGTGTGACTGCAGTGCATCATGGGTAAAATATGGTCGAGGCTATGTTACCTTTTCCTTTGACACCTGGCAGGAAAGCAATGCAGATTTTGTTAACTTCAGTTATTGGATTAATATTATGTATTTTTAATCTGTCCTCTCTCTGTCAAACTACCCTGATGTCTTGGCCAAGTTGTCCATTTTCTGGCAGTACAAAACTCCTCAATGTTATTTTAGTGCACATTCAGACATTTTTGTTTTTCAAAAGTCTGGTTTCTGCATGATTTTCATGCACATTTTTGGGGTCACTTGCTGTTTTCTCTTTGACAAGCACTTAAAAGGCCCGACATATTTTCTGCCACATTGATGAAGTCCCTTCATTTTTCTTCTCTGATCTGGCTGCACTCAACAATCTTCCTTTGTTTCTCTGTGCTCTCCCATCATCTTTTAGATGCAACCCATTTTCTGTGACTCATCAGTGTGCTGCCACAGTTTCCAAATTCCTCCGCTCTTCTTTCTACCTTTGTTTCAGTACCTTATTTTTTGTTCATTTAGAGGTACGTTCAGGTGAGTTTTATTAGCCTTCTGCATACTCAGTGCTTTTCCTTGATCGTTCATTATATTTCATTACAGTATTAGTTCCTCCTGTCTGCTCAGGAATCTTCCATTTGCGAGCGAATCTCCTCACTGCATTGCGTCAGACATTTTCAAATTTTAATGGTTTACCAGAAGAAAGGAAATTATATCCAGTCTTCTTTACCTCTAATGTCAAAATGAAGCATTGAACAAATTTCCAGACAGAAAACCAACAGCGTTTTCACAACATGTCTGACTTGTACCAAAAAGTTCTAGGTACCTTGTAAAAGTTGTTTTCCTCTCTCACATACACAAACTTTCATGAGCCTAAAAAGGTTTCAATCAGCTGGCCTTGAGCTCAGGTTCACTAAACTAATCACATGAGCTTTATTGCCTTACATGTGGTTCCTCTGCAAACCTACACCGACAAGCTGTGGAATCTGCTCAGCATTAACTGTTCTGTCAACATGTCTGGACCAATGAGGCACTGAAAGAAAGAGAAAAAGAAGAAAGAAGCGATTTGTCTTCTTTTTGTATCATGTATCAGTGATATATTAGGTACTTTTTGTTTTTTACACAGTTGTGTCAGATTTCTGCAGATAAGTTTGCTTCGTATATGTGGGATCAGGGGAGTTGTTTACAGCGACTGGGGGAGGTAAAATGGAGAGATACTTCCTGATGGACCCCGACAAGACTGTTGAACACCCACACGCACACAGTAAAGATGGGGAAAACACATCCTGACAGATGCAGACAGCTTCGCATTTCACTTTTATTAGATTAGCCATCAAGACCAAGTTGTTTCCTGCCGACAGTGGGGGTAAACAATGTTTTCACTGCTGCATGACAACATCTGTCAATACATCTGTCTGTTAACTAAACGAGTTATGAACTAATGAATTTGAAGGGGGCTAACTTGCGGTAAACTTTTAATGAGATTAAATGAGGGACGTGAATGGGAAACACATGCATGAATAAATCCTCAATTAATTTAACGACTTAAAAGTCATCTTCATTAGTTTTGCCTTCTGAATTTTGTTTTTTGTTTTTGTGCCATTTTTAGATGCATTATACCAACAACAACTAACAGAAAAACATATTGAGATCGTTTTAAATACACTAATTAAAATGACACGTTGAGGGTTAAAGTGGCAGTAGGAAAAGTCTAGAAAAGGAAGAAAATAGGTAGCGCACTTCCTGCAGCCCTCCCCTCTTATGCTAAGCCCCTCCCATCAGACAAGCGCAGTCATTCATACACCCTAAAATTACATTTGGACTGACCTTTGACTTCACAGGATTAATAGTCACTGATGGGTTTTAGTACTTCTTATTGAAGTTCTGCAGTCATGTGACTGGTAACCACACAAATTTAGACATGCAACACTCACTGTGACAATATAGGTCGCAGTCACGTAGGCTGAGAGAGCTGTCAGCGACCATCTGTGTGACCAACACCAATTGTGAGGGAAAAACCAGTTACCCAACCAGTTTCCGAGTGGTTGTTGGAGGTTGAATGGATAAGCGTGGCAACTCAATGTCTGATATGTTATATTTTTGGTTGCTGTTTTTACCGTCTTGGAGCAACTGTAAACTCATTATTGTTATTCTGATTCTCTGTTTCCAGTCTGCATCACACTTTTTCAGGTTATACTACAGCTTGACTAAGTGTTTGAAGACAAGTTAGCATCTTTTCAATGAAGTTCAGTTTAATTTTATTTATATAGCACCAAATCAGAACAACAGTTGCCTGCAGAGGGAGACGTTTCATTTTAAGTAAACGTGAAAAAATGTCTGTTTAAGCAGGAAAGTGTTTAAACAAAAATTATTACCACATTTCCATGTAAATGGTAAATGGCCTGTATTTATAAAGCGCTTTACTAGTCCCTAAGGACCCCAAAGCGCTTTACATATCCAGTCATCCACCCATTCACACACACATTTACACACTGGCGATGGCAAGCTACATTGTAGCCACAGCTGTCTTGGGGCGCACTGACAGGGGCGAGGCTGCCGGACACTGGCGCCATACATATTACCTAGCTTAATCGTTTCTGGCAATTAAGGACCCTGGAATGTACTTCATACATGTTATTATTTCCCCCTGCTGGTAAGGCAGCTTCTGCATGAGTGTGCATTTCAAGCTTGTGCCTATTACACGCTTTGCCGTGATATTGGGTTGTAAAATCCAACCAATACTTGAGAGGTTTCACTAAAATTTGACCCCAACTCTCATGGACTGGCCATTCTTGTGAGCTGTGGAGGGATGCCAGATGGTTTACACCTTGCCTTCACAGAAACGTATTGGTCTTTCAAAAGGATGAGCTAAAAGCACAGCTTATAGAAGGTGCTGGGATCTGAAGCTCTGTCAGACAACTAGGATTACAATATGACAAAAGATTAATATGGTTTTCTTTGTATAGTAAAGCCAAAAACATGTTACCTACCTGACACTTAAGGTCATAATATATATATATATATATATATATATATATATATATATATATATATATATATATATATATATATATATATATAGCTATATATATATATATATATATATATATCATGCAGACAATGAATTCCTTACATTTAAAGAATTTTCAACATTTAACTCTAGCTATGAATTACATAACTGTTGTGGAAAAATTTCAGAAATATCGGATGTCTGAGCAATCTGTGTGATTGGCAGAGTAAGACAAAAACATCTCTGAATGGTTCAAATCAGGTTTAATGTAAGAAGTATGGCAGTGAAATCCACTTGAAGCCACATAAAATTAACCAGATGTGCTGCAGGACAATTTTATTCGACTAATTGCCCTCCAATCTAAAGATCAAAAGGTTGAAGTCATTTTTTCTGCAGGCTTCCACTTAAAAGAGATTATTCACATGGATTATACCAGTATCAATGCCAGAA
This sequence comes from Maylandia zebra, assembly GCF_041146795.1. Lineage (NCBI taxonomy): Eukaryota > Metazoa > Chordata > Actinopteri > Cichliformes > Cichlidae > Maylandia > Maylandia zebra. Next base: position 27,856,349 of record NC_135185.1, read on the forward strand.
CAATCGATCGTGGTCCTGATTCTATCAGTGTGTTTCTTTTCTGGCAAGTGGTCGATTCTTTCAAATGCTCCAAGAGTTTCCACAAAACAAGCTGTGTCTCCAAACCCTTTATCCAAACAATGCTAAATGGAATAATAAGAGAAACACACATTGATGGTCCTAATCAGAAGTGACGCACAGAAAAGTATCAAACCACATGCTTCATTGGCAAATTCTGTCTAAAGCAAACACAGAGACAACAATAAATGAAACAATTCACACTGCAGTCTAATCCAGCAAACAGTGTCTGAATCAACACATTTCTCAGACAGTCACAGGCGCAACTGAATCAAAGAAACTCTATAAAAGTATTTTTAAATACATAAACAATTTTTTTAAACAATTTTTTTTTCAGATATGGAAAACTTTAGCTCGGTCACATTCCTCTAACAAAAAAAAAAAGATTAATGGGCTTCTCAAAATGATACTGAGCAGTATTTTATGAAGGTCGGGGGAAATGTGGTGAAAGAGTAACAACAGCTGCCTTAATGCCGGATAAATCCAGTCTGATCAACTTTTGAAGACTAGCTTCAAGATTTTAGAGATATGCACCAATAAACGGCCAGAGTAAAAGCATGAGAGATCTAATACCGGTAACCTGAGCAGCATACAGAGCACGAAAAGACCACTAATGAATGTTGGAGACGGGCCATAGAAAACACTGTCATGCCTAAAAAGGTCAAGTGTACAAAAAAAGCTGTCTTGGGGCTGCAAATAATGTCAGGAATAGCAGCAAGATGGAAGGCTAACAGGTAAATCATTAAAGGGACTGTATTTATAGAGGACGCTGATCCTGACCTTCTGATTATCCAACAAACCTCTCTAATCTTCTGAGTGAGCTGAATGACTGTACAAAAAAGAGAGCTGCTGGAAACTGCTTTCATATTACACATAATCAATAATCACCTGTTATACAACAGCATGCATTACAGCTGTAGAGAATAGACATTTTAAATCAACCTCGTTACCACTGACACCTTTTCTTTAGTCCCGAGATCATGTGTTTAGTATCAGTATCAGTCCAAAGTTTACTCAATGCATATTCAAACTCTTGAACAAGGAGATATCATCCTGTTAAGATACTCGCTGTGCTTCAGCTGTTATTTCCTGCTGACGCATCTACTTCATGTCACGCTTGCCTTCCTTCTGTACTCCTGATTCAGCTGGCGATTTTTCAACTTTTCAGAAGCGTATTGAGAGCACGTGGATGTGAAGAGCACCTGGAAAATCATCATGTTGAGATAATGCAGAATTGATGAGGGACGCTTTTGGTGAATTTACGTTACGCCTTTCCAGACACACACACACACACACACACACACACACACACACACACACACACACACACACACACACACACACACATTTTGTTGGTTGAGCTACATGTGTATATATAAATCAAAAAAAGAATTGTGAAAAATGTTTTCAATTTTTGTTGTGAATCCAATTTGGAGGACATTATTTTAATCTGTTAGAAAACCCAAACATATTCTGTGAGTTGTGTTTGGCGTTGGTTGATTGGTTTGAGTCAATGGGGAGACTGTTAACTAAGGAAAAGCTTACTGCATTCCCAGGCCAGTGGTGTCAGAAAACAAAAAACAACACTGTGCGGTGTTTGTGCAAGTCTGGCAGGAGCACCATGACCTACATCTGTTTCATCAGAACAACACACACACACACACACACTGCCAGCATAGCCCAGACCTTTCTGTATTAACAGCATTTGCAATATGTCTTCTACTGAACATGCCTGGGCTGAAATGCTAATCAGAGGCAGCCACAACCAAAAACCATTTGCAGAAATGAATTCATCCATGACAGATCCGGAAACATGACTGCTTGCATCAGGTCAAGAGGTGGCCGTACTTCATATGAAGCATCTTGTATATACAGATATTAATAAAATGTTTAATAAGTTTTAATAAAAATTTTATCATAAATTTCTAAGTATATAAAGATTCTTCAGCTCTTTGTTTGCGTGATCCAGAAACTTTTAGTGAAAGAACTTATGCAATCATATAGAGTACCACTGAGGTCATGCTGGACTTATAGCAATATGTTTTCAGCGTTGCCATGGAAATAGGGTAAATCTTCCCTACCCGTATTGCACAACGACACTAAAGTGTAGTAACTTGATTCTATAATGTTTCGGGGCTTAATAAAAATAAGCACCCACAGCAGCTCTGTTGTTGATGTAATGGTGCACATATGGTACACGTAATAACAATAATCATTTTCTCTTTACCATGAACGTGACAGTCTGTACTCTGTCTTTTTGATCCTGCCAATGTTGGGATTCTTTGCTTTCGTGATCACTTGTCTCGGATCAAGTGATAGATCAGAGAGAAGTAGAAGAATTTTTTTTTAAATATCTGCACAATTTTAAAAAATGAAAAGGATTCTCGAATCAACACAAAGAACTCAGAAAAAAAAGATCCATCCCTTCAAACCAAAACTAGAAAAAAAGCTTGGCCACTTTGGCTGCAATCACCCGCAGTAATATTAATACCACACTAAGACTGTTTGGCTATCACAGTGAAGCATTTTTATTCCAAAATTACCAAAATTTCCCCTTTATTTTAAATATTAATTTAACAGAAACAGGTAAACAGGGTCCAATGTACGCAAAACGTCTGCATTGTGTTTATTCACATTCTCACCCTAATCCCCCAATTGGTTGTACAATGATATTGTCGATTCCTGTGCAGGGTTCTAATGACTGTCTTCAGTGACACTACAGTTCCCAAATTGGCTAAGATTCAGTTGTGTCTTGGCACTTGTTCTCAAGTCTTTAGACACATATCTCACTAGTTTTCTTTCCAGAGTCTTTGAAATCATTCACTTTCTACCTCTGCCAGGCTTGTTCTGTACTGTGTGACTTTCTTTGAATTTCTTGATGATACTTCTCACACCAGTTCTTGACACCAGGAAATCCTTTGATTACTTTAACTGAATCTCCTGCTTCCTCTGCAATTAGTACCTCCTTTTTTAGTCTAAACTCATTCTTTTTGTTTTTGGCATGATGCTTTCTCAAGTGACAGCTCAAACCCTTGCTGAAGTTTTTATACAGTGTATAAATTGGAAGATAACACTTTGTTTTAACTTGATTTTAGAAGCTTTGAGCGTTACAAAGTTAAAGCACATCACTCCAGTGGTTTGTTCTATGGCTCAATAAAAAGGTCAGTTTGTCAGGGGACTAATCGTGTTTTTTTTCTCAAATAATCCTGTTATTGTGTGCAAATAGAAATTATTTCTTTTCTAAAGAAAACTAGTGTGTTTAGAGACACTATGTGGAAAAACCTTTGCTTAAAAAAAGTACATTGGATACTTTTCAGATAAAAACCCTAAATTTCATACTCCAGACTAGTAATTTTATCCCCAGCTATTCTAAAGGCTTACACTAGGTTGAGCAAAACACTCTGCATTTATTTTAAGGATCTACATATTTAGCAGATGCGTTGGCTTTAAAACACCTCTGCTGACAGTATCATTACAGAGATTCACATTCATGACTGGTTATATTCCTGTCATAAATTTCAGTTTCACTCCCTGAACAAAGACACTCAATCAACAGCTCCAGAGGCTGCTGTTACATTTATGTTTCTACTATAAGTTCAGGTCACTTCAGAGCAACCAAACTGAACTGCCTTCACAGAAGCTCAGATCCAGGAAGTAGAAGAAACTTCACATGAAAGCTCCTCCGGGAAAAATGTACTAATTTGCAAGAATTACGAGTAAATGAAAAAACAGTACCTGGCATAAAGCCAGACAAATTGGACAATTGAATAAAGGAATCATGATCATAAAGTTCATGCACTCTTTTTTTTTTAAGTGAAACCTAATTCTTTAACATGTTTAAGTTGTGTCCTGCCTCGGTATTTAAAATGCTGTGTATCAGATAAGGGAGGGGGGAAAAAGAAAGACATTTGTGTCATTCAGTCAAATCCAAAGACTGGATAATTGGAATCTCTTTTCTTTTCTCTACCTGAAAATGTTGACGTTCTTTTTTTTTTTTTTTTTTTTTTTTTAATAAATAGGACAGGGGGAATGAATGAGAGAAAGAGGGGGAGAGAAAGAAAGAAAACCAAAGGGGAGAAGTACGGAGCCCCCCAGGGGACATGGGAGAAAAAAAAATTACGGAGGAAAAAAAAAAAATTAGGGAGAAAAAAAAATTAAGACGGACTTTTGCGAGATCTCGCAAAAGTATTGCGAGCGCTCGCAAAAGTATTGCGAGATCTCGCAATAAGTATTGCGAGCGCTCGCAAAAGTATTGCGAGATCTCGCAATAAGTATTGCGAGCGCTCGCAAAAGTATTGCGAGATCTCGCAAAACTCCAACAATGGCGGCAGCTACTTAGTTGTAATATTACTCTTTCTGGGTCACAAAATACACTTTTAAGATATTTTGAGGCGTGAATGTAGTTGTGTAAACGTCAGATACCTGCTCGGTTTACAAGACATCACATATTTGCAAAAGAGCTCCGACGTTTTTGGAGATCTGACACCCACTAGCTCGAAGCTAACGGGAAGTCGAGACCTACTACAGCCGGGAGGAACACCGCTTTCCCGGCACATCGTGCCTCGACCTCCCGGTCGGCTTCGAGCTGGCGGCCTCTGAAGAATGCGGCTAAAACTTTTGCGAGATCTCGCAATACTTTTGCAAGCGCTCGCAATACTTATTGCGAGATCTCGCAATACTTTTGCGAGCGCTCGCAAAAAGTCCGTCTTAATTTTTTTTTTCCTCCCTAATTTTTTTTTTTTTCCTCCCTAATTTTTTTTTTTCTCCCATGTCCCCTGGGGGGCTCCGTAGAGAAGAGACAGTGAGAAGGGGGGGAAGAGAGAGAAAAAAAAAAAAAGAACTCCTGGGTCACCTGTATGGAGAAAAAAAAAAAAAACAAACAAAAAAAACAAACAGAGGAGACAGCAAACAACAAAGAGTAACATAATAATAGAGAAAACAAAGCACCATCACAATAAACTAGCTAGTCATAGATATCAATATTTACTAAGTAATAAACGATATTGTGCAGCACGCAAGATAGACAGCACACAGTGTGCTTTGAGGCAGCAGCAGACGTTCTTTTTTAATTTGGCCTTCGTCAGCAACTTGTGTAATTGTAATGTGTGCATGTTTTACACAGCGGGGATGCAGCTGTAATGATTGCAGCATGCCTTTGCAGTTGTTAAAAATAAATTTGGCATATCATTTCAAGCTGTTTTCCATCTGGAACAAGTAAGAAAAGGAAAACAACATGGGCAGGGTAAAGGCTAATGTTAAGGCTTTGTAAAGCAGTGGTTGGCACGAGGACTATGCTGTCTTTTGTATGGAAATGAATACAACTCTTAAAAGTCTTACAATATAATGATATACAAATCTTTCTCACCACCAAATCTATCCATCCTTCCACTCTGTTCCACTTAAACAATGAAGTCATTTAAATACAAGTCACATTCATCCATTAACAGAGACCATTTGTGCATTTATATGACACACACAGCCATATTTCCCCAGGACACTACATGATTCAAACCAGAGGAGACTGGGATCAAACCACAACATCTAGACCAATGGATGACCTGCTTGTCCTGTAGTCAGTTGCTCCTATAGTTAGAATTTGCAAATCTGAACATAACATCATGCTGGATAGCAGAGGTGAGACTTTGTGCAACACACTTGTTAAGATAGTTAACATTCCTCTAAAAAAAAAGGTGATGTGTCACCATAGCAAGAGCACACAAAAAGATTTGGACATGTTGGTTGGTAAAAGACAGGCATGGCATGATAATGTTGGATTCTTCTTTGCAACCACGCGTATAACAGAAGCACAGTTAAAGGTGATTCACAAGTCATGATTTGCCTAAGGCTTTTGTAGCCAATGTGTCGCAGACCTCTTTGCTCCACATGAAAAAGACACTCAGCTGTGCAAAAAACCACAGTCGCCAAATTATCCTGTGGGAACCCACGTTTTAAATAAATAATGACAGCAGAACTTTCCAAAAGTGTTTAGGGGGCCTTTTGCATTTGGGTCGTTTCTGATTCTGTTCTCTATGGAAAATCTGCAAAGAGTCACCTTTTTGCTGTGGGTTGAGGATGCAAGTAAACATGACAGTATTGGTTTTAAGAATTTCTTCCAACACAATCCATATACAGAAAGCATGATGATTGAGAAGACAGAAGCTGTGTTTTTATTAAACGCTTATGTTTGTCAGCCGAGGATGACACCGTTAAATGGGATGAACAGAAAAAAGAGAAGTGTTGGCAGAAGATCTTGTGGTCTGGTTTATTTCCACCCATAAGTTCTCTATCAGAGCCAGCGTTGGAGCACAATAGTTTTATTTTTATTATTATTACTGCCATTTTTATAGGGAGAAATACAACATGTGGATTTGTCATGCTGGAAAAAGATTTTATAATCGAGGTAAGGGAAACAAATGTTTTTGATTAAAGCTGAAAATTTTAGAATTCAATTATGTTAAAATATTGTTGTGTTTGTAGCAGTGTTGACCAGAGATTCTTCTTTTCATAGACAGTATAAAACATGGAAGCATTTTGAAGGACACAAAGATAAAAGAGCAAGCTTGGTAAACAGTGTTGGGTGTAACGTGTTACAAATCAACATTATTGTAATGCTGGTGTAATTATATTATATTTTTCAGCAATGCAGTAATGTAACACATCACAGTACTATCAATTATATTAAAATATTAATAACAGAAAATCTGAATTAAAAGGCGTGAGCAGTGTGTGACATGGTTACTGTCGATATCTGTGGAGGATTAAAAATATAAATGAAAAATTAAGTGTGTTAGATTAAGATTAGATGCTAATCTGAAGGTGCTGCTGAGCTTTTACCTAGTTAAATTTCCTTTTTTTGTTCGACCAGACATGGTCAGACCTGCTGTCCCCTCTCCAACAGTGTCATAACTTCCTTGGCGATGAATCAGATTAGTTATTAACAACTTTTTCACGCTCTTGACATCACACATGTTGGCGAAGTTGGTTAGCAAGACGAAACTCATCTGTTACGATGATAAATCACTGAAGCCTGTTCACTTGCTAATGCTAGCTGTTTTCATACAAAGTGCAGGTTGTAACAGATCGCAGAGCAGTGAAAGCAGAGCCAGCAGCAGCTTGCCTTGCATGCTGAACTCTCATCAATTTGCAATCATCACTTTTCTTTGGTACTTTTAATTTATGCCTATTTTTATATAATAATGGATTGCATTTATATAGCGCTTTTCGAGACATATATATATATATACATATTTGAATAGCAATGCTGCCTTGCTCGTCCTGACAGAACACCACTGGTGTATTCCACACAGCTTGGTTATTGGCTGCTGGAGGTTGTTGGCTGTCATTTGCACAGTGGTACGCCCACAAACTTGTGATTGATCATGACAACTAGCAGCCATACCAGTCACAATTTGTTTGGTGTCGAACTGCACACCTCTTTGCAACCATTTTCACCCCCAGCAACCACTAACCAACCTGTTGTGGAATGCACACTTTTACCTTGTAACCTGGGGTTGCCAGATCCTCTCTAGACCTCTATGGTTGAGGCCATAACAGGTTGCATTCATAAATGATATGGATCCAACACAGTGACACACATGTGTTGCTAATTTGTGACAAGTAAAGGACTAATAAAATACTCGAATTTCAATCAAAGCAGTGAACGATTACAGAACATCCAAGAAGTGAAGCCTTCTTAAATTTTCCATGATTGTTGAATCTGGCAGACTTAGATCAAAACATCTGTCAATCAATACAGACACACTCGTAACTAAATTATCTAAGCAGATGAGCTTTAGAAAAAGTGAACCACAATCACAGTTATTGAGGAGAATAACTGAAAACCCAGCTTTCTTATCCATCATAACCTCCTCTTGTTATTGATGAAACTGGGATCTTTCATCAATAACGTTTTTGTTTTTTTCTTTAACCTTCCATAATAGGTAGCAAAGGTTTTATATGTACACGAGAGAAATGTTGTGAAGGCTGTAAATCCTTCTAAGTTTTACATCAACTATTTTGATCTTGACAGCATTTTCATTACTGGGAAGGAAGCAACACATTGCACAGTATTGATAGAGCCCTTTTCTACATTACAAGAAAAATTCTTTCTATGTGACAAAGTGGCCACTCACCTTGGAGTGGTTGGCTGGTTGCAGGCATGGTAGGCCAAGATTGCCATGATTTGATTGACAGGTGACACAAAATACAAATTTTCAAAACAATTTTAAAAGTTCAAGTACATGCAGACAAATTAAAGAAGCTTGTCTACTTGTAGAGACAGCTCATTGTGATCCGCCTAATCCTTGATGATGTTGCACTTTAATTTTTCCAAAGAACTTTAATCATATTGTTTGGAAACACTGTGCTGTGGAAAAGCCTTGAAATTTTCTGACTTAAATAATTGTTATTATATACAGAGGAGGTGAAGAGAGTTGTACAACAATGAGTGTCTACAGCCATCTGCAAAAAACGATGGACACTATGTCACGGTTCAAGTCCTCATTTTAGCCGGTGGTGTTGGGAATCTTGTCAGTTTGATGGAATTATGAACATGGAAGAGTACCGTCCAAGATGCAATACGATCTGGAAAGCATCTGATAGGCAACGGCTCCATTTTTCAGCATGACTATAGTTGACTATCAAAAATGTCAAAGATAGGTCTAGAAAGTGTCTGATTGGCAGCAGCTTCATTTTGTAGTCAAACACACTGCTAATGCAGTAAAAGCATACTGGTATCAGTCAGTGGATTGGCCTCCCCAGAGCCTGGACTTCAACATTATTGAACCAATGTGGGATCGTCAGCAAATGAAACAAAAGGGAGCCAACATCCAAAGAAGAGCTTTGAATCTCCTTTAAGAAGCTTGGAGAATTATTTGTGAAGACTGTTTAAAGAAATTATTTGAAAGTTTTCCTCAAACTCAGCAGCTAATATTGGCTTTCAAGGTTATTAGTGAATTTAAAGGAAACTTTCTATGTATTTTTAACATGTTTTAATAAATCACAATGTCTTTTTTTTTCATTTTCCAGGCAGATTGTCATGGGCCTGAGTCTGTTGACTCAGGGTTGGGTATTAATTAACATTATCTTATGTTCTTGTTATTCAGGTTATGTATTCTGTTAAGATTTTCCTCGTTCTCAGGTTTTAGTTCTGTGCTCCCTATGTTTAACGTCCCTGCCCGTGTGTTCCCTCTGTTCTCTGTCAGTGTGGTGTCTCTGAGTTCTGTGTGCGTGTATTTCCTGTTTTACTTTGAAGGTCTGTGTCTGATGTCAGTGTATTCAGTTTGCGTTCTCCCTGTCTTGTCATGCTTCTTGGGTTCAGCTGTGTCTCCCTCCTGTGTGCTGTTTCCTTGTTTCCCTTTGTGTATATGAGTGTGTGTTCTCTAGTGTTTGTCGTGGGGTCTTTTGCTCATCATGCCCTGTGTTTCTCCCTGCATGTATGGTTTCGAGTTTGGTTTGTTAGGTTTTTCCCAGTTTAGGTTTTCTTAGTTCGGTCCTTGCCATCCTCGCCACACAGCCAGTGCCTGCATCTTGGGTCCTTCATTCATAACCCCGCACGTCTGCCACCGCAGCCGTGACATGGATTATAAAGAAATGAGAGGTAGCTCAAGACATTTGCAAATCACCTCATGTCAACAGATCTAATACGATTACATTCATCTTGTAACTTAACATAACCCTGATCCTGACCTTCAGGATTATCAGATCTTAAATCAGATTTGATTTAGGGCACTAGCCCCATTAACCTGCAGACCAACCTGCACTTTGGTTGTGTGGTAGTCTGACAGATCTCTAGTGTCGTATGTAATTTAGTGAAGCGTCATTTATCTAGCACATTCTAATGCTAAGTTACAAACAAACAAGCAATGCATTTTAGAAGCTTCTTGAAACAACCTAAAGATTCAGAAACACTGATGAATTTGGGAAGGTGATTGCAGAGGGTTGTTGCCTTTTGCTTTGCACTTGGAGTGGGTGATGGATGAAAGGCAGACATTTGAGGACTGGAGTGATTGAGAAGCAGAAAGAGGAACAACAAGATCAGAAATATAAAAAGCAGTAAGGCTGTGCAGTTCACTTAATCAACCAAATAATGTATTTTATTATCAATTTTAATGGAAACAAGTGTGTGTGTGTGTTTGGGGGGTGGAAGATCAGGTGGGCAATAGTTGTAGTTGAGAGGCTACTAGCTGCATTTTGAAGCAACTGTAATCAATTTTGTGCACCTTGATTGAGGTACATACAGAGGGAATTGCAGTCATCCAGATGGGAAAACATGAAAGTATTTTAGGAATGAACAGTTTGACGTCCACAGAAAAGAAGACACATCTGATTTTAATGATATACTACCTCAGATTTGAAGGTAGATGTGCAGAATTATAGCTTAAATCCCGCTTTGTTGTTGGCAAAGTTTAAAAATGAAAGAAAGGTAAGTTTAAAAATCAGCAACTTCCTGGTGCTTACCAGGACTTTAGCTTGGACTGTTGGCCAATGAGCATTAAAATGCCTTTTTGAGGGCTTTTAAAGAAGAGAGCACATGGCATCATTGACAGTAATTTGCATTTCCTGTGTTTATTCTTATGTTATTGTGAGCAGCACATTTTTATAGTATGTAATGATTTATAATTATTTTAACAATGGTTATTATTCTCAGTTCATGTATTGTTCCCTATCCTGGAGCTATTTTCCTCCCACTCTAATGCACTCCCTACCTGCAGATCTATAGTGTCAGTGCCTTGAAAAACATTTTCTTCAAACTGACATTGATTGACAGCTTCATAAATGAAGAGAAAGGTACTTTTCACAGGTTTGAAGATGTAACTTGAACAACACAGAGGTTTGACCTTTGAACTGTCATCCTCTGGAGAGAAAGCTACAGTTAGTGCTACATGCTTGACTGACAGAAAGAAAGAAAGACAGAAAACTTAAACAGTGTATAAAGGAGATTTATAACTTGGATTTTGCAAACCCGTCAGTGTGTAAATGTAGGTTATAGATATTGGACTAATTCAAAGAAAAGGTGAAAGAAATTCTCTTTATAAGAGAAAAAAGCACAAAAACAAAGCTAATCATTTTCTTGACAGCCTTTCATTACTCCGGCTTTAATTTTCAACCTGCCTGTGACTTCAGTCGTTTTAGAAGTACGTGCTATCTGCCAATTCTGACTGATGTGGATGGACGGGTGCGTATTTCAAGCTGAATAATTCAGTGATTTACCCTAGCTTATATTTAAAACACAAGTGTCTGTATACAAAAGCCTGGTGTTTGTTCATTAAAGTTAACATCCTCTGCATGTTTGTATCACGTCTATGAGCATTTAATCTTTTTATTAGAAACACCTGATAAATATGCATGACACCTGTACTGTTATATTTAGATCACCAGGAGTAAGGACAGCTGTATTTGTTGTGTTAGCTACGATCTTATAGACAAAATAAATAAATAAATAACAACATATCGTCACCTACTGAAAATTAAAGTTGAATGACACTTTACAATTTCTAGGCTGCAGCCAATAATAATCTCAGCTGCAACTTTATTAAGTATGCTTACCACAACTAATGGAGCCTACTGTTTGACTGTACTGCAATTTGATATTTACAATGGCCTGCCCTTAATGATACAAATTGGAGTGGAGAAAATGACAGGAACACCTTTCTGTGGGATGCAATTCAGTTCAGCAGGGCCATCAGTCTGTGGGCTGACTTTGTCTCTCCACGTGAACTCTTTACTTGCAAACATCTAAGGCTGCTCAAATGTGATTTGTCAATAGTACAAAACCTCCTAAAAGTGAAAGTCTTGCTCTTTGACTACAGACTCTCAAAATATTCAGATACACTCACTCACCATGTTGTTAGTTACACCTGTTAAACTACTCATTAACATAAACATTTAATCAGCTAATCACATGGCAGCAACTCAATAAGGCACGTAGACGTGACCTGCCAAACTTCAAACAGAGCGTCAGAATGGAGAAGAAAGCTGATTTAAATTACTTTGAATGTGGCATGGTTGCTGCTGCTTGTATTTCAGAAACTGCTGATCTACTCGAATTTTCCAACATAATGATCTCTAGGCTTTACAGAGAATCGTCTGAAAAAGAGAAAATATTCAACAAGCAGCAGTGTTCTGGGCAAAAAATGCTTTGTTGAGGTCAGAGGAGACTGACCAGACTGCTTCGAACTGTTATGAAGTAACCCAGTAACTTGTTCTAAACAAGGTATACAGAAGAGCTTCTTTGAATGCACAAATAAAATACTCGGGCAGATGGGCTACAACAGCAGAAGAGCACACTGTATGCCACTCCTATTAGCTAAAAATAGGAAAGCAGAAACACAAAACAGGCTGTAATAAAGACCAAAAATAAAACAGTAGCAGATCAGAAAACCATCTAATAAGATGAGTCTCAATTTCTGCTGTGACATTTGATGCTGGGGTCAAAATTTGATGTAACTAATGTGAAGGCATAGATCAACTTACCACGTGTCAATGGTTCGGGTTAGTGGTGGTGGGGTAATGGTGTGGGAGAGGTTTTCTTGGCACACTCTGGGCCCCCTAGTGTCAGCAGAGAATCGTTTAAATGCCACAGTCTACCTTTTTCTATGTCGTTCTGAAGTAAAGCCTTGTCATGCACTGCTGCTTTTTTGGTTACCCACTGACTTGTTTTCCATCACTTTAATCTGACAGGTACAAAACACTTGAAGATATTCTGGGTATATGCATTGTTTATTTTAATCCCCAAAAGTTTGAACAATCTTGAAACCTGAATAAATATTTACTCAAAATCAGCTGCTGGCAGGAGGTATTAATGATCTCATGGAGTAACTGTGAGTTATATAAGAAGGAATCAGTGATAGTGTGATGTTTGGCTGAGGGGTGAATCGCATGGCAGCAACTCACTGCATTTAGGCATGTACACATGGTCAAGACAACCTCCTGAAATTAAAACCAGGCATCAGAATGAGGAAGGAAGGTAGTTTAAGTGACTCTGAATGTGGCACGGTTGTTGGTACCAGACAGGCTGGTCTCAGAAACTGCTCATCTCTATCCTGCCTTGTATCAATACTGCAAGTTGCTTCTGGGGGTGTGGGGGATATCTTCACAACACATTTTAGACCACTCATGATCTACAGACTTTAAGTATTTCTATTGAACATGTGCATCCCTTTATTGCCACAGTGTACCCATCTTTTGATGGTTTCTTCTAGACAGGATAATGCACCAGAGCTCAAATAATCTCAAACTGCTTGCTCAAACATGTCATTGAATTCACTGTACTCAAATGGCCTCCACAGTCACCAGATCTCAGTCCAATAGAGGATTTTTGGGATGTGATGAAATGGGAGATTCTCACCATGGATGTGCAGCCAAAAAAAAAAAAAATCTGCTGCAACTGCCACGATGAATTAAACCAGTTCTGAAGGCAAAACGGGGTCCAAACCGATACTAACAAGGTCTAGTAAGTAAAACCTTATATGTGTCTATTTACAACACCATAAACTCCAAACTTCCAAAATAACCATAAAGTTGGAAGGCTTATCTTTATAGCTAGTCTTCATGAATATAAGTAGGCTCTAGTATATGACTATTGCATTCGATTGCATTCATTTTATCTACAGATGTTCCCTTTTTGCTGTTTTTGACACTGTTCAGATAAAACTGAAATATGGAAAAATGTTTAATGATTTTCTGCGATGTTACTTCAATTATGCAATAATGTCCGCTTTATTTTTTTTAATTTGATTTTCTCAGGGTAAGGTTTTTAATCCTGGCGTGAGAAGCTGGTTCACAGAGTCCTTTCCATAAAAGTCTGTCTTGACATATGTGGGCAGAGTGAGCCTGAAAGCTTCTCTTGGACTCGAAGCCCTTTTGACTGGTGACTAACACGCAGTGAAAGGGAGCAGAGGCAGGGGAGGAGGGTTTGGAGGGAGGAGGGTTTGGGGCGGTTGTCGTCATTGGGAGCTGCAGCAGCATCAGCATCACCGGAATGAGTAACAGTGCGCAACTTGAGAAATAACTATAGTGTCTGGAGGAGCGCGCGTGTGACCGTTAATCGTTAACTTCACGAGCCGGGTTTCTCTTCAGCGTATTCATGAAGGCTTAAAAGGTGCCAACAAGGAAACCCCCAACACGGACTCTCTGTGGAGCTGCCGCCGAAGAAAGAGGAGCCATGGACTATATAAAAAACCACAACACTTATCTCCCCTTCTTCATTTTAATAAGTAAGTCACGCACTTTGACTCCAGTGAGTGTTTTGGTAAAACTTTTCCCGTCTTCTGTCTCCTTTTTGCGCTTACTTTGTGTTTTCTTTAAATGGTTGAATGGGCACATTTGGCAACAGTGTGCCACGTTAATTAGCCTTTCTGCAGCGTCGTGCCACTCACAGGGGCCACGGGGGAGAGTTGGTCCAGGGTTTAGACCGAGTCTATTGCAGTTTGATCCGATCATGAATCTTTGGCACAAAAACGCGCCGTCTCGCACACGTCCCAGCGGTGCTTCCACATCCACTCTGAGAAGCGACATCAGGCGAGGTGTCATTTTCTCTGGAGGCAACACTTGACGGAATTTGATTTACATTCATTTACACTGCAGCAGGACGACAAGACTTGGCAAGGAATGGGCTCTCGGAGCAGTTAATGGGGTTACATAATAATTGTATGCTGTTGGTTATACTGCTTATCTTAAATAAACAGAAGAAAATATGACATTTTTCTTTAGGCTTTAAGCAGATTAACCCAGATTTTGTTTTGTTAAACCTAGCTGAAAAAGGCAAATATCATTAAACAAAAAATGCCTGAATTTTTTTCCTTCCCCCCCCCCCTTTTGTAGTATTTAGAAAATAAAAAAATTAAATCCATGAATCATTGTTTACTGGAAGAAAATCATGTTTGTTTGTGCTTCTTGCCTGCCAGATCCAATCAGGCTTCATTTCATATGAATAGAGTGAGTGTTTGTGACCAGCAGAGGCATGTCATGTGGTCGGGGAAATGATGGTGAACTCACTCACAGGGATCCACTAGAGCTGGCTTATTAGCATCACTGTAACTTCCTCTGGCTTTAAATCATCTCATGCAGCACAGTTAGTTCACTTTCTACATGCTAATGCTATTTTGAATGATCTGCTCATGCTTATTGAAAGCCAGATTTGTTATTAGTTCTTTAGAAGGGGGAGTTATTATTAGTACTACTGCTGGTAAGTGCTCATATATTTTGTTATGTTTCACACAGGTTGATGCAGCACCACATGTTTTCTCTTTCTGCTGAATAGCTGTATGTATCATATATGTTTAGCCAATCAACATGTACCTAAAGAGGGCTGTAGATAGCTTACTCCACTTGAAGCAACAACACCTTGTTTTTTTATTTGCAAGAAAAAGCCACATGCAGGAGCCCCTCCCCTTGGCTTTAGCAGCCACTGTGGCTGGATCAGTGTAAGTGGCTCTTACTGCAGTCACTCCAGTGACAGGAATGAGTCCAGGATGAGCTCCGCCAAAACTCACAGTATTATGTCAGATCCCCCTCCTCCCCTCTCTGTGCCTGAGGCACATCTAGCATGCATCCGACTCGTGAGGGATAGTCTTCTCATACCAGCGCGGCCAATATTTGATTTTCGCAACATTATCTATTCGCAGTATTCTCAAACTACATGTGGGGAGTTGGAGAGAGAATCTTTAACCATAATTATAGAAAGCCCATAAAAATTACAATTACACTCAAGTGGAAATGCAAAACAGATCAGCTGATACATATTTGACTGAAAATTGCTTTCTCTGCTGTGGCAAATACTGTGTGATCAAAGGGCGGATGTTATTAACCAGGTTGGTAGCACTGTCCTATTGTGTGCTTAGTGTTGATTAACATGATAAACTGTATAAATGATGGATGTGTGCGCTGTGAGGTCACCCATCGGTTTGTAGACGTCTCACTATTCTGTAAACATGTTTATCTCTTCTCTAAATTGGGGCATTTTATCAGCAGGGTCTAGGAGGCCATTTGAGGCCGGCTCAAGTGGCCGCTCAGTGAACTGTTTCTCATACTCCTGCATTGGTGTCTTTTCATCATATGTGTATTATTAAGATCCTATCATTATGTTATTTTTTTTAAACATCACTGTTAGAAAGTTATCTCTGGGATGCTGGGATGATAGCTCCCTCAGGACTTAAACTCCGGTCAGAGAGTGGGGCACAGAGAGTGATGTCCAGATATACTTTAGTGGAAGTTAACAGCAGCTCAACAGTACAGCAGTAGGCATACTTAACAAGTGTGGGAGGGGCGGACACACGTGTGATTCTGAATAACAAGAAACAAGGAGAAACAATTATCACATGTAAATATAACAATTATCACTTCCCAACATCACACCAATATAACGAACTGTAACACAAATAATGCCCGGAGGTGAATGCTCTGACACAAGAAAGTCCCACAATCCCATTTGAACAGGCAGGAAACAAGAAGACCTGCATATCTCAGGCAACAGAAAAGACCTAATGCCCCAAAATTAGGAAAAGTTGACAATTACATGGTCTTCAGTGCCCTCTAGTGGCTAAATAACCTAACTGCGGTGCACAGATCCAACCCGCAACAAAGGCTACGGTGGTAAGTCACATGCCTCTACCAATCTCGATAAATATCCTAGCCTAAACCCCCTGTAATTATCATCAAAGTACAAGTGGAAATGGACTCGTAGAATTGGAAGGATTTCGACTCACATTTGCACAGGAACGCACACGGCTGGAGATCGCTATTCACCCACACTCATGGAGAAAAGCATGCCTAGTGCTCCCCGGACTCGTGATACGGCAGGACCGTTGTAAAAGCATGTGACGTCATCACCGTAGCAAACAGTAAGAACAAAGTGGAACTTATCGGCAGACATTACCAGTGCACTTATAACTATGCAACTGAAATATAAGGAGACACAGCCACCCCCTAATTTAAGTAGTAAATTTGCTCTTCAACCAAAAGTCTAAGCATCATTGGGTTTACAGTCCTCCTCATCCTCCCAGGCTGAGAGTCTGACTAATCTGGCAACAGGTTGAAGATATGTCTGTCCCTTGATTGTCACCTCAGCCGCTCTCACCCGACCATCTGGCCCTGGACAGGCCTTGACCACCTTTCCAATAGGCCACTGCGCTCGTGGTAGTTGTGAGTCAACCACCATAACCACTTGACCTGTGGTTAAGTTGTCAGTATCACCCTGCCATCTTTGTCTCCTCTGAAAATCAGGCAGATGGTGACGCAGGAAGTTGGAACAAAAATGGTCTGCCAGAATCTGACTATGGCGCCATCGCCATCTTCCCAGCATCTCACTCGAAGCATAAATCACCTGGGGGAGTGATGCATCTCGTCGCCCCATTAGCAATAAGTTGGGTGTGACTGGATCCGGATCCGCTACATCCGAAGAGACATAGCCGAGAGGCTTTGCATTAATGATCCCTTCCACCTCGACGAGCACAGTTTGCAAAACTGCCTCTGTGACCGTATTGCCTCCCAGCACCACTTGAAGAGCTGCCTTCACAGATCTTATCTCCCGTTCCCAAGTACCTCCAAAATGGGGGGAACCTGGTGGATTAAACCGGAACTCAATCCTCTGCTCCACCAGCTACTCTTTAATGGGGGCTTCAAGAGCTGAGAAACTAGACCACAGTTCAATCTCTCCTCCCCTGAAGTTGAACATTCAGATAGGATCTCATATGGCTTGCCCCGGCGTGCAATAAACAGACGCAGAGCCATGAGAAAGGCATCAGTATCTATGCTGTCCAACAGGTCAAGATGCACACAGCTCGTAGTCACGCATTTGAATATGATACCCCAACGCTTTTCAGTGCGCCGTCCTACTTTGATGTTGTAAGGACCGAAGCAGTCGACTCCAGTGGACCAAAAGTGGTTTGTATAGGCGCAGCCTCGCGGGGGGTAGATCTGCCATCCGAGGAATATTAGGACGGGCTCGACACCTTCAACACTCACCACAGCTGTGCTGGTGCCGCTTGATTGCCTCCCTTCCTTGGAGAATCCAATATTTTCTCCTTATCTCCCCGAAGACTTGTTCTGGCCCAGGGTGCAACAGCTGCTCATCATATTCTCTGATCAGCAGTTTAGTCACCGGATGCTGCGGGTCAAGGACTATGGGGTGCATGGCATCCAAGTCCAAACCTTCTGCTCTTCTTAGTCTGCCCCCAACTCTTATCAGCCCAATAGCCGGGTCATCCTCCGGAGCGAGTGTTAGCAGGCGACTCTGCTTATGAATTGCCTTACCAGCAGCCAGGGCCTGTAATTCCTCAGGGAAGCTATCATTTTGAGCTTGTTTCAGGAGATGCAGCTCAGCAGCTGATGCATCTGTAGCAGTCATGACATGGTTTTCATGATCAGCAGCCTTAACCACTGCACTCCATTTGCCAAAATTGGAAATTGGCACCGTTAGCTGTGGACTGCATGTGGTGGTGGTTCCACAGAATGCTGTTGCTCTCAGCTCCCCATTGTCTTCTTGACCTTCACCTTCACGGAGAGTTGGCCAGGTATCAGGGTTCGTTAAAAGGAAAGGTGGGCCCTGAGTCCAACGGTTTGGTTGATTCAGCTCGAGAAGGGTTTTCCCTCGCGTGAGGTCACCAGCCGGATTGTCCTTGGTGTTGACATATCTCCAACTTGACACCTCAGTAAGACCTTGTATTTCGGCAATCCTGGTACCAACAAAGACCTTATAGCGGCATGAATCGGATTGGATCCAGGTCAAAACTGTTGTTGAGTCACTCCATAGGGTGATGTCACTGGGTTGAAATGCCAGCTCGGTCTCGAGTACTCTAGCCAGTTGGGTTCCGGCAAGAGCTGCACATAACTCCAAACGTGGCATAGAAATCTGTTTCCGGGGGCTTACTCTTGACCTCGCCATCATGAATGCCACGTGGACGTCGCCTTGGGAGTCCTGTGTTCATAGATAGGCGGCGCTCCATAGGCTCTTTCGGAGGCATCACAAAATATGTGAGCCCCTCCACCTGGTCTCCCGGTGTCTGCTCTTGGTGGCACATAACATCTTGGTAATTCCACCTGTGGCAAGTACACTAGTTCCTTCTCCCACTGTGTCCATCTGTCTAGTAGGGCCGTAGAATGGATTTGTTTATCCCATCCAACTCCTGCCTTCCAAAGATCCTGAATTAAAACCTTCGCTCGAGTTGAGAAGGGTATGAGGTAGCCCAGAGGATCATACTGCGATGCCATCACCCGATAAACATTTCTCAGTGTGGGCAGAGAGTACTCCACAAATCGATGCCTGTATCCAAGGCGGTCAGTGAGACAGTTCCAACAAAGGACCAGAGCTGGTTCTTCTGGGTCTTGGCTGTGCTGGCCAAAGCTCTGTGCTGGCTGCTTTGACTTCCACTGGCAGGTGCTCCAACACCGATGAAACGTTACTGGCCCATTGCCTAATCTCGAATCCCCCTTTGGCAAGTAACTCCCGCATCCGATCTATGAGTGTCTTAGCCTCCTCTGCAGATTGGAGACTATGCAAACAGTTATCGACGTAGAAGGCCCTCTCCACCGTCATCTTCATTACATTGGCTGTTGTCCCTGACATGTCTTTGGAGGGCATAGGTGGCACAACAAGGACTGCATGTTGTACCAAAAGGCAGAACCTGCCACTCGTACACGCTTGGCTCCTCATCCTTCCTCATAGATCTCCATAGGAAGCGGAGCAGAGGTTTGTCCTCAGGCAGCAACTGAATTTGGTAGAACATTGCCTTGATGTCACCACTTATGGCCACAGTATGCTCCCTGAAGCGGAGGAGGACCCCAAGCAGTGAAGGTCCCAGAATTGGACCTGGAAGCAACTGGCTGTTGAGGCTTAGCCCATTATATTGATACGAGCAGTTGAATACAAGTCTAGCCTTGTTGTTGTGGTGAACTACATGGTGGGGTAGATACCATGACTCGCTCGAACAATCCACCTTCTCAGGTGATAGTTTCTCAACATAGCCTACCACCTCCAGTTTATGTACTTCCTGACAATAGGTTTCAGCCTGCCCTGGGTCTCTCGCTATCCGACGTTCAGTACTCCGTAACTTTTGTAGCAAGGCCAGCCTGGGTGCATAGAGGTGACGAATGTCTTTGCGACGGAGGAGGGGCGTTGCATGTCACTCCCTCCACCTGTACTCTGGTAGTGCGCTGCTCAAGAGCTTCAAGTGCTTTCTGATCTTCCTTAGAACGTGTCGCAGTCTTCACATTTGTGTATGGGAGTACATCCGCCTTCCACAATCGTTCTGCATGTTGAAGGAGATCATTGCTTGGGGACCCAGTAAAGAGACACTGTTGCTCTTCCACAGCGAACTGGGCTAAGTTAGCTGGACCCTGCAGAGCCCATCCAAGGCGGGTACAGACTGCCAATGGACCCCCAGGAGGGCCAGACCATATAGGGTTCATTGGGATAAGCAGATGAGGGAAGTCTGAGCCAATAAGGACTAAAGGCTGCACCCTGTCGATAGGGGAAAGTGGGAGTCCCCGCAGGTGCGCATATTTTTGCATGAGTGCCTGGATAAGGTCGTCGGACAGGGTCGTCTGGGGCCCCCGTACTGCAGACGACCCTGTTCGACACACAGCCCTGAGTCCTCACATACCGACCACAGTATGTGAGGACTCAGGGCTGTGTGTCGGACAGGGTCGTCTGCAGTACGGGGGCCCCACAGGGAACGGTTCTGGCTCCGTTCCTCTTCACCATCTACACTGCAGACTTCTCCCACAATTCCACCCAGTGCTTCCTGCAGAAGTTCTCTGATGACTCTGCAGTAGTCGGCCTCATCACTGATGGGGACGACAAGGAGTACAGAGGTCTGACCCAAGACTTTGTGGACTGGTGCCAGCTGAACTACCTCCAGATCAACGCCAGTAAAACCAAGGAACTGGTGGTAGACTTCCGCAGGCACAAGCATTCTCCACTGCAACCACTGAACATCCAGGGTATGGACATTGAGGCTGTGGACAGCTACAGGTACCTTGGTGTTCATCTGAACAATAGACTGGACTGGACTCATAACTCAGACGCCCTCTACAGGAAAGGGCAGAGCAGGCTGTACCTGCTGCGGAGACTCAGGTCGTTTGGAGTGGAGGGCCCACTCCTGAAGAAATTCTATGACTCTGTTGTGGCTTCTGCTATCTTTTATGGCGTGGTCTGCTGGGGCGGCAGCATCTCTGCTGGGGACAGGAAGAGACTGAACAGGGTGATCCGAAGGGCCAGCTCTGTTCTAGGATGCCCTCTGGACCCAGTGGAGGTGGTGAGTGACAGGAGAACGGCGGCTAAGCTGTCATCCCTGATGGACAACATCTCCCACCCCATGCAGCAGACTGTGACAGCACTGAGCAGCTCCTTCAGTGGGAGACTGCGGCACCCACGGTGTGGGACGGAGAGATTTCGCAGGTCTTTCCTCCCCACTGCTGTCAGACTCCATAATAAAGACTTTAACTGATCAAGCACACACATCCATACATATGCAATAATACTAAGTGCAATAATCCTTTCTGTCATCGTTGTATTTTTACTCAGTTGTATATAGTATTTGTATTTGTATTCTATTTTTATCTTATTGTATTTTTAATTTTATTTTATTCTACTGTATATAGTATTTTATTTTATTCTATTCTGTACAGTTGTGTACTGTATTTATTCTTATTGTATTCTAATTTTTGCCTCATAACTTTTGCACTGTCCACTTCCTGCTGTGACAAAACAAATTTCCCAAGTGTGGGACTAATAAAGGTTATCTTATCTTATCTTATCTTATCTTATCTTATCTTATAACTGGATAACTGTGCTCAGAGAGGCCCAGTTTGTCAGCAGTGAAGGCATGATGGATGTGGTATCTCACTTTAGGATTATGGGTAGGGGAAATCTCAAAGGAGACCGAGGCCCCTTGGAGGTGAATCACATCCTGACGAACAGTTCTTAATGGAAGTGTCTCGGCTTCCTTCCCTAGATTGAGGTGCTGCACAGCTGGTGGTAGGATGATGGATCGTTCAGAACGGTCATCTAGTACAGCAAAGGTCTCTAATGAATACTCAGCATTGTACAGATACACCTTCACAACCTTTAGCAGGACCTTATGAGCACGGTTTGGGTGATCAATGTGGATGGTGGACGTATCTGGGGCAGTGCCAACCATCAGGACTTTCCTGGGCTCCTGTTGGCAAATTTCATGCAGCACTGTAAGCACTATTGGGCCCAGTAGGCCGAAGGAAAAGATTGGATTCTTTTTGCAACACTCATAAAAACACATTTTCAGTGCAGTCTTTTTAAAAGAGGCTTATCTTTGTCAATTTCTTTTAATTAATACTGTTAATTAAATTCCTATTATTTAAAAGATGTATATGGTAATATGTACAAAAGTCTTGAGCCGCTCATCAAATCAAATTATATTTTGCTTCCATCAGTCATTCTTGACATTTTCGGAAAAGTGGTCTTGAGCAAAAGTTCTCCAGGTTTTCTGAAGGTCCTTCTTAGTACTTTTTCACTCATTTTCAGTTGAGTCTGGTACCAGATCAACTTCAGAGATTTTATCTCCCTGTTTGTTAAGCCACTTAACACTGACCTATGAATCAATTGCATTTAAAAAGAAAGCAACTAACTTAAATAATGAGTTCATGTTTG
Source organism: Maylandia zebra (assembly GCF_041146795.1). Classification (NCBI taxonomy): domain Eukaryota; kingdom Metazoa; phylum Chordata; class Actinopteri; order Cichliformes; family Cichlidae; genus Maylandia; species Maylandia zebra. Next base: position 27,879,030 of record NC_135185.1, read on the forward strand.
TCCCTTTTTCACAAGCTTGTCACAAAATTACATATCATGTTCTCGTTTCTTTAGTTGAGTCTCTCAAAAAAGCCAAAGATAGATCTGGAAAGCACCTGATTGGCCAGTGCCAACACCGCCAATGCAGTAAAAGCATACCTGGGTAGAAAACACCCAGTCATAGATTGGCCTCCCCAGAGTCTGGATCTCAAAATTGTTTAACCCAATGATTTTGACAGAGAACAGAACAAAAGGCAGCCAACATCCAAAGAAGAGCTTTGGGATGTCCTTCAAGAAGCCTGGAAGACTTTTCCTGTAGACTCCATAAAGAAATTATAAGAAAGTTTAATAGAGTTCAGGCTGTGTTAAAGAATAAAGATGGTCATGCTAAATATTGAGTTTTAAACTTGTTGAGAGTCTTATCTCTTTTTGCCTTATATACTGTGTTTCCATCTAAGTTTGCACAGGGTTCAGTAAATCACCTGTTTATCTTGTTCCTTGCAAATCAGATACAAGGTGT